>NW_024039028.1:0-600000 GCF_016077235.1 Cyprinodon tularosa | reverse complement strand
CCCAAATTACTGTTCTAGTTGAGCACGCTACATTATAAAATGATGTAATTATATATATATATATATATATATATATATATATATATATATATATATATATATATATATATATATATATATATATATAAGCCTCTTGGCATACCAAACAATAACATGTATGGCTTCCTAATAGCGTCTTCTGGTCAAATAAGAATAAGTTTAGACATATTTTAATGCCATTAGAAACAATGCTTTGGGCCTTTCTCCTCCATAATCCACTGGGAACATATTAGAGGTTGCACGGCATCATAAAATGAACATGCATCTCAGCCTCCAGATAAAAACTTCTAAGAAAAACAGTAGGACTGACTCATGAGAAAAGGTTCTGCTATTTTACCTTTTTTTTTTTTTACCGTATTCACTGTCTCAGACAGCTCTCTCAGAGACCGACTGTTTTCTGTTTGAGCCATCGTCATTTCATTTGATTATCCGTTTTCTGTCATTTCCTCCCTAGTTTCCCTTTACATCAGCTCCTTATTTGCATTGTCATCTTAGGTCTTCTGTCTCTGCTTATACTTTTGTTTGGGCATGCTCTGTTTAATTCATATTTCCCTTTTTGTTTGCACACATTTGGCAGTTCTGGATCTTATATTGTTACAGAGTTGAACCAAAGACAGAACTGTGAAAAATATTGATTGAAATTAAAGACTTATATTGATAAGAGTAGGTAAAAGAGGAACTTATAAGTAAATGACTGGAATAACCAAACAACAAAGACAGGAGCACGGATAAGAGTGCATGGATAGAAAGAGGGGGTAAGAAAACAGAGAGGTTGACGACACAATTAATAAAATAATGCAATGTGTCATGATTCTGCTTTTTCTGGACTTTTAAGTTTTCTTTTTGGATTTTCAGTTATACTTTGATTGATGTCATTTTGTGTTTTCTAGGTCATTGGTTTTATTTCCATTTTGTGTCAGTCTACTTGTTTTCTGGTTGTATCTGAGTTCTTATATATTTCTTGGTTACTCTCTGTTGCCGCCTTGTGCCAATCTCCTTTCCTCTAGCTCCCTTCTAGGTCCTTCTCTCAACACCTGCTCCCTATCAGTTAATTACTCCATTCATTGTTCTGTTTATTTTCTTCATTTCTCCATGCTGTCATTCCCTAGGGCAGTGGAAAGTGCTACATAAAAACATTTAATTGCTTAGGCAGTAAAATAAAATAGGGCTGGGATCTGTTCTGCTTTGTGAGGACCCAATTGAAAATTTTAAAAAGCTTTCATCAACCAAAAAGTAAGCTTTTCTTATATGCTTGAGTTCACCTTCAGTTTTGACACACATCACAACCAAGCAGAGGAACAGACTGGCTGTAGAGAACAGCCTGGGATCAGCTGTTTTTCACACTCAGATATCGGAGCTCATCAAACCAGCTCAGGTGTCTCAGAGAAAAGTACAACTAATTAAGTCAGTTTGATTTTTGTTTTGCATGTTGTTCCCAATTCATCAATTTTAAATGTGATTATAAAGGATTTATTCAGAGGAGTTCAGTTTTATACATACAGGTTTATAATAGAAATTTATTTTATATTTATTTTGATGATTCATGGTATTAAAAAATGCCCAAAGGGGTACACAAGTCAAAAAAGGTTAGGAAACACTTCCCTAGGGTTATTCCTCCCTAGTGTCTCCTAGTTTTTGGTTCTTGAGCTTTTTGTCAATCTGTTCTGGATTATAAATTCTGTATTTTTACCTCTTCATTAAATTGTGCCTCTTCAGCTTTGCATTTTGGTCTTCAGCAAGTATCCACTAATGCTGACACGATGGAGCTGTGTGAAGGAGGAAACTGTTTGACTAAAACACAGGAATTAACAAGGACAGATGTTACTTAATTCAACGCCAATCACTGAAACCTCATACCAATACACGACAAAATAATAATCTCAACATTGAAGTGTGTAGAAAACCTGCTTTTTAAAAAATATCAAAATTCAAAACCAAGCTAAAAACAGAATCACATAAAGCCCCGTGGATCAGATCAGAATTACTTTATTGATCCCTTGCAGGATTTGTTTTTCCTTGCAGTGCAACCATTTACAGAAGAGAGAAAAATAAGATTGTAAGTACAATAGAGCTAAATAAATATAGCATGATAAGACAGAATGAAATAAGTAAAAATAGTAAAATTACAACCCACAGAGTCAAATTAAACCCTTCCCATATAAACAGTGTAAAATAAAATATAAGAATAAAATAAGGATCCTGCTACTTTCCTCTTTGTTCCCCTGCCTTTATAGTCCTGCTCTACCCGCAGATGCAGCCTGTAGATCGCTCACCTGTTTGCACCCCAGTAATCACCACCTCTGCATTTAAGCATCCATTTTCTGTCCATCCATGTCAGGTGCTCTTATTACCCATCCTGTTAGATGACTTTAATTACTGTGTTTTAATTTTGTTGGTATTATTTTTACTGTTATTTTATACAATTTACATTCTTCATCAATTCTTAATTTTTCAGCAATCCCCATTATCTTTTTTTTTTTACAACTCCAAATGTAGCAGCCCATCCTCACATTAAACAAAAGTAGGAAATGACCCTTGCTTTTATTATCATTATTATCAGCATATTACAGAAGCCACTCTAAACTTATAACGTAATCGAGTGATAATAGGCGAGTATAATAATCCTCATGTGTTATTCATAGGTGTTCAACACTTGTGTGCTTCCTTTCTGCTCTCTGCCCATCCGCTTGTCTTTCCATCTTAGAGACAAAAAGCCTCTCAAGTGAGCATCCGACAAAGATCATCTACAGCAACGTCAAAGCACTTAGCAGTGGAAGGACCCATCTTTGTTTTCTCAAACGTGACAAATTCAATGGAGCCACACTCTTTCCTGCTAACTAATCAAATCAACGGTTTGGCCCGTTTTATGCCGGGGTGACGCTTTGCTCCGAGAGAGTACAGAAACATTTGAAGATCATGCTAAGATGTAGGTATCTGTTGACATGTTTGGCGTATTATCTCATTGAGCCATCATTAAAGAAAAGGAAGCAGTCTTTTGACCCCCCCCCCCATCCTATGTAAGTGCTTCACCTCACTTGTATCTATTCTCGGTAATTGAATTACCACAGGGTAATGGAAACCATGCAGAGTGCTGTGGGACATCCTTTTCCCACACAACAACCGTTTAATCACAGACAAACAGTGGGCACCGTGCCACATTATGTATCAACGTCTGTGGATGAGAGAGAGGAGGAGACAGTAAGGCGACAACAAAAACAAAACTGACTTTCTGTGTCATCAAGGATTTTGTTTGTAACTCTGTTAATGTGTTTTTTTCCCTGTGATTTTAGCTGGATATAAAAAGTTATAAATGCAATAGTGAAAGGCATTTCCTAGATATCTTCCTGGCATCGTAATGGATCTTAATTGGGACTATAAAAATATGAAGTGATGACTAGATTGGCATTTTATTGCCTCCTTTGCTACTTAGACGCCCCCTTATGAGCTATGCATTATCTCAAAGCCTATCACTATACAGTGGACAGTTCTTGTGCAGAGTTCACACACATCCAACCCACAACCACAGATGTTTCTCACCATCAGATCAGAGAAAACATCTCCACCTCCCTCCCCACCTCTGTCAGATCCAGGACTTACCCAGTCACGATCAGCATCTGATTTTTGAACTTCCCATTTTTTCCTTGGAAATCTTTTAGTTTGGCCCAGATTTTTTTGTGTGTGTGTGCGATTGATTCTTTTTGTCCCGTCATGTCGTCTCTTTTGAGAGAAGAAATGCAGAGAGTTGTATTCCGACCTGCAAAGCACCGACTTGTGGAGTTCATTGAGATCGAAGAGCCGTCGCCTGGAAGGCATTTTCTCTGTGTCTCAGGTAAACTGCTTGTACTTTTTTCCCTGTTTTTACTGCAGAAGCTTGCTGCCGCACTGCATCTCTTTTCCCATTAAAAGTAAGTGTCTTTCTGTTCTCACAGTTGGAAGAAAAAAAGTGGTGCAGTTAAGCATAGTGCACTGTCAGATCTCTCAGACGACCCAGAAATCTGGATCCAAGAAATCGCAAACCCAACGTTCCAGCATCCAGGAGTGCTACAAGAGGATAGAGATCTGGTCCCTGCAAGACTTAACTCTTGTCGATGGAAGAGACCCTGATGTGGTAATTTAATAAATATAATTTATATTATCTATCTATCTATCTATCTGTCTGTCTGTCTGTCTGTCTGTCTGTCTGTCTGTCTGTCTGTCTGTCTGTCTGTCTGTCTGTCTGTCTGTCTGTCTGTTTGTCACAATTTGTAAACTTTTAAATAGAAACTTTCACCAATTTATTGTGACTTAATGTAATATAACATAGGACGACAAAGTGAGACCCAGAGGCCTTTTTTTTTGGCCCTTGGAATCATTTTGCGCAAACAACAATTGCAGTTCCAGGGCAGCGCACATTTGGCCTGTCAGGACTATAAGGACAAGATCATTCAACTAAAAATGTGTCTTCTTAAAATGGAAGTGTTTGGAAAATCCATCCATCTAATTTACGTCATGCTTATCCCTGCCGGGGTCGCGAGGGGTGTTGGTGCCTATCTCCAGCTGTCTACGGGCGAGAGGTGGGGCACAGGTCGCCAGTCCATCGCAGGGAAACACAGAGACAAACAGGACAAACAAACATTCACGCACACACTCACATCTAAGGAAAATTTAGAAAAGCCAATTAACTTAAGAGTCATGTTTTTGGACTGTGGGAGGAAGCTGGAGTACCTGGAGAGAACCCAAGCACCCAAAGGGAGTACATGCAAACACCATGCAGAAAGACCACGGGCCGGGAATCGAACCTGAAACATTCTTGCTGCAACAGTGTTTGGTAAAATAAAAAATGATTTTCTTCACATTTGGTTACTCTCCTTTTAATTTCAGAACAAACACAGGTGGTGACTTTTACTTAAAAGCAGACCTGGATGTGCGTATTAATCAAACTCAGCTGAAAAAAGCAAGGGCATATAACCAGTACAGTAACTATTGTTTCTAAACCAAAAATGATCAGTCCACTGCCAGGGGCGTCTCTAGGTTTAAGAGACAAGGGTGGCTCAGCCCCTAGAAGTTATTGAAATTTTTCAATTTCAATTTAATGCTTACAGTTGAAAACATAACTGTTACAATATTCACTTATATATTTTGTGCAAAAAATATCACATAAATCTAAACAGACAGTAGAAATCAAATAAATATATCAATTTTGTAGAACATTTATTGACAGTCAATTTTGGGTCACTTTTTAAAATTAATTTACTTTTAAACCAGGACTCGGACAAGATCTTATGGGGCCTTAAGCAGAATATGATTAAGCAAACTCCGTCTTTCTGTCAAGAACATCCACCAGCAGGGTATCCAGGGGGGGATTTACCATTAGGCAATACTAGGCAGTTGCCTAGGGCCCCAAGTTCCTGGGGGCCCCATAAAACTCTGTTTCCATGTATGGTTAATACAACTAATCCTTATTTGTGCACATTAATTATGTTTTTGATAAAAATCCTTTGGCTAAAATGCCATAAGAACGCTGATAAATAGAGAGGAAAAAGGGACAAGAAGAGAGGGACAAAACCTAGAACAAATAATGGATGTCTATTCTATTAACATTTCTGTAGAATGGGTCTGTTTTATGGGTTTTCTTCTCAGGGGGCCCCCTGCCTGTAGGGCCCCAAATTTCCTAAATCCGCCCCTGAGGGTATCAATACTGATTTGATAGAATCTGGGAGAGCGGACTATGTTCAACCATCCATTTTCTTTAACCTTATCCCTCAGTGGGATCAGGAGGCGCTGGTGCATATCTCTAGCCACGTTCTGGGTGAGAGGTGGGATCACCCAGGACAGGTCACCAGTCTGTCGCAGTATGTTCAACCAGCTTAAAAGTAATCGGTAATCAGATTTATTATTTGCACTTTTACTAAGTGAACTTTCCAACTCCCTTAAATCTGAAATTCCAATGACAAAATTGTTTAAATCTTTTATCTTTGGACCCCCTGCAGAGTGACGTCACACCTGCAAGATCCTATCCTTACCTTCCTGCTAGATTGCAAAAAGCAGCTTGCTCATGAGTTGTCAACATAACACGCTAAATCTTAAATGTACGTGTACATATAAAAGAAAAAGGGGCGCAGTGCTTGCTACTGAATGGCAACACTATCAAAGTCAGGAAAAAGTTTTAAGTAAAGCCGGGATTAAAACAGTAGCTACAAGAAGCTTCAAATAAAAGCTGTTCTTTATGTTCAACCTAAACACCAACTCCGATAGACCATCAGTAGAGCAGGTGTTTAAATTAATCAATCACTGCTGCGAAAGCTTATAGCAGGGAAAGCTAATATACCACAGCCATCACTTAATAAACGCAAAATAATGTAGTGTAGCCTAGAGACCTGCATGGGTCGAATTTTACCAACCCGCACCCGCCCGAACCCGTTAGGATGACTACCGAACCCGACCCGTCACCCGCGGATATCTTCAATTCAAATCCGAACCCGATCCGTTGATATTTAACCCGCAACCCGACCCGTTTTTTTTTATTTTTTATGTATTTTTCACGGGTACCCGACCCGTTGCAGGACTCTAGTGTAGCTGACATAACAGGGCCGGAAAAGAGTGGTTTGAGTTTTTTTTCCAACGGTTCAGTTATATTTTAAATACGGTATTAACTTATTTTTACACTATTCTCTATTCTTTTACTACTTTAAGTCTCTCCTGACTAAAATTAGGTCTTAATATTTCCACAAGTCCCTCTCACCTGCAAGTCTGAGTCCACTGCTGTCCCTGAATGGGTTAGCATTTTTGGAGGGAAGCGACAGGTGTTATGGGGAGAGGGCGGAGGGGGGTGATGGGGAGAAAGCGAGAGGCAACAGATTCTTTTTTCTGAGTTTTTTGTCGGGGTTTGTGGACGGTGAGCAGCGGGGAGAACTTTTTTTATTTTCTTTCTGAGGAGCGGCATGAATGGGGTTTTAATCAGATATACACAGCACCGAAAGCAAAATACGTGTATAAAATATTGGTGGGGACTGTCCTGACATGTCCACACCAGTCCTTAAGGAAGTTACGCCTATGATTGTTCAGATTAACTTGTCTTCTTTATGGCTTTTATTTGGTGCTTTACTGCATTTGTTTTGGGAAAATATGAGGAAAAAATAAATACAGAAAAAAAATATATATTTTTTTAAATCGCAAAATAATTATAG
The DNA here is from genome assembly GCF_016077235.1 of Cyprinodon tularosa. NCBI lineage: Eukaryota > Metazoa > Chordata > Actinopteri > Cyprinodontiformes > Cyprinodontidae > Cyprinodon > Cyprinodon tularosa. The sequence continues at coordinate 592,795 of NW_024039028.1, read as the reverse complement.
GGTGGCTAATGCCAAAGAAAGGATGACTGAAGCCACCCTTAAATAGGTCTAACGACTCTTATGGTCCACTCTAAAAATTAACTATATATATGTTTTAGGAGTTGCTTTTCTTCATAAATCTGATCACTTTAGGGCTCAGGACATTATACAGGGTCCTGATAAGCTTCCCCCTGACTTTGAGCTACTAGCCTCAGGCAGGAGATTCAGATTGTCAAAGGCTAAATCCGGCGATGAGGATTGAGTTGATAATGGGGAGGAATCGACTCTAAACACAGATTTAGAGTTGATTCCTCTTCATTATCACCTTAATCCATCACCATGTAGGTGATCAAAACGCTCCTGTAGCCAACCACCTTAAGGGGGAATACCGTTTTTTTTACATTGGGTCCTTGATTTTACATCATGTTCTACTCACCCATATTAGTTTTGTGTCATTTGGAGCTGTTCTGAAGATATTCGGTTTTATAATCGAAGTAAAATAGTTATATTATGTTTGATTTTTTTCTTGAATGGAGAGTAAGTGTAAACATGGAGTGCACTACAAAATTATTTAAGCCTCTTGAACTGGCAAAGATAGCACAGATTTATGAAGTGAAAGAAAAAGCAAACCTTATTTTTAACATTTTGTACAAATAAAATCAGAGTAAGCCCATACCAGCTTTGGGAATGTAGAGCTCAGGACTAGACTATTCTAAAATGAATATGTGAGTAGGTTAGAGCATAATACGTACATATTTTTTATTTTTTTTTGTACTTAAAGGGGAACACCGTTTTTTTAACATTGGGCCCATAATTTTACGTTATTAAATCATGTTCTATTCACCCGTATTAGTTTTGTGTCATTTGGAGCTGTTCTGAAGATATTCTGTTTTGTAATCCAATTCCTATGTGCAACGAGATGAAGGCACAAACTAAACTGTTCATAATGTATCGTTTATGGTACGCCAGCATTCATAACATGTAGGCGAATCACTGTCCCCCAGACATCCATGGTTATATTATTTATATTTATATCTTTTAAAAACAAAGCGTCGCGTGTATGACATCATCCGCACTCGCAGGCTACCGTTCATTCATCCTGTCCGCTAAACTGCTGCTAGTTTTACTCACATGCCTGGAAGATGTCTAGTGCTAATACCACAGATGATCTCGCTCATCATACAAACTCTGATTTGTTTTAAAAATATATAAATATAAGAAATATAACCGCGGTTGTCTGGGGACAGTGATTCCCCTACGTGTTAAGAATGCTGGTGTACCATGAATGATAAGTGAACAGTTTGAACAGTTTAGTTTGTGCCTTCAAGTTGTTTGCCCATAGTAAGAAGGTATTTGGATAGTCCTGAGCTCTACATTCCCAAAGGTGGTATGGACTTACTCTGATTTTATTTGTGCAAAATGTTAAAAATAAGGTTTGCTTTTTCTTTCACTTCATAAATCTGTGCTATCTTTGTCAGTTCAAGAGGCATAAATTATTTTGTAGTGCACTCCATGTTTACACTTACTCTCCATTCAAGAAAAATATAAACAGAATATAACTATTTTACTTGGATTATAAAATCTTCAGAACAGCTCCAAATGACACAAAACTCATATGGGTGAGTAGAACATAATAAAATCTAATAAAAGCAATAACGTAAAATCAAGGGCCCAATGTAAAAAAAAAAAAAAAACGGTGTTCCCCTTTAACGACTCCCCATTACTAAGGGGTGGACCTGTTTCGATTCAATTTGCATGTTTTCTAAGCCATAACAAGGCTTTTGTTTAGACTAATCTATAAGCCCTGGAACTCAACGCTACTCCGGACATTTTGATTTGAAAATGCTCGCTCCATGGGAAGTGAAACATCTTCAAACAAAAAAAAATGTCTATTGGTTTTATTTTTAACTTTTTTTGGATTTGATTTTAAAAAGTGAACAGATGTGATGTAACAATTGTCCTGCCCTAAGCTCTTCGTTGTTTGATGTTGCTTGTTTATGAGGTATCCATGAAATTATGGATATCACAAGGACTGTGATGGACTGGCGACCTGTCCAGGGTGTACCCCGCCTCTACCCTGTAGACAGCTGGAGATAGGCACCAGCGCCCCTCGCAACCCCACCCGGGATAAAGCGTGTCAGATAATGGATGGATAATGGATGGATGAAATGATATAAATTTTTTTTTATGTTTTTACCCCCCTGCAATGCAAAGTTTCCCCAGGGCACAATAAAAGTAAGGTAGAAGTTTAATTATTTTACAAAATAAATTAATATTTACAATTTTAATTGGAAAAAACAAATGAAATATATTTCTAATTGAGGGTTTTAGCAAACCGTTTGGAGACTAGTGTAAGAACTAAGATGCATTTCTTTCAATCCCACCGCTGCCAATAAGTTTTTTCAGATGAGCTAAAAATAGGTGACTTCATGGATCCATTATTGGAAGCCTGATGCTCATAAACATGTTTTAAAAATTGCATTAATATCAAATTAGTTTTATACTGGATATGAGTTTCCTGCAGCATATGGAAAAGAATGCAAAACAACTCATCAAAACTTAAATTCTTCTACAATGCTTGTATTATTTATTTATTTATGTATTTTTGTTCAAGCTGTGAAGCTGTGTGATTTCATTGGCAGCAGTGGGATTCAAACTCACGCCCCCTAGGAGACTGGAGCTATAATGCAGCGCCTTATTGATGATTTTATCTAACAGTTTGGAGACTAGTGTAATAGACTAAGATGCATTGTTTTCCATATTTTTGAGTTTATAATTTGGAAAAAAAGTCAATCATTTCTTTTCAGCCAATCTTGTTTTAGAAAGCAGAGTTTTAAACAATAGGTGGTAAATGCTGACCCATCTTAAAAAAGATAAATTGTCAGAGGAGGAGGTCAATAGATTTGGATGCTCTGTAAATTTGACCCGCTTGAACATTGTTATGTTCATTGTTTTGCCCTCAGGACGACCCCTGCTTCCTGCTGCACTTTGATAAGATGCGCACAGTGACAGCCATCACCTGCTCAGCCAAATACACGATGGTGCGAGCCCTGGTTGCACTCTGTGAACGCCACTGTCAAAGGCCGCTGAATCTGCAGAACTTTGACTTCCCTTACATCAAGCCACCCACCTACTACACTAACAGGGGAGACTGTGTGGTTCTGTCCCAGATATGCTTCTATGCCTGCAATCTGGTTTGTCTTTCTATGTGCCCCGTGCCACTGGAAGCCTGAAGACACACTACTTATGTGAGCTACTCTAAAGTGTGTGGGCAAGGCTGTGCTGTAGCTAATGTTCTGTGTGGAACCTGGGTCAATAGTGTTTGCTTCAGTTGGGTTTTATTAAAATATTATTGATCTGTTTTTGCATTAATGCTCTTCTAAGTGTATGTTCAAGACAAACATGAGTTCTATTGATATTTTTAAAACATCTTTTGTACTTCAATCTTAATTACCCAATCCATCAAAGATACAACTAAATATGACATTCAGATTCAGACATGTCTTCTTTTCTGCTGGTGAATAAAGGCCCCTATGCAAAGAGTTGGATTACTGTCAGTTTGTTGTTGTTGTTTTTTTTGGCATTTGTAGACCTGAAGTAACGTAAATATATATATATATATAATTAAAGTTAGTTAGAATGATGAAATAAAAGTTGTATCTAAACCATTTTGTTAAAGCTGTGGCTATTTTAGGATTATTTGAGTAAATATAGAGGATATCATGTGAAAACACTTTTCTTTATCCAGAGAGTTGAAGCAAACTTTACTCATGCAACTGCTTTCACTTCCATAGCTTGTTGTAGCATTAGGTCCTTCTGAATCTTATGCTTCATTCGTTTATTTGCTTTACTCCCTTATCTGTGCAGGATTGCGTCGGGAGTGTGACGCCTTTTTTCCATGTTTTTGGGAAACATTGCCAGTTCACTGCAGAGCACCAAATACTAGAATAAATTCACACACACTCATTCCTAAGAACAATTCAGAGCCTGAATGTGCTAACATGTTCAAGGAGAAAATACAGAATTCATGTGATTAATTGCAGGCAAGGATCCCAGGACATTCTTGCTGCAAGGTTACAGTGCAAAATTAGGCTCATGTGCTTTAGTAATTTAGTTATGCTAAATATTTTTCATGTCTATGGTCCAATATATACATGCGTTCCCCATTGATATAAGATATAATTTAAAAAGTAGATAAAATTGTAGGTCTTAGATTCATTCTACTCTAATTATCTTGTTTTGCATAGATATTATGTTAAGCTATTATGTCATATTTTTGTATGTATCATTATGTCTTTATTCCTCGGTGTATAGGTACTGATTACACTTATTTTATGTAAGGAACAAATTAAGTGTTTTCTAGCAGTTGCTTTTTTTAGTTTTCATTTAATATCTTGATTGAATGCATACTACACTGCTTTGAAAAGAGATACATGAAAAACTTAGCATTTTCCCAAATTACAGTTCTAGTTGAGCACGCTACATTATAAAATGATGTAATATATATATATACATATATATATATATATATATATATATATATATATATATATATATATATATATATATATATATATATACATATACATACTCATGTACTTAAGTTAATAGAGATTTTTCATTGATCAGAGATATCCGTTCTTTTTTCTCATTTATTTTAACAGATTTGCATAGCTATCTGTTCTTTTTTATTAATTAGTGATTCATATCGAATTACATATGTATTATTGTGTATAGAAATAAAGAATTAAAATCGGTAGAGTCTAAACAAATTGTTTATTTTATTCCGGAAAATGCACAAACCAAATAAATACCTGTTTTAGTTTCAGTTAGTGAAACGTGCCACTCACAACATGGCGGAACTGCTCTCGAATCATGTTTGGCGCCATATTGCGCACAAGCTGGTTGTCAGAAAATAAGCCTGATGATAATGATACACTTTCGGAGCTTAAACATATAATTTTCTTTACTCCGAATTTAATATTAAGACTTTTTACTAAACCTGCGATATTTGCTTTCATGCCTTACTTTTCTTGTATTTTTTTTATTTTACCTACCAATATCTTCAATTTTGAATTTTCTCCGGCTTATAAAGGTAAGCTCTCCAGCCCAGAGTATTTTCCCAGCCTCCCTACCGCCAAAATTCAAGTAAAGATAGGGTTGTCGGTTGTAAACACTGGGCTGCTACCGGTATTTTTCCACCTCGCCTCGCTTTCATTCAGATCAAGCCTCCGGATTTTGCGGAGAGAGAACAGAAAGATGTACATCAAGTCCATTATCATTGAAGGGTTTAAGTCCTACGCCCAGAGGACGGAAATCAACGGCTTCGATCCGCTTTTCAACGCGATCACAGGACTCAACGGCAGTGGAAAGTCTAATATCCTTGACTCGATATGTTTCCTCCTGGGCATCTCCAACCTATCACATGTATGGCACATATTATTTATACACTCCTATTCAGTTATTAAACCATTCAGATTTCAATTGATTGTTTAATTTTTTCTATTTATTTCACATGATAGGTGCGAGCCTCCAACCTGCAGGACCTTGTGTACAAAAATGGACAAGCTGGCATCTCTAAAGCAACTGTTTCTATTACTTTTGACAACTCCAACAAAAGCCAGAGTCCTCTGGGGTTTGAAACCCACGATGAAATCACAATCACCAGACAGGTGAGCACACAGACAGCAGTTTCACAGAGATTCCTATTTTTATCTTCCATTTGATGTACCTCTGAGTCACTTTTAATATTCTAGAGGTTGGTCCTTAAGCACCCACACTGACCGCAGAGGAAATAATTGTAATTTTATGTGAAAGTCTAGCAATCTGTAGCACATGATGGTGATATCTAAGGGTTAATATTCATTAGAAAGAAAAAAAAAATCAGAAGTAGTGATGTGCTTTCTTATTTCTTAGGAATAGCATCTCCATAGCATGATTCTGCCACCACCGTGTTTCAATGTGAGAAGTTTTGTTAGTGAAAGTCCAGTGTTCTATACCCAGACAGACTAGCATACCCATCACTACCAGTTTATCCCTTTAGTTTTGTACGAAAAATACACTTCAGAATACCTAAATGGGCCTGTATCACTTTAGTCATGTACAGATAACAATTTAATTATTTGCTTTTTGAAGCAAATGGCGATCTGACCTTAAATTGTTTTTGGGTTTTTTTTTGTACATGACTAAAGGAATGTGCGCCCATCAAGGTAGATTAAAGTCTATTTTCATACAAAACTAAAGGGATAAACTCAAATCGGACTTCTTTTGCATGCGTATTGACTATAGGTATGCTGGTCTGACAGAACACCGCCGTGTATTTGTATTCAGTATGCTGTTTGGACAAATAGACATATTCTTGGACTTCTTACACTTCACCAATTTTCTTAGTATCTCCCACTCTTTTCCTCAGTTACATCTGTACACCATGATGCTTCTAACTATAAAGTGGGGAAACTGTTTTTATATTGATGTGCTGAGTTTGGGTTTCGATCTGAAAACTTTTTACATTTGTTCTGATACCCCTAAATAAAATCAACTCCGATTTACACCAATAAAAGTTTCTCCAAAATGTTTTGTTTATATTCCTTACAGGTGGTCATCGGTGGCAGGAACAAGTACCTTATCAATGGAGTCAACGCCAACAACACCAGAGTGCAGGACTTGTTCTGCTCTGTTGGCCTTAATGTTAACAACCCTCATTTCCTCATCATGCAGGTTGGCTGTTTCTACACATCTTGCATTCTTTTCTTTTTTATTTAAGACTTCCTTTAAACTTTGTTTCCACCACTTTAGGGGAGGATCACCAAGGTTCTAAACATGAAGCCACCAGAGGTAAAAACCTGCACACATCCTCAGATATCTTATCTGTAATGGCATTGATTTGGCATTTATAGAAACGCTCTTCTTCCAGATTCTGGCAATGATTGAGGAGGCAGCAGGCACCAGGATGTACGAGTGTAAGAAGATCAGCGCCCAGAAGACGATTGAGAAGAAGGAAGCCAAGCTAAAGGAGATTCAGACTGTATGGAATCCACAGTCCTTTTTTAATTATACAATTATTTCTGTGTCTTTATAAGCTTGTTTTAATGAAGAATCTGCAGCAAATTTTATCCTGTATTTTACTTTAATAGATTCTGGATGAGGAAATTACTCCAACAATGCAAAAACTGCAAGAAGTAAGTTGATGAATAACTCATTAAATCATTTCCTGTACAGATATGAAGAGAAATATTCACCGCTTCTTGCACAATGTAGCATTTTTTACATCTAATTTTTTTCTCCTCTTCCTCCAGGAACGATCCTCCTATTTGGAATACCAGAAGCTGATGCGTGAGATCCAGCACTTGTCCCGCCTCTATGTGGCCTGGCTGTTCGTTTGTGCTGAGGAGACCAAAATGAAGTCTGCAGAGAACCTGAAGGTGATGCAGGATAATATCTGCAAGATGCAAGCCAACATGGCCGAGAACGAGATTAAAATCCAGGAGCTCTCAGCTCAAATTCAGGAGCTGCAGAAGAGAAGAGACCAGGTACCGCAGATCTGTTTTTGAAAGACTTAAACATTAATATTTGTGTAGAGCCTCAGCTCCTGTAGTTGTATAGTAGTAATGCTTTCCACCCTATATGTTAAACTGCTCAATTTAAGGAAGTGGATGGAGTTTTAAAAACCCTGGAGGGAACACTTGTTGATGCCCAGCGTGTGGATGCTAAAGTTCAGAGCGCGCTTGACTTAAAAAAGCAAAACCTCAAAGACGAAACCAAGAAGAGAAAGGAACTTGTGAAGAGCATGGAAGAGGTAACAAACTTACCTGGATTCCTTAGATTAAATCCTTAACGAGAAAAAAATCAAACTCCATATGTCCGATTTTTATATTGAACCTTTCCGTAGGATAAGAAAATGCTCGTGGTGAAGGAAAAAGAGGTTTCCAAACTGGCTGAGCAGCTGCGGGCTATTCAGGAGGAGGGGCAGAAGGACAGCGCCGCCCTGGAGGCTGCTGAGCAGCACTTCAGAGCCGTGTCGGCCGGTCTGTCCTCCAACGAGGACGGCAAGGAAGACACGCTCGCCGGGCAGATGATGGCGTGCAAGAACGACATGAGCAAAGCAGACACCGAGGCCAAGCAGGTGAGAGATGAATTTAAACCCATTGGTACGTCATTTTACAACCATTTCCTAGAAGTTTCAAGCATTAAATGAGTGAATGCATCAAGATATGGGTGCCAACCAAGAAACCTACGGTGCAATATGGAAAGAGGTTTTTCCAGATTGCATATTGGGTCCATGGTTGGAACAACTCTAATCAGATGAGACCAAATTAAACTGCAGCTAACCCAACCCTGAACACACTCTTTTCATTTTAAAACATGGTGGTGGCAGCATGATGGTGCAGGGATTGTTTTCTTTAACCTGGATGGGAAACATGATCAAACCACCAAACAAAATGGGGAAAAATTAAAAATGCATGACTGCTCTCCATCCTGCTGTGCTTTACCGTCACAGCTTAGGTTCATAAATGTGAACCTCTTGGTTCCACTTTATTTGGTCAAGCTAACTACGCCGTCTCCTTCATTCTGCATAGGCCCAAATGACCCTGAAGCACGCCCAGGCTGAGTTAAAATCCAAACAGGCTGAGGTAAAGAAGATGGACAGCGGCTACAAGAAAGACCAGGATGCTCTGCAGGCCGTCAGAAGCAGCAGGGAGAAGCTGCAGGCCGAGCTAGCCAAACTTAACTACGAAGGTAGCGTTCGCCTATCATGCGCTTTCCGCTAAGCTTCTTTGCTTACACTAATCGGTGCGACAACGTTGTCTGCCTTTCTGCAGATGGAAAGGAAGAGAGTCTGCTGGAAAATAGGAGGCAGCTGTCCAGAAAGGTCTCTCAGCTCAAGGAGACCTACGAGCGGCTCATGTCCCGCTTCCCCAACCTGCGCTTCGACTACAAGTAAGGGTTCTTTTTCCGGCCCTAAACACATGCAGGGTCATGAGCTTTAGAAATATACTGTTTAATAAGAGGGTTTTAGTTGAAATAACCAAGTAAGTTTGATGGGAAGAAGCTTTTCTGCTTCAAACACCTACATTAACTTAAAAAAGAAGAAGAAATGTAGTTTCTTTCATCTGCATCACGTCTGTCCATAGACGTGATGCAGTTTTTTCTTTTTTTATTTATAGGTACAAAACTGGTCCTGTTTTAAGTTTCCTCCACAGGTTATTGTCCACTATATCTGGCAGAACTGTTCATTTTTAATGAGATGTAACAAACACTCACAGGGATCCGGAGCGTGGGTGGGACCGCAGCAAGGTGAAGGGGCTGCTCGCCAACCTGATCACAGTTAGCGACGTCACATACGCCACAGCGCTGGAGGTTGTTGCTGGAGGCAGACTGTACAACATTGTTGTTGATACAGAGGTGGGTGTTATTGGGGGGGCGGGGAGTCTTACCAGAATGAGGGTTAGACTCTAACCGGGCAGATCTCTGGTTTAGGTGACTGGTAAAAAGCTCCTGGAGAAGGGAGAGCTGCAGCGCCGTTACACCATCATCCCCCTGAACAAGATCTCTGCCAAGACGCTTAACGACAAAGTGATCAACACCGCAAAGAGCCTGGTGAGAGGGTATCAAATACTTGTGTGTTTGCTTGTAAGGAGGAAAAATTTGGGAGTTTATTTTTCATGATTTCTTTTCCGTTTTCTTGGTTCTGATAGGTCGGGCAGGATAACGTTCACACAGCTTTGTCCCTGGTGGGCTATGAAGCGGACCTGCGGAAAGCCATGGAGTATGTGTTTGGGTCCACTCTGGTCTGCGACACCCTGGACAACGCCAAAAAGGTGGCCTTTGACAGGCAAGTGATGACTAAGACGGTCACTCTAGGAGGGGACATCTTCGATCCTCAGGGAACCCTGAGTGGAGGTGAGTGGGAAAACTGGAACCTGTCACAGTTTGTTTTAGTCATTTAAATGTTTGTCCATGGATTCTGATTTCTATATACATGCTGCCTTTGCTTTGTACAATTAAGGGGCGTGGCAGCCTAGTGGTTAGGGCCTAGAGCCCCACTCCCACAGACTGCCACTCTGTCTCTCTGAGCAAAGACCCTTAACCCTCGAACGCGCTGCACGATTGCAGCCCACTGCTCCCTAAGGGGATGGGTTAAATGCAGAGGTAAATTTCTCCAATCTGAGATCAATAAAGCTTGTTTGTTATAATTATTAAATTGGTAGAAAAAACAAAAAACTGTAGTCGAATTTTTCTAATTGTCGCCAGATATCAACTAAATTGTCCTAAACTGAAGAATTTTTCCAGTCAGTAAAATATTTTTTACTGGTAGGGGGGAACTTTAATTGTATCGTTTTTCGCCTTGATCAATTATGATCAACTTCAAGTCATGATAACTATTTTGATTTATTGTTTCAACAATTATTTAGAATTTGTGATGATAAAAAAAATCTTATTTTTAAGTTTTTCTTCTTGCATGTTTTTCCATTGGGTTATTGGCAAATTTAAAGCATGATTAAATCTGCTCACTACAGGATGCTTAGTGATATACATCAAACTTCTTTACCTAAATAGTGTCCTGAAGAATCCTATTTTACATTTTTATATATATTTTTTTAAGATTTGTTTGTGTTGTTATTGTGGGATGCAGTCCCAGCTCTACAGTTACCAAAGAACCACTTCAAAAAATCAATGAGTGTTTCATGGTCATATTTTATTTATTCATATATTGTGAGAATAGTAACTGTTACTGTGGTGGCTTTCAATGGTAGAAAGCACCCAGGCCACAACATATTTGAGGACGCGAGACAAACATGAGGTTCAAAAGAATTATTTTATTCTTAATCTCTGGAACTTCTTTTTAGATCAGGTGTTTTGTTTTTCTGCAAAGAGACAAAAAAAAAAACTGAGGGTCAGATTTTTCCCCAGTTCCCCGTGTCCACAAAAAAAAATGTATGAACAGAAAGTTGGACCTGGTGAGCCGATCCAAAGAAACAAAACGTTACAGCAGACGACCAACCCACTAGAAGGAAAAAAATAAGTAAATAAATAAATATTGTGCCCGACGCACATAACAGTACCACAAAATAATGTGATTTAGATTTTAAAGCCATACCGACCAGCCCTAATAAGTGTTTACTATGCATGTTTAATATGTTTACAATTCTTATTGTGTTTATATAGAAATAATTCAGTTGAAACGTTAAACATATAACTCGTGCTTGATTCATTTCAGTTTATATAGCACCAATTCACAACAAGAGACAATTCACTGAAATCCATAGTTGGAAAACTTGCTGTTTTTGCAAGAAACTGCTGTTTTCTTTCTTGCTTCCCCTTAATTATTTTTTTATAAACACTTATGGTTGATAAAGTGTTTACAGATTATTTAATCACTTATCTATAAACTATTTATTAGACATACATAAGGGAAGCCTTTTTGTGAAAGTGGTACCAAAAAAACTATACAACAATAAAAGGATTCTCTTTTCCTACGGTTTTAGACATGAAGGAGATCTTTCAGGCTCCAAGAGAGTAGGAAAGAACAAGGAGGATAACAGGAAGGCTAATGGCAATCATTAGCATTTATACCTAATGTCCTTTGATGCTAAATCTCAGAGTGGTGAAGAATCGTTGTAAATAAAGAAAATAATCCTTTTGGAAATCTCAAAGGATAACGATCTATTTAAGTCATATTTATTAAATATATACAGGATTTGATCACGCTATCAATGTAAACAATAAAAGCTGAGACTAGCCACAATAGAACTCCTGATGAAAAATATATATTTAACTCACTGTACAAAACTCATCCAATGGAACATAAAAAAAAAATGAAATAAATAAACAATGTTAGTTTGACAAATGCTAATTAGTAAAATAACGCAGCATTTATTAATATTAAATTATTATTCACCTCCCAAGTTTTAATTCCATATTTATGTTATATTATAAATAAAATTGCTCATAATTGCCATTCTGATTGGTGCGTTTTAACAAGCCTGTAGTCGCACTCAAACAAGCGCCATCTTTTCTCACACAGGCGCTCGCTCTCAGTCGGCGTCCATCCTGGCAAGCCTGCAGGAGGTGAAGGACGTCCAGGACGAGCTGGACGAGAAAGAGGCCCAGCTGCAGGACGTAGAACGACAGCTGGCCGGCCTTAAAGGAACCGCCGAGAAGTAAGCAGCTTTCAAACCCAGCACAGAATTTAGCGTGATTTCTACGTGCTTTTGCTGTGGATTCAGCTGCCAGACATAAAAGGCTATCAGATTTTTGACATAATCCATTTTATTTCATGTTGGCAGAAAAATAAGAATAACTGCTGTTTGACACTGTGGGGAAGAGGCATCTTCTCATTAAAGGACTTGAACATGAATACCATAATTTTCTGACTATAAGCCGCAACTTTTTTTCCCATTTTTCGACCTTGCGGCTTATATAACAATGCGGCCTATCTATGGACTTTTACAGCTAATGGCCACTAGGGTAATACCTAAATCTATGGATTTTACCATCCACCATGTTGACGTCACATTTGCTTCAACACACAAGTATGGTAGCTGCGTGCGCGGGAATGTGGAGGTCCTCCGAAAGCAGAGTCCTACTGCGAGTGGTACAAGACAGAGCAACGGCGAGAAAGACGGACATTAAACATAAAAAACCTGCGGCTTATAGTCCGGTGCGGCTTATAGTCCGAAAATTACGGTAACCCGATGTGTCTTTATACCTGCCTTAGTACCAGTAACTGGTTCACACCTCGATTTGTTTTGGCCTCGGAAATCTTAGCGTATGAATCAGATTTTCCAATCTGACATCAATCTTTTCAGGTACCGGCAGCTAAAGCAGCAACACGAGCTGAAGGTGGAGGAGGAGCAGATCCTGCAGGCCAAGGTGCAGCAGAGCTCCTTCCACCAGCGGCAGGAGGAGCTGGAGAGGCTGCGCAAGGCCATTGGTCAGAACACAAACACACACGGTTCTGTTAAGGTCTATGCCGTTCGTGCCAAACCTGTAAGAAGCTCATTTCTGGGGGGGGGGGGTGATGTGTTTGATCAGAGGAGAGCGAGGAGACTCTGCGCATCACCAAGGAGGTACAGAAGCGGGCAGAGGAGAAATATAAGGTGCTGGAGAACAAAATGAAAAACGCCGAGGCAGAGAGGGAGAAGGAGCTGAAAGCAGCCCAGCAGAAACTGAACACAGCCAAGGCCAAAGCAGACGCCTTCAACAAGAAGCTGAAGCTAAAGCAGCAGGTAACACTGAGCAAACATGTAGACGTGAGCGGAGAAAAAAAGCATCCTCCAGGGTTCCTACAGTCTGGAAAAACACTCATTTTTACTCAAGTATATCCCATGATTAGTAAAACTATTTTGGATTGCAGCCTTTATTCTCTATCCCTGCAGGCCTGTCTTCCAAAAGAAACACTCATACACTATAAGGTGTTTCTCATTTTGTTATCAACAGGCATAACGGTCCTTAAGGATAAGTGAAAATTTCAAAGTGAATTATTCTGAGCCTATTTTAAGTCTGGGCTTTCAATTTAAATGGCCAAAAAATAAGTTCTACCTAAAAACAGATTTTCATAAAAAACGTCTTACTTTTCTTGTAATGAAAGGAAATAAACGTAATAAACTGTAACTAAAATATCTTGGTTCCTTATGTAGAAAGTTTGGTGTCCATCTAACAAGCAACTGAGAAGTTATAGATGTTTGGATTGAAAAAAAAACAGGCAGACCCTTACAGTGCCATTTCAGACGTTATGTCTGAAATTTGGGAATTTATTCTTGAAATTTAAATTTTGAAATGCTTATATATATATTTGATAATAAAACTACAGTTTCCATTCCAAAAATCTTTTTGCAGCACTCTTTGTTTATACACTTTATACAAAGCTAAGCTCAATAGACGCTTGAAGGTGTATCTAAATAACAGTTTGTCCAATCAGGGAGCTTCATAGTTTTTTGGAAAGGTGGCATTCTTCAGACTCCATTAATAAGATGAACAGGGCCCAGCGAATGACAGGGGAAAGTAGCAGAGGTACGGTTTCCATATATGGGCATGCTGTAGCACAGTTTGCTGGTGAGGCAAAGAAACTCTTACCTGACTAAAAAGCTATCAGTCGGATATATTCCAGAAACTGACTTTTTATTCTGATAACAATTTCTTCTAATGGGGAAAAAAATTAAACGGCAAAGATGAAACCGATTTTCTGTGCTTTGTTGATGCTTTTGGAGTGGCAGGCAGCTGCAAATCATCAGAGTTTGGCTAATGAGTTTTACTGATTGATTCAGTGTCTTGTTGGCTTTCATTAGCAAAGCATCATTTGGTGCTCTATGTGCTGTTGAAACCAGACCCACCAGAACACAAAGTTGGTCATAAAACACATTTTGGCTATCTGAGTGCTTTTTGGCACCTTATTGGAGCTGTGGTCGGTGGATATTGGAATGAAGTAGATGGTCTTGTAGAGAAGACATATAAATGTGTCAGTCTCAGAGCTTATCAGCATTGGGTGCTGCTCAGGCTGTGTAGAAGTTGTCCTTCTTGCCACACTTAATGTCTTTTTTTTTATTAGTTCCTTGATTTCCTTATTTGTAAAATACAATCCATCCTCTTCCTCTGATTCCCTCAGGGACGAGGTAGAGGTGGTGCGGGTTACACCCTGCACAGGTCAACAGTCTCACAGGGCAACACAGAGAATGAAAAAAACATGCACACATACACTCACACCAAAGAACAAGGTAGAGACAATGATTAACCCAACAGTCATGTTGTTGGACTGTGGGAGGAAGCAGAGTACCCAGAGAAAACCCACGCATGCACAGAGAGAACATTCAAACTATTCAGAAAGACCCCGTATGGAACCCAAAACCTTTTTGCTGCAAGGCAACTTTTCTACAGACTTAGCAACACGGTGCAGCCCCGGGATCTGTTTCTTTTCTCTTTTATGTTTAAAAACTAGTAAAACAAATGAGATCTCTGGGAACTTGATTGATGATAACCGGCTGATTGTGATGCTCTTGTGGGATGTTTGCTCTCCAGGAATCTGATGCTGTGGCCCTGGAGCTGGAGGAGCTGCAGAGGGAGCAGACTGGCTACGAGCAGCAGATCCAGGCGGTGGACGAGGCCATGAAGGCCATCCAGGAGCAGATCGACAGCATTGCTTGTACCGTGTCCCAGAACAAGGTGCTGTTCAATGGAGACTGTCAAGCATCTTGATGTATTTGATCCATTTATGCTGAACTTGAAACTCTGCATCCTGTTAATATTGACTGCATGCCATTTCTGCATTTATTAAAAACGATTTTCTTAAATTCTCAAAGTATTCACACCCTTTTAACTCCATATTTGATCAAAATACAGCCACAAGGTTTAATTACAGGCGACTGACTGACACGGACTCTTTATTTGTCGTGTAGGAGGCTGTGCGAAAGGCCCAGGAGGAGGTGACCAAACAGAAGGAAGTGATCATGGCTAAAGACAAAAACCTCAAGGTGATTAAAGCGTTGATTTGAACGTTCCGGGTCTGTAAAAACCTCCGTTCACCGTTCTGCCAGGAGCTAAGTAATCACTCTCCCCGCCATCTCTCTCTCCCTCTGAATGCTGCAGGAGAAAAGCACAGAAGTCAACAGGATCAGGGAGAAGAACAACGTAGCCCAGCTGAAGATTAAGGAGCTGGAACACAACATCAACAAGCATCACAAAGAGAGCCAGGACGCCGCTGACAAGGTACGCTCAATCTGACCACCATCTATCACAGCGTCCGTTCCTTTCCGAACCTGGAAGTTTAAACGTAGCTTGGTTGTTTTCTTTTTTTCAGGTGAGTCGGATGCTGGAGGAACACGACTGGATCCATTCGGAGCGGCAGTTCTTCGGCCAGCCCAACACGTCTTACGACTTCAAGACCAACAACCCCCGCGAAGCGGGTCAGCGCTTGAAGAAGCTGGAGGAGACCACAAGCAAGCTGGAAAGGAACGTCAATAAGAGGGCCATGAACATGCTGAATGAGGCGGAGGAAAGGGTGAGGAATAGAGCGGGTGGTTGAAGTGTTTTCCAGGTTTAAGAAAGCTCTGAAACAAGATTTTTACTTTTAGACTTAAATCTCTGGCCCATCCAATAGATGTATCATCTCCTCATCCTTTTCTTCCCTTATCCATATAATCAGCCGGAAACAAATGACTACCGTAATTTTCGGACTATAAGCCGCACCTGAATATAGGCAGCAGAAGCTAAATTGCATGATTTGTACAAATACAGGCCACACCGGACTATAAGGTGCTGGTTTTTTATGTTTAATTACAATTCGGTTTGTGCACAGAGAGGATTGTCGGGGAAGAGGCAACTGTTTGGGGAAGCTCCTATTTATTAACATTTCAACACAATTGAATTGAGACAATTCTTCCTGCTGGCGTCTCCAACGTCTTATCATTGACTACTTGATTCCAAGGTTACGTGCAGCGGTTCTATTTCCTTTGTTAACTGCCAAATTGACAGCCTTTAACTTAAAAGCTGCATCATATGCATTTCAACGTTTGTTTTCCATAATGAGGTCGTCACACAAACTGTCTTGTGCTCGCAATGTCCGTCTTTCTCTGAGTCTGCTTCCAGAGGACGTCCTCATTCCCGCGGAGGTCAACATGTTGGATGGTAAAATCCATAGATTTAGGTACCGTATTACCCTAGTGGCCGTTAGCTGTAAAAGTCCATAGATAAACGCCATTGTTATATAAGCCGCAATGTCGGAAAATAGGGAAAAAGTTGCGGCTTATAGTCCGAAAATTACGGTACATGTAAAGTTTTAAAGGTTTAGTCCAAAAAAGGCAGGATCTCTGCACGCAGATTTCTCCTTCTAACCTCCCCCTCAAACCGTATCCTTCCAGTACAACGATCTGATGAAGAAGAAGAGAATCGTAGAGAACGACAAGGCTAAGATCCTGCAGACCATCAAGGAGCTGGACCAGAAGAAGAATGAGGCTCTGAACCTGGCGTGGCAGAAGGTCTGCTTTTTGTTCCCTGGATGTAAAACAACTAACCTCCATAGATTTACTGTTTTTTAATTTGTTTAAATCAATATTTTTCAAGTTTTGATATGGAAATAAACTCTAATATTCTTTCTTTATGTATTTATCCAAGAAGACAGCAGTTTTGTGATTGCAGTAAGTTATTGCTACGCAGCTGCTACCCTCGTCAATCTCTTTTTTAAACCTCCCTCTGCAGGTTAACAAGGACTTTGGCTCCATCTTCTCCACCCTGCTGCCTGGAGCCACGGCCAAGCTGGCTCCTCCTCAGGGATGTGGCGTCCTGGATGGCCTTGAGTTTAAAGTGGCCTTGGGCGACACCTGGAAGGAGAACCTGACTGAGCTCAGTGGGGGCCAAAGGTTGGTAAACCTACACAGCTGCCTTCCTTCTTATCTGTCTGTTTGGAAACGTTTTCATTTCTGTTTCCCGTCTCTCTCCACCAGGTCCCTTGTTGCTTTGTCTCTCATCCTGGCCATGCTGCTTTTCAAACCGGCTCCTATCTACATTTTGGACGAGGTGGACGCAGCTCTGGACCTGTCTCACACACAGAACATCGGACAGATGCTGCGTACACATTTCACACACTCACAGGTAACTTAAAACAAATCGATGGGACCTTTTTCCGATCCTGTCATATTGCAACCAGTTGCCCTTTTTTATGAAGTCTTTGCATAAAAAGTCCTTCATGGTGTAATTGTCACTACCCGATCCCTACCTGAAGAATGATCTGTACCATCGGCTCATATGTGCATCTGCAAGCAGATATTCATCCAGTTTGCCGATAATAATGTAATTATGGTTCTGAAAGTACTTATTTTTATGCTTAAATCGCTAAAGAATGCTAATATATTTTCTTGAATTATGTGATACAATTTTGATGCATTTTACATTTTCTCCTTTAAACTCTTTGTCTGAAATCATCGGACATGCTCAGAGCAGTCCGGCAAAATATGATTAAACCATTATGCATTATATACCATGTTGGCACAAAAGAAAAGAATAAAACTCAAAAATACTAGATTTATGTTTAAATCCAAAGCCGAAAAAGTTTGCTTCCAGAAGTGGCGTAGGATCCCATTTCCAGCACAGACGAGTAATTAAACAGGATTTAAATGCAGTTATTTTCTCAGGAAATAGATAATTAACCTTTAATACATTATTGTTGAGTAGGCTTACTATTTTTAAGAATGGAAAAAATGTAATTTAAATATTTTTTACAAATTAAAATCGAGTGCGACTCTGATCTATATCTGGTTGCGCTGCGAAAAGAGCTGATGGTACATATCGGGTAGTGAGACACATTCATCAAACAGCCAGCATGTGTTTTCTGATAGAAATAGAATAAAGTTTCTATAAAGCCTCTTCAAATCTTGTTTAATCCACTGCAGAATAAAATGTAGGTTCTCTTTAATCGGCTGAAAATGTTTGTTTCTGACTCCTTTAGTTTATTGTGGTGTCCCTAAAAGACGGCATGTTCACAAACGCCAACGTCCTGTTCAAGACCAAGTTTGTCGACGGCATGTCCATGGTGTCGCGGACTGCACTGAGCCAGAGCGACGCCAACGTTCCCCTTAAAAGCCAAGACAAGATTCGTCAGAAGGACAAGAGGAATAAACAGATCATCACCTGAAGTGCTGCTTTTTCTGCCTAATCCACACGTCTTTGTCTCCTATTAGAAATCCTGGATAAATGCTCCTTATTTTCTATCCAGTGTTTAGCTTTTCGCTCCTTTTTATATATGTGCATCTGATAGCTCTCTATGTATTTTTTTTGTAAATAAAATGGGTCAAACTCTAATCGCTGGAAGGTTTGTCTTTTTTTGTGTGGGTAAACCGGAAGTATTAAGGAAAAGAAACTGATGGGACCAAAAAACATCCAAACTTTATGTTGAGGTTTGGGTGAAATCGTTCAAAATGGGCAGAGTAGCCAGAACTGTTACTCAAGTACTTTGTTTTCACTCAATAAAAAGTACAAATTAGATAATTCTACTCCTACAAGTACATAATTTAAAAAAAAGTTACACAAGCAAGTAACAGAGTACATGTAAATAGTTTCCACCCTCCTCTGAGTAATAAAAGTATAACTACTCTACCCAGTTGTAGTAACTTAACTGAACAAAGAAAAATCAAATTTTAACCTGAAATATCTCTGAAGCAGCGTGTTTCACTAAAGTTGGATTTTTTTTTTTTCTTGGTAAACAGCTTTTTGTTGTAATTTTATTTTTTATATATTTTGGGAAACCAAAAGATTTGAAAGTGTTTCTTCTGCCTCAGTGTATTTTCCAATTATTTTTTTATTCATATTTTAGTCTAGTATATAAAACACTAGAATTCACACATACGGTAAATTCGTATTTGGCAGTAATTTCTTACATCACAGATGCGTTGATCAGTTGCTCAGCATTTGATTAATACTTCTACAATCTGGAATATTTTCTTGGTCTCCTGCTTTTAACTTTTACTTGAATAAAAATATGTTAAGGTAGTGCAGCTCTTACTTAAAGGTATAGTTGAGGATTTTTGAAAAGACCTGCCGTCTCCACTTAAAAAAACTGCAAATGCACAACCCTGTACCCGCACCCGAGAGTAGGACAGCCTTACATAAACATATCACCAGAATGATTGACAATTAGAAGGACCAATTATTAGAACATCCCCATTATACCTTAAGGTACACTTTATTTAACCTCTGGTTATAAAACAGTGCTGTAGAATTCTAGGTTTCATCTGTGCATAGAGTTATTAGAGTCGGTAAACCTTTTTTTTTTTTATAACAAATATTTTTCAGATATTTCAAGTGTTTAAAACTTCCAACTGAAACATCAGAGCAGAATCTCAGCTCAGTTTGTGGCTCAAACCAGAAATCCCTTTGACTCCTGCTAGCAGCTCTACAGCCAACATCATTATACAGGTGCTGGTCATAAAATTAGAATATCATGAAAAAGTAGATTGATTTCAGTAATTCCATTTAAAAAGTGAAACTTGTATATTATATTCATACATTACATACAAACTCATATATTTCAGATGTTTATTTTGTTTAATTTTGATGATTACAAATGACAACAAATGAAAATCTCAAATTCATCATATCAGAAAATTAGAATATTACTGAAGACCAATAAAAACAAAGGATTTATAGAAATGTTGGCCAACTGAAAAGTATGAACATGAAAAGTATGAGCATGTACAGCACTCAGTATTTAGTTGGGCCTCCTTTGGCCTGTATTACTGCAGCAATGCGGCGTGGCATGGAGTCGATCAGTCTGTGGCACTGCTCAGGTGTTATGATAGCCCCGGTTGCTCTAATAGTGGCTTTTAGCTCTTCTGAATTGTTGGGTCTGGTGTATTGCATCTTCTTCTTCACAATACCCCATAGATTTTCTATGGGGTTAAGGTCAGGAGAGTTTGCTGGCCAATTAAGAACAGGGATACCATGGTCCTTCAACCAGGTACTGGTAGCTTTGGCACTGTGTGCAGGTGCCAAGTCCTGTTGGAAAATGAAATCTGCATCTCCAAAAAGTTGGTCAGCTGCAGGAAGCATGAAGTGCTCTAAAACTTCCTGGTATGTGGCTGCGTTGACCCTGGACCTCAGAAAACACAATGGACCAACACCAGCAGATGACATGGCACCCCAAACCATCACTGACTGTGGAAACTTTACACTGGACTTCAAGCAACGTGGATGAAGTGCCTCTCTTCTTTTCCTCCAGACTCTGGGACCTTGATTTCCAAAGGAAATGCAAAATTTACTTTCATCAGAGAACATGACTTTGGACCACTCACCAGCAGTCCAGTCCTGTTTCTCTTTAGCCCAGGCAAGACGCTTCTGACGCTGTCTGTGGTTCAAGAGTGGCTTGACACAAGGAATGCGACAGCAGAAACCCATGTCTTTCATACGTCTGTGTGTGGTGGTTCTTGAAGCACTCACTCCAGCTGCAGTCCACTCTTTGTGAATCTCCCCCACATTTTTGAATGGGTTTTGTTTCACAATCCTCTCCAGGGTGCGGTTATCTCTCTTGCTTGTACACTTTTTTCGACCACATCTTTTCCTTCCCTTCGCCTCTCTATTAATGTGCTTGGACACTGAGCTCTGTGAACAGCCAGCCTCTTTAGCGATGACCTTTTGTGTCTTGCCCTCCTTGTGCAAGGTGTCGATGGTCGTCTTTTGGACAACTGTCAAGTCAGCAGTCTTCCCCATGATTGTGTAGCCTATAGAACTAGACTGAAAGACCATTTAAAGGCTTTTGCAGGTGGTTTGAGTTAATTAGCTGATTAGAGTGTGGCACCAGGGGCCATCAATTTTGAACCTTTTCACAATATTCTAATTTTCTGATATGATGAATTTGAGATTTTCATTTGTTGTCATTTGTAATCATCAAAATTAAACAAAATAAACATCTGAAATATATGAGTTTGTATGTAATGTATGAATATAATATACAAGTTTCACTTTTTAAATTGAATTACTGAAATCAATCTACTTTTTCATGATATTCTAATTTTATGACCAGCACCTGTAGTTGCAGCACTATAGAGCAGTGTTTTTCAACCCTGATCCTCAAGGCACACTGCTCTGCATGTTTTGGATGTTTCTGAGCTTCAGCACACCTGATTCAGATGATTGCAGTTCAGCAAAGCCTGATAATCTATCAATTGATAACAGGTGTGTGGAAGCTGGGAAACATCTAGAACAGGCATCCCCAAACTCGGTCCTCAAGGCCCCCTGTCCTGCAGGTTTTAGAGGTTTCCTTGCTCCAGCACAGCTGATTTTAATTGAAAGCTGATTAACAGGCTTTTGGTCTACTGCAATCATTATAACCAGCTGTGCTGAAGCAGAGAAACCTCTAAAACCTGCAGGACAGTGGGCCTTGAGGACCGAGTTTGGGGATGCCTGATCTAGAACATGCAGGGCAGTGTGCCTTGAGGACCAGGGTTGAAAAACACTGCTATAGACTCTAGTGAAATGTGTCCTTCAAGTTGATCCCATCAGCCTTTGGGGAATATTCTGAGGCTAATCTTCTTGCTCAGGGACTAACTATGGAAGGCTGTGGGATTTCAAACAGGGAACTTGTTAACCACTAGCCTCCAACTAGTCAAACAAGGACACTGTCAAAAATGTTGTGAGTTTATTTGATTTGTAGTTACTGAAAAAGATGCCAGGTTGGATAGATGCAGGGGAAGCTGAAGTTCAGACAAGATGTCTACAGTTTAATTGCCTTGGCTGCAAACAATCAGAATATGACTTCCACTTGGTTAAAAGTGTTCCTTTGATACTAAGTGTTATTACTATGTGAGCTATGAAAAATAAAAACAAATTTGATTTACAACCAGCAAAACGTCTAGGGTTTTCTCTCACCTGCTAAGAAAATGTTATTTTGAATGTAATGACTGGTGTGTTAGAATGAGAGCATACAGGTAACCGAACATTATCAACATCTGAACAACCGGTCAATATGGCCTCAATCAAACTACATCTAGGAAACTATAACAATCTACTTGCAAAACTACAAGTAACAATAGTTCCTCTGGTTTAGATTTAATGATCCTCATGCAAGAAGCAAACATATGAACAAATTCATTATTAAATTGCTTGTATGAGTGATTTAGAAAAGTCACATCGAGTCTTGTACAATCAGTCAGCTGTTATCCAAATCTAGTTTTTCACAAAATTACTACATTTTTTTTTACTTATAAGTAATTGTTGCTATTATTAGGGTATATTATTATATATAAGTTTCCTTTTTATTTTCTGATGACAGAACAATCGGTCTCTACACCTGCAACTGGCATGTTGGTATCCAAAGGACACTGATTTAATTTGATGCAATTTTTTTTGTAAAATGCTGCTATTATGCTGCTATTGAAATAAAATGCAACAAAAAATAGAAAGTTCAGCAACATGTTGCTGCTTGAGACTATTCTAAAGGTAAGACATGCATTCAATTCACTTCATGGCTCTGAAATGGATTCGATATCTCACTACATGTGGAATGTTAGACTTAGATTTATTTTCTCATTTTGTATACACGAGTGTTAACAAAAATGTATTTCATTTAGAACAGCTGTAGATAGTTTTATATTTTAAAGTGCAGCCTAATGCACCATTTTGTAAACTATTATTATCCACAAACTATTTCAGTCACTTCCCTCTGCGGTCCACCAGGACCAAAACCTTACGCCACAAGAAGTTTCTTCCCATCTGCTACCAGCCTTATCGACAAGGCCCAGGGACCCCTATGACACCGACACCGTCTTTCTCCCTCCCTCCGTTCAGGACCTAGAAGCTAAACCAACGTAGCATCTCCAGACCTCCTGCATTACATTAACACACAGTCGACTGTGTACATAGCTATATACTATATATTGCATATAGTATATTTTATACAGCTATAGATTATAAATTCTGTATACCGGTATATATTTTGTGTGCACTGTCAACACCAAGTCAAATTCCTTGAAAGTGCAAACCTACTTACTCAAACTTGATTCTGTGGAATCAAACAAGCCTGCTAAAATAAACACGTGAACAAGTCAAAATGGGGTCAGTGGTCCAAAGTTTTATTTCATGATAGACAAATTCAAAAAACTATCGCATCACCTTTAAGTTAACAGCAGGCTCTCTCTTCTTTTCAGGCTTTATAATATCTAATTCACCTGGCACGTAGTTTTAGCACATGAAAAACAAACTTCCCCACTATACAGCAGTGAAGTTTTGCACTCAGCCTTCTGCATGGCTGATGTTCAGAGAATGACGTTTATTATCAAGACAAACCAACAACAGTAGTAAAATCCCCATTCTGGGGCTAAAGCTTTATAGTGTCCACATAGCCGGCACAGTGGTTTCTAAAACATTTCTCATCAACTCACTTTCCACTAAAATGAACCAAACAAATGAAACTTCACTCATTATTGTTGGAGCTTTGCATCCCGACATGTTCAACCAGAGCACCGTCACAGACTAGATGGATCCAATGAGTAGATTATAACAACACAAATGTATCACAGATAAATCAGAAAGATATGTACTAGCAGGTGGTTTGTTTTGTTGATGAACATGTTTCATAAAAGACGCTGGCTCAGGGTTGGCTTTGGATGCGTCTGCGCAGCTCCTGGGCCTTATCCCTCAGCTCAGGGCGGCTGTCGGACTGCAGCGTTGACAGCGAGCGCTGCAGCTGCTCCCGGCTCCTTGCAGACATGCAGTCCCACTGCTCGCTCTCTGTTCGTATAAAAAAAAAAAACAGTTACAAATTAGCTGCCTGTAACAATGAGCCATTGTTACCTGTATATTGGCCAAAGTAGCAGCTAAACACTGCATCTGGTTTTCTGCATTGGTTTATTTTTGTTGTTTTGGGTGAAGTGGATTTGTTTGGGTTGTGGTTCTTTGGTTGGCCATTTTTGTAAATTGGTAAATTGATTTCACTTTACAATATTTTGTTTTTAACTATTCATAAAAGGGAAATTCATGGATTAAGGAGTTAAAATATTGTGAAATATCTCTGCTGTTTCACTCTCCGAAGCAGGTGTGTACAGGACTGCACCATTGGATAATTGAAGGGGGGGGAGGCTGATCTGATGTTGGTGTTTTCTTTATTGAGTTTGAGTATTTGTTTGGATTGAATTAAAATATTTGTTTTCTATATTTATTGGTAAAAGTATTTTCTTTATTAGTTTGTTTAAACCAAATTTTCCTTTTCTTCTTATTGTGAAGCTGAACATCCTTTTAAAAATGGTTTCTTCCAATTTAGTTCCTCCTCTATATAAGAAACATGTCTGCTATTGTTCTTAGTGTGGTTTGGTTGATGTCCTGCACCAGGAAATTTTTTTTAAGTTTTGTCAGCTGAAAACTCTTGAGAGCATGAACTTCTTTCAACCAGTTTGGGTCCCACCTCCAAGACTGCTTGGCCTCCTGACAAGCGTGTGACACGGCCACATACAGTGACTTGCAAAAGTATTCATACCCTCTGAACTTTTGCACATATTGTCACATTACAACCACAAATATAAATGGATTCTATTGAAACCTTATGTAATTATACCCTTATGACACAGTTTGATTTTTGAAAACTTATAAGAATATTCCATGCAACAGCACTATGCATCATGGAATTATCTTTGATCAGATGCCTGTACCATTTACAACTAAATAGCTCACAATGATCAGGGTATGACACCAGTCTGTCCCGCTAGATTAGTAGTTTGTTCTTCTATTACAAATGAGCAAAAGTTGGTTAAAAAACCAATGCAATCACAGTATTTCCATTAAATTTGCACATTAATACGTTTGTTTACAAGTTAACTATATGGCATTGCAACATGGCTTGGGATGGCAGTTTTGCAAAGTATAATAATTTCAATGTGGCAGAAAAAAAAACCCCATCAAGAGTAAAATCTCTCTCAAAAAATATGTTTGTTGTTTTTAAAATAGCACTGTCTTTTTTTTTGCTTAATTTTAACTTACTTTAACTTAATACTTTTTTGCCCTGTAAGCTGCTGGTAACCTTAATTTCCGGAGGGAGTCTTCCCAAGGGATCAATAAAGTACTCACTAAGTCTAAGTGTCCATTTTGCAAATTTATTTTCTTAATTACAGTCTGTGTAATATGATGGTTTATGGAAATGCAGCTGATGAATCTAATGTAGAAAAAGGAGAGTTCATAAGGGACTCCCTGTTTTCAGGTTTAGATCACATTCATGGGAAAAGTGACATATGCAAATTTTAGGCCCTGCTTTGTGCTTAATCAAGCTTTACAAATGAGACCCCGGAGCAGCAATCCAACAATCTTACCTCCTGTTCTCTTAACGATCAGATCCACAACAGATAAGGCCTCTGTCCTCACTGAGGAGTAGCTTTTATTTTCTGAAGAGAAAGTGAAACATAAAGAGGCTGTGAAATACGGGAACATCAGGTTTTCATTAAAGCCAACAGATATCGAATGGTTTCCATACCTAAAGGATATGTGAGAGCAGTACAGGCTTCAGTGAGGATCTGTGATAGTGCATTCATCTCCCCGTTACCCTTCTCAAGCAACAACAAACTACACGGATGAAAAAATTTAATAAAAATCAGTTTTTAGGCTCCAGAATAATTCAACACTGAAGACTTTCAGAATAAAACATGTACTGTTTTTGGTTTCTAACCCTTCAAAATATGCCTTCATGGCCTGAAGAACAGCCAGCTGCACCTTCCATGTGCTCAGTTTAAGCTTCCCAGACATCAGGGTGCACAGATCGGACTGGAAATGGGCTGCAAACATGGAGAAGATTCAGCATCTTCAGTTCAGCTTCATGGGAATCCAATAAGGAGAACAGATATGGCTACCTTGAGTTTGTGGATTTCTTGGCCATGTCTTTCCAAGTGTTTCAAAAGCACAGAGCATCGCTTCAGTTTGTAGCGCCTTATCTTTCACACCTTTATCGTCGTCATCATCATCATCATCTTCCATAGATCTGGGAGAGGCACCGCCGCTCTCTGGACAGCTCTATTATTAAAACATGGGATTAAACTTTTTTCTGAAGTCTTATTAGAAGAAGTATAGTGATAAGCATTGGAATCTAGAAATGAACCTTCTTGATCAGAGGGAAAAGGATGTCAGCCATGTCCCTGAAACGGTCCTCCTGGCTGCTTTGGAGAACGTCTCCAGCACAGCGCAGGGCAGCCATTTTGTAAACCAGGTTCTCTTTACGACATTCTTTCAACACAACATCCAGCACCTCAGGGATGGTGGGCTGGCCGCTGCAGGGCTTCCTGAGCTCCACACTGAAAGCAGAAGAGGAGCAAATAAAAAAAAAGTACCAGTTTTTACTCCACAGATAAAATGTGTCAGTACAACTTTTATACAACTTTAAACATCAAAATTGCTTTTCCTTTTTTCTGACTAGATTTTTAAAATTGATTTATTTATACTTGTATAAATAAAGGCTGCTATTGATAAATTAATACTCTTTAAATTAAACGTCACCATGAAGTCAAACTAAATAAAAGTTTAAAAAGACATTTTATCTTATTCTATTTCAAGATTGATTTATTTACTTCCAGATTTATTTATTTATTTATTTCGCAGAGTTTAATATTTTTGATACTTTTAGTTTGTAAAGCTACTTTATAGAGTGGCTTTTATTTTTTAACTACGTTTTCTGTTTTTATCTTATGTTCTATATTGAAAGTGACAGTGTTTTATCTCTGCGGAGGCGAGGTCGCTGATTGAGAGGAAAACAGGAACTAGCTTGCAAAATAACGAACAGGAGAAGAAGCAGGAGAGGTAGAAAAGTATTGAAGACAATTTTTTGGCGGCCTTTTTTGCAGAATGCTTCTAATCTTTCTGAAGATCTTCAACTGATTTAAAATGTCTGAAAACAGAAGCATCCCAGACTTATTCAGAGAAGCTGATAAGAGTGGCAAACATCATGTCCATGTCCCGTACTCAGCACCCCAGCGCTGCCCCACCAGATAAACCCCGCCCCCTCATTTTAATATAAAAACATGAAATAAAAAGAGCTCACAAGTAAAACGGTCCCTGAAATATGTATAGCTTTACAAAATAAAAGGTAAAAAAAAAAGAACTAAAACTAAATTTTAAAAGTTTAGAATGTCTTAAAATATTTTGTTTAACATCATGGCTAGATTTATTTAATAAAATATGTATTAATAATTTATCAATAGCAGTATTTATTTATTGATTTATTTCATTTTTAAAGAAACAGCTCTCCAAAGCAAAGGCTGATGGATGGTTCGGACAGAGGTAGGGATTTATCTACGCCTGCAGAAAACAGACCAAACGTCAAAGCTTGATAATAACATGGATATTTTCCTGGACTGCACAGGAGACCTGGTTAACGTTCAGCACTGACCTGCACTTGGACACCACGGATCCAATGGCTTTCAGCAGCTCCTCCTAAACAAAAAAAATAAATGATAAATAACTCTAAGCCGATTGCTGAGTTTTCTTCAAACAACAGAAGCTTCACCAACCTTTCCAGCCCATGTTCGCCCAGACAGTCCCTGCATCAAAGCCGTCAGCACCAAACCGAGGTGTGGCGCCACCAATGACCCCGTCTGTTCTTTAGCAACAGTTGCCATGGCAGCCGCACCCTGAGCTTTCATCTTCCAGGACTGAGATTGCAGGGCTTTTTGGGTGATGGTGATCAGCTCTGTCATGTAGAGCCTGATGCCCCCAAAGCTCCCTGGGATCAGTACAAAAATTTAGTTCCTAGGTTATTGTTTTGCTACATGCAAGCATCAGTTAACCGTCTTTCACATGTCATTACAGCATTGCTTATTCTAGAGGTATCAACTTTATTAATTATTCATTGGAAGCGGTATAAAAACATTTGTTTCCATTTGCTGGATCTGGATTAATCACCTGGTGATCAGTACGAATTTTTGGTCGTTAGTTATATGACTCAGCTGCTCACCTGGAACGTTCTCCTGCCACACCTCCGACCACAGGGTGGCATCATGACCCTCCCCTTTCTCCTCGTCAGGACCCGGTGCCTGATGCATGCCGAGGAAGGCCAGCGGTAGGGCCACGCCTGCGTGGGCCTTCAGCACATCTGGGCTGTAATGGCTGATGGCGTGCACTGTTAACGCACAC
The DNA here is from genome assembly GCF_016077235.1 of Cyprinodon tularosa. NCBI lineage: Eukaryota > Metazoa > Chordata > Actinopteri > Cyprinodontiformes > Cyprinodontidae > Cyprinodon > Cyprinodon tularosa. The sequence goes on along the minus strand of NW_024039028.1, from coordinate 564,232 downwards.
GATGACTTGTAAACTGGTTCTGAGGGAGCAAATAACGGAGGGGGAAAAAATAAAAGATAACACGGCATAACAAACTTTTGTTTACACTTTGTCACATTACAACTTCAAACTTCGATACATTTTACTGGATTATTGTGCATTTAAAGTAACAGGAGCGTTTGTATTTGATTAGTTCCTTTTATTTGGCCATTATCACAAATAACTATTGCTTTGATATATTAATCCCATTCCACTCCATCACCTCCATATAAAGCTTAGGCTTTATGTGGAGGTGAACCTCGACTCCATTCTCAATTCTTTTGCAGCATCTTACAGGTTTCCCTGCAGGAAAAACCAAATATCCTGCCGTGCATCTGTGTGTGTGACCTTTTACCCTGATCTTCCAGTCGTTTTCGTTGATGTTAATAAAACCATTTGTTCACTAATGATTTCTAACAAACTGCTGAAACCTTCACACAGAAGCTGGAATTATGCATTTAGTTTTAACCCTTGGTTTCATGCAGGGGTATCAGTGTGGCCTGAAATCGATATGACACTATAACAATTTTATATTTATATGATGATAGTTTTTCTTATTTTTTTTTACATCTTGCTTAAAGCTGCCTTCAGGGAGAAATATGTATATGTAGAGATACTGTAGGGAGTTTTAAAGCCTAATATAGGAAATAATAATAAAGTTCTGGAATTGGAATATCTGAATCAGCAGATATCAAATTGGATGGAAATGAAACTGCATCCAAAACTTCATAGAATTCAATTTTAAGAAAATTTAATTAAAAAAGAATCCAAAATGTCATTTAAAAATGAATGAATTAAACACAGCTTTCCAGTTCCTATTGAAATGTACTGAATTTTTTGGTTATGTGAACAAATGGGAAAAACTAAAAGAGGTATGAATAACTTTGCATATTTGCAATGTTTTATCATTTTATTACTACTTTAAACAAATATTGGTAAATGATCAGTCCCTAAGGTGAACCTATGGTTTTACTTTCCCTCGCAGACCCACCTTCTTTCTCCAAGTACCAGTTGCTGAGCTTCAGTAGTAGTTTTTCTACACTGCTGTCCTTTGCTGTCTGTGGGAAAAGAAATATTAGAATTGATAAAGTCTGTGATTAAGGCTAAGCTATGGCTTAATTATATTCCTAAAGCTTCCTGTTAACAGAGGGGCTTACCCTGACCAGGTGTCCCAAAGCAAAGGCAAAGGCTTTCTGTACCACTGTGCTTCTGTCATGAATGCCATTGAGCAGGGCACTCATCAGTTTACCTGCAGGTTAAAAGCCGTCAATTTCTTCAGCTTCAACATTTAACAGACAACAAAACGGGCGGGAGCGTTTTGTCATACCTGAGTATGGGGTTAGGTCCTGGGGGCATTGCACTGCAAGGGACACAATGACACTTGCACAGCCTCCCTAATCAAAAAGGAGACACCAAATGTTCACCAGTATAACAGATCAAATCCTGTGTAGTTCAGCAGTATCTGCTGTACGTATGTCTACATGTTTACCTTTGTTCCCAAGCCTACTCCACTTTTGAGCAGCTCACAGAGTCTGGGAACCAGTTCTCCCAGCACAGAAACATCAAGATGCTGCAGACACTAAAAGAAGACATGCATTTACAGCTTAAGCCCTCAATGATTAGTAGAAGCGATTCTACTCTGAGCATTTCATTTCGTTTTACCATGTTGACTGTCTCCATCATTGGAGAAGATTTGGCAGCACTAAGCCTTGCAGCATCCATGGCACTCTGCAAAGGAAGAGCCAACACATCTTATGAGCTCAGGCTGGACTTCAGGATAACTCACAGTCCAGACAGAGGAGGTTTACCTTTTCCTGCTCAGTGGCTCTGAGACTGAGGTAGTTGAGGACCTGCGGCTCTAGAGTGCTGAGGGCTTCCAGCAGGGCTGGAATCAACCGAGCAGCATGAGGCTTTAGCCGGGCACCTGCAGTTTTACTGATCTTCACCAATGTCTGAATACTGGAATAAATCATTAAGAAAACAATCATATAATGAGGTCCAAAGGGACAAGATCTGAATCAAATGGTTAAACTGCCTCAGTAACCAAAATGGGGCTGGATGCTGAACCAGTTCCAACAGCTGGGCAGAGCCAGAGGTGGAAGTAACTAGTTACATTTACTCATTTACAGAGATCTACAAATATCTACTTCTTGGAGTAGTTTTACTGCACTGTACTTTCATTTTTACCTCAGTTAAATGTTCGACTACTCCATCTATTGTGAAAACCAAAGTGCTCTATAAAGTTAAAGGGGAACGCCGTTTTTTTCACATTGGGCCCTTGATTTTACGTTATTACATAATTTTCTACTCACCCATATAAGCTTTGTGTCATTTGGAGCTGTTCTGAAGATATTCCGTCTTCCTATGGGCGATCGACGTGAAGGCACAAACTAAACTGTTCATAATTGATCATTTATGGTACGCCAGCATTCATAACATGTAGGGGAATCACTGTCCCCCAGACATCCACGGTTATATTTTTTATATTTATATGTTTTAAAAACAAAGCGGCGCGTGTATGACGTCATCCGCGCATGCGCACTGGAGTCGTAACAGGAAGCCCGGGCCACAGGCGGCTACACTCTACCCCTTATATTCAATAGCCTAGCTGATCTGAATCGTTCAATTCCATTTCGAGGATGAATGAATGGTAGCCGCCGTGTGCGGATGACGTCCTACACGCACCGGCTACCACTGATTCATCCTGTCCGCTGAACTGCTGCTAGTTTTACTCACGTGCTGCTCCAAATGACACAAAACTAATATGGGTGAGTAGAACATGATGTAATAACGTAAAATCAAGGGCCCAATGTAAAAAAAAACAGCGTTCCCCTTTAATGATTAAGTCAAAATCAGGGCTCTTTTTTTGTACATAAGTGAACTTTAACCTACTGTGACATCAAGCTAATACACAGAACAGAGGAAATATTTCCACTACAGGTACTGATCTTTATAAGTTTTATGTTAAGAAGAAAATCGTTTAGGAGTGTTTGTTCTGCCAATAATATTAATTTATTAGTTACATCATTTGTTTTAACTATTCTATAATAGTCTTTAAAAAAACAGAATAAACATAACTTTACATTTTGGTTTCTTTATTACAGGATTTTAAACATCATATTATGATGAGTTACTCAGTACTTGAATAGCCTTTTTACCAAATACTTTTTTACAAGAGTAATTTTCTTGATAACTATAAGTGACTAACTTGAGTAAAAATATAGTATTGCAGCTCCGTAGCAAACAACTTTTCCGACCAGAACAGGGTGTCACTGTTTGGACTGAGCTTACATTTAAGTTGGTGTGTAGATGCATCTTTACCTGAGAGAGCGAACCTCGGAGACGTTACTAACGATGCCCTTTTCCAGCAGGGTGGGTAACATCACAGCCACAGTTTTCTGAGCTGCAGAGCCGGTAGACTCACACATACGAATGCACACCTACACACAAACCCACAAGCTTAAAATAGCCTACTTCTACTTGCACAGTTTACACAATATATCAACCATTGCTCTGACACGTCACATTACCTTACTGAGCGTTTTCAGTGTCAAGTCTGCAGCTTTTCGTACAGATTCCTAAAATAAATCATATCAAAACTGGTCAGGTAGAGATTAATCGTTAAAATCTTGGTGTTCAGGCACCATTTCTTTCTGTTAACTTTCTTCTGACCTTAATGTCATCCAGGACTCTGAAGAGTGTCTCCCAAATCTCTGCTAGATAATCAATGAGGTTGTCAGCCTGACGGCCTCTGATCAAGTCGTTGAGGGCTAGACAGCTGCAAAAGAAACCCAGCGATTTAAAATCTCATTCCTGCTAAAGATCATGTTAAATGAGACGGCATTGTACCTGGACTCGCGCACCCTCCAGATGTTATTGGTCAGGTTGGAGATGACGTCCTGCAGGATTTCCTTCAAATATTTATCCACCTGCGCAGACAGACACACAAAAAAAAATTATCTCTGTTGCTTCCATCACACCCACCTCAACATTTGTCTCCATCATCTTAGTGTACAGAACCATTGATCCTTACTAGGGTTTTATCAGTGACCAACGCATCCCAGATGCTAGTCATAGCCTGGCGAACGCTCAGGTTTGGGTCAAACTGGTAGCGGTACAGGCGAGGCACTAACTGTGGCAGGAAGGGAGCAAGCTGCTCCCCCGCCTTGGCAGCGATCATGTGGAAACCAAAAGCTGCTCCCTAAAAACAAATAAAACAAAAAAGCTTGATCACATCAGGAAGAGGAAGAAAACCTGGCAGAAATGGTGGCTGTTAGCGAGAATTCACCTTGCGCGAGTTCCACATGGCATGGTGGTTCGCCAAGTTCATGAATTTGTAGACCAGATCCGGCTGGTTCAGGTCACTAGCCAATGAGCAGAGCTCCTTATAAGTGGACAAGCTTTGGCTGTTAGAAAATAACAGGTTGATTTAATGAGGGGAAATACAACACTGGTTTCAACTCAAATTATGCACAAAATCTTAGAATCAACATTTTAAAAACCATTAAATCAAAAACTGAAAAATGTGCATCTACTAAATGTAACAAACCCACCCATCAGGTGTTTTTCCCAAACTCTCTCCTTGAAACACCTCGGTATCCTCAGAGACTGCATGTTTCACCCTGTTTGCACAGAATAATCAACTTTAAACAAGCTCTTATACATTTGATCTTCAATTACGGCTTTCTTCAATCATCACCTCACCTCTTTCCAGTCATAAGTGTTTCCACCAGTGTGGACACCAGCTCCTGCTGATCGGCCTCACCCCCCATCTCATAAACGAGCCCAAGACCTTTAGATGCAACATCCTGACTCAGCTCTGAATGGAAAGAAAGAGACGGATGGATGAGGGAGAGGAATGGTTGTTGTTTGTTGTTGTAAAGTCAGAAAGATGAAGCTTACCGTCGGGATCTGAGAGAACAGAGATGAAGGCTACCTGGATCTCCTTCAGATGGGTCTGTAGAGCAAAGGAAGAGGGGCAAACATTTGAAGCTTGTGTCCATGCATAGAAGACGATAACCCTGCAGGTGTTTTTTATACATACAGTGATTTCTTTGTGGTGGCTCAGTTTTTTGACGAGTGACAGCAGCCAGATGCAGGCCGCCTGCCTCACATGAGGGTTCTGGCTGGGAATATACCTGGACAGGATGGAGTTCAGCACCCAAGGGACCACATCGTTGCTTTTAACATCTGGAAAAGGTTTGGAAAGAACGGAAATATAACAAACTAAGAGGCAGTGAATAATGACATTGGTTGTGTTCAAGCAACCAAAGTTAGTTTAGAGAAAAAGAAGTTCATTTAATGTGCATTTTTTTGTTAAAAAGAAAAATGTTAATGCATTCAGTGTAACACATCTGTAAGCACTCACTGTGTTGTGGGCTGTACTGGTCCTCTGTGCAGGTCCATGGGTCCCGGGCGGCTCCAGAGCAGGTTCCTATAGCGGCGCTGGTGATGGCTTCTCCAACTGTGAACTGCAGCTCTACCTGCTTTGCCTGCAAGATATAAATGTAATTAAACTATTGGGTCCCTTCATAGAGGGTTCAGTAGAACCAGATACAGGTATGACTGACGTCTATTAGTTAAAATCACTTTTCAGCTGCAGCTTTATAGACAAATAAATCAGTTTGGATATCTCAAAGTTTTTAAAATCCAGTTTTCCAGACCTTTTTTGTTATATTTAAGCTGTCCGTTTACTAGCTAAAGTGGTAGTTTTGAAGATGATATGAGAGAAGTGTACGTTTGATCTGTAAAGATGAGAGGCACGTTTACATTTTTAATCCAAAGTGGGTTTAAGATGAGAAAGAAAAACATGGAGGCCCCGGATTCACAGAAACAGGACAAGTTCCACTCGTTTTATTTCAAACGTGGTGTAAAAAGCAGAATATCTGCATGTTAGGCTTTATCCAAGACCAGCTCAGCATTCCTTTAGAACCCATTGAAATGTGTTCTTCTCTAGTCAAGTTAAAAGTCAGCTCTCTTGATATTTTAAAAGCATGTCCTGTGGACGCCCAATGCGGCTGTTATTCAATTCAATTCAGTTTATTTATATAGCGCCAAATTCACAACACATGTCATCTCAAGGCACTTTACAGTTCAACCAGATCATACAGTCAAATTCAGCATGTTTCCTACCTCCACCGAGTCCATCAAGCCCTGCAGCAGCTTCTTCTGATGTGGGAAGTCTGCGTCTCCCACTGGAAGATAACCCAGGGTTGTAATGGAGCGCTCCTTCATCTGGAAAGCATGAAAATAGCACAGTTTATTCTATGAGCGTAACGCGGCAGCCAATCGGAGATACTGGAGCTCACAGTTCACCTTTAAGCTCTCTTTGCCAGAAGTGATGCGAGCCAGCAGGTTCTCCACGATGGACAGTTTGGTCAAGCCCTCTCCCTCTGCAGGGATCAGCAGGGGGCCATTCCGCCCGATCTCTCCCAGAGAGGTGCAGGCTGCTACGGCCAACATGGCGCTGCTGCTGTCCAGGAAGGAGCCTGGGTGAAAATACAAGCATTCAGTTGACTGAAGAACACATCAAAGATTATACAACAATGCTTCTGCAGCAAAAAGAACATTAAATGTTACAAATAAGAAATACTTTTAACTGTACTTCAATAAAATTTACAAGGAAAACATTTATTTAAAAGTAAAAACATACCAATTGTCTTAGTCGCCAAGGAAACTAGCTTGTCATCATCCTGGGAAGTGATGCTCCTCTCTTCCTCCGTGGCTTTCTTTCTGCTCAGATTCCTTCCCACCATGTAACCCAGAGCCAAGATGGCGCCATGCTGAGTCTCAGGCCTCTGAGGTACAACCCAGAAAACAAACGTTAACACTGGATAAATGACCAAAGCTTGAAGAGCCAATAAACATGAGACAGCACAGCATACATGGTTGTCTTTAGTGATTTTGACCAGATTCTGAACGGCTGTCTGCAGCTCATTGCCAGTCATGGTGGAGATCACCACGGCATACAGCTGGGCGGCGAGTTCCCTCATGTCCTCCTTATTTGTGTTCATCAAACTCTTAAAAGAACAATAAAAACAAAACATGTGATTACAGCCAGTTTGGCAAACAGAAAAACTCAAATTACAGGTCTGATTCGTGAAAAGAACCGTTGGATGAACTTAAAAGTAACATGGATGTGATAAAACTCACTTTAATCCAGTCGATTTTATCAGCAAATCTGGGGGCGAGTTTGTCTGGGCAGACAGAGACCACCTCTAGTAAACAGTACATGACTGGGATTCCTGTGGGGGGGGGGTTAGATGTGAATGAACTTAATTTTTCTCCAACTTAACCAATTCAAAAATATAAAACGTTATATTTAGCCGATACCAGATTAAAGTCTTAAAAAAGAAGACAATGAAAGATGTAGAGCAGAAAATCCAGAAATTATTATTAATATAACTTATTAATCTGGCAAAAACATAAAAATAAACATGTTTTTTTCCACGTCTTTGCTTTTAACATCTGGAAAAGGTTGGAAAGAACGGAAATATAACAAACTAAGAGGCAGTGAACAATGACATTGGTTGTGTTTAAGGAACATTTTCTAACATAGAATAGCTGTGGAGTGGATAATGTATAGAAGGAAAAACAGGAAGTAATTTTGGTATGAATAACACCTTTCATTACCCATCCTAGTCCTAAACAAATATCTCACCTCCCACAGCAGAGAGAAGCTGCTGCAGAAGATCCATATAAACATGTACAGGATTCGCCTCCAGGCCCTTTGGCACAGGTTCAGCTGAGAGCAGAGAGTGGACATAGCGCCCGATAGCAGGAGCATCGTCCTGCATGTCCAACAAGCGGGTGGACATTGGCCTGGCACCGGCACTGTGAGCCAGACACATCCTCAGGTACAACATGATCTAAAAAGAGCACAAGAAATGCTGTAAGAAGACAACTCCAATGGTTTTTCCCACTGACAGTTAAAAAACTTTATTATGATTTACCTCTCCAAACGCAGATGGGTTAAATGGAATTGTGGAGGTTCCCACAATATACTTTGCAGGGGTTTTAATCCTCTGAGCTGCCTGTGAAAAATACAAGAGTACAGAGAGTCACTGGCATTTAATTCTAGGGGTGTTTGTAGGACGGGCTGAGACCCACTTTTTCCTGGATGTAGGAGACCATGTCATTGAAGGACGGCATTGGCTTTGATCCCTCCTTCTCAGAGTTCTTTGAAGGAAAACCCCTCAGCACCCTTTGGGCCTCTGCAGACACTTCCTCCCTCCTACAACACAGAGAATAAATCAATCTTACAGAGCACCAAAATAAACCAGACACACTCATTTCAATCTATCCAGTAACTTTCTCCGAGTTCTAAATAGTTCCATAAAATACATTGTGATTGTTTGAACTTACGGGTCTCCAGCAGCTAACAGCAGCAGGTATCTGGATGGGACGTGGTCTGGAGCAAACACCGTACTGGCAAACTTCATGGCCACCTGCCGAACCTGCACCTCCGGCTGTAGCAGAACAACAAGCGGCAATTTTTAGCTTACTAAACTAACTGATTCCAACCCCCTTCTATTCTTGTTGAGGTATACTTACCTTTGAAATGTATGCAGCCACCAGGGCTTCCATTAGGTTCAGCAGAGCGCCCTGCAGGTTTGCATAAGCTCCTACCATCATGGATAAAGCTTCTTGAATGGCGAGGCGAACATCTGGCTCCTCCTGTGAGAGCAGGTATACGATCAAACAAAAGTCCTAAAGAGTTTATCTCCGACTTTTACTAAATGTATTCAACTAACCTTACACATGGACTCAAAAAACTGCTGCACAAGAGCAATGTCCTTTGTGAAAAGCTGAGGCATGCGACTGAAACAAATAACATAAATCATTTTTATTTTGCTTGATTTTAAATAGCGGTAAAATTACGGGAGGTTAGTTATACCTGGAGAGCTTTCCAACAGCAGAGTAGGCAACACACAATAACTTAGGATCCTGCAAAGAGATGCAACAGAATGAAACTTAAGCGGATGACTGGAATAGTGAACATGTAGCAGAAAAGATTCATCTGAAGAGGCACCAATTGTGCTTTGAAAAGGTCAGCTGACTTTTCTGCTAATTTATAAGTTTAAATAGTCTAATCTTCAATTATTTGTTCAGTTCTAAATATAAAGTTTTAGTTAGTGATGTTTAATACCAACTACACTCCCTTTCTCTCACATAGTGTGACGTTACCTCTGCTTTTAATAGCAGCAGACTGACAAAAAGTTTTTTCCCCCCAAAGCTTTCTGTGCAGCTGCAATAAATAGATAAATGAATGAATGACTTCAAGGGTCATAAATGTAAATTAGAGCTTTTTGCTTTAAAATACCAGCCAGTTATGAAAAAAAAATATATAATACAATTTTATATTTTCAGATGTGCAAAAAAAGCAAAGGAGATATAATCCATATGTAATGAAAATAGTTTGTTTAGTTATCTGTGCACCCAGAACTAGAAATCAAATAGAGCAACAGCATTTAGTTCTTTGTTTGCTGCATTATCTGGAAAAGACTCTGAGGAAAATTGTAAAAGTGCTGAAAGCCCGACTTCTCTTAAGTCAAAGTTAAAACTGTCTTTGACCGGTAAACTGTTAACTGAGATATTATTAGTTCAGATTTGTTGTACAGCTGTTTCATTTTTTTTGTTTTGTTTTACTACCTGCCTCTATCATGTTTATCTATATTTGCCTTTATTTTCCTTATATTTTATTTCCTAATTAATGTAAAGCACTTAATTTGTCTTTGTAATCAATTGTGCTATATAAAAAAAACATGCCTTACTTTTGCTTCCTATTTGCTAATATAGCCCTTTGTGAGGAAAATTAGAGTTTTAGGTTAATTCAAATATTTGAAGACATTTTAGTGAGGAAAAATAGTTTCCTTGCTGTTAACATTAGTTTTAAATAAGGAATGATAACAGCTTAAATGCTGGTATTGAAATACCTCTTTATATTCATTGATGAGCTTAGTCAGACCATTGAGCAGCATTAGTCCTAAAGGCTTGTTGGTGTCGGGGCAACTGTAGGACAAAAACAACCATTAGCCTTGATTTTGTTTTTTGAAATGGGAGAAAACAGGTCAGGGGCTCAGAGATAAAGCGTAGCTGTCTTACACCATGCAGATATGATGGACAAACTGTAATGTGAGAGACAACAGTTTGTTGTTGGTGTTGGCCCCAAAAAGACCGTCATAAACAACCTGCAGCGAAAAGCAAATCAGTAAAGACATTATTACATCTGACAGAAAATATGAAAACCAGTGCAAAGACAGTGACAGACTTTCTAAAAGCTGAAAGAGTGGATATAACCTGGATGTTGGCTGGGAAGCACTCTGCTGCCAGGCGAGAGCGTAGAAGATGTGGCAGGATCTTTAGTTTGACTCTAGTACTCACTGGTTCATGTTTTAGCTCCTGTTTGATATTCCCACCCTGCACAAGACAAAGGAATATTATTATACCTTATTGTTTTTGTACTGACATCTTTAATTTCTCTTCCAGGAAAGCTTACAAACCTTTGATTTAAGAGGAACATCTCCCAGATAAACCTTAAACAGCTTGTTGATAATAAGAGGATTGTTCCAGTCAATGATGCTGGAATAAAAAAACAAGAAATCAGGAAATACATAAAACTAACTTTTTCATGTGTAAACAGATCCATCTTATTTACATCAGAAACCAACAGGAAACAGAAGGTAACCATTTTAATTCCTTAATTTTTCCGTTTCTTTACAGTCTACCTCTGTTTGCTCCTCAGCTCCAGGTCGGCTGCTGTGGCCACACTGTGTCTGGTGTCACTTGAAGCTACTGCCAAATGAACCACCGACTCCACCTCAGGCACCTGTTTGGTCTCGATGAATTTCACTATGCCCAGCTTACACTGTTGAACAACAAAATGAGTTAGACAGAAAGTCCATGGTTCAGATAAATCTATGGTTGACTTAAACTGGTAGTGTCTGATATCTGTGGGGCAACAGTGATCTACGAGTCAACCCATCAGGAAGCCTAATGTAACGACAATATATATATATATATATATATATATATATATATATATATATATATATATATATAAATAATGGACCCAAATATGAACATGTACTAAAAACAACAACAAAAAAATTACATCAGACCCAACTTTTTTTTTTTAGGTAAGTTAAAACTACAAAAATGTACTGTATTTTCCGGACTATGGAGGGCACCTCACTCAAAGCCGTGCCCCCTAAATTTCTTTGGGGAAAGAAATGGAAACATACATATATAAGCCGCTGATATCTACTGAACTGTCTACCAGGAAACCTGTAGGGGGAGCTCTACATGAAGCCCCTAGAGTAGCGATGAAAAACAATTCTAGATCCAGTTAGCTTGTTAGCTCGCAGCAGTAAGAGCTTCTGCTGAAAGATGGGGCTTCATCATCTCTTTATTTCAGCTCTGCAGGAGTTGAGGCCAGTCTCTTCATTGGTTCGGCAGCTTTTATGCGGCAAATAAATGTGAAAATGTGTGAATTCAGGGCATTCGTTCTCCACTTAGCCTTTTGCTAGCATGTTTTTTTCCTTAAACGAATATTAGCCCCTCATATTTATTTCCAACTTTGACTTCCCCCTCTGGCGGTTCAGAAAGATCCAAAGGAAAGGCGCACCTTTCTATAAGCCGCATGGTTCAAAGCTTGGGGAAAAAGTAGCGGCATATAGACCAGAAAAATACAATATTTTTTATTTTCTATATGAAAGAATGTTAGAGGAAGATCTTAACCATTATCATCATCAACACGATCAACTGTACTTGGGGACACTTCACTAACAATTGTATGGCCTCCTCCAAACATTATATCCTTCCAAAACCTTCTCACAGTATAGTTTTATGAAATCCACTTTTATTCTTTTGGTGTAAATGAGTCAGGTTTTTAGACCAGGTTTGTCAGAAAAAAAAAATTTTCTGCAGCACTGAAATCAGGGTTTTGAAATCAGCTTTGTTGCTCTTAGGCCTCTTTCTAATTAATCTGCTTGTGTGGTTAGACTCACTGTCCATCAGGAATCCCATTTGTTTCCTGAACGCTATGATGGCTGGACAGGTCAATGCAATACTGAATATAACTGTCGTGGCATGCTAAAGGGTCTTTGTCGACCCTTTCTTTGGCAAATATTTTGCTTCCACTGTGAACAAATTCTCTGCTCAGGCAGAGCAAATGTGATGCTTTGAGTGAGTTATCGTACCTGTTCCAGCTGCTCTGCGTTCCACTGGGCTTCTCCAATCACCCTCTTCGCAGCATAGACACTCAGCCCTGGGGGAGGCTGGGGAAGACCCTGTCCACCTCCAGCACCCGCCCCATCCGATGAACCTCCCTGGGAGGAGGATGGAGCGGGCCGAGTGGGAGACTCGCTCAGCACAAACCTAATGATAAGTAAGTAAGAGAGAAAGAAATAAAGAGAAACAGAGAGTGAAAGAGAAATTCAGACAGACATAAGTGAAACAATCCTTTCCAAACCTCAATTTTCACTCGCGTGTTTCTTTTGACAAATCAACAAGAGGTAACTCACCCATAAGGCATGAGCAAAACATCCAGCATGAATTCCAGTAAAAGGTGCATCGTCTTTGGCCTCTCGGTTAAGTTAAATGGAGACAAACCTTTGGATGCGTCAGCTGAATACTTCATGTGGTAAAGCGTTGGGATCAACAGGTGCATGAGGCTGAAAAAATAATATGGAGAAGAAACTTAAGAGCCAGACCTCTGTGTAAAAATGTGATAACATCAAACTTTCACGATGCACATTTTCTTACTATAGATAAAAAGCTGCAATAACCTGCTGTCTTAAGTGAACACTTTAATGGATAGAGTTATGCAGCATTCTTCATCTGATCTATTCTAACTTTTAAAGGTTCTTTCCAAATCTGTCAGATTGAGAGGACATTTCTGGTCCACAGCTCTATTAAGCTAATCAGGGATTCAGATCTGGACTTGAAGTAGCCCATAATGCACATAAGTCATTGTTTCGGATGAACTGTGACATTGAAAATGTTTTGCAAGTCTTAATCTGAATGTTTCTTTGACTGAGTCAACACTGATATTTGGAGCAGTTCATATTTTTATACATTTGGAGAAAAACAAAAATGATGATGTCATGATTCAGTGTGTACGTGCAGATCCTTTTGAGACGCACGCTGCTGATGTTGACCCGATTCTGTTTTTTGCTTCAGGCCTCCAACCCAGTTCCTCTTCTCTTTTCATTCATTTTAAATAACCTTCCAGTTTTAAAATGTAAAAGGTGTCCCATATTTTCCTTTAATATTAAAATATAAATAACAAGATTTACCCTGAAAGTCTGTCTCTTTTTTTTAACGACATTTGCAGCCTCTCTACAAACTAAGGTTAGCACTGACAGATGTTAATGTCAGTAAAAACCAACCGGCATCACTGAACTTTCCTCCAGATTGATTAGATTAGCTACAATGCACGGCCAGTGTGTTTTTAGGTCGACTAAAATGCAAAAAATTAAATCAAAATGTATTAGCTTAATGTTCGACTATACATAAACATGCACTTTCCCATTGACAGTTTTTCTCTTGTTGCTATGTTCGGGATACTCAGCATTTAAAGTTCTGACATGATTTTTCATTCTCTCATCACAACAAGCCAGCATTTGTAACTGAGGTGGGTACGACTTGATGATCCACTCTAGAAGGTAGGAGTCGTCCACTAGATTGGTATGTGAGGATAAGTGTTCCCTCACCTGTCCTGTTGTGGCTTGGGCTTGCCCTCCATGGCAGTGATGAGGGTCGGGGCCAGCTCACATTGTTTTGCCACCTCTAGCCGAGGGTAGCCCATTTTAATGTAGATTATGGTGAAATTCTGTAAAAAGTAATAGATAAATAAGTTTATTTACACCATAAACATTTCTTTTTAACTCAAATTGTACTAAGCAAAATCAATAACCCTACATCTAGAATACAAAATCTAAAACAACATAATCTACAATACAGCAGAGGTTCCCAAAATGGGGGTCAGAACCCCTCATGGGGTGAAGAGACACTAAAGCCTCTTTCCCACTGAAAAAAACTGGGTTTTTCAAAACCGGGTTGAACCGTTAACATCCGTTTTTTTGCTCTTTTAGCATTTGACCTAAAAACCAAGTCTGACCACCTGCTGATGGGCTGCGTGGCCACTGTCCCCCACACCACTGAGCGTCTGATGACGGCATCACGCCGGGCGAGCAACAGTGCGTCAGAATTCAGAAGGTAAATAATGGAGAGCAACATGGACGAGAGCCAGAGCTTATTCAGTATTCCTTATTTTTCAGTTGCATGTTCATCGGATATAAACAGAGTTGTTTCGGCTTGTTAGACGGCAGTGTGTTGAGGTGGGTGCGTTGCGTTCAATGGTGTCACGCAGTTTATTGGGTCAACTCTGCTCTGATGTTCCCACTGCATGCCGATTAGAGCTGAGGGTCGCTTGCTGAGTTGTTTCACCCGGGTAGACACGTGTCAGTGAGCTGTTCCTGCTGCCACTAAAAGCCGATTGTTCCCGGGTTTTTCAGTCAGTGTGAAAAGGGTACAAATGTGTCGGGGGGTAGGGACACAAATGTCACAAATGTGCGCAAAACAATGTCAACATTCTGCCAAATTTAAGAATGCTAATTTTTGCAAATGCTGAGTTAAAATTGCAGGTGATTACAGATGTTCACGTGATAACTTTGAAAACAATTATACCGTGGCGGACATAAACACTGAGATGTTTCCATATTTCAGCGACGGCTTAGGTGCTCATCATATATGTACGGTGATCATCAAGTCTGATGCAAAAAAGAGTTTCCATTGCAGTTTTGCGAACATAAAATAATTTCAATAGATCCATAAAACCACCGCATCAAAGCGTAAAAAAAAAAAAAAAAAACATATTTCCATTTAGTAAAATTCTTTTCATAATGTAAAATTTGTTCAACTTGATTATAAATGGAAACACAGCTGCTGTGATATGATGCCTGAGGTAGATGGAGGGCCCAAATATATAATGAAAGTCAGAAATGTGATGGGGAGTCATACATTCACTTTAACGTATTAGATAACACTGACCCTCTGAGTATTTGCTCATTTAAAGAGTGATTAAAGTCAACATGAACAACAAACAGCTGATCTCAGAAGGCAAACTGTCATTTCTATCTTACTGTAACAAAAGAAGCAGCAGCAGGATCCTGGTACTGCACCAGCAGCGTCTCCACAGGAAGCTGAATCTTCGGTCTGCTTTTTATCCGCTTGTTGAGGTGAACCAACAATTCCATAACCTGGTGGAAAACACAGTTCTTTTACTTTTTCTCATTGTGTGACATTAAATCCAAATACTTCAATATATTTAATGTAATGAAGAAAGTTGGTATGCTTGTCTGATGAAAGAAAAGTGATTATCAAATTTACTGTAGAAAAATAACTCAAATATGAATTGCTATAAAAACTAACCAAAGAGGGGAAAAAAATGTTTTAAAGGTTGGGTGTCCCTCTAAAGAAAAACCTAGCGCAGCATGTGGACTTTTCCAAAATAGATAATAGGAAGATACCATGTGATTTATAATAGGAATATATTAACTGGTTGGTACTGACACAGTTCTTCTTCTTCGCTCTTAAAACAGTTTTGCTGTTTTGCCACCTGCTGCTTTATACGGGTGAAGAGCTGACCATCTGAAACTTTTCAGAGACGGAGCTTACTACTAGTACTACTGTTTTTTATACTGTTTTATTTAAAAAATAAAAGGCTTAAAGGAATAGTACACCCAAAACATGATTAGCCTTCATTTTCTACTCACCCCCATGCTGAACAACACTCTGGAGTACTTTTTTGATATCTCAAATGCATCTGGAGATCTGGGAGGCTTCTTGCTGTCTGCTGACATTCAAATAATGGAGGTCTATGGTGCCCGAGACAGAGAGGTCCATTAAAGTCCACAAAAAACGTGTCAATATTCCTCCATACTGGTCGTCCAATGTATTCCAAGTGTCCTGAGTGGGTGGCATCCAGAATTTACTCGAAACAAAGTCATTTAGAATGTTTTTAGAGCATAAACAGTAGTGTATAGGATTTCCTAAAAGCGCGTTCACGAGTCTACGGAAACCGCGGCAGACCAAACCAGATGAAAGTGCGCATTCAGCGTCTGCTCTGCCGATAATGCAAGCGTAGAAGAAGAAATGTGCTGTTTACCTGTGCAAAGAAAGAAACAACGAAAGAAAAATGTCTGAGGACTTCAGTGTTGAGGAAGAGCATGAGTTCTTTGCCGAGCTGAATGCGCACTTTCATCTGGTTTGGTCTGCCGCGGTTTCCGTAGACTCGTGAACGCGCTTTTAGGAAATCCTATACACTACTGTTTATGCTCTAAAAACATTCTAAATGACTTCGTTTCGATTAAATTCTGGATGCTACCCACTCAGGACACTTGGAATATATTGGACGAGCAGTATGGAGGAATATTGACACGTTTTTTGTGGACTTTTATGGACCTTTCTGTCTCGGGCACAATAGACCTCCATTATTTGAATGTCAGCAGACAGCAAGAAGCCTCCCAGATCTCCAGATGCATTTGAGATATCAAAAAAGTACTCCAGAGTGTTGTTCAGCATGGGGGTGAGTAGAAAATGAAGGCTAATCATGTTTTGGGTGTACTATTCCTTTAAATCTGCTGTATTCCTTCATGTTTCCATTCAAGGGGTTTAACCTCAGACATGCCTTACCACAAAGATAATCTTATTGCACAGGGTTTATACAGGAATGAGTAACTCTAATTTAATGCTTTTTAATACTCTTTTAATGCTCTTAGAAATAATTTTTAAGCCATCAACAAATACCAATGACTCATACATATATAAATAAATAGATATAGAAATAACAAGACAAAATCCTTTGTCATCTTCACCATTAACAGGTTGCAGCCATGTCCCAAATTCCTAGTTTTCCAGCCACTTTAGTTGAAATTCTCAAGATTTTTCCCTAACTCGACCTTCTTTTCTGAACATATGACTTTACGGTCAACTGCAAGCAGTTCTGCACAAGCACGCAAACAAGTTATATCTAAAATATAATATATCTGACAAAATAGTTTTTATATACTCTTCTTTTTTTAATTAAAGCATTTTAAATGCCATGATAATCACATTTAATAAATTTGAATGACACAGTCATGCAGGCGTAGTATGACTTAGATATATATATATATATATATATATATATATATATATATATATATATATATATATATATATATTTTTTTTTTTTTTTATATATACATTGTATCGGTACTTGGTATCTGCTGATACTCAGCATAAGTATCAGAATCTTGCCAGGATTCTAAAATGGTGCCTGAACATATCTTAGCCAAAACACACAGCCAGAGTGAGTGTCGATCATGGATGATAAAAGCATGTTAGTATGCTATAATATCTTTGTCAAACTCCAGAACTAAATACCATATTTGGCAAGATAACCCTTAAATCATCATAGAACCTGACTGACATTACACAAATGAAGACGTACTCAAAGCTATGATTGCAGTGAACAATGGCTCCACACAGTATTAAGCCATACTTCTCAGATTAAGTGTTTAATAAATTCTGATTTTTGAATAAATGAATAATGGTATGAACCTGTATCAGCATAATAATACTCACCTTCTTCCGCACCCCTTCTTGAACACTGGAGAGTTTCAGGAGAACAGGTGGTAGAAACTTGGAGATGATGTCCTGAAGCTGATCATCAGTCTCTGCATGACCCAAGCGAAGGAACACACGCTCCAGTTGATCTAAGGAAACACATTTTTACATCACTGGCTCACTAAATCAAGACATTGGCAGCTCTTCTTCTTCTTGTGAGGTTTTATTGTGGTTGGCAAACTAGTTTAAAGTGCATTACAGCCACCGACTGATAAGAAGTTAAACAAGGAAACAGGAAACAAGACTGGCCCCCAGAAAAAAAATAAATAAATAAAATTCAAAAATATAGATTTTCCAAACTATTTAACTTAACCCAACATAATAAATACTTAATCACATTCGTCCTCATAACTTCTAATTTATCTTTAAGTTATCTTTACTCTGCCAGTTTCTGGTGGTCCTATTGGTTTTCCCATCATGCTTTCAAATATTTCCCAGTTTAAATCTCTAACTTTAGGTTACGTTTATGCAGCTTTTACTATCATTTAGATTTTTTCGTTTTTCTTTGTTTTCTGAGCCCTACAATTCATCACTTCTACCATGAAAAGAACAAAATCTTTCTTTTCACAATCAATGAATCTTCTTCAATTTTGGGACACTGCTCCAGAGGTTTTGAACTTAACTGTTGGTTTGGGTCTTTCTGTCTGGAATGGGATCCTTTTTGACATCGGCAGCTCTATCTGCACAGTGGATTTTAATTTTTTGGATTAAACTTTAACCCTTTGAATGCATGCAACTAGAGAAACCCTCTGGGCTAAAACGCACGTCAAATTAATGGACATGTTGTCCCAATTTGTCCGATGAGCTCAACCTGTCAGCTGCTGCAATCATAGCCATGCCCTCTTTCTCCTAACTTAGCTCCCTAAACCGCTAGCAACAAATGACAAGACAGTCAACGCAGTTTATCAATTCCTTTTTTTTGGTTAGCCTACACAAGCTATTTATTTTTTCCGTCCAGTGACATCCCTCTGTGACTTTTCCAAGATGTTATAAATGATCAGGGAACCGATCTGATCACTGTAAGACTTTTGTGAATAGACATTAGTGAAGAGCAGAGAAGTTTCATTTTGACCATGACTGGGCAAACGGCCTCCTGACGTTAGCATCTCAGCTAGGAACATAATTGAGCAGCTAGCTAGCTTATTTCCAGTCCAGTTTAAAACTGAATTTGGCGTTACAATTACTTATAAAACGGACTTATTGGCTAAGCGGTGAGTAACTGGTCAGCACGTGTGGTTTTGGCAAACACAAATTATACACTGAATAATATATGAATCGCCAATAAGACAGTAAGAAACTTACTGAGTTCATCCTGGGCAGCCATGTTTGCTCTAAGTCATCACCGACCCTCCCAGTTGACAGTGTGTGGCTTCTCTGGAAAGCCAAAAGTGCCAAAAACCAATGGAGTATAATCATTTTTTTTGTATAAAAAATACATATATTATTATTTACTTCCATCTGAAATGGTTAAAAAAACTGTTTATAAATGCATTGATTATTTTATGGCAATAAATATTTTGTTACATTTTTAAATACGAATATAGAAATTTTGCGAGTAAAGTTTGGAGTTATATGATCACACCACAGAAAATATTTTACTATTGCTGTCTCTCTTTTTTATTACCTGTTCTGACACCATGACATGATTCAAACTGTCATGTCATCTATCTATCTATCTATCTATCTATCTATCTATCTATCTATCTATCTATCTATCTATCTATCTATCTATCTATCTATCTATCTATCTATCTATCTATCTATCTATCTATCTATCTATCTATCTATCTATCTATCTATCTATCTATCTATACATACATACCATATATATATATATATATATATATATATATATATATATATATATATATATATATATATATATATATATAAAACTTATATATAAGTTTCATATAAGTATTCATATAAAACTTATATATATATATATATATATATATATATACATATAAGTTTTATATATATATATATATATATATATATATATATATATATATATATATATATATATATATATATATATATATATATATAAAAACTGTTTTCTCACCCCTCGTGGGGTGATATGTGTCATCCTCAAGCTCGGGTCCTCTACCAGAGGCCTGGGAGTTTGAGGGTTCTGCGCAGTATCTTAGCTGTTCCTAGGACTGCGCTCTTCTGGACAGAGACCTCTGATGTTTTACCTGGAATCTGCTGTAGCCACTCTCCCAGTTTGGGGGTCACAGCCCCCAGTGCTCCAATTACCACTGGCACCACTGCTGCTCTTACTTTCCACATCTTTTCTAGCTCCTCCTTCAGTCCTTGGTATTTCTCAAGCTTCTCGTGTTCTTTCTTCTTGATGTTGCTGTCGCTTGGGATTGCCACATCTATCACTACTGCCTTCTTCTGCTGTTTGTCGATCAACACAATGTCTGGTTGGTTAGCCATCACCTGTTTGTCAGTCTGGATCTTGAAGTCCCATAGGGTCTTAGCTCGGTCATTCTCAACTACCTTAGGAGGTGTCTCCCATTTTGACCTTGGGACTTCCAGCCCATACTCATGGCAGATGTTCCTGTACACTATGACAGCTACCTGGTTGTGGCGTTCCATGTATGCACTTCCTGCCTGCATTTTACACCCTGCTGTTATGTGCTGTATTGTTTCAGAGGCATCTTTGCACAGTCTGCATCGGGGGTCCTGCCTGGTGTGGTAGACCCTGGCCTCTATTGATCTTGTACTATATATATATATATATATATATATATATATATATATATATAATATTATGTATACCAGTACATATATAGATTTATGTACATACATATATGTATACATACGAATATATACGTTTTTTTCAGATATATATGAAAATTTATATATATATATGAATATATATATAGTATATACAGGTGCTGGTCATAAAATTAGAATATCATGAAAAAGTAGATTGATTTCAGTAATTCCATTTAAAAAGTGAAACTTGTATATTATATTCATACATTACATACAAACTCATATATTTCAGATGTTTATTTTGTTTAATTTTGATGATTACAAATGACAACAAATGAAAATCTCAAATTCATCATATCAGAAAATTAGAATATTGTGAAAAGGTTCAAAATTGATGGCCCCTGGTGCCACACTCTAATCAGCTAATTAACTCAAACCACCTGCAAAAGCCTTTAAATGGTCTTTCAGTCTAGTTCTATAGGCTACACAATCATGGGGAAGACTGCTGACTTGACAGTTGTCCAAAAGACGACCATCGACACCTTGCACAAGGAGGGCAAGACACAAAAGGTCATCGCTAAAGAGGCTGGCTGTTCACAGAGCTCAGTGTCCAAGCACATTAATAGAGAGGCGAAGGGAAGGAAAAGATGTGATCGAAAAAAGTGTACAAGCAAGAGAGATAACCGCACCCTGGAGAGGATTGTGAAACAAAACCCATTCAAAAATGTGGGGGAGATTCACAAAGAGTGGACTGCAGCTGGAGTGAGTGCTTCAAGAACCACCACACACAGACGTATGAAAGACATGGGTTTCTGCTGTCGCATTCCTTGTGTCAAGCCACTCTTGAACCACAGACAGCGTCAGAAGCGTCTTGCCTGGGCTAAAGAGAAACAGGACTGGACTGCTGGTGAGTGGTCCAAAGTCATGTTCTCTGATGAAAGTAAATTTTGCATTTCCTTTGGAAATCAAGGTCCCAGAGTCTGGAGGAAAAGAAGAGAGGCACTTCATCCACGTTGCTTGAAGTCCAGTGTAAAGTTTCCACAGTCAGTGATGGTTTGGGGTGCCATGTCATCTGCTGGTGTTGGTCCATTGTGTTTTCTGAGGTCCAGGGTCAACGCAGCCACATACCAGGAAGTTTTAGAGCACTTCATGCTTCCTGCAGCTGACCAACTTTTTGGAGATGCAGATTTCATTTTCCAACAGGACTAGGCACCTGCACACAGTGCCAAAGCTACCAGTACCTGGTTGAAGGACCATGGTATCCCTGTTCTTAATTGGCCAGCAAACTCTCCTGACCTTAACCCCATAGAAAATCTATGGGGTATTGTGAAGAAGAAGATGCAATACACCAGACCCAACAATTCAGAAGAGCTAAAAGCCACTATTAGAGCAACCTGGGCTATCATAACACCTGAGCAGTGCCACAGACTGATCGACTCCATGCCACGCCGCATTGCTGCAGTAATACAGGCCAAAGGAGGCCCAACTAAATACTGAGTGCTGTACATGCTCATACTTTTCATGTTCATACTTTTCAGTTGGCCAACATTTCTATAAATCCTTTGTTTTTATTGGTCTTCAGTAATATTCTAATTTTCTGATATGATGAATTTGAGATTTTCATTTGTTGTCATTTGTAATCATCAAAATTAAACAAAATAAACATCTGAAATATATGAGTTTGTATGTAATGTATGAATATAATATACAAGTTTCACTTTTTAAATGGAATTACTGAAATCAATCTACTTTTTCATGATATTCTAATTTTATGACCAGCACCTGTATATAAATATATATATACCATCTATCTATCTATCTATCTATCTATCTATCTATCTATCTATCTATCTATCTATCTATCTATCTATCTATCTATCTATCTATCTATCTATCTATCTATCTATCTATCTATCTATCTGCATATATATACATATATATACATATATATACATATACATATATATGAATTAAGAAAATTTTTATATATGAAAATATATAATAATTTATTTATTTTTATATATATATATATATATATATATATATATATATATATGTGCACATACACTACAATAGAGTCAAGACATTGACAAGGTTAGAAATAATGCTTTTTTTTTTTTACATCGAACTTTGCTTTCGTCAAAGAATCCTCCACTTGCAGCAATTACAGCATTGCAGACCTTTGGCATTATAGCTGTGAATTTGTGGAGGTACTCTTTAGAAATCCATCCCACGTTTCCAGAAGCAGCTCCCACAAGTTGGATTGGTTGGATGGGCACTTCTTTGTACCATACGTTCAAGCTGCTCCCACAACAGCTCAATGGGGTTCAGATCTGGTGACTTCGCTGGTCACTCTATTACCAATAGAATACCAGCTGACAGCTTCTGCTCTAAATAGTTCTTGCACAATTTGAAGGTGCGTTTAGGGTCATTGTCCTGTGTAGGATGAAATCGGCTCCAATCAAGCGCTGTCCACTGGGTATGGCATGGCGTTGCAAAATGGAGTGATAGCCTTCCTTATTCAGAATCCCTTTTACCCTGTACAAATCTCCCACCTTACCAGCACCAAAGCAACCCCAGACCATCACATTACCCCAACCATGCTTAACAGATGGCGTCAGGCATTCTTCCAGCATCTTTTCATTTGTTCTGCGTCTCACAAACGTTCTTCTTTGTGATCTAAACACCTCAAACTTGGGTTCATCCGTCCACAACACTTTTTTCCAGTCTTCCTCTGTCCAATGTCTGTGTTCTTTTGCCCATCTTAATCTTTTTCTTTTATTGGCCAGTCTCAGATGTGGCTTTTTCTTTGCCACTCTGCGCTGAAGCCCAGAATCCTGCAGCTGCCTCTTCATTGTAGATGTTGACACTGTTGTTTTGTGGGTACTATTTAATGAAAATGCCACCTGGGGACCTGTGAGGTGTCTGTTTCTCAAACTAGAGACTCTAATGTACTTATATTCTTGCTCAGTTGTGCAACGCGGCCTCCCACTTCTTTTTCTACTCTGGTTAGAGCCTGTTTTTGCTGTCCTCTGAAGGGAGTTGTACACACTGTTGTAGGAAATCTTCAATTTCTTAGCAATTTCTCGCATGGAATAGCCTTCATTTCTAATATACTGTCGAGTTGCACATGAAAGTTCTCTTTTTGTGGCCATTTTGAGCGTTTAATTGACCCCACAAATGTGATGCTGCATAAACTCAATCTGCTCAAAGGACGGTCAGTTTTGTAGCTTCTGTAACGAGCTAAACTGTTTCCAGATGTGTGAAAATGGTTGCACAAGGGTTTTTTAATCATCAATTAGCCTTCTGAGCCAATGAGCAAACACATTGTACCATTAGAACACTGGAGTGCACATAATTTGGGCTTACAGTTCCTAAGTTATTTGCTTTTCCATTTGGTATGCAAAATAGGAGAGAATTTCCTAAATGAGGTGGATATCAAGAGGTTAAAAACACTCTGGTTAAAGTTGAAGTATCAACTTGACCTCTTCACTCAAGTAAAAGATTAAAAGCATGTGCTCCAAAAACTACTTGAAGTATAAAGTATAAAGTAACAAAAAAAAAAAAAAAAAAAAAAAAAACAGCCAGATGCTACTATATGAATTGAAAGCTAAATTGTTGGACTATTTCGAAAAATTCTTTGAGATAGGGCCAAGGATGAGGGATGGTCTTGTTGGTCTCTGTCTCCATTTCGCCTGTGTCCGACCTTTCAGACATTACAACATCTTTTTCTGAATCCGACATCGTAACATGGCATAGACAATTCACGTTTGCAGATTGAAGAACACCTGCTTGCTTCTGATGATTTCCTTCAGCTAACCAATGAGTGTTTGCGTTATATGACTCATCCAGTAGCACTAGTTTTCACTAGATGTGGATGGCGCCAATGATCTGCATTGGATGGCGCACATGACATGAAATAAATATTTATAAACATTAAACCGAAGCCAAAAGTAACAAGTAACGTTTGTTTTAAAAATGTAGGGAATAGAAAGTACAGATAATTGTGTGAAAATGTAATAAGCAGAAGTCAGAAGTAGGAAGAAAAGTAAGTAATAGAGTAAAGTATAGATACCTAAAAAGTGTACTTAAGTACAGTAACTAAGTATTTGTACTTTGTTGCTTGACACCTCTGCTCACACGTTCAGTTTAATGTTCTGGTTACATTTATGGATTACATCTAAAATTAGCAAACATATTTTCAAGTTAAATGAAGATATGAAATAATACATTACAGAAAACAATGTCTTAAATCATATTATAGGTTATTGAATCAGTGTCACTTTAATCTGTCAGAGGCTGCCTGTAGTGATTTTAAATGTCCAGCAGGTGTCAGTATTCAGTCACACATTATCAATAGTTTGCCAATGTGTCCAAACTCCTGAGAAGACCTCATGAACCCATCACTACTCATTTCCCACAAATTTAACCTGTCTTATCTTTTTTTCATTCACTAGATGTTTCTTAATGTATCTAATATTTCTTATTTAAGTCTTCATTCCTTAATGGCGTTCATGTTTCCCATCCTCCCTTATTTTCCCTGCAGGTATTTTATTCAACATCCCTTTCATGTCTTTCATTGTGTCCAACCTTCCATCAGTCTTTGACATCCATTTTTTGAAGTATCCTAAATTACTTCTCTATGCTCTGACCTTTATCTCCTCAGTCCTTATGTTGTTCTTTTTGGTCCAATTTTCTTTATTTGATGCCTGCCCTTTTAAAAATTTAATTAGCATAAAGAACTGTCTAGGAGCCCTGGATTAAGTAATAATTTCATCCATTAGCAAAAAGCTTTTAAATAAAAATTTCTGTGCGAAAATAAGAAATGTGCTTTACTAAAAAGCAAAACCTGCAGCTGAAAACTTGGGTATGAGCTGCAGGTACATCCAATGAAAAAAAAAAAAAAAAAAAAAGTAAAATAAGTTGTCTTTCTACAAAAAAAGTGAAATTTGATTACATTATCTGCAAGCCATTATCAAAAAAAGAAAAAAAAAGTCCAGTGAAATTGATGACCTAGATGATTTCACTCTGAAATTACATAACTAGTTGAATGTTTTCATCCCACAATACATTACACTATGGCCTCCTTTAAAGATGGACCAGGTTTATGTTATGCTAAATCTAAACGTTATAGAAACATATATATAGACTTCCAAGTCCACAGTGAACTGAATGCTCACGTTCGTTCAGAAATACACCGTGGAGCTGGATTGGCATCTGCCACAGAACACTGGAATTGGCAAGTCCGTCACTGGCACCCTGTGGTTTTTTACAGATGAGAGCAGGTTCACCCTGAGCACATGTGACAGACGTGAAAGGGTCTGGAGAAGCCGTGGAGAACATTATGCTGCCTGTAACATCGTTCAGCATGACCGCTTTGGTAGTGGGTCAGTGATGGTCTGAGGAGGCATGTCCATGGAGGGACGCACAGGCCTATACAGGCAAGACAACGGCACCCTGACTGCCATTAGGTATTGGGATGAAATCCTTGCACCTATTGTCAGACCCTATGCTGGTGCAGTGGGTCCTGGGTTCCTCCTGGTGCACGACAATGCCCGGCCTCATGTGGCGAGAGTATGCAGGCACTTCCTGGAGAGTGAAGGAATTGATACCATTGATATGTCCCCACGCTCGCCTGACCTAAATCCAATAGAACACCTCTGGGACATTATGTTTCCATCCATCCGAGGCCGCCAGGTTGCACCTCAGACTGTCCAGGAGCCAGTGATGCCCTGGTCCAGATCTGGGAGGAGATACTCCAGGAAGCCATCTGTCGTCTCAGTTGGAGCATGCCCCGACGTCGTCAGACATGCATACACGAACGTGGGGGCCATACAAATTACTGAATACCAATTAGAGTTGATGCAATGAAATTTCAGCAAAATGGACTAGCCTGACGCATAATTTTTTCATTGTAATTTTTGTCTTTGAATGCAGCCCTCTGTAGGTTGACAATTTTCATTTCCATCAAATGATGTGGCATCCTTTAGTTCCTAACATATCACCCAGCCCATATCAGTATAAATAAACGGCATGATTTTTTTCCCCCCATTGAGGTCTGATGTTTTCAAATTGTTCCTTTAATTTTTTTGAGTAGTGTATTTAATTTGTATAGCATAGTGGGTAAACTAATCCCTGCAGACAACTTGAAAGAGGAACAAACCTAAAAATTGTTTAGGAATCAACTCAATCTAGGGGACTGAATAAGTGATCCAGAAGATTGAAATATATAAAAGCTGTAGTTTAACACACATCTCTGCAGCTTCTCTACTGTTACCCACTCTTTACTCCATCCAGACAGTGTCTTGCCCACGATCAAAATCTAATAAATTAGCAAATATTCCCAAAGGAGTAAATCATGATAATCTAATTAAAATCAAAATAACTCCAATTGGGGAAAAAGTTAAAACAATTAAATGCGGTCTGTTTAACATAAGATCTCTTTCCTCTAAAAGTCTGCTAGTTAATGACTTGATTTGTGATAATCACATTGACTTGTGTTGCCTTACTGAAACCTGGCTGCAGCAAGAGGATTATGTGAGCATAAATGAGGCAACTCCTTCAAGCTATTTAAATTTTCACATACCCAGAAGTTCTGGGCGAGGAGGAGGAGTAGCAACAATCTTCCAGTCTGACTTACTGATTAGTTTCAAGTTTCAAGAATTTATTGTCATTGTCAACAAAAAAGGCAACGAAATTGTGATTGGGGTACAATACTTAGTAGCAGCAAGTTCCAAGTAAAGTGCACAAGAGGTAAAAGTGACACCAGTGCTTGACCCCCCCAGCCCCCCCTCCATCCCACTTAAAGTGCAGCAAAGATTATTAAGTGCCATAATGCTTGCCCCCCCCAACACACCCACACACACAGAATAAATACACAGCTCCCAACCAGACTATAATAAGGGGGCCCTAATGAATAAGGCAAATCATTCAGAATTACTCCCAAAACAATTAATACCTACAACTCTTTTGAACATTTAACCCTTAATTTCCCTGATCCAAATTTCAAGGCAAGAGAACCTCTTCTTTTTGTAACTTCTTATCGTCCACCAGGTCCTTACTCTGAATTTTTAGATTAGTTTTCAGATTTCTTTTCTGATTTGGTATTAA
This sequence comes from Cyprinodon tularosa, assembly GCF_016077235.1. NCBI lineage: Eukaryota > Metazoa > Chordata > Actinopteri > Cyprinodontiformes > Cyprinodontidae > Cyprinodon > Cyprinodon tularosa. The sequence goes on along the minus strand of NW_024039028.1, from coordinate 536,701 downwards.
AAACTGACAGGGTCATCATAGTGGGAGATTTTAACATCCATGCTGACATTGAAGGCGATAGCTTAAGAGCAGCCTTTAATGCTATCTTAGACACTATTGGCTTTGTTCAAAATGTGAATAGTCCACCACATTCTCATCTTCATACTTTGGATCTTGTGCTGACATATGGCATAGAATGTGAAGAAATAACAGTATAACCCTGTCCTCTCTGACCACTTTCTAATAACCTTCAGGATTACTTTAACAGAGTTCTCCTCCCCCAAAAGAAGGTTACATTTTAGTAGGTCTTTATCAGATAGTGCAGTTTATAAATTTTAAAGAATCTGCTTCACTTTCTCTCTCCTCTGTGTCGCTGAGCAGGGCTGTAGAGTGCAAAAGCATAGCTTATTCCCCTTCACAGGTTGATGATTTTGTTGATGGGGTTGCTAGTTCTCTGCGTACTGCCTTAGACAACGCAGCTCCTTTGAAAATGAAAACCGTTAAAAATAGAAAGCTTGCTCCTTGGTTTAATGCAGAGCTGCGTACTTTGAAGCAAAATGCTAGGGAACTGGAGAGAAAATATCGCTCCACAGGCCTGCGGGAGTCCTTCCTAGTCTGGAAAAATGGTTTACTGCTGTATAAGAGGACCCTTTGTAAAGCAAGAGCAGCATACTTCTACTCATTAATAGAGGAGAATAAGATTAATCCTAGATTTCTTTTTAATACAGTTGCCAAACTCACCCAGAGCCATAGCTCTGTTGAACCGTCCATTCCACCTGCTCTTAGCAGCAATGATTTTATGGGATTCTTTATAAATAAGATTGATCTTATTAAAAATAAGATCATAAGCACTCCTCTATCCGCGATTGTACCTGAGGTAGTCATAGAATCTGAACCGGGTTTAGACTGCTTTGATCCAGTTGAACTTTCTGAATTAGCAAAATTATTGTCTTCATCTAAGCCTTCAACTTGTATGTTAGATCCAGTTCCAACCCGGTTATTTAAGGAGGTATTCCCTTTGATCTCCTCCTCCATTTTAGATGTGTTTAATCTATCTCTGTTACAGGGATATGTACCTAAAGCTTTTAAGGTTGCTGTAATTAAACCTCTGCTTAAGAAACCGTCTCTTGACCCAGATGACTTGGTTAATTATAGACCTATATCCAATCTTCCTTTCTTATCCAAAATTCTTGAGAAAGTAGTTGCCAAACAAGTTTGCGATCACTTACACCATAATGAACTTTTTGAAGAGTTTCAGTCTGGCTTTAGAGCTCATTATAGCACTGAAACAGCTCTGGAGAAAGTCACTAATGATATTCTCGTGGCCTCAGATAATGGACTTGTATCTGTGCTCGTCCTGTTGGATCTCAGTGCTGCATTTGATACATTTGATAATAATATTCTTTTAGAAGGACTTGAATATTTTGTTGGACTTAAAGGAACAGCACTAGACTGGTTTAAATCTTATCTATCTGATCGAATTCAGTTTGTTCATGTTAATGATAGATCTTCAACATGCTCAAAGGTTACCTGTGGAGTACCACAGGGATCAGTGCTAGGACCAATTCTCTTTACTTTATACAGTACATGCTCCCAATCGGTACAGTTATTAGACAGCATGGGATTAATTTTCATTGTTATGCTGATGATACCCAGCTATATCTGTCTATAAATCCAGATGAAGCTAACCCATTACATAGATTACAGGCATGTCTTGAAGACATAAAAACCTGGATGACTCTTAACTTTCTGCTTCTGAATGCAGACAAAACAGAAGTTATAGTCTTTGGACCAGAGTCTCTGAAAAAGAAGCTGATTAGCCAGTCACTTCATTTGGATGGGATTAAACTGATTTCAGATAATAAAGTAAAAAATCTTGGTGTTATTTTTGATCAGGACCTGTCATTTAAATCCCATATCGAAGAGGTTTCTAGAATTTCCTTCTTTCATCTGAGGAACATTGCAAAAATCAGAAATATCCTGTCCAGGGGTGATGCTGAGAAACTAGTCCATGCATTTGTTACTTCAAGGCTGGACTATTGTAATTCTTTACTATCAGGAAGTCCACAAACTGTAGTTAAAAGCCTTCAGCTGATCCAAAATGCTGCAGCCAGAGTTCTGATGAAAATTAAAAAGAGAGATCACATCTCTCCTATCCTGGCTTCTCTTCATTGGCTTCCAGTTAAATCCAGAATAGAATTTAAAATCCTCCTTCTCACATATAAAGCCTTAAATGGCCAAGCTCCATCTTATATCAGAGATCTGATTGTTCCTTATGTTCCTAACAGAGCACTTCGCTCTCAATCTGCAGGTTTACTGCTGGTTCCTAGACTTTCTAAAAGTAGAATGGGAGGCAGATCTTTTAGTTATCAGGCTCCTCTCCTGTGGAACCGACTACCAGTTTTAGTCCGTGAGGCAGACACCCTGTCTACTTTTAAGGGTAGGCTTAAAACTTTCCTTTTTGATAAAGCTTATAGTTAGGGTGGCTCAGGTTATCCTGAGCTATCTCTATAGTTATGCTGCTATAGGCTTATACTTCTGGAGGACATAGGGAACCCCATTTCATCATTCTGCTTCATTCTCTCTCTGTTCTCCTATTGTGCAGAATCTGTTAGTTCAATCTCTAACCTTCTGCTCTCTCTGCTTTTCCTCAGAGTAGCTTTGCCTCGTCTGTTCCCGTTTGGCTGTGACGTCATCCTGGAAAGAAACATCAGCTGTGCTGCTTCCATCAACACCCTGGTTTATAGATGTTGTAGATCGGTTTTCAAGTGTAGTCCTGTGACTGGGTGGATGTGCTCTCTTCACCCTCTGGCGTGGGAGCTGGCTCGGAGCTCGTCTGCCTGGCTGTGTGTTTCCTGGACGGGGCCGCCTTTTACAGCTGTGTCTCTGCTTCTGTCTCCTTGAACCCCAGTCGGCCTCGGCAGATGGCCGCTCACACTGAGCCTGGTTCTGCTGGAGGTTTCTTCCTGTTAAAAGGTAGTTTTCCTTTCCACTGTCGCTACAAGCATGCTTAGTGTGAGGGATTGTATTTGAGTCAATGGAATCAACTGGTTTTCCTTAGATAGAAAACTTTGTATCAATTTGACTGTATGATCTGGTTGAACTGTAAAGTGCCTTGAGAGGACATGTGTTGTGAATTTGGCGCTATATAAATAAACTGAATTGAATTAAATGGAGTGACAAGATAACTCGGATGCTATAGGCTTTATCAGGATTCTGTGCCGATCCAATTTTACATCTCACAGAAAGAATAACTGGAAAACCCTATCAAGTAAAAACTTCATACTTTATTTGCATTTATTTCAAAATATACTATTAAGGTGTAAAACTGTGATTGTGTTCAACTATCAAATATATTCCTCCACTGAATAAATATCTTATTTTCATGTACTTCATTGCGATTATGCTGCTGCAGTAAAATATGTATTTTTATACCAATAAATTTTCTACTTCTGTGAAATCCAGACTTTAAATATTAAGCTAAAAAAAAAAAAATCATCAATAAGCATTAATGGTATGTAGATGGCAACTAGGCTGTATTGATTGGACTGTCTGCCACAGTGTATTCACAATAAATGGTCGGAAATTACTTAAACTCTTTATTGATCCAGTTACAGAAACCTCTGATGCATCTGTAATGCACTGTATAAAAACACTTAAAAAAAGTATTCAACAGAGCACCGGAGTTATTCACAAGACTGAGGCTTACGATGAAATGGCAACCAATCACAAATCTATGTAGGTGGATAGTCAGACAGAACATTTGCAAACATTTTGACCTAAAGCTGCATTGTTTGGATCTATGTGCTCTTACAAAGACGGCAGGGAAAAAACAAACTCATCCTGGATTAGTGTTGGTCAAGCAATTCTCATTAATGACCAATATGCTAAACAGCAGTAAGCTTAGCAGAGGTAGGTGTCTTATGGTGGGGGTGGGGATATAGAACACCAAACAAGCAGTAACATCTCCCATCTGATTGTATGCTGTAATTAATGCTAAAAGTATCAAATGATTTAGTGCTATAGTAAAAAAAAGTAGTTCCTGCTTCTTGGAGGAGAGACAAGTAAATCGAATAGTATGCTTAAACCCCCTAAAAATTTATGCAAAACGTATGGACAAAAGGAGTAAGGTCTTAAATGCGTTAAAATCTTACATGTCAATGGCTGAAGGGTGAAAAATATCCCAGGCCATTGGTTGCTGGGTACATCCATTTGTCTGTCAGCAATAAAATTATTTCTAAATAATGATAAACCATCTGGGTTTGTATTGCACCAAAGAAAGCTTCTAAGTACACAGTAGGACGTAGAGGTGGGACATGGGATGTGCAAAACATGGGAGGATAAGGGACATGTGTAGTGGGATTAATAATCTCACGCAGGGCAGTGCAAGAAGTAGCAACTAATTAAATGCTGGAAGTGATAGAAATAGACAAATCTAGATTAAGACTAACCTAAAATCACAAGTTATTTTTTTTTTATCCTACAGCTGCTTAATGGGACTTAATGCAGAGCATGTAGCCAATGCAAGCAAGGAGATGTAAAGACAAAAAATAAAATAAAAAAAACTTAGAGGGAATGGCCACCTACTAGATAACTAACAGGGAAAAAGTATCAAATGAGTTAAAATGGAGCAGAAACATTTCCTTCATTGAAAGCATACTCTGTGGTTAAAACAAACTAAGGGCTCGGATTAAAAGAAATTTGTTAGTTTGACAAAAAAAAAAAAATCTACGATTTAATGCAAAACGGATTAAATTTAGGACTTTAAGAGTGCCAAAATAAGAGCAGTTATAAATATCAAAGTACAGGTTTTAGAGGAGTGATTTTTAAATAGTAAAATAATTACAGGTGCTGGTCATAAAATTAGAATATCATGAAAAAGTAGATTGATTTCAGTAATTCCATTTAAAAAGTGAAACTTGTATATTATATTCATACATTACATACAAACTCATATATTTCAGATGTTTATTTTGTTTAATTTTGATGATTACAAATGACAACAAATGAAAATCTCAAATTCATCATATCAGAAAATTAGAATATTGTGAAAAGGTTCAAAATTGATGGCCCCTGGTGCCACACTCTAATCAGCTAATTAACTCAAACCACCTGCAAAAGCCTTTAAATGGTCTTTCAGTCTAGTTCTATAGGCTACACAATCATGGGGAAGACTGCTGACTTGACAGTTGTCCAAAAGACGACCATCGACACCTTGCACAAGGAGGGCAAGACACAAAAGGTCATCGCTAAAGAGGCTGGCTGTTCACAGAGCTCAGTGTCCAAGCACATTAATAGAGAGGCGAAGGGAAGGAAAAGATGTGGTCGAAAAAAGTGTACAAGCAAGAGATAACCGCACCCTGGAGAGGATTGTGAAACAAAACCCATTCAAAAATGTGGGGGAGATTCACAAAGAGTGGACTGCAGCTGGAGTGAGTGCTTCAAGAACCACCACACACAGACGTATGAAAGACATGGGTTTCTGCTGTCGCATTCCTTGTGTCAAGCCACTCTTGAACCACAGACAGCGTCAGAAGCGTCTTGCCTGGGCTAAAGAGAAACAGGACTGGACTGCTGGTGAGTGGTCCAAAGTCATGTTCTCTGATGAAAGTAAATTTTGCATTTCCTTTGGAAATCAAGGTCCCAGAGTCTGGAGGAAAAGAAGAGAGGCACTTCATCCACGTTGCTTGAAGTCCAGTGTAAAGTTTCCACAGTCAGTGATGGTTTGGGGTGCCATGTCATCTGCTGGTGTTGGTCCATTGTGTTTTCTGAGGTCCAGGGTCAACGCAGCCACATACCAGGAAGTTTTAGAGCACTTCATGCTTCCTGCAGCTGACCAACTTTTTGGAGATGCAGATTTCATTTTCCAACAGGACTTGGCACCTGCACACAGTGCCAAAGCTACCAGTACCTGGTTGAAGGACCATGGTATCCCTGTTCTTAATTGGCCAGCAAACTCTCCTGACCTTAACCCCATAGAAAATCTATGGGGTATTGTGAAGAAGAAGATGCAATACACCAGACCCAACAATTCAGAAGAGCTAAAAGCCACTATTAGAGCAACCTGGGCTATCATAACACCTGAGCAGTGCCACAGACTGATCGACTCCATGCCACGCCGCATTGCTGCAGTAATACAGGCCAAAGGAGGCCCAACTAAATACTGAGTGCTGTACATGCTCATACTTTTCATGTTCATACTTTTCAGTTGGCCAACATTTCTATAAATCCTTTGTTTTTATTGGTCTTCAGTAATATTCTAATTTTCTGATATGATGAATTTGAGATTTTCATTTGTTGTCATTTGTAATCATCAAAATTAAACAAAATAAACATCTGAAATATATGAGTTTGTATGTAATGTATGAATATAATATACAAGTTTCACTTTTTAAATGGAATTACTGAAATCAATCTATTTTTTCATGATATTCTAATTTTATGACCAGCACCTGTACACATAAAAAATAAAATGAAAAAAAGTGGTGTTGACCTTCATATTGTGACACTGTTGCTGCAGTCGAGCTCCATCATCCTTAACAGCAAAGTGACACAAAAGGAATCACTTTATAAATATTTTACCAATTTAAATTCTTTAAAATTAATGAGTTGTTTATATATATGTTCAGAGAAAAGAAGCACATACATATCCATAGATAAAAATAGTGCAACATCAAGCTTTTTTTTTTTTTTTTTCCCCTCAAGTTAGACAGCTAAAGATTGCTGGGTGTAAGACTGAACCATAGTGAGGGGGTCAGTCCATGTAGACAGCATGACGTCTGAAGGCACCAGGTTAAAACCATAGCCGCCTTCCCAGGAAGAGGAGGCCCCTTGCTTCATTTAGGGCTAATTTCTGCCAAAAGAAAAAGAAAATTATTTCAATTTGATGCATTCTGAAATGTAGAAATAAGTGAAAAATCAAAGAGATAAAAGTTACCGAACACATAGTCGCACCATCTCGGCCCAGTGAAGCCTCTCACTCGCGATTGTCTCAACACTTTTGCTGGTGGTGGGGGTTGAACTATTGCTGGGGATATTTCCCCAGATTGTTTTTGTTTACCCCTCTGCTTCCCTTTTAGCACAGACACAAGTGCAGAGTTGGACAGCTTTCTTGAGCAAGTCTTGCTGTTCGAGCTTTTTCTCTCATTTCTCACAGCTTTATCAACTCCTTCCAGGTCCTTCTCCTTTCCTTCAAAAATGTCCGTAGAAAGTGAGCCGTTATCCAGTGTAACAGTGCAGGAGTCCCCTTCCGTTGACTCATTGTCTGGAGAGTTGATCTTTCTCAGAAACACGCGGCATTCCTTTAGCTTCTCGGGACTCCAGGCTTTTGAGGAGAGCTTCTGCTCTTTGTTGACAACCGCATGCTTCAAGGTTTGATCGACAGCACAGGTAAAGCTTTTCTGAAGAGATTCAGACAGCTGCCTTTTCACTGATCTGTGTAATGCTTCTTGATTTGACTGCCGGACAGTTGCTATCGGTCTGTTTGAGTACACCATTTTTCTTTTGTTTATCTTTTTACCTTTACAATTTTTCAATCTCATCTTTTCTTTTAGAGCCAGGAACCTTCTTCTCATTCTAAACAAAATGGCCCAAAATTGAGCAGACAAGCTAGATCTCCACATGACTCCTCGATTGAGCTTGCCCATTGCAAACAGTCTTCGACGTCTCAGATAAGCCTTTTGCTTTTTCATCTGGTGTAGCTGAGCCTGCTGATGCTGCAGAGGAGTTTTTGGAATGGTCTTGGCAAACTTTTTTAGGTGTTTGCGGAGTCGCTCTGCCTGAGGACTGTTGCAAACAGTGTTTTTATTGGCAGAACGAGGAAAGTGCATGATTTCAAAAGGATTAGGGGAGCTCGCTTTCTTAATAGCCAGAGACTGTGTCTCTGTGGTCTGCATAAACCAGGAACAAATCTGCTGCATGCTACAGGACCTGGGTTCATTGGGTGGACAATCAAACAGTGCTCGGACCACAGAGGACTCTTTAGATTTATTGGTATCTGGGCTTTTTGTATTAGAGTCTAGATTTGAATTATGGACAACTTTGTCTCGGTCGTTGGCAGCATTGGCTACCCAGGTATCAGAGATTACTCTTATCCGTCTAGCAAGCTCTTGATTCATTGGCTTTTCTTTAGCTGATGCTGCCCACCAAAGCACTGGCTTTCTTGGGCTGAAGATTGAATCTAATGACACCTTTGAAACTTTGTTCAGATCTTGAGTGATTTTCTCTCTCTCCCTCTTACAGGGCCGTCTTTTCAGTAGCTTAGTTTCTGCACGTCCTTGTTTGTCCTCCTGTCTCCTTTCATTGCTAGTCTTATTTATAAGATGCTGCTTGGAACGCCGCAACAGTGCATTACTGCACTTGTATGAAGAGGTAGCAACAGCATGTAGAAAGTGTATGGAGGGTTTCCTCTCCCTTTCTGAGTGGCGCAGTGCTACATTCTGATTTGGCAGTTTATGTTCCTTTCCATTTTTTGTTTCCATCAAGTCAGTTTGATTACTTGTGATTGGTAACTGGGTGTTGCTTTTGCAAAGCTCTTTTGCAGATTCTGGTGGAATTTTGTTTTGAGAAAGTTGCTTTTTAGGCGATATCCGTGTCTCTCTATTTATCTGAATTTGGCGTTGACGAGGTGATGTGGCAGTGACCGTGACAGAGATTCCAGAGATCTTAATTTTTGCAGGTCTTCCTGGTTTCCTGGAGGGTGCAGATTCATTCTGTTTCTGGGTTTTGATGGTGCTGCCTGACTGAGGTTCGGGCTCCTTTGCAGGACCTACAAAACTGAATTCTTCTGGAAATAATTTCATGATACCTGAACTGCTAGAGCAGTGCAGCAAAATCCCCAATTCACTTTTAATATCCACTGCTTGGTAACTATTATTGGAGTCTGATTGGAGATGGTCGATAACCTCGGAGACGACTCGCTTGTTTCTCCTTGAACGACCATAAACAACAGTTATTTTAAGGTTCTTCTTGATGTTGTCCTCAGTGACAGTTGTAGCACATTTTCCAATTGGTGACTTGGAGCCTGCTACACTATTTTCTTGCTTTTGCTTTCGAGGTCTGCCAATGGGCCTTTTTACTTTTTGTTCAAGCTGTGGTCCTAGCTTTCTTGGCCGACCTGGCCTTCGTTTTGGAGGAGTTGTTTCACACTGGAACAAAAGTTTACATGGTGATCGCTGATCCTCGGTTTCAGATAAACGTCTGGACAAAGTACCACCACCTGATGTTCTTGGACTGGGTTTAGGTGATGACGCGGTTGACCTAGGCGAGGTTTGACGCTTTGGTGAGTTGGCCGGTGATGATGTATGTGAGATACCAGCTTTTGCTGGTGATGGACTCTGCTTTAAGGGGGAAACAGCATGCTCCTTGCTTTGGCTTTTGTTCTTCTGAGGTGTCCCTGACCATGAGGACTCTACACATGGGTCAAATGCCACCTCTGTTTGTGAATTAGAATCTGCTGATTTAAGACTATATACTCCTTCATTGTCCTTCACTGGGTATACGTACATGAGCTTGATTGGACTGACATACTGAACTTTATTGTTCAGTGGGCTGCAGTCATTTGGTGAATTTTGGAGCATCTTCAAAGCTTTTAGCCTTTTAGATGACCGCAGCTTTCCATATGAAGACCCATCAACATTATCCTTTTCTTTCACAGGGCTGTTCATGTTATAATGCTCTTTTTCAATGGAAAATGTTTTCGGCGATATCTGGCATTCACCCTTGGACTGTGTACCTGTTGGTTCAGGTGGTTCCTCTGCCGTTGATTCAAAGGTAAGATTCCCTATACATTTTTGTGTATAAAGATTTGCTTTACTCTCCTGGGTGCCTTTAATTTCAACACGTGAGGGATTATAAACAGGAGCATGGCTTACGAAGTAGGAAGAAAAACGAGGTGGAGGGACGATGTTTCTCGTGGATTTCCTTACTCCACTAGACTGATCTAACTTACAGTTATTCCCCTCATTCACAGGACTACAAGCTGTGGCGTTTTCACGGCTCCATCCACTACCTGTGACTAAAATGGGATTCACTGATACTGTCTGTGTTTGGACGTCATCTTGGCAGAGTTGTCCATAAAGATGTTTAGTTTTAGAAATGGTTAACCCATCTTTTCTCTCTTTTTTTATTGTCTGTAGTTTATCTGTTACAATCATAGCCTTCATCTCTTCCTCAGCTTTGTCCCTTTCACTTTTTGAAGAAATTGTGCATGGTGTTCCCTTAGCAATCTCATGATTCTTAACCAGTTTAATTCTCGCGACTTTTTTTCCACAAGCTTCTTTAATTAGATCTTGTTCAGATGAAGTGATAGGTGTATCTAGAGAATAATTCTCTTCTTTCAACTTTATTCTCTTTGATGGGGTGCCTTTCCCCCGATTGTACGGCAGACAAAAAGTGGCAAGCTTCCGTTTTTCTGCTACAATTTTCCTCCTGGCGCAAGCATCATCAGCAGGTGTGGCAATGGCCTCCTGAATTTCCCGCCTGCGACGGGAACGGGTATTAGGTGACTTTGATTCTTTGTTACAATGGAGATTGAACTGATCATTAAAACTGTCTTCACTAGCACTGCCTGTATGGAGCACTGTTCTGATTATTTCCTCTAGATGGGCATCAGGATGGAAGGATTGAATGGTTGAATACTTGGGCAGTTCAGAACTACCGAGAGCCGAGACTGAATCTTTGTCAAGTGGTTTAATGCTCTCTATTTTATGAGTGAAGTGACTGACAACATCCTGCAGCAAACTTCTCCCAGGGTTCTGTTCTGGCTGATAATGTCCTATCTCGGCATCTGCATCCACACCTGCGGTAGTGTAGTCATGACCACTGTGACTGTTTTTAACATTTGGTTCAGCTTCCTCACTGTGAGTTTGGTTGGTAAGCAATGGTGGCTTTCCATGTGTGTTTTTACTGATTCTATCATGGGTGATAGGTAAAAGATGAGGAGGGGAAGGACTCCGTTCTCCTTCTGTTCTGGACAAACTGAGCTGGAGCTGCTTTAATCTTGGTATCTTTACACAGTCTGCTGCCGTCATTCTCTTGCAGTTAGGGGTGTTAGATTCATTTAAAGGGATGTAATGGGATGTTAAATCTACTTCTTGGTTAACACCACAACGCCGACATTGAGACTCAGTGTGATCAATTGATCTAAGATTATGGAATGGAGGTAATTTTTCCTGAAGAGCAAATTTAAGGATTTGGTAGAGTAAAGACTTGTGTGTTGAGCAGAGAGAATGTAGAATGGCATCCAACGTTGAAGGCTGGTGTAACTTAGTCTCTCGCTGTCCCACAACTCCCCGTTGTGTAACAGATGGCAGACTGAAGCTGAAGATAGAAATGCAAAATCTTAATTTAGAGGGATAAACTGAAACATGCAGGTTAGTATATATACACACACACTTAAAAATGCATCAGAATAGCAATAAATTGATCAGATTATAAATCGTGTTACAAATAGTAAAACCTGCCATAATAAACTGAATTTCTCTGCACAGTAAAAGATGCTTTCAAATTGCAAATTGATGTGATTATGGCTTCTTTGTATCACCTACAATGGTGATACAAAGTAGTCAGTGCACAGCGTACAATTTTCCTGTCAATTATGGTGGTAGGAGTGTCATGAGTGCGAAAAGCTATGAGTCATTAATGGAACCATATATGTCAAAAAGTTGTGCAACACACATCAGTAGAGTATAAGCCCTTCCCTTTAGAGACTTAGCTACAGGGCAGTATCCCAACATGACTACTCTAAGAAAACCTTCAAGACAACTTACCATGTAAGCAAGATTAATTATCGTGAGATTTGTGAATTCACAAACTCCTGATAATATATCTTGCCAGAAGCCAACAGATACATAAGTCTTGACACAGTGACATGTCATATAGTCGTATAAAAAATTTTGGGTAAACCTATTCATCTTAATTTTCTTAATCTAATCCCCTATTAATCTTAAATTTTTTTTTTTATTTCAAAATATTTGTGTGTTTGCAACAGCTATATCAGTTTGATATATCTAATAACTGATGGACACACTAATATTTCAGTATTGAATTGAGGTTTATTGTACTAACAGAAAACGTGAAATATGCATGAAAACAAAACTCGACAGGTGAAAAAATTTGGGTAGCCTAATTCTTTTATTGATTTGAATACCCTTAACTACTTTTCACTGACTTTCTGAAACACAAAATTGGTTTGGTAACTTCATTAAGATTTGAACTTCATAGTCAGGTGCATCCAATCTTGAGAAAATGTATCAAAGGTGGCCAGTTGCAAGTTGTTCTCCTGTTTCAAGATTCATCATGGGCACCTCAAAAACAACTCACAAATTATCTGAAAATTGTTCAACATAGTCGTTCAGGGGAAGGAAACAAAAATTTGTCTTAGAGATTTAAACAGTCAGTTTCCACTGTGAGGAACATAGTAAGGAAATGGAAGACCACGGGGACAGTTCTTGTTAAGCCCAGGCCTAGCAGGTCAAGAAAAATATAAGAGAGGCAAAGAAGAAGAATAGTGAGAATAGTCAAGGACTATCCATCATGCTTTGGGGCTGCGTTGCCAATGCAGGCACTTGGAATCTTGTTAAAGTTGATGGTCGCATGGATTCCGCTTAACATCAGCAGATTCTTGAGAATAATGTTCAAGATTCAGTTACAAACTTGAAGTTAAGCTGGGGATGGATATTTCAGCAAGACAATGATCCAAAAAATTGCTCCTAATCTACTCAGGCATTCATGCAGAGGAACAATTACAATGTTCTGGAATGGCCATCCCAATCCCCAGACCTGAATATCATTGAACATCTGGGGGATAATTTAAAGCAGGCTGTCCATGCTCAGCTGTGGAGAGGCTGTCCATGCGTTTTGCAAAGTTCTGCAAAGAAGAAAAGTTCAAAAATCCCTTCAGCCAGGATCCAGGAACTCATTAAAGCTACAGGAAGCGACTAGAGGCTGTTTTTGCAACAGGGGGGTCTACTAAATATTAATGTCTCTCTTTTGCTGAGGTGCCCATATTTTAGCACCTGTCAAATTTTGTTTTAATGCATACTGCACATTTTTCGTTAGTCCAATAAACCTCAATTCAATACTTAAATATTACTGTATCCACCAGTTATTAGGTACACTATATTGCCAAAAGTATTTGCTCACCCATCCAAATTATTGGAATCAGGTGTTCCAATCACTTCCATGGCCACAGGTGTATAAATTCAAGCACCTAGGCATGCAGACTGTTTTTACAAACATTTGTGAAAGAATGGGTCGCTCTCAGGAGCTCAGTGAATTCCAGCGTGGAACTGTGATAGGATGCCACCTGTGCAACAAATCCAGTCGTGAAATTTCCTCGCTCCTAAATATTCCACAGTCAACTGTCAGCTGTATTATAAGAAAATGGAAGTGTTTGGGAACGACAGCAACTCAGCCACGAAGTGGTAGGCCACGTAAACTGACGGAGCGGGGTCAGCGGATGCTGACGCGCATAGTGCGAAGAGGTCGCCAACTTTCTGCAGAGTCAATCACTACAGACCTCCAAACTTCATGTGGCCTTCAGATTAGCTCAAGAACAGTGCGCAGAGAGCTTCATGGAATGGGTTTCCATGGTCGAGCAGCTGCATCCAAGCCATACATCACCAAGTGCAATGCAAAGCGTCGGATGCGGTGGTGTAAAGCACGCCGCCACTGGACTCTAGAGCAGTGGAGACGCGTTCTCTGGAGTGACGAATCGCGCTTCTCCATCTGGCAATCTGATGGACGGGTCTGGGTTTGGCGGTTGCCAGGAGAACGGTACTTGTCTGACTGCATTGTGCCAAGTGTAAAGTTTGTTGGAGGGGGGATTATGGTGTGGGGTTGTTTTTCAGGAGCTGGGCTTGGCCCCTTAGTTCCAGTGAAAGGAACTCTGAATGCTTCAGCATCCCAAGACATTTTGGACAATTCCATGTTCCCAACTTTGTCGGAACAGTTTGGAGCTGGCCCCTTCCTCTTCCAACATGACTGTGCACCAGTGCACAAAGCAAGGTCCATAAAGACATGGATGACAGAGTCTGGTGTGGATGAACTTGACTGGCCTGCACAGAGTCCTGACCTCAACCCGATAGAACACCTTTGGGATGAATTAGAGCGGAGACTGAGAGCCAGGCCTTCTCGTCCAACATCAGTGTGCAACCTCACAAATGCGCTTCTGGAAGAATGGTCAAAAATTCCCATAAACACACTCCTAAACCTTGTGGACAGCCTTCCCAGAAGAGTTGAAGCTGTTCTAGCTGCAAAGGGTGGACCGACGTCATATTGAACCCTATGGATTAGGAACGGGATGTCACTTAAGCTCATATGTGAGTCAAGGCAGGTGAGCAAATACTTTTGGCAATATAGTGTATATCAAACTGAAATAGCTGTTGCAAACACCCAAATATTTAGTAATAAAAATAATTAAGATTAAAAGGGGTGCCCGAACTTTTTCATATGACTGTACCTACAGTTACATGTACGACGTCAATGTGTCAACCAGATGCAGAAGGCTGAAGGAAAACAAACATGGATGTGCTGGTTTTAGGTGGAATATCTGCTATTTCTTTTTAAAAACCAGCCAAAGGACTGGATTTGTGACTTTGTGGATGGGAAAGAGTTTCACACGTTCTTCCTGACAAGATTTCGCAAGAGTTTGATTTATCAGTCAACTCTGATTGCTATGAAACAAATCAAGAATGTTATATGTCACAGCTTGCTACTCTGATTGGCTAAAAACTCAACTTGGGACATGATTTACTCAAAACTGTACTGAATGTCCCTCTCTTTTGTGAACACTTTCAACAGGAGGCTTAGCAGATTGATACTGTGCAGAATTCAAATGTAACTAAACAGATTACAAGACAAACAAAATTCAAGTGTAACGTGCTGGATTTGCCAAGCATTTCTTTAAACCTTCAAAATATTGAGCATTTGTGGGGTAGCCTTAAAGGAAACGTGGAGGAACACAGGTCATTTAGTCAAGGAATATCCTAATGGCAGCTTGTGAAGGTCTACTGAACTCAATGCCCAAAGAGAACTTACTTAGCATCACATTTCTCTCAAATGAAGGTTGAAATCATTGAGGTAATAATGCCTATGAGATTAAAGCCATCAGCTAATAACTGGGGAGGTCAAACCATAAAGAGTTACCACCCTGCAACTTTTAGATGGATCTCTTCGACAAATCTTAACTGAATGGCTCACTGAAGGTTAAATAACATGCTGATGAGGGGATTAAGATACTTCTGGTTTGTTGAGAAAGTGATATATCAAAAAAGTATTCCACTGAATCTTAGCCGATTTCTATAAGCTTTTCTTATACTGTTCACTAGGGATGGGAATCGAAAACCGGTTCCATTCAGAACCGGTTCCGTGTGTTCCAAATCCATGGCACCATTTGGCAGCTAGCTTAACGATTCTCTTAGCGATTCCAGGCAGCACCAAAGCCTAGCGTTGGGCAGCAAGACTCACGTCACGTTTTTTACGCAAGTTACAAACATGGCATTCAGTAAGCAAGTACGACGTGACCAGGCGTAAGTCTAGAAAAGCAAAACAAAAGCGTTCAATGCGATCGAAAGTTTGGCTTCATTTTAGGGAAGCAAAAGCTTCATTAGATGTAGATGACTGTGATGGCAAGGGTAGCCTGGCTGGCTCAGAGGCTGGCAGCTTCTGTTCACTGCCTTCTGTTTTCACCGAGGCAGGCAGAAATAGAATGTCCAAGGCGAAGGTAAGGCACTCACCAAGTTAACTGTTAACAGAATCGATAAGAGAATTGATAAGTAATCAAATTGTTTCACAGAATTGATAAGAGAATAAATAAGTAATCAAATCGTTTCACAGATTTGATAAGATAATCGATAAGGACTCGAATCGTTTAACAGAATTGATAAGAGAATCAATAAGTAATCAAATCGTTTCACAGAATTGATAAGAGAATCGATAAGGAATCAAATCGTTTCACAGAATTGATAAGATAATCGATAAGGAATCGAATAGTTTCACAGAATTGATAAGAGAATCGATAAGGAATCGAATAGTTTCACAGAATTGATAAGAGAATCAATAAGGAATCGAATCGTTTCACAGAATTGATAAGAGAATCAATAAGGAATTGAATCGTTTCACAGAATCGATAAGAGAATCGGAATCTTTGAAATTGTATCAATTCCCAACCCTACTGTTCACAATGATATTTAGAAAACAAATTTGCATTGAATCGATGCATGGAAACTATATTTGTTTCTATTTAACAGTATTATTTTTTCTTCCTTTTGACGACACGCAGGGTGTAAAATCAGTCTTATAGCTTGCGTGAACAAATCCGACCAAAAGAGCAGATTTTTTGCTGATGGGGTAACTGAATATAAAAAAAGACAAAAATTCTTTGAAGAAAAATCCGTCCCTTGCCACATAATTCTTTATCTTCATCAGATGTTAAATAACATAAAAACAGTTGTCCCTGTAAAACATATTATATACCAGAAAGATTTAGGGAATTCCAGCCAGAGCAACTTACTGATCATTTTGAAGAAGTGTTTTATTGATTAGACGTTGGTGACCAGGGCGTTCTGCTGAAAGCAGAAGGAACGATTGTAGAAACGCTCAAAGGCATTTTTTATTTTATTTTTTTACATTTTATGGCGACAATTTGTTTGAAATAACATTCTCTCAACGTAACTGTTCAGAAACATTGCCTATAGTTCAAAACAGCAAACAGAAGATTTCCAGTGAAATTAAATAGTGAACAATATTAAAACATATTAGTATGATAGAGAATATATTTTTTTTGGGTCGAGGATAAACTTGACTATATATAAAATTACATTCTTTAGTGTTCTTGTTGGGTCATAATCAAGTTAATTTCCAAATATCACTTAAAATTACTTCAAAGCAAAAAAACAGAATTTGTACAAGCAGATTAAAAGCCTTCATGCATCATTATACGTCACACTGAATCAAAGTGCTTTGATGTCTACAGTCAAGCCAGATATCAAAGTTCTGCATCACAATAATAAATAAATATGCAAACCACAACATAAAAGACAGGCTTCTACAAGAAAACAAATTATAGTGCAATAGCTAATTAATGTATACAAATCAGATTCAGGATAATTTGCTTTGTTGATCTGAAAACAAAAACAGAAATCACTTTAAATCCCTTGTGTATATACACAAAATATCGCAATTAGTGTTTTGCAATAAATCATTAGAGGTGTTAACCATCAGAGGGAATTTGGGCTCGGTTTTGTTAGCCCTTTTAACACCTGCGCAAAGCTGGGATGCCAAAATCCAGTCCTCAGTGACTTGTGTCTGGCACCTTTTAGACAAGTCTCTACTTTAACACACCTGAATGAAATAATAAGGTCTTTTCAAGGACTCTGGGGAGCTAAATGTCATTTGAGGAGGTAATCGTGTCTTGATTCAGCTGTATCTAAAAGCTGCAGGATACTGGTCTTTGAGGGTTTGAGTTTGAAATCGCTGATCTAAAGGCTTCTCCATGTTGATCCTATCAGTGTCATTCAAATGACCTTAGCGTAACCACTCTAAAACCTCCATCGGCCTGGCTGAGACCTGATGAGATAGCCATCGGTTTCATGACAACAGAGTTAAGCCTCAGCGACACTAAGAACTAGAAACTAAAGGATTGTTAGTTTTCCGTTTGGCTATTCACTTTGAAACGTATAGCTTAAATAACTGATGAAATTTAAAATATCCTTTTTTTCCTATTTAATCTGCAATTACAGTAATCTGTAATTACAGCTCCCATTTCCTCTGAATGTGCCAGACGAACAAGAAAATCTAATTAACAGCCAGATGAGATGCTGAAAGTTCTCTCAACGGAATTGACATAATGCCACCTGCAAAGATTGCTTCGCCAAGATGGAAATGCAGGCCAGTGAAACAAGAGCTCCATCAAACATAGGATAGCTGTAAAGGCTAAACAGTGAAGCACTACATGATCTGAGGCATTTATTGAGCCACCTTTTCTCATCAGTAAACATTAAGGCAAAAACAAGGGTCTCATTTCTACATAGAGTCAGTTAAGTTCTTTTAGCAAATGGTATGCTTTAATAATCAATTTATCAGGATGAATCCAATCAATTGTTTCAGCCCTATTTCAAAGCAAAACATAAGCAAACAATGTCATTGACAAAAGAATTGTTTGCTACCTTCTTACAGACAAAGGACCGGTACATCCTGTTAAAAGCTGTTGTATTGAGCTGCTCATGCCATCGGCAGCAGATTTTTGTTTACCTTTTCAAATTTCAAAATCCATTTTGGAAACAGAACTGTGTTACGTCCTGTAAATACTTTGGGTAATGTGCCTTTGAATTACACTTTGCCAGCCGACAACATTCAATCTTTATTACATAATATTCCCATGTCCGCTGTGCCTTTCTAAGGTAACAATGCTGGAGGGGAAGGTCATTCCACTTCTGGACAAACTGAGATCGCTCACTGTTCAGCTGCCAATAACCCTTTAGGAGTAATCATAAGGTGGCGTCACGTCAATTCTCTGTATATCAACATGACTACCAGGGAATAAAGGAGAAAATATCCAGCGCACAGTGGAAATATTAATCTTCAGACAAGCTGTTCAATCATCTGACGCAACCTTGGCCACCATAAGTCCAATAAAGAAGGCTGCTCTTCCTTAGAAAGCAGAGAAAAGCCTGGCTCCCACAGAGCCTGATGCAAGTATGGGCTGAATGCCAACATCACAGCTGCTGAACTCAAGTACCAAATACAGAGCAGAGCATCATTGTGCAGAACCCTAAGCTCAACACCACCCAAACCAGTCGGCTACAGAGGAATGACGCCAAACATTTCCATGGACATCAGACACTCAGAAAATGCCCGGATGGAATTAATACCATCCAGCACTGGCAATAAGAGCTGTAACCTTGATTGAAGCCCTCCTTGCGAAGCAAATTAGTTTGACTACTTCAGTTTGTGAACTGATTACGTTTTCGCATCTGGATTTTTTTTTTTACTGACCTTCTAAGTACTAATCTATATCTTTCCACTTTGGACAACATAACAGAAGCCATTTAAATTCTTATTTTACAAAGCTAAAAGCAGAAAAAGAAGCTGATTGAGACTTTATTTAAAACAGCACTTTAACTATTGACCCACTTATCACCTTAATTTTAAATGGATTTTCAGGTCAATATACAGCATTTGGTGCCAGCAGGCTGCTCCTCTCAAAAACTGTAAGTTGAGATCACTCACTGAATGAGTCATGTGACCCCAAGGGCGTTACTGCAGTCTAAGCGAACAGCTAACAAAGCTTGAAGTCTTTTTTTAGGCAAACTGACAAGACACCTGATATTTTTGATTTTCTGATTGATTCAATAGGCAGATATCGCTGGATATTAGTATATGCTCTAGGAATGTGCCAACTGAGTGTCATACAGTTCCGCGCCATATAGCCTGAGACAGCAATGATGTACCCATAAGAACACTGAATTATTGGAAAACTAATTACTGCTGGTAACTGAGGGTGCACCGATTACAGCTTTCTGGGTGATTACATATTCTCGTTCTTTAATAGGCCTGGTTTTGTAGATTTCAACTGTCAAACCATCAAAAAAATTTTTTTTAAATAACTGACACTGTGTTATAAGATTACAAGAGACCTTCAATATTTGAATCAGTATCCGTAAAACAAAAATGCTCTGAAATATAAATTAAGTTTTGAGCATCGACAGTGGCTCATTCACAGACTTTTGCAGAGGTAGATAAGATCGTTTTCCCATCCAAGTATCAGCCAATTACCAACCTCAAAAAATTAAGCAAATCGAGGCTCCATCGGTCAGCTGAACAACTGGTGCACCCCTGCTAGTTACAAACAAACCTGAGGTACAGATACGCGTCGAAAGCTTAGACAAGTTCTCTGGGTGACTGTGGCTTATTGTGTAGACTTGTCTGTAGGTCCAATTCTAGCTCCTGCCTACATATGTCGATGTGCCCCGGAGCAAGGCACTTAAGCCCGAGTTGCCTTCCAATTGGCACACTGATGTTATGGATATATCAATGTTACCAATGTGAGTGCGACTGTAGGTTAAATGCAGTCTCATTCACTAGCAATGTGCGAGACATGTCCCAGGTTTTGACTAGCGCTGTATGTGTAATGAGGTTAGATGGCGTAAGAGCACAAGAAGCAGACGGGCTGGCATAGCAGCAAAGTAAATCGCAGCAGCTTTGTGTGGCTAAACCTGAAACGCTGCTTTGGTAATAGCACTACTCATGAAACTAGGCCCATCTGACAAACACAAAATTAGACGCAGCATCTAGAATTCTTGGAAACAGAAGTAGCTTTTAAGCTTTGCATTACTAAGTCACGGTCCCAATGACAACTTCCTACAAAGAAATCTTTAAAAACAATTTCCAGAGACAGACAAATAACTATTTAACAATAACAAGCCCTAAACATGCAACATACACTCACCGGCCACTTTATTAGGTACCCCATGCTAGTAACGGGTTGGACCCCCTTTTGCCTTCAGAACTGCCTCAATTCTTCGTGGCATAGATTCAACAAGGTGCTGGAAGCATTCCTCAGGGAGTTTGGTCCATATTGACATGATGGCATCACACAGTTGCCGCAGATTTGTCGGCTGCACATCCATGATGCGAATCTCCCGTTCCACCACATCCCAAAGATGCTCTATTGGATTGAGATCTGGTGACTGTGGAGGCCATTTGAGTACAGTGAACTCATTGTCATGTTCAAGAAACCAGTCTGAGACGATTCCAGCTTTATGACATGGCGCATTATCCTGCTGAAAGTAGCCATCAGAAGTTGGGTACATTGTGGTCATAAAGGGATGGACATGGTCAGCAACAATACTCAGGTAGGCTGTGGCGTTGCAACGATGCTCAATTGGTACCAAGGGGCCCAAAGAGTGCCAAGAAAATATTTCCCACACCATGACACCACCACCACCAGCCTGAACCGTTGATACAAGGCAGGATGGATCCATGCTTTCATGTTGTAGACGCCAAATTCTGACCCTACCATCCGAATGTCGCAGCAGAAATCGAGACTCGTCAGACCAGGCAACGTTTTTCCAATCTTCTATTGTCCAATTTCGATGAGCTTGTGCAAATTGTAGCCTCAGTTTCCTGTTCTTAGCTGAAAGGAGTGGCACCCGGTGTGGTCTTCTGCTGCTGTAGCCCATCTGCCTCAAAGTTCGACGTACTGTGGGTTCAGAGATGCTCTTCTGCCCACCTTGGTTGTAACGGGTGGTTATTTGAGTCACTGTTGCCCTTCTATGAGCTCCAACCAGTCTGGCCATTCTCCTCTGACCTCTGGCATCAACAAGGCATTTCCGCCCACAGAACTGCCGCTCACTGGATGTTTTTTCTTTTTCGGACCATTCATCCCAGTAGATCAGCAGTTTCTGAAATACTCAGACCAGCCCTTCTGGCACCAACAATCATGCCACGTTCAAAGTCACTCAAATCACCTTTCTTCCCCATACTGATGCTCGGTTTGAACTGCAGGAGATTGTCTTTACCATGTCTACATGCCTAAATGCACTGAGTTGCCACCATGTGATTGGCTGCTTAGAAATTAAGTGTTAACGAGCAGTTGGACAGGTGTACCTAATAAAGTGGCCGGTGCGTGTAAATCTCTCTTTTAGTTCCATGCACTTCTCTGCATCTTTGAATCTTAAGTTTATACAAGCGTTTAACAAAGCTACACGTCGTGTGAGGAGAACAGTCGAGTAAAGTTAAGCAGCAGTCATGTATGAGGTTAGCAGTATTACAACTACTGTAGCAGTTGAGTAAATATTTGACAAGGAAAAAAAAGTCGCTTACAAGCAGAAGATATACAAATAACAGATATCTCCAAGCTTCTCAGTTTACATTGTAAAACATGCAGCACGGATGCATTCCAACACACAGTATATATAGCAATGTTCAGACTAGTCTGCACTAAAGAGAAACAAAAGGGAAATGCACAAGGTGGTTTTAAGTCAACCTCTTGAATGTAAAACTATTTAAGCATGTGTTACTGTAAAATCTCACTGTTAAACGAGGTCTTCAGCAAGTATCTCAAAAGTTGAAATGGCTCTAAGTGACTTGAGAAGCTCAGGTAAAACCAAGAGATAAAAATCTGAAAATGACAATCATCAATGCTCTGCTATCATAGTTTCAAGAACTGATATATAAACCTGAATAGCCTAAAAGTTAACCAGCTAAGAAACAAGTACAGGAGTCGTACTTCATTTCAAAGCTCCAAGTCTGAAGCTGTGTTTTTCAACACTTACCATAAGAGGAGTTTAAAGCAATAAGAGAAACAAGGTTTCCTTCAAAGATTTTCTTTTTCACAGAAAACCCCCAAAATAAAGCATTAAATATGTAAATTCCTAAAAGTACCTACATTTTAAGTACAACTTCATTTTTGGGTACAATATTCTCTAGAAGCAGTGCGTTGTTTCTTATTTTGACTTATTCTGTTATTAGGATTAATCAACTGATAACATTTGACAAATTCTGACCTTTTATTTAACCAAAGGAAAGCTAACTTCGGGTCCAGCTAGTGACCAAGAGAGCTCCATGTAGATGAAACCATTAGCGCCTGTTTTAAGAGTGAATGTACTGAAAATTCACAGTACATTTTTTAGGATCACTTCAATAAGCTGAAATTTGTGAAAAGAAACATGAATGTAAATCAATTAAAATTATAAACTACAGAGAGTTTTTCGGATTATACATAGCTCCGAATTCCAAAGCTCCAAGAGCTTCATAACTGTATTTTCAAAGCCCCTGAACTCTTAAGATGCACTGAGCACCGCAGCAACAGGAAAAATATAAACAGTTCTTCAGAAAGGACTAGGTCAGAAAAACACAACTTCAATAATAAATCAATTCAGACACACAAAAAAACCTGAATATAAATATTGATGCACTTCATAAAGGCAAGAGTTGAATTTCAGTGAGTTTCCAGAGAACATTTATCTTGTAAGAGAGGATTTGTTCAAGTGTTGAGGAATTTGAGGCGTGTTGCGGTCTAAAAACCTTTCGCATCGGCAGTTGAGGCAGGATTTCCTGAGTTACTGGAACTAGTCATGGTACCAGATGCAGACAAGTTAGAACTTGAACTAAAGGTAGTAGATTTCTTTTTGGGCGGGTTCTTCAGAGTTCCTGTGCGCTCTTTAACTTTGTATTCCAGAGTGCTGTGTGGCACTCCATAAACTCCTTGAGCCTTAGAGACACTCATGCGGCCAGCCATCACCATGGTGATGGCTTCCTCCATCAGTTCGTGGTCATACTGCCGGTATCTTCCTCGTTTCTTTCTGGGTTGTTTGTCTTTATCGCGGCAGCCGTCCTCTGTTTCATCAAGTGAGGATCTGCGTGGTCCAAGACGATCAGGTAACTGGCTGGCGCCATCTGAACAGCCTTGTGCTAACAGAGGGGATCGTAGTTTGAAGAAAGATAAAGGCCTGGGAGATGCTGAAGATAAACTGGCAGTACCCTCGGTTAGTGAGGTACGCTGGCGGAGATGATCTGCCATGCTGCCCGTCTCCGCTGACACAGCTCTGTTGTGATCAGACAAGGAACGAACCTGAGGAATCCGGAGAGTTGTAGGTGATCCCAAACTGGGAGATGGACTTGTTGGTTGCAGGAGGGCATTCCTGAGCTGGAGAAATCTTTGAGGGAAGGCCTTTTGATCACTGCTTGGCTGATAGAAAGCTAGAGTAGATGACGGGAATGTAGAATCCGGGTTTTCTTCTGCTCCTCCCCCAATTTCTGCTCGCTCTGCCCAAGCTGCCACCTTCTGCAGGACGAGACGGGCTTCTCCGCCTAACGTAGATGACATTGCTCCGTGAGAGGTTGTCTCATCCCTATAGTCCCTTTCACCTTGTTTAAACTGATGCAGCACATCCAGCTTCCCATCAGTCCAGTTCTCCAGACCTTGTTGTAAGGTTTGTAGAGGTATCCCATAAAGCAAGGCAGCCCGTTGCTCCAGCAGCCTCCCTGAGCGGATATCCTTCAAAGCCTTGGACAGCAACCCCTCTGACAGCTCCCAGCTCCTCTCAATGTACTCGTTCATCTTGTGCTGCCTCCTAGGGATGGGAGGACCAAACAGCAGGGTCAGGATGGTGGTGATGAGGGGGTTTGGCTTAAGGGAGGGACAGGGTGGGGTGAAGACCAGGGGTCCACTCCTTTATTCCTTGTGTTGGTAACATCACTGCGACTGTTTCATGTATGTTCTCAGTCTGTTTCATACACTGCTGCATGTCAGTCACACACACACACACACCAACACTGTCTTTGTTTGTAGGAAAGCTTCTTCACGTCCAGGTGGGACAGTCTGAATGGCATACAACCCCTGTAACTTTCAGATATGCAGGGACTTTTACATGTTGGTCGTAAAAAGTTCAGAAAGAAAGTTAATTCGTTGAGAGGCACTGCAATGATGTCCTTACTGTCTAATCCGGGGCTTTTTGTTAATGGTGAAGCCTTTACTGTGACGTTACCGCTCAAGAGATAAAAGAGTCAACCCCATCGAAAGACAGCAGCAAATTTAAATAAAAGCTGCTTTTTACATTGATTTGCACAAGTACTCGCACCCTTGTAATGTTTTTGTGTGATTACAACCCCAAATTTCACTCTATATTTTAATTGCAAAGTAATAAACATAATAAATGTGCAAAAAGGTTCAATAGATTTGGATACCTTTCATAAACCTTCAACAGGAAGATTCATTCAGCCAAAGAGCTACCGAATGGGTGATTAATCGTAAATGGTAATCGTGAAGTTAAAGGTAAATAAATAGAATTTTAGTATTATAGTATAATTTTTGTCTTGCATTGACTGGAAAGAAGATTAAAAGATCATCAGCACCAGTTTGGTTAAATACTCAGGTGTAATGTCTAATACCCAGGTATTTTTGAAAACCAACATTTTTTTGTCCTCATCAGTGTATCTTATTTGGTATCAGAGAACTTTAAAATAATAAACATCAAAAACTCTTACCCTGAGGCGCTGTGATTGGATGTTGATATTGCAGAGCTTGCAGAGTTCCGGTTTGAGAGATCTAACACACAATCTTTAAGGACACAAAAACAGTTTTTGATTTTAGCTTTGTATGAATTCTTTATTTTAAGAACATTCAACAGTGTTTCACATTATCTTGAGTGTAACTCACTTGTCCTGTTCACTGTGAGATCCAGGGGAGCATCTGAGGTCTCTGACAGTGGAGATGAGGGTCTTGTAATGCCATTTGTGGTGGTAGGGAGCAGGCACTTGGATGCATACTCCTCAGCAAACTGATGAATAATTTTATTCATCAGCTCCTGAGCAACCAAAGGTATCTTGGGATCACAATCCAAGGTCACATCTGAATCACAGAAAGGGTAAGATGGAGAAGAAAGATAAGATTAAATGCATTTTAGCTCACAATTTGAAAATGTCCACGATAAAGCAAAGACATGAATTCAAAGGCTACTTAAAGCTGAAAACCACACGTATTTGCTTATCAGCATATCTAAGGACTTTATCAATGATCAATTATAACATTTTTGAAAATCAACAAGAACAAAACAAGGTAGCAAGGCATCAATTTTTGACCAATGGGCACTTTTCAGGTCATGAATTAAGGAGCTTATCAATTGCTTATACACTACTCAAAAAAATTAAAGGAACATTTTGTAATCAGAGTATAGCATCAAGTTAATTAAACTTCTGGGATATTGATTTCAAAACAGGAATTATTTTACAGGTGGGGGACACTGACATTTTTTCCCCTCCTCAACTTTTCTGACTCTTTTCCACCAGTTCTGCATTTGGCTAGGGTCACTGTCACTAATGTTAACATGAGGTGCTACCTGGACCCTACAGAGGTTGCACAGGCAGTCCAACTCCTCCAGGATGGCACATCAATACATGCCATTGCCAGAAGGTTTGCTGTGTCTCCCAGCACAATCTCAAGAGCATGGAGGAGATTCCAGGAGACAGGCAGTTACTCCAGGAGAGCTGAACAGGGCCAAAGAAGGTCTGCAACCCATCAGCAGGACCGGTATCTGCTCCTTTGTGCAAGGAGGAGGAGCACTCCAAGAGCCCAAGGGTCTGGAGAAGCCGTGGAGAACATTATGCTGCCTGTAACATCGTTACATGACCGCTTTGGTAGTGGGTCAGTGATGGTCTGGGGGAGGCATATCCATGGAGGGGCGCACAGGCCTATACAGGCAAGACAACGGTACCCTGACTGCCATTAGGTATCAGGATGAAATCCTTGCATCAATTGTCAGACCCTATGCTGGTGCAGTAGGTCCTGGGTTCCTCCTGGTGCACGACAATGCCCGGCCTCATGTGGTAAGAGTATGCAGGCAGTTCCTGGAGAATGAAGGAATTGATACCATTGATTGGCCCCCCATACTCGCCTGACCTAAATCCAATAGAACACATCTGGGTCATTATGTTTCCATACATCCGACGCCGCCAGGTTGCACCTCAGACTGTCCAGGAGCTTAGTGATGCCCTGGTCCAGATCTGGGAGGAGATACCCCAGGACGACATCTGTCGTCTCATTAGGAGCATGCCCCAATGTTGTCAGACATGCATACATGCACGTGGGGGCCATACAAATGACTGAATATCATTTAGAGTTGATGCAATGAAATTTCAGCAAAATGGACTAGCCTGCCGCATAATTTTTTCACTGTAATTTTTGGGGTGTCTTTGAATTCAGCCCTCTGTAGTTTGATTATTTTCATTTCCATCTAATGATGTGGCATCCTTTAGTTCCTAATACATCATTTTCAAAGTGTTCCTTTAATTTTTTTGAGCAGTGTATTATACACAGAACCCCATAAAGTATTTTCTGCATCCTTGTTGCCATTAAACAGAGTACAATAACAATGCTTGTTGGATTTTGTTCCAGCATGCTTTAGTATCGTTACTCTTCAGCCACCTGCAGGGTGTGTCTGCTTAGGGAACAGCAGCACCCTCTTCTGAATGAAGGGGAACAGCAGTTTAACCAGGCATTATCAATAGTTTTGCACTGATGCCATTTTTTGGCCCCGATACAGATACCTGATACCTTCCGTGCAGTAATGGCTGATACCAATACCATATGTTCGAAATTAATGTGTGTGTTTATATATATACTACTAAGATGTAAAATAATTGCTATCATGGCTTTGTCAAGCTGCTGCCTACCTTTGTGAAGCAGAAAAAAGACTAATACAAAGTGAATCCAGTAGAACCTTTTATTGCCTACCTGGAATGGGTGACAATTAGGGCTTGATAAAAAAAGAAAAATGGATTCAATTGACTTCGAATCGATTCCTTTACATTTTTGCAATATCGATGTCTAGCGAATGAGATCAATTAGTTTTATAGTGACGTTCACATTCCAATGAGCAGGAAAGATGCACTCAAGATGACTTCAAGCCAGACAGCTGCAAATATAGCCAATAGGTTGACTGAAGACATTAACAAATGGAGGCTGACCAGCAAACACCCTGTAGTTGTTACAGAAAACGCTGCAAATACAGGTGCTGGTCATAAAATTAGAATATCATGAAAAAGTAGATTGATTTCAGTAATTCCATTTAAAAAGTGAAACTTGTATATTATATTCATACATTACATACAAACTCATATATTTCAGATGTTTATTTTGTTTTATTTTGATGATTACAAATGACAACAAATGAAAATCCCAAATTCATCATATCAGAAAATTAGAATATTACTGAAGACCAATAAAAACAAAGGATTTATAGAAATGTTGGCCAACTGAAAAGTATGAACATGAAAAGTATGAGCATGTACAGCACTCAGTATTTAGTTGGGCCTCCTTTGGCCTGTATTACTGCAGCAATGCGGCGTGGCATGGAGTCGATCAGTCTGTGGCACTGCTCAGGTGTTATGATAGCCCAGGTTGCTCTAATAGTGGCTTTTAGCTCTTCTGAATTGTTGGGTCTGGTGTATTGCATCTTCTTCTTCACAATACCCCATAGATTTTCTATGGGGTTAAGGTCAGGAGAGTTTGCTGGCCAATTAAGAACAGGGATACCATGGTCCTTCAACCAGGTACTGGTAGCTTTGGCACTGTGTGCAGGTGCCAAGTCCTGTTGGAAAATGAAATCTGCATCTCCAAAAAGTTGGTCAGCTGCAGGAAGCATGAAGTGCTCTAAAACTTCCTGGTATGTGGCTGCGTTGACCCTGGACCTCAGAAAACACAATGGACCAACACCAGCAGATGACATGGCACCCCAAACCATCACTGACTGTGGAAACTTTACACTGGACTTCAAGCAACGTGGATGAAGTGCCTCTCTTCTTTTCCTCCAGACTCTGGGACCTTGATTTCCAAAGGAAATGCAAAATTTACTTTCATCAGAGAACATGACTTTGGACCACTCACCAGCAGTCCAGTCCTGTTTCTCTTTAGCCCAGGCAAGACGCTTCTGACGCTGTCTGTGGTTCAAGAGTGGCTTGACACAAGGAATGCGACAGCAGAAACCCATGTCTTTCATACGTCTGTGTGTGGTGGTTCTTGAAGCACTCACTCCAGCTGCAGTCCACTCTTTGTGAATCTCCCCCACATTTTTGAATGGGTTTTGTTTCACAATCCTCTCCAGGGTGCGGTTATCTCTCTTGCTTGTACACTTTTTTCGACCACATCTTTTCCTTCCCTTCGCCTCTCTATTAATGTGCTTGGACACTGAGCTCTGTGAACAGCCAGCCTCTTTAGCGATGACCTTTTGTGTCTTGCCCTCCTTGTGCAAGGTGTCGATGGTCGTCTTTTGGACAACTGTCAAGTCAGCAGTCTTCCCCATGATTGTGTAGCCTATAGAACTAGACTGAAAGACCATTTAAAGGCTTTTGCAGGTGGTTTGAGTTAATTAGCTGATTAGAGTGTGGCACCAGGGGCCATCAATTTTGAACCTTTTCACAATATTCTAATTTTCTGATATGATGAATTTGAGATTTTCATTTGTTGTCATTTGTAATCATCAAAATTAAACAAAATAAACATCTGAAATATATGAGTTTGTATGTAATGTATGAATATAATATACAAGTTTCACTTTTTAAATGGAATTACTGAAATCAATCTACTTTTTCATGATATTCTAATTTTATGACCAGCACCTGTATGGTTTGTGCAGAGGAGATAATGCAGCTCATGCATGTCTGCTGTGTCCCCACTGTGTCACGTCTGCTTGCTCAAGTGAGGCTTCACTTTTTCACTTTTCACAAACAAGTTTGCACTTATGAGACAGTTTAGTTCACATCTCAAGTTTAAACTGTCTGATTTATAAGTTTGCACTTTGTGTTTAATGTAACAGGAAGAATTAAAATACATGAGTATTTGGAAACACAGGTGAACCACTTTCATTATTGTAAAAACGGATTGAATCCAAATAATCGATTTAGAACTGTATTAATCAAAATCGAATCGATTCAGGACTTTGGCCAAAATACCCAGCCCTAGTGACAATAGTTTAATAAACTTTTGGCTCTCAAAATGCTATCAGTACCCTATTTGTTGGTACTCGCCAATACAGATACCACCATTTTAGTGCTGGATCGGGGGCCCAGTTCGATACTGGTATTGGTATCGGTGCAACACTAATTATCAGTTCACCAGACAGAAGAAACGTTTTATCTAATGAACCATTACTTGATAATGAATAGCAAGTCAATTATTTACATCCCTATTGAGAACTGATTGGCATGAAAATGTAAGAAAAACAATTAAGCAGGACACCAAAGACTCAATTTATTAAATTAAATGCGGGTTAAATGCAGAAAAGTGGACTTTGGGCTGTGATACAAGGAACATGTTAATAAACTGACCTTTCTTATGAAAAACAGCTTGAAGGAACTTATGTGCCGATTGACTGCTCTCAGATGTGGTTGAGGTTTGACAAGGGGAGTAATCAGAGGGCGAGGAAAGAGGTGATACAGTTGCAGGTACTTGGTCCTATATGGAGAAAGACATGTTATCTTGTTGGTTATTTCTTCAGACTGGACTGTGCTGTGTGTCTAGAGAAGATATCATGCATTTGATCATCTCAACAATCCTTACACTGAGTTTGTCCAATGGCAGGTTACAGAACGAACAATGCGACACACTTGCTTCTGCTGACCAGTCATCCACCTTCTTAGGTTCACAGCCTGTCAAACATAAAAACTCTAAATTTCCTCAAATAAAACTCTGCCCATATAGGATAACCCCCAGAATACACATCCTCTGTCTTTGCTCAAGTAAATCCTGCGGAGCACTTTTGCAGTAATTTTAATCAACTGTTCCACATCCATAGCTACACCTTTGCACGTCATTGTCCACGTACCATCCAAGCATGGAGCCAAGCTATTTTTTCGCTCTGCTCCGATGGAAGCTAGCCAGGTAAAGATTCGCAATTACAAACGCACCAAACAGGAAAAAAAGAACATCGATAAAATAGGGTAACAACTGCTCGGTAACTACAAATTAGTGAATAATTCTTATATATTCCCAAAAACTAAGACGGTTAAATTTTATTACTGGGTGCAAAATATTGGTACTTCCACAAACAAGGAAGCAGATTGGTCTAGATGAAAACATTTATTTTACCGTATTTTCACGACTATAAGGCGCACTTAAACGTCTTTTTTCCCCTCAAAATGTGCGGTGCGTCCTATGGTGCGGTGCGCCCTATGTGTGTTGTAACTGCGACTTTTGAGACCACATCATTGAGGAGATGATGAAAGAGTGGCTGAATGTAAGGAGACCAGGTGTTTTTTTTCCACTCATCACCATCGCTGTTAATATGTAACTCCATGCGTGCCCATCTCACAGCTGATCTCAAAAACATGGGGAAACAAATTAACGCTGTGCTTGCTGTTATTCAACCGCTCGACATCGGTGTGAACCGGACCCAGCAGGTGCAGCAGAAGCAGCGAGTTTACATGCAAAGTCAATGGTTGACGCGCGTATAGGTGCAGCAAAAGGTCCCGCAGCGCGTTTTGAGCGGCAGGGGGGCACGTCGGGAAGCGTTTAAGCATCTGACGCACCGCCAACGCGCTGCTGCTGCTCGAGATGGAAAAATTGAAGTTTTGCTGCTGGACGCGCCGCATCAACCAATCAGAGAAGCTGATCTGGGAGCTGACAGCGAGACAGACACAGCGCTCTGATGACATATGATATTAAATGAAAAAGGCTGGATGGATGAGGAGATGATGAAAGCGTGGCTGTGCCCATCTCACAGCCGATGTGAAAAAAAAGGTGAATCAAATGAACGCTGTTATCCCGGGGGGTCTGACAAAGGAACTTCAACCGCTCGACATCGGTGTGAAGCGGCCGTTCAAAGTAAGGCTGCGAGCGGCGTGGGAGCGATGGATGACCGACGGAGACCACAGTTTCAGGATAAGTGGAAGGCAGCGCCGGGCAAGTTACGCCACCGTTTGCGGATGGATTGCAGATGCTTGGACTAACGTGTCTGCTGGCTCTGTTGTTCAAGCTTTTGCAAAAGCCGGCATTATTTCTGAGGAGCCGCGCTGCACGGAAAGTGACTCTGACAGCGAAGAAGGGGAAATTGGCATGTCTGATTTAGCGTAGCTGTTTCATTCAGAAACAGAGGATGATGACTTTGATGGGTTTGATTAATACTTTGTAATAAATACATGAATAAAGCACAATCATACTCAGTTTTGCTCCCGCTCTATTTTTCTACCTGAAAACTTAATTCAACAGCAGCCTCTGGGCGGGTCTCCTCCTCTTCAGCGCGGTGGCTGGCAGGTGTTTTTTCATCTAAATAATCTAAATCTTGCAGCTATATTTGCTGTGATCAGTGGGAATAAAGTTGTTTTAATATGTTTTTAAGTGAGAAAGTCCACCTGAAAACTTCATAATTGCAGTCAGTTCATCCAGATTATCTATTTCTGTCGGAGGCGCTCAGACCCCCACATACCAGCGTTGCGCCGACAGTAGAAATCCTTTCATCAGCAGCCTCTAGGCTGGGCAGCCTCCGGGTTCACGCGGTGGCTGCCCACCTAAATAATTTAAACTGCAGGCACCAGGATACCGGTAATAAAAGCGAACATATTCCGTCGGCAGGTTTCAGGATTTTAAGTTAATTTAGGAGTGATCACAGCGCTGTGTCATCTGCAATGTGTCTGTCTCATGGCCAGCTGCCAGGTTTGATTAATACTTTGTAATAAATACATGAATAAAGCACAGTCATACTCAGTTTTGCCCCCGCTGTATTTTTAAATACGCAGTAGAGGTATTTAAAGGTAGTAGAGGACATGTACCTGTATATAAAAAATGCGCCCTATAGTCCGGTGCGCCTTATGTGTGTGTTAAATACAGAAGTGGCACACATAACTGAGACTGCGCCTTTTAGTACGGTGCGCCTTATGGTCGTGAAAATACGGTATACTGAGAGGTTCAGGAGTTTCATCAAATCAAAGGAAACTTATTGCAGACATGGATGACGAGATGCAGGAATTTTGTATGTTCCTAGTTATCCTTATTACAAAGATCCACAACAAAAAGAAAATGAGCAAAAAAAAGACATATGCTGATGGATGCTGCTTGGGGATTTCTTATGTCATATTAAATTAAGCACTCATTACCATGTATTGTGTGCCTATGAATTAACAAATAATAATGCGCATTCTCGCATCGAGCTCCAGGGAACTCAGAGCAGAGAAAGACGGAGGAAATACAGATGCTGTAGGCTTTGCTTTATACAGGCTATCTGGAACGGAGCGGTTATGGAGGATATGGGATTTCAGGATACGCCTATATCCCATGCCTGTTTCTTTTAGTTGGTTTTCTCTTGTTACAGCAGAAATAATAGAATAATAAAAAAAAAAAAACAAAAAAAAAACCGATTGATCTGTACAGATTAAACCTTTCTACTTTACAGAAGCTGTGTAAATTCCAGGAAAGCTCAGTCAAACTGATAACAGACACTGCTGCTATCATAAATCAAGAGTAAAGGCTGTTTTAGTTTCTAATATGATATAATGCTATAATCACTGTTACTTTTAGAAAACCAAACCAGCACAGTAAAATAATGGGTTTATATGGGAGACAGGAACAATAGAGCTTTTTCCTCTTCATAAATTCCAGAATAGCTCTTCAGACTCCTCAAAACCCTGCTTTTCCCAACCTTTAAAATACATATTTAATTAAAAACGGCTAATCACCAACTTGCTTTTTCTGACTCAGGTTGTGCTACATTGAAACTAAGATGATGGCTTTTCATTAGCGAGTGCGATATCTAATAATAATCAGTGGATGTAAACCAAGGCCGTTTCTCAATAAGTGTACTTGTGTGTTTTCATGTGCTTGTGAAACGTCATCAGCCTCAGCCCTAGTACTGTTCCAATTCACAAGAACAAGAAGGCCGAGAACGCAAAAAATACATGGATGTTGTTTTTGCCACTTCCTCCCTACCGAGTTTGCATCAGAGCAGACTCGTCCATTCTCGAGATTGATAGCTGCCCTAGCATATTTCCAGGGCAGCACTTACAGAGCTCAGAGTAGTAAGTTTAAATTTCTCTTTTCTGTTGCTGTTATTCTATGAAAGTACATTTTAAGATAATTTATTCAGCTAAATATTAATTTGAGTTGTGATTCTATGCTGATTATTATTCCCCCACTAAATGAAAAAGTAAGAATTTATCATTATCTTGAGACTATTAATAACAGGAGGTGAAATGCAGCTCCAGACGAGCCGAGCGTGTGCTGACGTCACAAGTATGCCTCTTTTCCAATTGACCCAGATTTATGCTGCGTTCTCAAGTTCTCCCCAAGTCCACACTTTCCTGTGTTCTTCTCAAGAACATAATTGGATACAAGTCCATACTCGCATTCTTGTGAATAGAGAAACGGCCCTGTAAGATTTCTGTCAGAGAGAATGTTGCCAGACCACAGGACGTCAACAAGCGAGGGCCATTTGTCTGCAATGGAGAATAACCACTAAGGTATCAAGCAATGAGGTTTTCAGTTTAACACCTAATACAATGTTTTTATTTCATTTTGATTTTCCTATTTAATATCTACCTAGATACTTTTTAAGCCTAAATAGCCTAAGCGAAACGCACAAGGATTTAAAAAAACAAAAGCAAACCTGTGCTGCAAAACCTTAAAACAAATTTAATTTTAAAAAGTTGTGTTAACTGAGATTTAGGAGCA
Source organism: Cyprinodon tularosa (assembly GCF_016077235.1). NCBI lineage: Eukaryota > Metazoa > Chordata > Actinopteri > Cyprinodontiformes > Cyprinodontidae > Cyprinodon > Cyprinodon tularosa. The sequence goes on along the minus strand of NW_024039028.1, from coordinate 502,563 downwards.
ACAATGCAAAAACATAGCCTAGAGCCCTGCAAAGACAATTGCTTAAAAAGCGAGTGAAACCCTCACACCTACATACGTGTTATCCAGAGGAATAATTTTAAGAAACCTTCAAATTTTTAAATCAATGTACTCCACAAACTTGTAAAGTATGGAGATTCAAGTACATTTAGTTGTTTGACAGGGTTAAAATAATACCATGGTCAAACGCTTGTAAAGGATCAACAACCTACCCATACATAAATTAAAGTCTCTCAGCAGCATTGGGCCATAGATTTCCTCCAGAATAGTTTCAAGCCCTGCAAGACAAAAATCAACAAATTGTCATTCATTTAAACAATATATTCCTACTTTAAATGACATATTGTAATTTGTCACAGTAAATCGATAGAACGACGGCATACCGTTCTGATACGGTATGGTTAAATTTTAGAGCAACATTGCATATACTATTTTAGTAAAGCCTCTTTATCAACAATCTACATATTGTTAAAACAAAGAATGTGTACAGAATGAGTTTTATCTTTGAGCTAATATTAGAAATAAAACCAAACTGACCGTTGTCACAGACAGAGCTAGCATCATCTGGACACAACTGTGTGTCCGAGGCAATAATACAAAACAATGTTTAACATGGCGCTAAATGTTAAGTAACAGCGAAATAGAAGGTGGTATAGATTCTCAATGACATCAGCTTTATCTGCGTGTGAACAAAACATCTCATTTAAACGTTAGCTTACATCTAAACCTAGCATCGCATTAGCATAGTCGAAATATGATTGTGTCAGCAAGCAAACTCGTGATTACTACATCATGCATATGATATATGCCACAGTGATAAGAGTTCCGACACATTTCGGGTTACAAAAATACACAAATAGGAAACACCGGATAACACAACTGCCAAACTTGGACAAAGGGTTAGCTGCTAGTTAGCCAATCAGCTTCAGCTCGGAGCAGCTCTCTGCTTTGCAGGCGCTTGTCGTATCCGTTAATTGGTTTTAAAAACTGAAGCAGCGTATTTCATACCAACGCAGTGAACAAGTTTATGTCGCCAAGAATCAAGTTCCCTCCGAAACCCTTTCCTTTCTGCCAAACATTTAGCACACTGGTCCGCCATTCTTCCCCCCCCCCGTCCCGTTCAGGCGTTCTTCTTCTTCCTATATTTTTTTATGGCGGTTGTTATTGAAGTGCATTACCGCCATCTACTGGAATGGAGTACGGATAGGGACGCTATAAATAAATTCTTTGTAAAAATATTAGAATAATCAAGTTAATAAATCTTTTATTCTTTCTACCAATTTCGTTTTCTTAATGTAATTCATTACATAATAATAATATTTAGAAGTAGAAAGTTTGTCCAAAATATCTTGTATATTTTATTTTCTTGTAATCGACTAATTCCCTTCTCTCAACAGAGCATTTAGAACAGACTAACAAAACATGTTTTACTGTCTCTTCTTGAAAACAAAAATCGGAATTTCCTGTTGAATGTTTTCCTATTTTAAATAATGTACTATTTAACCTTATATGATCAAAACTTAATCTAGACATAATGGTTTCCTCTTTCTTCCTGTTCTCCTCATTGTACCAACTTTTCTTTGAATACTGTAAAGCCACCTTCCAGTTCTATCCTCATCCCACTGCTTCTGCCATATTTCCATAACCTTTTGTTTAATGATAGATTGATTTCTTATTTACTAAATGGTATAATTACATCAATATAACTATTTTTTGCAGCTCGTTTTGCATATTTATCTGCCAACTCATTTCCTTTTACTCCTATATGTGATGGTATCCACGTAAAAATAACTATTAAACCATTTCCTGAATTCTATAAATAAAAAAATTAATCTCTAATTGAAGGTCCAGTCTACTGATAGAATGATTATTTTTTATTGAATATAATGATGAACTTGAATCGGTTGTTACAGAACGAAGTTCCTCAATCCCAAGGGCGCAGATAGCGTGTACGTCAGGGGTGTTCTGACGTACACAGATTCGAATGACCCTCAATCCGTCCCCCCCACTTTTATAAAAAAAAAAAAAAAAAAAAAAACATATGGCGAAACTCACAGAAAATCAAAAAGCTTTTTCTAATTTACTGCTTTGCAACAACAACATAAAACAGTCAGATCATAGACGGGCAATCGTTTTGTTTAACTGCAGGCTGCCTGCGTCGTAGAGATTCTAATCTAACAGTTATCCTGTCTCTGGCGTTTACGTCTCGAGCCTGGTTTCCATGGTTACTCAGACAGACAGTAGTGGCGGGACAGTTCCGGAGTCCGGACATCAACATGAGGCCAGCCAAACCGAAAAAACAGAAAACAATTGCATCCTTTTTTCGAAAAGCACCAACTGTAAGTAAACTGTTCATTGCGGTATCATATCACCTTGCATTTTTTTGGTTGTCTGTTCGATGTCGCCGTGGAAAAAAGAGTGGAGACGGTCAGTGAGAATAGCGTGAAGAGAGGTGCCAATGTCATAAGGCGGGAGGCAGGGGGAATCGACTGGCATTTATTTATTTATAATTAAATCGACTGTTCCGACTTTTTCTGGAGTTGTTGGGGGTCTTTCAGAAATGTGTAGGCTACAGTAGGCTACTTGAATCCGTATTTATGCCAAGCCAAATGGTTTAGGTTGTTACAGGTTGAATCATGAGAAAAACTAACTTCAAAGCTAGACAAATTCCACTACACAGGGGCGGATTTAGGAAATTTGGGGCCCTAGGCAAAGACAGGCATGGGGCCTTCTGAATTGAGAAGACAACATATAGAACAGACCCATTATACAGATACAGAAATTTTAATAGAATAGAAATTTGAGGATGTCATGTATCTTCAAGTTTGTCTATGTCACTGTAACTCGGAGGAAAGAATCTCTCTCTCATATATATATATATGTGTGTGTGTGTGTGTGTGTGTGTGTATATAAATAAATAAAAGGTGCATGTCACAGGAAAGACTAGTGATGTTACAAATATGACAATTGCTTAAACTGCAGAACAGTAAATTCTTTAATCTATAATTAACATGGCCCTTAAAGTCCCCAGCTGTACACAATAACACACATTAAAGCAATGTTAATACAAAGCTGTAAAGTAGAGTGAGACGTTGATAATAACTTCCTTATGTTTTTTGAATGTATAAATTTAATTATAGAGGACTAAAACACCTAAAACTTATGGGTGATTTTACAACATTTAAAAGCCTGAGATTTTACTGAAATTGGGGCTACTGGGGCTCACTGGCCTTAGATGTAATGAGCGAACTGGAAGTGCTGAATACATCGCTCCAAAAAAGCACCCAGACATTGGAGGGCATGGTCTCTGCAGTCTCAGTTGTCCAAGAGAGATTACGGGACAAAAGAAAGCCAGCCCACTTTGAGGCAGTCTTTAAGGAAGCAGTGGATATGGCCTAGAAGCTGTCTCTAACACATAGGCCCCCAAAGAGATATTCTGGGCCAGCACCTGCACACAGGCCAGAATCTGCTGTGGAGTACCACAAAGTGGAGTTCTACAGAGTCCTTGACAAAGTAGACACACAACTTTCTTCATTTGAGGCCATTTATTGAAAAGCCATGTAAAGTACTTATTTACAAATTTGTTTTTGTATATATGTAGGCTTTGCTGTTCGTGTTTCTGTGTGTTTACAGCCTGCACTTAAAGTCAGTCCATGTTTAAATAAAACCTTTTTTTTTTCACACGTCATGTGGCATGTTTGGTGAGTACTTGGTACCAATACATGTTATTTTCTTGCAATGATGGGCAATTAAGATTGATGGGTTGTCATAGCTGAGTAATAGCCAGTAATAGGGCTCGGGATCCACGTTGCATTGTGGGACGTCGCAGCCATACTGACTGCTACGCAAACGTAAGCATAGCTCTGACACAACGTTGTTGTTGAAAGAAGAGACAGAAGTAGAGAGAAAAAATATGTTAAAATCCCTAAAAGGATCTGGAATTTACCGGGACACATTAAATAGAGAAGCCAGGGACCGGTATGGTGACAAAATCAGCATTGTTAATCATTTGGATCCATATAAAGTTCCAAACAATGAGTGGAGCACCAATGAGTGAGCGCCTATACTTCAAAACAGTTCCGAAGCTACAAGTCCTTGGAGTCTCATGTGCAGTTCATGAATGGATGGGTTCAGGAGCTGCACATCATAAAGCCAGCAAACAGTGGGAACACAGTAATTCGTACGAAGGTAAGCTGTGATCAGAGGGGCTCTGGAACCTGCTAGTTTAGCAACTGCTAACCGCTAATGCTAACAACCACTCACGCATGTAATGTACTTTTAACTAGCTGCTATGTGTTTCAAAGGTGTAGTTAGTAACGTTAACTGCCAACCCTCCGGGTTTCTCGCATATTTGAGCATTTTCCCGCTGCCGTTTTTATTATTTTCCCGTAAAAGATCCCAACTTTGAAGGAAAGAAACAATGTAGGCTATAAAATAAAACCGTGCATCTTTACCTTACCAGAATGAAAATGCAGGGAACACACTCTCAATGACATTGGAATACTGTGGAAAGTTATGTTCGCTCGTCTTACAGCCGCGATCCAAGCTAGCCGACGACTCTTTATCTCTGACGCTTGGTCTCCATGGTTACGCCTCCAGTCAGGAAAGCGGTGGAAAGTTAACCCATTTTCTATGTTTCCATGGCGATCATGTGTTGAGCTGTTACAGCCCACAATACAGCAACGGTTTACCATGGTTGAAATCAAGTTAAGGTGAAATTAATAAAATTAAAACACGGCTGAGAGGGAGTACAGTACGTGGTAGTCATAGGCAGTAGTCTGAGCTGCGGTAAAAGACGCATTCAACATGGCGGCGACGCGAAGTGCTTACGTCACGATGACCAAACCCTATAGTAACTGTCCCCCACAGTTTCAAAAACCTATCTGCGCCCCTGCTCAATCCACCCTAAAGCCAAGACGATCCCCATCCTCTCTCCTGCATAAACGGATACTCAATCAGTAATTGTTTTACATGTTTTAATATTGAATTCTGGAACAATGAATGACACGCCACTATTGCAATTTAAATTTTTTTAAGCATCTGTATAAACTTGGACATATCCATAGTACTTATTGTCTAAATAAATTTGTACTGAAATTGAATCTAACAGGTTTCCTTTTCTCCAACAAAGTAAAATCAACAACACTTTTAGGAAATATAGATGGATGAACTGGTGAAAAAGGAACTGTTTGACTGATATTTGTATAACATAAATCAAAGTCTTTTATAATGTTTTCTATATTCTAACCAAAATAATTTAAATTACTTTTTTTACTTTCCCCAACTAGGTTTTAAAATTTCTTGACACAGATGATTGTCATTTTGGCCCTTTAAATGACACCAATAAAAGGTCTTTAACTGTAATCTTCTGATCTGAAGTGGAAGCTCTCCCATCTCTAATAGTAAAGCTGATGTTGGAGTTGTTCTGACAGCTTCAGTACATAATATCAAGGCTTGATAGTGAATATTATATAATGTTTTGAGTAGTGTATCTGATGCTGATCCAAAAGCTATACTACTGTTGTGCAATAACTTCTTTTGCACCTGCTTATGTCACAGATCAATAAAGACCTATATTCTCTTGATCTTAAATCTGCACTTTCCTTTTTCACAACAGAACACAATCTTCATCTTTCCGCAAGCCTGTCTACATCTTAATTCTGATGAATTCAAAGATTACATTTAATTCATTTATTTATCACGTTGCATATGCTTTTACATTTTTCTAGACAAATACCCCCATATAAATGCTTCACACTGTGTAACATCCTACTTTCAAGCCCGAGTCTTCTGGAAAAAAAGACCATAACATTAATCAACTATTTACATTGTGTAAAAAATGCATTAGCGTTTTAATTATATATCACAAAACAAGGAATGATCTTACCCGATTCTTGTGCTACATTGACAAGTGATATTGACCAGTTAAAGGGGGATAATTACCTCTGTATAAAACACATTAAATCTGTACCGCTCACCAGTAAACACGATCACAGCCTATCATCTACATAAGAGAGATACTAAATGGAGAGCATGTAAGAAAATTAATGTGCTTTTATTTAATTAAAAACGTTAAAACTTACAAAGGAATTATGGTTTCAAAAAGGTCCAGACCACCAAACCGATGGTCTTCATGGAACAATAATGTCTAAATAAGTTCCAATGTTTCCCTAAAGATGGTTTGTGTAAAAGTTTAAATGTGGACACCACATAACACAATATACCTTTCCTACCCCGCTTCCCGCTTCTGAGAAGGGTATGGCGCCAACAGGACGTTACGTATTGCATCCGGGTTCTTCTTCTTCTTTGTTTTTTATTTTATTTTATTTTTTATAAGGGCAGCTTGCGAACATAGTGTGTTGCATTACTGCCACCTAGTGGATTTTTATGACCTAATTCTTAAATTCTTCAACTTTGCTTGAAAAACGAAAAATCTTTTTCTCCACTTCATTATTAAACTGTGCCCCGATATCATTAAACATCAGCCCTTTTGTAAAACTCAATTATAATTCTAAAGATTTCTTTGAATATCATACTTAATACACACAAAAAACAACAAAAAACACACAAAAGCAACATGTGATATGTTATTGTGCTATTACATCCACTACAGCAGGGATAACCAATTAAAAATCAGCAAGGTCCGAATAAAGAAAACCATCAACCAGTAAAGGTCTCTAGACATATTTAATTATAATCTGTTTCTTTAAACTGAAATGAACATTTAGATAAAATTAGGTGTTTATACATTACGTCTATGATATACATTGAATTTTAAAATAAAAATAATAGAACATTTTTCCATTTTAAAATCTAAAGTGTTTTTTGAAGTTAGAGAACAATAATTGTTCAGTTTTGTATATAAACATTTTCCTGATTCCCTTATTTTTTAAAACGCCTGAACTGAATTACTTTTTTTTTTCTGGCTTAATGAGAGCAGTGGGCTTTATGCTGGCCTGCAAGTATTAAACCTGGGTTTGAATGGAGACAAAGTCATTCTCAAGCACATATCGAGGTGCTCATTTTGAGCCTGGATCCACATTTATTTTTTATTCTGTTCAGGGTAGAAAATCCTGCTTCACAGCAGCAGGTTGAGCCAAAGTTAGTCAAAATCTGCAGGGCATTCTTCGGTGGCACATAACCCATGTATAGAGGCCTTAGTCCTCGACGCGGGTGACCTGGGTTCAAATCTGGCCTATGATCCTTTGCCGCATGTCTCTCATACCCCCTTGTCTGTCAGCCTACTTTCCATAAAAACCAGCCACTGGTGCTGTAAAAAAAAAAGAAAATTCGGGGTAATCTTTGAGCACGCCATAGGGTTAGGGTTACTCAGTAAATGTTTTAAATCAGGTTGGGTCCGGATTAGCCAGTAGGTGAGTCTGGATCGAGACTGCGGTCTGCTAAGCTGTGACCTCTGCACTACTGTAATGAGACAGAGACTGGATCCAAATAAACCAAGACAGGTTAGTGACGTTTGATTGGTTTATTGAAAGGGTTTCTCTGATAGCGGAGCTGAATCTGTGCAGAAACCATTACAACTATACCATTCAGTGAGATGTTTCCCTGTCTCGAAAAGGCGGCCATTTAGGAGACACTGGCATGATCTTATTCTATTCTATCTTCTATAAATCCCTACAAATTATTCGTTTCCTTAGTCTACTATCCTATATCCACTCTAAAGCCACAATAATAGCATATGATTCTAATGCATTTATACTTAAAAAGTTTGATGTTCTTTTTGATATCTTAATTTGTAATATAGGAATCACTACTCCTATTCCAGTTGCTTCTGTTCAGGGTCCTTTGATCCATCCACATAGAAGGGTGAATTGTTCACTATTCTTTCCCACTTGATTACAAAGTTCTTGACAGATTTCTGTTGTGTTTCTCTTCTTATAGACTGTCAGTGATCTAGCAACACAAATAGGATTCAATGATCGTGTTGGTTATAAAGCCAACAAAACTGTTGGGCTCAGCTCCTTATTGTATACTTTAAATATTTTTGCACTATTATCCCTGAAAAAAATTTCACCAATTTCCCAACAAGTTTTTAATGCCTTTTTTTTCAACTGGAAGACTTTTATTATGGCTTTTCAAATATATCCAATAATTGTCTATCAGTTGTTGTTTTCTTTTACATAGTGACATTTCTCCTGACTCGATTTACAACCCATAAACCTGAGTTGTCTTAGTTGCCCCTAAACAGATTCTCAGTGCTTGTGCTTATGTAAAATCTAGTTTCTTTAACCAAGTTTTGGCTGCAGACTCATATAGTACATATCCATAATCTATTATTGACAGGATTAGTGACACATTAATATTTCTAAAAGTTTCAAAATTTGCATCCCATGATAACCCTGTTAAATACCTCATGATATTAAGTGCTTTTTTTTACTCTTCTTGATAATATAATCTACTGTATGTGATTTTTCCAACTTAATTTTTTAATCAAAGACAAAGCCCAGAAAATAAAAGCTCCCAACAGACAGTGGCGACAGTGGCCCTGCATCCGGACTGTTTCAGAGTCATTGTGTCCCTGGAAAAGACGCTTTACCTGCACTGCCTTCTGATGGTGGCCAGGGGGACTGGTGGCGCCAGAGTATGGCAACCTCGCTTCTCTCAGTGAGCCCCAGTGCACTATGGGGCTACTATGTAGCTTGCCACCATCAGTGTGTGTGAATGGGTGAATGACTGCAAATATTGTTAAGCACTTTGGTCAAATCGCACGGCTTGAAAGAGCGCTGTATAAGTACGGGCCATTTACCATCTATTTCTTTTATATAAATTAACTTCTTACTATCTCTTACTTTTTTTTATTTGTGAGCAACATGAATTTAGTCCTCTCCACTGAAAATTTCAAACACAGCCTATACTTTCAAACTTTATCTATCCCCTCTTGAATTTTCATTATAAGATGGTTGATATTTTGTTCTCTTTTCCATAATGTGCTGGGATTTAGGGATTTACCATAAATTGAAGTTACGTCTATAAAAATGTAATTGATTATAACTGAAAATAATGTTGAACTTACCAGACTTCCTTGAGGATTTCCAATTCCTATTTCATTCTGCTCTGGAACAAGTGGTCCAACTTTAATTTAAACAGCTCTTATATTTCCTCTTTTCTATTCTATTCTATTCTATTCTATTCTATTCTATTCTATTCTGTTATCAGCTGACAGTAAAAGTTTATGCTGCCACACACCGTCTATAACTCTACAACCTCCACTAACTAATGTTTTGTATCCTGTTGATATAGAATAATGATTAGTTAAAGATGCCCATTTGCTACCCTTTTTCTACACAACCCCACCCTTGTTCCTTTTTTTCTCTCCAATATATACACAACATCCCTGAAATATTTATGCCTCACCTGTAATCTCGTCATTAAGACTTCCTCTGTTCTTCAAAATGTTTTCAGAATTTTAGATTTTTGTGTTTTATATACATTTCTGCCTTTCTTGTGTTCTTCACACAATTTCTGCCACATTTCTTCTTTTTTTTCTTTTCTTTTGTTTATAGATTATGATTTAGTCTAACCTTTCCTAATGGAATATTTAATGTTATTTTATCCTCCAAAGCCTTTTAGCCAATTTATCGGCAGTTTTGTGCCCTTCCCATATTTAACTATATTTCTATTATTTTGTTCCTTTCACTTAAACTCATGTCCACTTTTATCCAACTGGATATTCTATGAGAGTGTTTTATCTTCTAGTACATATACTTTAGCCCACTGGTTTCCTTCCATCTAAACCAGTTCATCTGAAACTGGTTTGGATTCTAGATTTTGTTTTCTCATGTCAGCATTTTCTAATATTAAAGCATTATCTATCTATCTATCTATCTATCTATCTATCTATCTATCTATCTATCTATCTATCTATCTATCTATCTATCTATCTATCTATCTATCTATCTATCTATCTATCTATCTATCTATCTATCTATCTATCTATCTATCTATCTATCTATCTATCTATCTATCTATCCATCCATCCATCCACTGGACCAAATGATACCAAAAAACACCAGGAGGGGGAGCCATTGTATTTTACTAAAGCCAACAGTCTCCATATGCTTTTACATATCTTTATTTTTTTTCCACCTTACATCATAAATGTAAGGTGGATGAAAGGGGATACCTGGGATTTTTTTAACAAGAAAAAAAAACAAAACAAAAAAACAATACAAGCAAACGACCAAAACATAATAGTGTTTGCTGTGCCATCACATTTACCCCCCCATTAATCTGATGCCTCTAAATCAGAGGTGTCAATCTAATTTTAATATCAATCCACTTTTGCGTTAACAGAGCCAGTTGCAGCAATGTTTTAAATTCGTTATTTTATTTACAAAGAACTCACTTTTCTGGTATCACAACTTTACTACAGTTTATGTATCAGTTTCATCCACTTTGCATACTTTAAAAGAACATATGGCTCTGTTTCATGACACAATGTGCCTTTTATTTTGCCATGAGGGCAGGATAAAAAGCAGCAGTGGGCCAGATTCAGCATACATGCCTTGAGTTTGACATGTGTTCTAAGAAATTGGGTGCAAAGAACATATTTCAGAAGTCCCAAAAATATTCCAGCCGTTTAATTCTCAGCATGAGAACGGCTGTTCTGTGATAGCCAAAGAGGACATCATGTCTTACTGTATGCATAATACCAAGTTTGAAGCACAATGATGACAGCATCCCCTTATTGGTACTGATCTTTATGCTCCACGTTCAGGTTAACCCAGCTTTGCATTCACTCCTACAGAATCAATGAAAAGTATTTGAAGAACATGATGGATGTGGAAGTTATTAAGAGAGGGACAGATGCTGGGAGGCTGATTAGAAAACATATCTGATCCAGGTATTAGAAGCTGTGGAGAGCAGGTAGACAAATGTGATTGCATGTAGAGCACGGAGAAGGCTGCAAGTGTCACAGGGCCAGCTGGAATTCATTGTCACGCTGACTTAAGGTTCTGTCGCTCTTGAGATGATGATGAAAGTCTGGTGGACGGAGCGTGACCAACAGCATTCAGCCGGCTGTGCCCTGAAGAAAGCGGTGATTATTTCCAGGCAGGGTCACAATAATAATGTGAGTTTTGAGCACTGAAAGCACACATATGTCCAGGAGCCATGCATGCAAGCGCACGGATAGCCTAACAAAGTCGTCTACCTCTAGCTTTGACAGGGAGCCATCAGGAAGTCTGCAACAGCAGCTCAGCACTGAGGTGGTGGTCCCTCTGCAGCCTCTGCAGTAGCCCAAACTTTTAACACTTCAGTTCCACTCAGTCCTAACAGCTTTTAAAAGGGCCACTCAGAGGTGTCTGTGCGCTGAGAGCACATCTGGATCCTGTTATGCATTTCAGAAGAGCAACACAGTAGCTAAACTTTTTAATTTCCTCTCGTTTTACAGCTTCAGCAACTCCAAACACACCATCCAGAAAAGACTGTGATGACAAACCTCAGTGTGTTTAATGAATAATAAGTAGATTGTCTTTTAGAATTTCTAAGACTAGAATTAGATCAGCCATGTTATTATTTATATTGTTGCTACTGGATTTATGTCCAACGTAGTGCAAACATGATAAAATAAGTTAAATAATTCTCCGTGGCAATTTTATTCTACCCCTTAACTCTGATAATTGCAAATAATATAGGCCTAGTACCTGTTTATAGGAGTCTCCTTTTTGTGAATAGAGAGTGTGTTATCCGATTTGGGGTTCTGTGAACAAACAGCATCATGAAGACTATAGAAACACAGCAGATAAGTCAGGAAGAAAGTTGTAGGGATGTTTAAAGCAAGGCTAGGTCCTAAATTAACATTTTTAGCAGTAATTACACGGTATTGAAACTATCAGAGGATAAAAATAGCTGGGATGGAGGTTCAGCTTCACTGGCTCTAAACAAACACCCAGAGCTACCTTGGGGTGATTTAAGACAAAGCATATTTATGTGTTTGCATAACCCAGTCAAAGTCCTGACCTAAACCAAATCTTGCATCTGTGGTAAGACTAATGATGTTTACAGATTATTATTACCAGTCTGAAAGAGTTTGAGCAAAGAAGAAAGGGAAAACATTTTAGTTTCTAAACAAATTTGGTAGACAGTCTTTTATTCAAGTTATTTATTCACAAAAAAATCTAAAACATTAAAGAAACCGGGGCTATGAATGTTAGGTTTCTGTTTTCTGTCATGTTTTTCTTTTGAGTATCCAGTTTTGCTTTTCTCTGTTTCCTAGTTTTTACGGTTTAATTCTTATTTTATTGTGTTCTTTGTTTTTTTTTTCTCAGTTACTGTCCTAGTCTTGGTTCTGTTATGTTTTCTTTTAAGTGTTTAGTTTTACTTTTCTCCATGTTTTATAGTACTAGTGTTTTAATTATTATTTTGTTGTGTTTTCTAATAGGGCTCGGGATCCACGTTGCATTGTGGGATGTCGCGGCCATATTGACAGCTACGCAAACGTAAACATAGCTCTGATACAATGTTGTTGTTGAAAGAAGAGACGTAGAAGTAGAGAGAAAAAAGATGTTAAAATCCCGAAAAAGATCTGGAATTTACCAGGACACATTAAATAGAGAAGCCACGGACTGGTATGTTGACAAAATCAGCATTATTAATAATTTGGATCCATATGAAGTTCCAAACAATGAGTGGAGCACCGATGAGTGAGCACCTATACTTCAAAACAGTTCCCAAGCTACAAGCCCTTGGAGTCTCATATGCAGTTCATGAATGGATGGGTTCAGGAGCTGCAGATCATAAAGCCAGAAAACAGTGGGAACACAGTAATCTGTACGAAGGTAAGCTGTGATCAGACGGGCTCTGGAACCTGCTAGTTTAGCAACTGCAAACCGCTAATGCTAACAACCACTCACGCATGTAATGTACTTTTAACTAGCTGCTGATGGGAGCTGGAGAAGTTCCACCTTTCTCCAGCAGAGTCCGCCGTGGATACTCTGAGGGAGCCTCCCGCACAGCTGCAGCTCGTCTAGATCATCAGAGGATCCACTACTTAAGCTGTCTTCAGACCTTGCCTCAACGCCGCAGTGTTGTTCCAGTTGGTCAGCGCTTAAGCCTAGATCCTCAGAGTAAATCTATGACTTTCGAATCCAGCTTGGATTCTAACCCCTGTGTCTGTTTTCCAGGAAACCTGTGCCTCCTCTGTGAAAGCTCTGGAAGAGCTAACCTGCCGAGCCGACCCTCTGAGCCAAACCTGAAGATTCACAGAGAACCTCCAAGCAGCTCTGGACTTGAGCTGGGAAACCCAAAGCCAAGGTCTGTTCTAAGTAGACGTGAGGCGCTGAAGCACCTACGGACTCTGCTGATGAACTCTTCTCCAGAACCAACAGTGACTCTCCCAAAGCTAACCTAAAGAACCCTCAAGGTACAATCAGTAGACTTCTGGAAATCAAACCTCTGTTGGCAACGCTAACTGAACTGTCTCTCACGCAGACTCCGGTGAACCAGAATCCAGGCCCCGAACCCGAACCAGAATATTCAGTGTGCTTGTGCAAAATAAAACTGTTAAACTTTCATCCTTGTGTCCATCAGTGGTGTTCTGCATTCTTGGGTCGCTTTCAGTGAACCCATCATGACAGCTGCTATGTGTTTCAAAGGTGTAGTTAGTAACGTTACCTGCCAACCCCTCGGGTTTCTCACATATTTGAGCCTTTTAAAGCTGCCGTTTTTATTATTTTCCCGTAAAAGATCCCAACTTTGAAGGAAAGAAGTAGAAGAAGAAACAAAGTAGGCTATAAAATAAAACCGTGCATCTTTAACTTACCAGAATGAAAATGCAGGGAACACACTCTCAATGACATTGGAATACTCTTTGGGCGTTTCTCAATATGCGTTCTTGAGCGTTCTCGTGTGCTCGTGTACTCGTGGCAGGTCATCAGCCTCAGCCCGAGTACCGTTCCAATTCTCGAGAACGCCAGATCGAGAACGCATCAAATCCCCAGATGTTGTTCTCACCCCGCCCTCTTTATCGAGCATGCATCAGAGCAGACTTGTGCGTTCTTCAGACTGACCGCAGAATGCCCCGCGGCCGCAGCTTGATTCGAGACAGCGCTCACAGTGTTAAGTTAAACATTCCCTTTTCTGCTGCTGTTGTTCTTCAAAAGTACGTTTTGAAATCGTTTGAGGCGATAACATTATACATTTAAGCCTCCCTGTGTGGTCTGTTTACAGAGTTAGTGCGAAATAAAAAAAAAAAGTCAGACGTTGAGCGGACCAGAGTGACCAGCAGACCTCCGAGGGTAACCGCAGCCAGGGCTAAATTTACCCCGTCTGTAGTGCACTTCTCTCGGTCTAGTTATGTGTGAACTACCGCTCGTTCTGATGGCGGTTTTTTGCGGTTCGGTAATTTTTTAAAATGTTTTTTAAGCTTTAGAAATTAAAAATATTGTTTTCAAAATGTTTTGTGCAGGGAATAAATAGTTTTGACTGTTAAAGAAATGCTAAACAACGTTGCATGTCATGACGTCACGAGTACGCTTCTGCTCCAATACACATACGTGCTTGCGTGCTTGCGTTCTCGTCAAGTCCGATCTTCCTGCGTTCTTGCCAAGAACGGACTTGACGAGAACGCGAGTACGTACTCGCGTTCTCGTGAATTGAGAAACGCCCTTTATCTCTGACGCTTGGTCTCCATGGTTACGCCTCCAGGTAGGAAAACATTTTCTATGTTTTTCCCATGGCGATCATGTGTTGAGCTGTTACAGCCCACAATACAGCAACGGTTTACCATGGTTGAAATCAAGTTAAGGTGAAATTAATCAAATTAAAACATGGCTGAGAGGGAGTACAGTATGCGTAGTCATAGGCAGTAGTCTGAGCCGTGGTAAAAGAGGCCGTCAAGATGGCGGCGACGCAAAGTGCTTACGTCATGACGACCAAGCCCTATTATTTCCAGTTTTCCAGGTTTTTCATTTGTTGCCCTCTGCTGCCCTCTTGTGTTCTCCTTTCTCCTTAGCTCGTGTTTTGTTTCTGCTCTGTCCTCACCTGTTCCCAATCTTCTCATTAGCCCTCTCTTTGTCTCAGTCTCCTTTAAAAGCCCTCTCTCTTCATTTCCTCTTTGCTGGCTCCTCGTCTTACCTGATCTATCTTACTCCAACTCGTCTCTCTGAGTCCTCCTCCTCGTAAAAGTAATTCCCCTGATGACTCCATGTTTTTTTTTTTTGGTAACGTTTGACTTGACTTATGTCTTTCTTGTTTTTTGATCTTTGGATTTTTTTTTTGGACCTTTGGTTTCTTGTGTTTTTGGACTTTGTTTTCATCTTTGGATTTTTGGATTCTTGGTTGCCTGTTTGTTTTTTCAGTTATTCTCCATTAAATCAACTTACAATTCACCTCTGCCTTCCTGCCTCTGCTTTGGGTCAAGCTTCCACAAACAATCCTGACAATGAATACGTTGCAAGGCACTGTCGCTCAACATATCTGCTTGTCCAAGTTGGATTCAGATGGCAACCTGTATAACACTTCTTGGATTAGAGATTCATTCCATGACTTCATGTCATTTATGATTAGATCAACTTCTGGACCAATAAAAAAACACTTCACGTATTTAATATAAACTGGATTAACTAGTATTAGTCAAGTTTTATTGTTCTGTGTGGCATTTTACCTGGATCAGTGTGTTTCCTTTGCATGCCAACCCAGAGCTAAATCAAACTGAACGTAAAACATATTTCTCATGTCATTTTCCTGTTTCTATCCCGTTTTAAATATAAGGCATCATTCTTTATAGATCAAGCAGGATCAAGTATAGCCAGTGAACAGATAGAGATCTGATAAAAAAAAAAAAAAAAAGATCCCTGCAACTAACTTTAAAGCCTGTCTTGCCCAGAAAAATACCTTCAATTTTTTCATTTTATCTTTCATCAAGACACTGGATTTTAACATATTGTGTGAGTTTTAATGCCACATACAAACAAAATGTTGTGCTTACTTATCAAGAGGAAGGAACATAACATTAAATGTTTAGCAAAAATATAGAAAAGTATATTTTGAATGTCTACTTTCAAAAGTTATTTCTTTGTAGGACCGCCTTTGCTTCAATGTCAACTCCAGGTCTTATTGGTTCAGTATCACCAGATTTGCTCATGGAAGTTTCCCTCATTCTTACAGAGAATATGAGCAAACAGCAAACTCCAGTTATACTAGAGATGCCCTATTGGATCAAGGTCCAAACTTTAATGAAGCTGTTATGATACATGAATATTGCATTGCAGCTTTGGCTGTTCTGTATGTTTGGATTTCTGGCCAAGGTCATGTCTAAAGCAAAACTGCACTACACTCTATATCAGATCTTACTGTTAAATTGTCTGTAATTAATCCTTTCCTCTCATACATGACCAGATTCTCTGTAATGAGGAAACGCATACCTTCAGCATCTTAATGTAACAACCATATTTCGATATTTACAACACCAACAGCAAAGTTAAATCAAATCAAATATGCTTAGCAGAGTGCTTTACAACAGTCACTACTAAGAAACCACTTTTAATTAATGCAATAAATACGAATTAGATTACATAATGATTAAAGCAAGAAAACATTTAAAAAGCAACATAGAACCGCAAGGAATGACAGCGCTGCTATGTGCTAAAAGCAGTTTTAAACAAATGCCTTTTAGCTTAGCTAAACGCACTCTAAAGCTTTGGAGTAACAAATAACAACCAATGCTTGGTCAGCAAACTGTTTGGACTGACCTTTAAAAATGAGCTTTTTTCTGCTTTGATCTCTGTCAAACCTGTGTAGCTTTAACCCGCTGGTGTATTTAACTATGATTTAAACACTTCTGAAGGCAACTTTTTGCAATCAAATGTATTTTTAGTAGTGCTGTCAAAATTATCGCGTTATTAAAGCGTTAACGCGAGGCTATTTTAACGGCGATCATTTTTTTAACGTGAGATTAACGCTATGTGGTTTTATGGTACAATTTTCCAAGTACATCCCGCTGCAGCCTGCGGGAAGGCGGGGCTATTTCCCCCCAGTCTATGCATTTCTCATAGGCTTCGAGAGCGGAGCTCCTCAAGGGAAAAAGACGCTCATACACTGGGTGACGCTAGTGCCTTTTCTTTAAGCCCCACCACCAACAAACAAGTTGAGTGTCTGGTAACTAGTACCAACCTGAAATACGCTGAGAAAACAGATTACCGAGGTGAAATGGAATCTGCTACGGCACTATTGCTGTCTGTGTACGCCACAGGTCAGTATTGTGTGTGTGTGTGTGTGTGAGTGTGCGTGTTCTCATTTTTGTTAAGAGGCTGAAAAGTAACTTTCTAGAGCATAGACTACCTCCATCTAGTGATGTCGGTCTATTGATTTTGATGTATTGATTGAAAATTGTTCATTATTATCTTGGTTAATTAACATCTAATGTTAACTCTACTACATTTTATAGAAGTAGGGTAAAATGCTTGTCTTTGTTCAAAAGACTGTATTGACTGTAAAGGCTGTCTTTTACATCAGCCTGTTTTCAGGGCCTTTTTTTTTGGCTACATATTTGTTATTTTTTGCTACATGCCTCCCCATCTTCCTGCCATATGTTTCTATGGCATAAATCATTGTCTGTGACCTGTTTTCATTAAAAAAAAGAACATTGGCACAAACCTAGCCTGTATGTATTTTTTTGTACGTCATCGAGAGTATTTAAATGATTTTCAATCAGAAAAAAAATGTGCGATTGAAATGCGATTAATTGCGAGTTAACTTAGGCATTGATGCGATTAATCGCGATTAAAAAAATTTAATCGATTGACAGCACTAATTTTTAGGCATCAGAGTGAATGGGGATAAGCCCAGATGCAACAGCTTCATTTATGAATTAAAGAATAAATGGTATCTATTATTTTCCTTCTGCTGCACAATGTTATTCTAGATTTCCTCTGGTTCATAGTTTGAAGTCCTAATAAAATACAAAAAAGTTTGTGGTTGTAACTTGAGAGCACGTGTTGTGAATACTGTTGCAGGGCACTGAAAGACTAAGAATTCACTGCAGTGCTGTTTATAAAGTCACTTTTCTCCTTAAATTATGAAACAGATTTCCTTTTACTCCTCTGTAGTCTGCACAAACCAGCAGGAGTCTGTTTAATTGGATAAGGTAGAGTAAATTAGAGAAACATTCAGTTTATGTCTAAAAGCTGAATGTTTTTGCCAGCTAGCTGATTGAGAAGGAATTTTTGTGCCAGCAGATCTTATATGTTAAATCATTTGGGCACTTAATGAGTCAAAACATGCCATTTATGAACAAGGAACACACACAGTTCACTTCACAACATAACAGCTTTCCACATGTTTCAGTCTCTGACATGGCACATACGCTGATCGCTCTCAGAGGGGGGCCCATTCGAGCAGGGTTTCAGAAAATCATTTATATAACCCGCTTGGAAGGTTTTGCCATTGTTTAACATAAAAACAGTCAAAGCGGAGATGAATGTGAATGCTAAGTAAACACAAAGACATGGAAATTATAAAGGGAATATTTTCTTCTATGCATTAAGTTTCCATTATATTATGGCTGAGATAAACACACTGGTGAACATCTGATGGTATGAAATATTAATTTTACTGTCATTAACTTTAACTAGGACACGGATATAGATTATTTATAATGTTTATTTGTGATTCAACTTTTACATTTCCCTAAAATCAATCCTGTTTGATCCTTTTCAGAGGATATTAGAAACAAGGAACCAGCATTTGGAGATATTGATATAGGAACAGAGGAAGGAAGGTCAAATAGTGAGAAAAGAGATGCTTAACTTGAGCTGGATGTAAAGACGCATGCAGAGAGTGAGAGAGCTGTACTGCTGTGCTGGGAGACACTGAGCTGCTGCCGAATTGAAAAAGTCTTTCATAACTTTTGCTCCCTTCAACTGGTTTCAAGTGCCCCCCCATCATTCTCTCTTTCTGTCTGAGCTGTCTGTCTTCCAGCCATTTTCACAAGCCCTTTAGCTAAAGACCGGGCTCTGGGGGATGTGTGTTTCTCTGGAGGCAAAAGGTAAAAAGCAGCTGGAGGGGCTTATGGAGCACAGGAGCACTAGGAAGGATTATCATTATTTCCACACACAATAAGAAATTGACTTTGAAGACTAATGCTCATGCACATACATACACAGGAGGGTGAAGGTGCACTATGGTGGGGGCTGGAGGCTGCTTTTAAGTGGCGTAGCACAGGGCCAGACCTCACTCCGGGGATAAGGTTGGAGGATAGGGAGAAAGGAAATGGTCCAAGTGAAAACACATGCAAGATCCTATTTTATTTAGCAAATAACTCAAGGAATAAGAAACAAATCAAAACACTGCTGTCAAGTTTATTAGTCTGGATGTTTCTGTTTACAGCCTTACCTGCTTGAAATGAATCAAGCAGTTTAGGTGAATCATTAAATTGGTATTAAGGCCTAAGATAGCAATGATGACCTAAAGTTGAAGAAACACATCTTTGTAACTTAGGATCCAGGTTTTGTCTGCTCCTTTGTCCTTTCTTCATGATTTTTTTTTTTATAGAGATGTTTTTATTAGTCGACAAGAAATCTGGTTATCAGAATCCAACGATTTTCATAATGAATTATGCATCTATGTATACGATAATTCCTAAAATACAATTTTTGTAGAATATAAATAAAGACAAATCACTGTTTTTTTTTTTACTCCTTTCAAACTTTTGTATAATCTGTTTATAGATTTCTATAGATTGCTTTTTTAATCTAAATCTAGCAGGTGTATAAATAGGTCTTAATGATTTTTGTCTTTAGATAATGCTGTGCTACTTTCTAAAACCTCTCTGTAGACTAACACTATTTTACAATGAGACTGTTTAAAACATGCCTTTATTTATGACAGCAAACAGTGACTTCAGATGAAAAATGCAAATAAACTCATATCAATAAAACATGTTGGAACTGTCTGGCTTTCAAAGTCTGAAAAGATTTGTAATTTTAAGGGGGATTTATACACTTCTGAAAGCTGCAAAGATAGGTAGTTATGTTCAGTTCCTCAACAATTATGAGTAAATCAAGCCAAATGGTGCAAGTCATTAGAGAACATTAATTTTTTTTACGCCTAATTAAAAACTTTTGATTTACTTTTGCATGTTAGTTCTTTTTTTTTTTACTTTAATAATTTAATGTTTGATTTTGCCTTAAGCATGTTATTAGTTTTGCTATTTAGGTCTTGCCATATTCTGTTGTTTTATGTTTATTGGTTTGGGAAGTGAGTGGTTTATATTTGTCAGTTGTTTTCTTATCATGTTGGTTGGTAGTTTTTCGACCAACATGCAGCATCACACATAAGGAACCACAATCTAGAAGCTGACAACTGCAGGACGTCATTTGTAACATTCCAGTTTGTCTTCGGAGAGAAAGTTGTTTGATACCTGATGACTGATTGATTTCCTTTCTTGAGAGATTAGTGAGCAGACAGGTGATAAAGAGTGGGAACTGCTGCACACAGGTAAGACTTTTTCCATGAGGACATGAGATGAACTGAGGTTTGCTGGTTTCTGGAACAATAACAAAATCCACATTAAAAGGGATTCACAAGAAGTGTAAACAAGAAGGACATTTCTTTGACTGGAATACCAACAAGGTTAATCAACCGGTGAGGAGATAGATGACACTTTGCCTCTTTAGATGTATGTTAGATATCTTGATTGAGATATCTTGATTGAGATTGTTCTCAGGTTTGAAGCAACACGGGTCGGCCCAGCCAGCAGGAAAAGTTTTATTTGTTACAGGAAGTACACTAGACAACAGAAAAACAGAAAAACCTCTAACATTGCTTCCCCTTCAAGGACTGCCCCTGGCGGGCCAGAAAAAGGAAGGATGAGAAGCCCAAGAGTCATGAGCAAATATCAGAGTCCAAAATAAAAGGACGAATGATCCAAGACCATTCCTTGGGTCCATTACCCTCTCAGTAGACCAGACACTGACAACCGCTTAATTGCAACGAGCATCCAAAATCTTTTGCACAGTGAAGGTCGGGTACCAGTGGCAGCTGGTGGGTTTTTGTCCATGGGGGGGCCATAAATTCAAAATAGACGTATACCAAAAACGGATCAAAATATTACTAAGTTATCACACCAACAACAATAAAAAAGACGTCATAAAAATACTTTATAAAAACAAAGCATAATTTCACGTTCAGGTTTACTTTTTGTACATAAATGTTGTCCTTTATGTACATCTGTGTTTTCCATGGTCCAATATTTTGTCTCAAACCTAAAAAGATGTTGTACCAGTTTAAAAATGGAAAAGCTATTAAACAGCTTTATATTTTTTTAATGTATAAAAACAAATTTTTTTCTGAAAATGATTTTTTTTAAGAGCAACAATGCAAATTAACAAACACCTAGAAAAAGTACACTATATTGTATTCTTTTCCATGTGAATCCCAGATTGTTCACCCTTCTTTCTAAAAAGTGCTTTAAATCAGTCCTACCTGTCTTTTTCTATGCTGGGTCAGATCCTGCCGTGTGAAAAAGGAGGAAGGCAGTCAAGGCAGCAGGATAACGCTTTAGCCTCACTCCATGTAGTTAGCCAAGCATTGTAGCTAAACCAGGTCCAGAGTGTACCGTCTCCCTAGTCTTTGGACTGCTAATTAATTTTGGTGTTCGGCTGATCAGGTCCAAGCGGTTTTACCTCCAGCTTCTCCTGGTAAGTTTGTTTCCCCAATAACTCGCACAACAACTTTGACGACAATTCCAGTCACCTCAGAGCGTAGCTTTGATGCAGCCAGAGCTCTCCTATACTTCTGTATTGCAGAGGAGCTTCTACGCATGTAAAACTTTAAGCGAGTCAATGGGCAAACATTTTTGCACCCTAGGTCACCAATTATATGTTTATCTTGCACATCTAAAACATACATATCAATATATTTAAAAATATCTTCCTTCTATAATTTAATTTTAATTAAACTTTTTCTGTCTTAATCAAGGTCACCCCAGTGCCCTCTACTGGCCAATTGCCACTGGTGCCCACAAACATCTTCAGAATGTGGAGGGGCACTGGAAGAAGGGCAAAGAGTACTAGTCAGGACAGGCTTCCTTAACTTAAAAAATAGGATGAATCTCTAAATGATCCTGCAGCTTGAGGTGAAACTGCACTGCGACTGAGCACTGCCTGGATTTCAAATGGACGATTAATCTGGGAGAGAGTTTGCGATAAGAAGCCTTCAGGTTAATGTCACAAGTTGATAACCAAACCTTTAGTCCAGGTGAGTACTAAGGAGCAGTAATCCTTTTCGATTGACCAGATGTCGATTTGCTTCCACTGACTGGTTCAAGGCAGAAACCATGTGGTTCCCCGTCTGCAGCACCCAGTGTAGTGCTTGACAGAGGTAACTGCCAGTGTTGGGCAAGCTACTTGTCCAGTGTAGTGAGCTAAGCTATCAGTTACTCAACAATAAATTAAGCTTCACTACACCAAAGCTACCACCTAAAGAATTATAGCAAGCTAAGTTACACTAATGTGTTAAAAGTAGCTTAACTACATCAGAAGCTACTTAACGTTGTACCAACCTAATATCAATTCAAAATGAGTCTGATACACTGGTTAAAATATTTATTAAAGATCAGCCAATGACATAACACAGTGTAAACATTGCTTTATGATCAGCATATTAAAATAAAAAGTGAAGTAATTACTAGTAGACAAACTAGTAAACAATCTGCTGTTATTAGAACCAAATGAAAGGTACTGTGTAGTGTTCTACACATGGAGACATGGCTATGAGTTTGCATTCAATGGACATCTCTAGGGAAAACAAAACCCTACAAAAGACATCTTATTTCTTTAGGGTCTCCCTTAGAGAAAACTTCTTCAGACCTCAATTAAACAGTCGATTCAAGTAACAAATGAAACTGTTTACAAAAAAGGTGAAAAAATAAAGAAGCTAATTAAGTGATACATATATTTATGTCTCACCATATAATTAAATTTCTACCTACATATTTATTCATTGTATTTTTGGGGGCAATTAATTGAATGCTTATTTATTTATTTATTGAGCATTTATTTTTTTATGCATTTATTTTATATATACGGTAGAGCTGTTCCTCCATAAATAAAAAATATTTTCTGTGCAAAGCCTAAAAACAGATTTATGTAAACATCCCGTCAGGTAAACTAGGCCATGGAAATACAATATCGAAGTTTCACTACTGCTCTCTAATTAGAGTATCTTAGTGGCACATAGATATGGGAGAATTATCCTGCCATAATGCAAGAGCACATCATTTCAATTTGAGAAAAGAATTTCATCTTCTTGCACTCAAAACTTATAATGCTCACACTCCAAACAAGCGCGCTCTCTCTCAAATCTTTTCTCCTCTCTCTCAAATCTTTGTTTCTTCTCTCAGATTAATGCTTCTTGCACAGATATTCTCCTCTCGCTTGCCTGCTTCTTGTCGCGCACAAACCGCGCTCTATTCGAGTCTCAGATACGCTCGCAAACCCGTAGGCTCTGCTTGCGGATTTTTGTTGCTCTCTCTGACTGCAGTTGGATCGTCGCCTAGCAACTATTCCAGCCAATAGAACGACAGCCTCGGAAAGGGTGCGCTTGTTTAACCCTACGGCGTGTGCCTGTGCTACTACGCCACTTATAAGAGCATCAGCTGAAACTGATATTTACAGTAGTTTTGTGGCTGATTGTTGTTTCAAAATAGAAAATCTGGTTTCAGTACTTAGTTTTGCCCTGGATTTTGTAGCGTTTGTGGACGCTACGTCGCTACTTGATCAAAACAATAACGTCGCTACAGGAAAGTTACTTGATAAATAAAGCAGCGACGCTACGCTCAAGCTACTGGAAAATGTAGTTCAACTAATAGCTTCGCTACATGTAGCGGCGCTACTGCCCATCACTGGTAACTGCAATGTCCTGCTCATCAGATAGAAATCGGGGAGGTTTGTATCCTACAGAGGACTCAATGGAGACAGGCCAGTAGCATAGGAAGTGTGACAATTATGTGCTCAATCTACGCACGGAACGTTACAGATGAGTAGACATCCATGGCTCCAGCCTTATCAAGATATTACACTTCGTTCTTAGCTGAAGGACACCACTCTCATTCCATTTCCAAATCTTCACCATGTGCAGAATAAATATTATAACTTTATATCCAGACAAAGGGAACTATCTTAATTAGATCAGATCTCAAGGGCGCATTGGGTAGCACTGCTGCCTTGCAGCAAGAAGGTTCTGGGTTCGATTCTCGGTCTGGGGTCTTTCTGCATGGAGTTTGCCTGTTCTCCTTAGGCGTAAGGTTGAGATTGAATGGTTGTTTGTCCTTTTTGTCTCTACGTTACCCTGCAATGGACTGGCGACCTGTCCAGGGTGTACCCCACCTCTTGCCCATAGACAGCTGGAGAGAGGCACCAGCACCCCATGCGACCCCGCTTGAGCTTAAACGTGTAAGAAAATGGATGGATGGATGGAAAACATCAGTTCTGACACGCAACAGTCAGCCAATACCAAGGTGTAATAAACTCACCAATCAGGTTGGAGTTTTTCTTCCTGGAGATAGACCAGATTCTCGTGGTCATTCCCCACAATAACATGATGTTCAGCTCCCTCTAACTTCATGGCTAAGAGCTCTGTATCGCCCACATTGTAGATTCACTCTGCTTGAGACAAATGGCAGGAAAAGAAGGCACATGGACGAAGTTTATTATCGTCAGGGGAAATTTAAAAAAGGACTGCACCAACCCCTTAGTCAGAGGCATTAACTACAAGGACAGACTGTGTCTCTGGATCTGGCTGAATCAGAATCTGAGTATTGGCAAACCTGTTCTTGAGCTCCGAAAAAGCCCTTTTGGCTTCAGGTAACCAAATGAAAGTTCTTATGAAAGTTCTTCTTCTATCAATTCTCAGCAATGAAACTTCAAACCTGAACATCTTGAGAACAAAAAGACACGCCTCAATTTCCACCATTTATTATGAACACGTAGAGATAGAGATCAAAATCTGAATTCTCCCGTATGTGTGGCTCTGTGCCCATTTTATTGTGTTATTATGAGAAGATGTAAAGACAAAAACATCCCTCCTCTGTGTAATTCCAATATATCCCGACAGCTGTAATATTTACATCCAGAGGAAAATTAAATTTCCATCTGATATCGCCAATGCTCACAGACTTCTCATAAATCCAGACAGCTGTCTTTTTATTTAACAGCATGTGTCTGAGGTTTATAATGCATTTACAGGTCTTGGGTGGGACTTTTAGAAAACAAGCAGATGGTATTAAAATGGAGTCTCTCTTCATCTAGAAGCTTATGAAATCACTATCCTTCTGGCTGTTAGGGATATGCTAAGACCCTTGTGAAAGATTGCAAATGATCTCTCTTGGTAATTCAATAAAGGACGCCTGACCTGTACTGGGAATAAACAAAAATTCAGAAATATGATTAAACAGTTTCAGATATACTAGTTATTGACATGATTCTGCACATTTTGGACCTTTTGGTTCTGTTTAAGTTTTATTTTTGGCTTCTTAGGAATGCTTTATTTAATTTTATTTTATTCTGTGTTTGTCAAGATTTAAATAATTTTTGAATTCTTAGTTTTACCCCACACTGTTAGTTCTTTCTCTTTTCAGCATTTTTTGTTATTACTCGTTATTTTGGTCAAGTTTTAGCTGTAGTCATTAGTTTCATTTCCTTTTGCCTTATTTAAGTTCCTTCCTAGTTACAGTTAGATCCTGTTTTCCCTGGTTAGTTGTTGCCCCCTAGTGTCCCTTTTCTTTGCCCTTATTTCCTTTCAGTTGCTCCTGTCCACACCTGTTCCCTATCAACTGATTAACTCATTCATTTTTTGTTTCTACCATATATACACCTCCTGTGCAGTTCCTCTTTGCTGGATTCTCTTCATTACTTTATTCCTTATGTTAGTTTCCCTGAGAAGCTCCTAGTTCCTTGCCTTCTGTTTCTGAATTATTTGCTTCTGTACTATCATCTTTGTTAAATCTGCAAGAAATCCTCTCTGCCTCTCTGTCTCTGCATCTGGGCCCTCAACAAACATCCACCAAACCTAACAACTTATTAAATAAATGCCAAAAAATAAATTTCATACAAATTTAAAGGTAAATGACCTGTACTTATATAGCGCCTTTTCAAGTCAGGAGACTCCAAAGCTCTCTGCTTTACACAGGAATGGTTGCATGTTACATTGCAGCAACAGCTGCCCTGGGGCCCACTGACAGAAGTGAGGCGGACAAACACAGGCACCTCTTAGCCCTCCAACAGTCATCATTGTGCAACACTGGTGAAATGTCTTGCCTAAAGAAACAAAGACAGAGATGGATGAAGCTGGGGTTCAAACAAGCAAAACTCCTGTTGCAGGACAAACTCCTGTCAACCCCACACCTCTGTCATGTCAGTGTGCAGTCAGTAGATACTAACTTCATGGGTTAACTATGTATATGAATAAAACCTAGAAGCAAATAAGTTCATCTACAGAGGTTTAGAGCACCGAGCTCTAAATGGGTTGGGTATAAATTTCTAGAGGTCAGGTCCGACATAAAGTTTTGGAGATGTTCAAAGCAACAGTAGCTCATAAAAGAATATCTGTTAGGACTCCAGTCTGTGTGGTCTGTGTTTCTGTGTGTTTGTCTTCCTTCCTCCACCAGGCGGCGCCTGTTTCTGATTCTCCTCCTCACACACCTGCAAGGGGTTACCTTGTTAACGGAGTGTTCTTAAGCTGCTGACTGCCACTACCTCGACGCCAGAGTGTTTGCCAGTTTTGGGTACTCTAGCCAAGCTGAGTTTTGCTGAGTCAAACTGAGTTTTTGTCAACCTGAGTCTTAACATTGTTTTTTGTCTTTGCCTCTCGGCAGGAAGTCATCCTGCAAACTGGATTCTCCGGACCTTCTCTCGCTGGAAGGATCAACTGAGCTTCAAACTAAGCTGAGGATACAAACCGGAGGTTTGGACCCACTTTTCCCCGAGGAAACGTTTGATCTTCATACTGAGCAAGGGATTCATCTGCACAACAGTCCGTTCACGTACCTCAGGAAATCTGAGTGGCAGTCAGTCTTTCTCCGTTCATCTACAAACAACCGCATTCTGGGTAACCCTGTCCGCCCTCCTCCATATGAGACAAAACACCAGAACACATTCCTCACCTGCTGGAGTCTAAGAGTAAACCTAATCTCTGGAAACGTGAGTCTGCCAACCTTTTCTCCTCTACAAGTTCGAGAATCAATTCTCCCACTGAAGCTGAACTGACCGCAGTGTCTTCCTCTCACCTATCAGTTACGATTGAGCAGTGTTCTGAGCAACACTGGAACCTCCACAAAACTTCTCAATAAACCTGTTGAACTTTTTCCCTTTTCTCTCTGGACTGGTTAATATGCATGTGGTTCCGAGCTCTTGATAGAATCATGACAATATCACACTCTTTGTATGTTTTATGTAACATTCGTTAAACAGTATGGTATTGGTTGATTGAATTTATTCTCACATTTGAAAATGTTACTCATTACATCGGCTCAATAGTCAAAAAGAAGAAGTATAGCTATAACACTATTCAGACACTTCCATCCACTTAACTGAGAGACAGGGCAAGGACAGCATCATTTAGAATTAGCATGGAAATTCATAATATCTCTGGAGGACTTTCATAAATCAAAGGCTCAGGTGGAAAAAAAGCTGTTGACACAACTAACAGCTGTGTAAAAGATAACTTCGATCGTCACATAGGAGTGTTGGGGAAAAAAGATGGAAGGAAGGGTTCTAGTGTGATTGGAGCAATGTTTGCTTTTTGACTCTAAGGGGCCTGGTCAGTTAAAAGTTTGTGCATACCATGACAGATACAAACTCCTTCATAGGCACAGAACGGATTGTCAAAAATGCTGCAAAGTTATTTTGCATGAGCTTTTTAATAAACTTCACATGCAAGCCTTTTTTTTGTGTGTGCCTTCATTATATTGTAATGAGTGCAAATTTAAAGGTACAGGATATGCAAATGTAAACATTTAACACAACATTTTTAAATCTGAAACTGCTGCTGTAATTTCTGCTCTGCTTTAGCACCTTTGAAAGTCAGGTGCAAACTCACATGCAAAGAAGGCATTGGTACAAAGAAGAGTGACTCGGTTTCCATGTAAACATATTTAGACTGTTAGAAATAACAATCGCAGTATAATATTAATAAAGAAAGAGATGTCTGTTTTTGGCCTGCGGAAATTATTGCAGGAAGACAGCAGACAATGTTATGTAAACCAATGCAAACAAACAAAGCAAATTTAACAGCTAGCAGAGAACATCAATCACAAAACCACACATTGTTTGGGACCACTGTTCTCCTATGAAGTTCTTTCATGGACTCCACACGAAGCACTGTTATGTTTTATTAAAAGATCATAAATCAAAGCTGGTGGAGTTAAATCCAAGTGTTTAGACCCAAATTGGCTGTAGATCTGGCTGCAGATACTTGAAGGTGGGGGATAAATCAGAAAGAGGTAAAGTTGCCGTGTTTTATGATATTTTATCTCTTACATTTAACTTTTGATATTCCCCTTATTTATTTAGTTTCTGCTTTCTGATCACCAGGATGCTGTTTTCCAGTCTTGGTAGCAAAGGAAGTCAGATAATGGGAAGATGAAAGGAGCTAAATTCAGATAAATCCTGTGAGAAGCTTCTGAAGACTGGAGATGGAGTGAAGGTTCATCCCACACTAGAAAAAACAACCTAAAGCAGGGTTTGCAATATTATTCAAAAGTTATACGTTTTGAGAGAACATTGAGGTGTTTTCCAGCTTGTAATGCAATATGAATATATAAAATATCTCCATTAAATTTTTCTATAAATACACCATCTTCCTTAAAAAAGAACAAAACATAATCCCAAGTGATAATTTACATGTTCTTTAAATCTTTACCATTTTAATCTTCTGGCATTTCTCTTTTTTTTAGAAGGATGATGGTTTTATTTGCGTTAAACAAAGTAATTACACTACAGAAGACACTACAGAAAACTAAAGACAGAGGGGGACTAGATTTACCTGACTTCCAAAAGTACTACTTAGCAAATAGACTTAAATAAATCTCTATATTGATATAACATAATCCCTTAGATGAGACCTGGATAGACAGAACAGGAAATATGTAGTAATATAGTAATATTGCAAATGATCTCTCTTGGTAATTCAATAAAAGGACACCTGACCTTTATATCTGTACTGGGAATAAACAAAAATTCAGAAACATGATTAAACAGTTTCAGATATACTAGTTATTGACATGATTCTGCACATTTTGGACTTTTTGGTTCTGTTTAAGTTTTATTTTTGGATTCTTAGGAATGCTTTATTTTATTTTATTTTATTTTATTCTGTGTTTGTCAAGATTTAAATAATGTTTGATTTTTTTAATAAACTACACATGCAAGCCTTTTTTTGTGTGTGCCTTCATTATATTGTGATGAGTGCAAATTTAAAGGTACAGGATATGCAAATGTAAACATTTAACACAACATTTTTTTAATCTGAAACTGCTGCTGTAATTTCTGCTCTGCTTTAGCCCCATGAAAGTCAGGTGCAAAGAAGAGTGACTCAGTTTGCATGTAAACAAATTTAGACTATTAGAAATAACAATGGCAGAATAATATTAATAAAGAAAGAGATGTCTGCGTTGGCCTGCGGAAATTATTGCAGGAAGACAGCAGACAATAATCCCTTAGATGAGACCTGGATGGAAAGAACAGGAAATATGTAGTAATATCATAATTTCTGATTTGCCGTTTATTAGCTCAAATATCAAACAGCATTCATTTTTCAACTCTTCCCTGAAAGCATGGTGGGAGTTTCTTAAAATGATGAAGTCATCACCTATAAGTCATCCCCTGCAGTCGTACACCCATCTGGAATAATCCTGACATCCTACAAAATAATAATATGATACATTTTCTGTACTGGAAGAATAAAGGTATTACATATCTGGATCACTTATTTGAAGGAACAGAGCTTATCACACTTGCCTGATTAAATATGCAATATGGCATTAACAAAAATAAATTCTTAGAATATGAACAAATCAAATCTATAATTAGAAACACATTTAAGAATATCAATGGTGGTTTAACAATTCCAAATAATATATTAGAGTTCCTAGAGCTAACCCCCCCAAAAATACCATCAACATTTTACAGGACACTGACTAAACTGGATGATACAATGTCTCTTCCTACTATGAAATGGGAGGAGGATCTATCAATCAGTTTTGAACAAAACATCTGGGCTCAGATATGTCTAAGAACTTTTAACATGACAAGAAAACAAGTTTACAACTAATACAATACAAAATCCTCCACAAAGTGCACTATACAGGTCAGAGATTATTCAAGATGGGTTTTGCCCTCTCATATCTGCCCACAGTGCACAGGCAATCAACTTGATAATTATATTCACGCGTTATGGTTATGCACGCCGGTACAGAGATTCTGGTGATAGTATGTAAGGACTTATCACAGTGCCTAGGTTGTAAAATTTCACCTTCCCATCAGTTTGCTTGCTGGGTGACTTTAAGGGAAGCTCTCTTGAAAAAAGAATAGTTTGCATGGCTTTCACTGCGTTATGTATCCTCATGAATTGGAAAAGAAAGGAAAAGCTCAGTATCAATCAGTATAGAGACCTTTTGTTGGATCATATTATCTTGAGACAGCATCTGCATCACCATCAGACTGATCTCTCTCGGCTCCCTTGATCAGCTCCATTACTTAGTGGAGTAAGGAGCTGTCGGATGTGTCCTGCAGGGATGTGTCCATATAAACTGTGATACTCTCTGCATAATTATAATAAAGCTATTTATATGCATAAATCAAGCGGAACACTATGGCGATAGCCGTACTGCTCCACTTGTGAAAGCAAAATCTGTCGGGCTCTCTTTTTGGCATCAAGACAATTATTCTTATTGCCACATCGCCAGGCTGGACACTGTTAAAAAAAAGAAAAAAAAAATCACCAAAAGTTAGATCTTTGATCATAAAATCTGGAACAATATTGTATGTATACAGTCAGAGCCACAATGGAATGATCAAAAGCACTTTCATGTGTTTGAATGATTAAGTCAAAGTCCACATGTAAATGCAATTAAGAATCTGTGGCAGGCTTGAAAACTGATGTTTTCTTATGCTCCCCATCCAGCTTGACTGATGCAGACCTTTTTTGTAAAGAAAAAAAAATGCTTGTACGATCAAAACTTCTGCAACTGCAGAAAAATTGTGGCTGTACAAACTGCCCCCTAAAATGCACTCCACTTATTTTGCAATTCATTTTATTTCTACTTCATAATCAAACTCTAATCTTTTTTCATTCATCACATAAAGTCCTGATAAAAATGCAGCCATTGTTTTATTTGTAATCTGACCAACACATTCAGCAGGGTGTAAATACTGTACTATATAAATGTGAAAAACAACATGAACATATCAAACTACATCCTTCCAAGTTTAAAGTGGACCTGCAAAGCACATTATCATGTCAAGAACTTCTCTTTTATTTAAAAGCATAAGAAATGTGTCTATTTATCTTTACACTTCTTATTTGGCTTGACTGTAATCAATCTCTTTAGCTAATCACTTTACTTTCTACCACAAACATTAGTAAGGACCTTAAGCCCACTTACTTTCTCTTTCCCTCTGTCTCTGGAAGAGAACAAAGTTTATAAGGCTAGGCAGGCCTAATCTAACCCACATGTCAATAGTGCAGTGCCGTTCTTTCCTCTAATGGCTCTTAAACTCGTAGGAGTGTGTGTGTGTGTCTGTGTATTTCTGTGGAACTCCAGACCTGGCAGAATAAAATTCATCTCAGTCTGGTCCAACAATGAGCCCCGGCAAGGCGGAAACAGAGGAAAGTAAAGTCTCTTACTTTAAATCAGTGATAATTTACACACACCCACTATTATCCAGACGCACAAATTGAAGGCTATCCATGCACAGATGTTTCAGCTAATTGATTGCAATCGGTTGCTGAGACCTTTTCCTCCAGATTGGCTCTGAGTCTAGTCTGTTTTCTAGCTAATAGACCACACACCAGTAACCCCCCCCCCACCCGACATTGCAACATTTCCTCAAGAACTTGCTGAAATGCAACCTAAGATTTCTTGTTTTTTAGTTCATAGCTTTATGGCGTGTGCACGTGAGTTATAGAAAAACAGGGCATTAAGTTGGAACCGTCTGTCAGTAGGTGCAAATAACTGATGGACTGTAGGTGTGTGGGAGGGGTTAATGTTAGCTGTTTCGTTTCACGCAATAACTTTCATTTGATTAGGCTAATGACTAAAGCAGGAGCTCTGAAGTTTGGAAGGGGTTATTTTTTAACAAGTATGATCTATGGTCTATCTTAATTTAGCCAGAGGAAGTGAGAAACGTGAGGAGTCTGTCACATATGTATTAATGCTCTGTGTTGCGTGTTATTTTTTCTGTGACAGTCACTTCTGTAATGATCTTGGTTCTGTTGTTTTTCTTTAAGTTTTCTGTTTCAAGTTTAGCCAGGTTTTTCATTGTTTTTTGGTGTGTCTGGATTCATTTAAGTTGCTTAGGGTTTTCTGTCTGTCCCCTGCTGCCTCCTTGTGTTCCTTTCCCTTGGCTTCCTCGTCAGCTCTAATCACACCTGTTCCCTATCAGCTCATTAGCTCTACCTTTGTTCAGTCAGCCATAAATACACTCCCTCTGCAGTCCCTCTTTGCTGGTTCCTTGTCTTACCTTTCCTCACCCTGGCTCCTTGATGGTTTTCCCCTGATGTCTCCATGGTTCTGGTTAGTGTTTGATTTTTACGTTGGATTTTTGGATTCCTGTTTTTGTTTAACATTTTTAAGTTGGATTTTTGGATACCTGTTTTTGTTTGCCTGAACTCTCATTAAACCCTCCAAGAACTCACCTCTGCCTCTCAGCTTCTGCTTTTGGGTCCAATCTAAAACCTTTAAACCAAATCGTGACAACTTCATGTATTCATATAACTGTTGGGGCGACGTGCTGTGTAGGGCTTGGCAGCTCAGTAAAGGTCAGCTACCCTTTTGACACAGACATGTTTGCAGCGAAAATAAATACATTGTAAAATGTGCGGATGGGTTTTGGCTGATAAGATTTTACATATGCACCTGTCCCTCATGTCACCACCCCGTAACACCCAGTTAAAGCTGGAAATGTATAAACAGATTAAAGAGATTAAATCAGAGAACCCATTCCAGCTGCAGGTCAGTTAAAATTACATTCAGATCGTTTGTATTTCCTAAATGCAATAACAGAATAGAGAAACTTCAAAGGATTTTTTATAATGTACTTTCCTTCAAAAAGGGAGCCTTGCAACAGTTTAGGTTAGCAGAAATTGAAACACATTGCTTCCTTGTGTGGTATAATCTAAAAATAAATTGGCTAAAATATCATGAGAAAAAATGTATCCAAAAGTCAGGTTCATTTCAGTTTTCTGATAAGTTTAGACACTAAAACTAACTCAGAATCACTGGTTTAATGAAATGAATTTCTTGCAGTTGATAACATTCATAAGATCCTTGAAAGGTTTTTTATTAATGAACCTTTTATTAATAAAGACATCATTAGATAATCAAGTCACATTTGAAAGGAAATGGTTGCTTTTGGTGAATAAAAGCTATCATTTTGTGAAACACAGTAGGTCACAACTTTCCAAAGGCTACGTAGGTAGAGTCAGGATGTTTGTATGGATCTGAGATAGACAGAGGGAGAGACAGATGCATTTAGATATAAATGTTAAATCAATTTATGCTGCATGAAAAAGGTTGAAATTTCAGCTTATGAATTTTCTTTCCGGCTTTGCACCGCCTACAGTGCTACCTACAAATGTCAGTGGCATAAAGCAGGAGCTATAAGTCTGTTTGCGTGTTTGTCAGTGTGCATAAATTCCTGTTAATGCTGACCTTGCTGATTGCGGTGTTCTTCCTGTGTCCTTTACTGTCTTTTCAATCAGCGATGAAGAGTTTGCTGTATCAGACTTTGAAAGTGAGTGAGAGGACAGTCAGGAGTTTGCATAGACCTGCCAGTCAGAAAGACAAAATGAAAGCCCCAAAATAAATCAGATGCAAAAAAAAATTCCTCTTGATGAAAGCTTCTTTGGTTATCACTGTATCGTCTCCTACTGAAAAAATGTAAATCAAAGCTTATCTATAATTCTCTGAGCAGAAAGAAATTCTAAAGGCGTGGTTACAGAATATTGCAGAAGTAATATACCTCTTTTCTTTTTACATATTGTGTCATGCATTAAACACAAACCAATGTTTTCTAATGGAAAAGGAAATGGAGAATTTGAACTCACATCCATCCACTCATCAACTTAGGGAGGGGCTGATACCTACCTACAGGGATTACTATATAAGTAGTGGGACACAAGCCCGACATTTTAGTCTTATCACAGGGCCTTCAAAACTGTGACTGGATGTTAAAGATGCTATGTTTTAATGCATTGTACAAATGAAAGTCTGAAAGCTTTGTTTGCTCTCCTCTGGCCCTCCTGATTCAGCACATAGAGGCTCAATTGGCTGTGATTCTAGCTAATGTACGTGTCAATATGTGTTCTACCAGCTTTGTACATCTCAACAGTGATTAGGCCGTTCTTACACATGAATGTCTTTTTATCTAAAACAATTTCTTGTAGAGCACTCAATTTTTTTTGAGTTGTTGTCTTGTTAGAATGTGAAAACCAACCCAAGTCTTAGGTCCATTAAGGCCTCTGCATAAAGCTTTTTGTACATGGGCCAAAATCTGTTGTCTCTCATCTGAGCAGAGTGTCTTCTTTGACATAATTTTTCTCTGTAAAATCAATAGATATCCTTGTCATCGTTTTAAGGTGTTTGGCCCACATGCAGACACAGTCGGAGAACAAGGAGCAGTTACAGATGTTTATTTAGGCAATACACAGACAAGAAAAGCTCACTACGTGAGCTGCAGGCGAGGTTTCGAATCATCAGAGTTTGGAGCACGCCAGGTACGGATAACCTATCCAGGAAGGGTGAGTGGAAGAAGGAATTCTGCGGCTCACTGCTTTCTGATGGGAGGAGATGGCTGAGCGACAGGTGGGCTAGTGGATGAAACATAGGCCGGAGCCCTAGCACCACAGCGGAGACTGGTTTGAGGAGCAGCTGAAGGAACCAGAGTGAGTCCAGGAAGGGGGTTCTCTTGTCTGGCAGGGATTCAGGAACCAGTCTTAAGCACACTGAGACAAGACAGGTAAGTAATCCAGAGCATGACAATCGCAACGGTCTAACATTCTGGCATCCTTCAGCTGACTGAAAGCTCCTTTTAACCTACGGCCAGAGCAGCCCCAATGAGTCGCATGTGTGGGGCCACGCCCACCTGTCAGCAACAGCCACCTGTGGAAGAGAATCACCAGAGCACAGAATCCTGACAATCCTGTCAACAATTTTTTAACCTCCTCCTCGACCAAAAAAAACCCTCAAACAGCGCATTACATTGTAGGCTGCTTGATGGTGTCAATCACCACCATAAAGACTGAGAGGATTGATAGACTTTACTTGTGCTTTTTTTACTTGTACTAATTCTTTACTTTATTTTAAAAAACTTCTAACTAAGTCTAACAAAATCCATGCAAGAATCTATTTACAACAATGTTGAATTCTGAGGGCAATCAGAATCACTGTGCAGACCCCGATTTTCAGCAACTTTACCTGTTTGTAATAAACTTGGAGAATTATGTTTAATATTAATTCCTCTTTACATATTTTTTCACACATTGAATCACAAAAACGTTTATGGTTTTAATCTGTCAAAATGAGAAAAATTTTGGATGTGTATAAATGGTTTAATAGGGTAACATCTGTGCATATTGGCAATTTGTTCAAGCAATAACTTCAAGACATACAAGACAAAAAAAACAATAGAACATTATTCACAAAGAGGACAGGTTGTCCACTTAAAACTTTCGACATCTAACGAAGCCCAGTAACACTTGCTATGCCCTTGCCTTCATGGAAAAATGCTTTTGGATCCACAGCTTTGTTTATAGCAATGTCGATTAGGTAAGATTCAGGACTGGGTGTTCTCAACTCCTCAATGATGACTAAAGGAATAACAAGGCATTATATAAATAGATTCATTCTAGCAAACAGGGTTCCAGGCTTCAAGTGGGTCACAGGAAATTTCATTTAGGTTGTCAGACGTAAATTTGTAAAATGACCACTTTATTTTTTTAATCAAGATTTAAATGCGGTTGACCTTTCAGGTTTGGTCTTCTGCCACACGGATCTGCCAGAATCTTAACTGGCAGTCACAAGCGGATGCTTGGTTTATAGAAAAACAGGCATAGCAAAAGAGAAGGCTAAGACAAATATTAGTAAAACTACTATCCCTAAAAGTTCAGCCAGGAGCCTCACACAAATGTCAGTAAAAAAATGTTGTGCTGCACCTAATATTCCTCTTTATATCAATGTAATTTGGGAAATTGTGAATGGAAATGTATTCAAAGAGTAGTTTTGTTTCTGACAAAATTACCTAGAAATGGCCAAAACATTGATGTATGAATTGAAAAAACATTATGTTGCTGCAGGGCTTCTCAAGATCCAAAAGTTTTGTCAATATCTCTCTTTTGCCTTATCTTTCTTTCACATTTTCTCCCATTTTTTTGAGATGTCCACATAACATTATTTATTCCGTACATAAACCATAATAAAATTATTTAAATACATAAGTCAAGCAGAGCATTATGGCGAAAAGATAATGCTCCACCTGTGGGAATAAAATCTGTTGGGCTCTTTCTGGCACTAAGACAACAATTCCACATTGCCAGACAAATGTGTTCCAGTGTAAATATGATGACCTTTGTTAAGTTCAGGGGTTTCCACTAAATGTTAAGACCTGTCCTTTCTATTTGGGAAGTTTTGAAAGGGCTGATGAGCTTAACCCCCCTATCTATGTGACACACAGGAACGCACAGGAACTGGACCCAGAATTCACACCAGCACACGTCAGTGACGTTTAAAACAAACTTTATTTAAAAAAAAGAACGCACGGGGAGTCGGGGAGCACTGCTCGCTCCTAAACAGGAAATCCCCTGCGGCAGACACAACAGGTAAGTGATCCACTGATGGTAACGTTCTTGAGTGAGGGAAGCTGGATCACTTACCTGATTGCGGGACGTCTGAGCCTGGGGAACCGGCTTATGTCAGCAAGCTGGTCCGGTAATGGGCTCCGACTAGGACCGGGCTTTGGGGAGGAAACCGTCGGGCTGCCAACAGGCAGGCAGATACTCCATTCAGGGTTTTCCAGGGGCGTTATCAAGAGGGCTTTGGGTCCGTACACAGATTTCCAGCTGCAGTAAAGGTAGGATTATCTAAGAGGGAAGATCCAGATCCAATTCAGATCTGATAATAGGCAGACTCAGAGATTTCACACAGGTTAGAGAGAATCCGGTACTCACTGGCAGGCAGGGTCAGGTAAACGGGAAGGCAACACCAAGTCACGCTGGTGGGCAGGTCCAAGGACAGAATCAAGTCAGGCAATAGACAGGCAGTCAGAATAAGAAATGCTGGAATGCTTGTGCGGGTGGCTTGAGAAAATCTGGCACTGGCAGCTGATCTGAACCGGGGTATATGGAGGTGAAAACAGGCTGAACCAGTAAGAGCTAATTGCAGTGAGGGAGGAGTAGAACAGGTGTGCTGAATTATTGATCAGACCAGCACCAGTGCTGAGACGGTCACAATTAATGCATAGTCAGTTGATAAGATGAATCAACTTTACGTTAACCCTTTATAGGGCCCTCAGTGAAATATTCTACAATAAAAATTTCAAGCCAAGAGTTTTATTTTAGGCCGGCACAAAACCTTTTACTTTTGTATCTTTAAAAAAATATGTATAATTTGATGGCAAAAATCAAGGTTAATGTAATAACTAAAATAGGTCACTTGCCATTATATGTAAAAAAAAGTTATTCTATAAGAAATTCATGAAAAACCCTCACAGAGTGAAAGAAACACATTATCTTTATTAAAACATAACTTTAGAGCATTAATGCTGATAAAGTTACTTACATTTTATACCTTTTAACTTTTTCGTTTATTTTTTAAACCTAACTTTTCAATTTTCGTTTAGCTTTTTACCTTTTTACTTAAGTCATTAACTTTCTTCTAATTAATTTCCAGTAGGTAATTGGTCATTTAATTAGTGAAATGCAAAAATGATGTGTTCTGCCATGTAGTACAGTAGTATCTTTCCTGAATGGCTGTATAGACATGTTGTGCAGTCTTCTAGACATCACTGACTGAATCTCTCTCTTGAAAATGCTTTAATTAAAAAAAAAAATCAGATCACAAGAAAATTTCAGTTTAAAAGTGTCACAGAAAGAATCCTGCCCCAGTTGCCTTTCATTTCTAACTGAATTATTACCAAGATGAGAATTTCCACCACAAGCCTAATCTTTGTCAGCACATACACATATGTGCCACTATCAGTTACCTGATTTATGATGATCATTATCTACAATAAAAAGGCAGTACAGCAGTTTTTAACAGCAGTCTTTAAGATACAAATTGGCCAGATAACCCCATTTCATTAACCCATTAACTGCCAACCGGTGGGCAGCATCAAGGCGGACTATTGAAAAATAGAAATGAGCAATTAATATAATTTTGAAGAGAAATAATCTGCTCTATCGTTTAACCTTCCCTTTCACGTTCTCCGTTTCATTTCATATCCCAACTGTCAGGCACAGTTCATAAAGCAGAGATGAATCCTCTTTGAACCAAACAAGAAGCAATCACAGAGGAAGCTCAAAATGTTCTGATTGTGCGATTGATAGTGTTTGGACGGCAGATTTAAACACATGTTTTCACTAATGTCCATCTGGAACTTCTCCTAAAATTATCTGCATACTTTGGAAACAAGATAGGAAATAGGAGAGGTTTGGTTACCAAAAGAATGAAAGGTAATGCCAAGTTTTTCTTTGAACTCTTTAATGATATTTGGTCTACAACCTGGAGTATTTACATGGAATAATCCCCATTGAACTCTTCTTTTGTGCATGCGTGTGCATGTTTACATGGCTGTCCATAACATGCACGCCTCTGCGTATTTCAGCGATTAAGGGCAGTGAGGTTATTGATTTGGAAGTGGGATGCATGTTGAAATTCAAGGTGGGCTTCCCGTCTCGTCCGTTACCCTTGGCTGACAGAGCTCCCTGTAGACCTGCGTGCACTCTGCACACCCTGTGTTCTCTAATTCATTAGTTTCACTCTCACACAGCTATCAAACACCATCATCTGGCATGGAAGTAACCGCTGAAGCCAGTTTGCTGGATCAACTATGGAGGAGGAAATGCACAAAGAAGCATATCAAACATCGTACACATGCAAAAATATTAATTCTTATTACTTGCATGTTTTAGATGCAGACTATTCTCCTTGCTGCTTTGATTTGAAAATTACATGGAATATTATATACTTTGAGGCCCAGACTAAAGATGTAACCAGCATAAACTACATGGGTGTGATTCTGTATGCATCTTCTTCACTGCCTGGTATTCCTGAAACAGCTGTATGCAATATTAAGTTGTGTATGTGGACAAAGTTGTTCTATATTAAGGGCAGCTGAAATAAAATAAATCATATTTCTATTATGTAATTTCAGCCAGAGCGTAATCTTCTTCTGATATTGACTCCAATATCCATTGCTAGTCAAAGCAATGAAATTTATTGTCATTTTGTATGCACAGAGTGTATACAAAACGAAATTTCATTGCTTACAGTTTACAACAGTGTAATGATATTGCAGTTGGTAGTAAATAAATCGACCAATATAAAGTGCACCAGTGATCAGAATGTAACAATATAGGAGAAAAAGGAAACCAGTTTGAAAAAAGTCGCAAAAGGGCATTAATATGAAAATGTTCCATGCAGTGCAAAAATACATGGTGAAAAATTCAGTAGAAACATACAGCTGTGTCCTATTTAAAAGGATTACAAAAGTTCAGCAACATAGTTAGTGCAAAATAATGTGATGCAGAGTCCAGTTTAGAGTGCAACAGTTCAGCAGTCTGATGGCAAGGGGTAAAAAGCTGTTGCAGAACCTGCTGGACCTGCAGTGGATGCTGCAAAGCCTCTTCCCAGAGGGCAGCAGGGAGAACAGTCCATGGTGGGGGTCTGAGAAGTCGCTGATTACATTACAGGCTCTGGACATGCAGCACTGGGATGAAATGTCCATAATGGAGGGAAAAGGAGCTCGACGATCTTCTCTGCAAACCTCAACACTCTTCTAACATTCTTCCAGTTTGAGGCGCTGCAGCAAAGTGAGACAGCTGGTCAGAATGCTCTCTATGGTGCGTCTCTAGAAGGTCGTGAGGATCTACAGATGTCGCCAGAATTACACACACAAATAAATTAAATAAAATTATTTTGAAAGTACTAATAACAAGATCTGTTATTAGTTGGACTCAAAGAGCAATTAAAAGTTAGACAAAGTCTAAGAATAAAATAAAAAGAGACCAATATAATCAGCATAACTTCACTTATACATTATATAGCTTAAGGGAATTAGATTACCTGTTTTATTGGGCATTTTTAAGTTTCAAATCCCTATCCAGCTAAGAGATCAAATAATCATTTTTCAGTTTTTCTATATAATCCAATAAGAATGTATTTAAATATCCAGATATTTGACAGAGCGCTTCCTGTCAAACAGCCTAATATCATCCCCAGGACAAATAAACAGGCCAACAACATCACAGATCCTGTACTGTGGGAAAAGAAGCTATATCTCAAAAACCTTCTATTAAAGCACACAGTTCCAGATAAAATATCAGAAGCTTCCTCCACAAGTACATTTCCCTCTCCCCATTGTTTGGCAAACAAAAGGTAGAAAGTTTCAGTTTTTCTGTAGGAAAAATTGTGATACTGCATGTAAAAAGGTCAAGTTACTCTCTTAATTTCACACCGACAAAACTTGAACTGGGACTCCTTGATATAAACTTGGAAAACTTCACTTTTCCTGATTTATGCTGCAGTGAATGTTGGTGTCAAACAAAGTGATGTAGGGATTTTTTTCTTCAATATTTACACTCAAATCAAAAGATGAGGTTTAGTTTGTGTGTCTGTACCATATGCTGTGGGAGTAGTAATAATTCAGATGATTTCAGGTCTCTACTAGAGCTATGTTTTGACAAGTGTGTTGATAATAAAAGTCCGACAATCAAACACTGATTCTATGTTTATCTTGGCATGTTTTGCTGTCAGAGTGAAACGGTTTCTCTCTGTGGGGTTTTCTGCCTTTAATCACCGTTTTTCTTGCAACGCTCACCAGACCTTAGTGTTTCGAGTGTTATTGCTTCACGCTTTAATAGAACCTGAAAAATAGATACAGAATAGAAAAACACAAATTAAAAAGAAAATAGTTATATTATGTTTGATTTTTTTCTTGAATGGAGAGTAAGTGTTAACACGGAGTGCACTACAAGATTATTTATACCTCTTGAACTGACAAAGATAGCACAGATTTATGAAGTGAAAGAAAAAGCAAACATTTTGCACAAATAAAATCAGAGTAAGCCCATACCAGCTTTGGGAATGTAGAGCTCAGGACTAGACTATTCTAAAATGAATATGTGAGTAGGTTAGAGCATAATACGTACATACTTTTTTTTTTTTAAACTTAAAGGGGAACACCGTTTTTTTTACATTGTCTGCTTGATTTTACGTTATTAAAGCAAGTTCTACTCACCCATATTAGTTTTGTGTCATTTGGAGCTGTTCCGAAGATATTCAGTTTTGTAATCCAATTCCTATGGGCAACGAGATGAAGGCACAAACTAAACTGTTCATCATTTATCATTTATGGTACGCCAGCATTCATAACATGGCAAATCCCTGTCCCCCAGGCATCCGCGGTTATATTTTCTATAGTTAAATTTTTTTTAAACAAAGCGACGTGTGTATGACGTTATCCGCGCGCCGACTACCATTCATTCATCCTGTCCACTGCACTGCTGCTAGTTTTACTCACATGCCTGGAAGATGTCTAGTGCTACTACCACAGATGATCTCCCTCTCCAAATGGAATTGAACGATTCAGATTAGTTAGCCGAATGAATAGAAGGGGTAGAGCGTAGCCGCCTGTGGCTTCCTGTCACAACTCCAGTCCTGCGCACGGGGTGACGTCAATGCTTTGTTTTTAAAAGATATAAATATAAAAAATAATATAACCGCGGATGTCGCGTACATGATATGAATGCTGGCGAACCAGTTTAGTTTGTGCCTTCAACTCGTTGCCTAAAGGAAGACGTTACTTGGATTACAAAAACGAATATCTTTAGAACAGCTCCAAATGACACAAAACTAATATGGGTAAGTAGAACATGATGTAATAACGGAAAATCAAGGGTCAAATGGAAAAAAAAAACGGAGTTCCCCTTTAAATCCCTCCCTGATAGTTTTGGCTTTTGTTCTGCTGAATGTTTGTCACAGCCTCCACTGTTTTCAGGGTTCCCATTTATTTAGCACCATCCATCTTCTAACCAACCCTTAACAACTTGTCCTTTCTAAAGAAAAGCCCCCCACCGCATGATGTCCTCGTTTTGTTGTGTTTCACTGCCGGGTGAACTGCTCCTTATAATGTCCAGCGGTAGTTTCTGGCACATTAACATTCCATGTTTTTTTAACGTTCCTTAGATGATTTGTGTTTAAATGCAGCTTCTTAGAGCTTTCATCTTTCCCATAAAGGCAATATCTACAGATTCTGACTGATAAACCTCAGATAAACAGAACAGCTGTAACAAGGCGAGAGTCTTTGTTAGTAATTGATTGGATCTAGAACACAGATTATCTTATCACAGATTAATTATAAATGTGTAGAAAACATAAATAATATTCCTTTAATTTTTGTAAGTTTGTGCTACTTTGGATTTTCCGTTTGATATTTGTCAATGTAACATGTCAAACTGTCTTCAAAGGTTAAAATATTTTGGAAACCAAAGTAAACATCCTGTAGACCTTTTGTCTTTCCAAGAAAACTAGCACTGTAATATGTATTCAGTTTGCAAATATGTTTTTTTTCTGTCTCAAAATGTCAAAACAGACGTTTTGAATTTTTCTTCCTTTAAACTTGTATTCTCTATTGTTTGCAAACCAACTCAGTGCCCCCACCCAGCAGTGACCTTTTGAATGTTGACCTCCTCTTCAGCAGTGACCTAAAAACAGGTTCAAGAATCACCACAGTGAAGTATTTCAGCAGACGAGTCATCCACCGGTCCAGTCTGGTTAACCACTGCCCTACAAGTATGTGTGTGTGTGTGTATGTTTTTGCCTGAAGCATAGCAGACTCATGCAGTGGGAGAACCGCTGTGTGTACCTGTTTGCAGTGTATGACATTTTATGATCGAACAAGCTTTTTATTTGCAGGCTACAGGATACCCTCGTATTCTCTCATTCTCTTTCTCTCACTTTTTCACGCACACACACACAAAACTCACAATAGCTCTCAGCTCCCATGGTGACTGTGTTCCAGTGTATGGGATTTTCCAGGCGGAGTCCGGAAAAGGGACACTTCACAGTTTGTCCTGGAAGTTTGCTTTGATGTTATCCCTGAGGGAGGACATTTCCTGAGCCCACCCCCCCCCAAAATCACCACCACTACACACACACACATACACACAGTCACACACGTTATGCACTTATCTTCACAAGGACTTGCATTGACTTCTATTTATTTTCCATTCATTTGTATGGACTAACCCTGAGCTCAAACTTAAATTTACCTGAATTTAATCCCATCTTAATCAAAAGCCTCACTCCAAGCCCAGTAACAGCACTTTTTGTTATGGCTTTGGTCCCAACAGGAAGCAGTGGGTCCTCACAATGTAGTCTGATGCTGACATTTTTCAACATGTTACATCACCCATACAGTGA
The DNA here is from genome assembly GCF_016077235.1 of Cyprinodon tularosa. Classification (NCBI taxonomy): domain Eukaryota; kingdom Metazoa; phylum Chordata; class Actinopteri; order Cyprinodontiformes; family Cyprinodontidae; genus Cyprinodon; species Cyprinodon tularosa. Next base: position 458,675 of record NW_024039028.1, on the reverse strand, counting down.
CACGCACACACCCTTGAAAGCAAACTGACACACAGCCTTCTATACTTGTTAGGATTTCAGTAATGAAATGTCAATAAAAGCTCACTTTCAGAAGATGTAGGCTTACAAACAGCAAACGGTCCAGCTGATGTGTGCTTTTATTCATGTTCAGTGTCATGTGCTTTGGGCACATAATTATTTTTGTTAATTCTTCTTTCTAGATGGTTTAATGTTGATTTTAGCTTAATGAGTTTTTGTTGATGTTTTGGAGTTCGGATACCTTTTATTTTGGTGAATTAGTGGCTGTTGGACCGCCTATAAATAGGCTTGATTTTTGCCCCTTCATTCATTTCCACCACGGAGGAGGCGCACCTGTCTCCAGTTGCTGTAGGCCGCAGCCGAAACCTCAGACCTGCCATGCAATATTTTTGTAAGCCTTTGCTTGGATGCAGTTTTTGTTGTGATTTTGGCCTGGTAGGACTGGTTGTCCTGTTTTTGATTCTTTATTTCTCTTTAGTAGTTTATTTTTTGCTATAGTCCGGTACTAGTAGGGGCTTCAATGGCCCTGTTTAAGTTTTTTTTTGATCGGCTCGCCAGGTCCAACTTTCTGTTAATACCTTGTTTTTTTGTCTTCTTTTCTTTTTTTTCGGAAGCTGACGATATTTAATTCTGTTTTTTTTTCCTTTTTCTCTGCAGAACATCCCCACAGCTGTCTTGAGAAAAGAGGGTTTTTTGAAAGAGAGTTAAACAACAGAATAAATAAAAATAAATGATTTTGTACCCTCAGTTTTGTCTGTGTCCTCAAATACGTTATGCCCTTGTGGATGTAACATTATTCACTTAACTTTTTAAAACTTTTTTATTAATAGACCATTTGACTTTATTCTCAACAGTATATTTTGACTTTATTCTCAACAATTAAACTTTAGTTACTTGGTGCAGAAGAGGGGGAAAAAATTAATCTGCCATGTTTGTCTTCCCCTAATTTTTTACTCAAGTAAAATAACGATATCTGTATAAATAAAGACTTAGGCAAAAGTAAAATTGCAAACGGAACTAATTTGCTTAAGTAAAAAGTTAAAGGTTCTACATAATATTTAATTACGAAAGTGAATTAAGTTTAGCCTGAAATGATACAAAAATCTTTCAAAAACTAATTTTCAATTGCAAACAGTTCTATGCAAAACTAAATCCATCAAGTTTTATTCTAATTTAAGTGTTCAAAAAAATAATAAAACAGATTGAACTAAACATCATTCCTGCATGAGCAATAAAACACTTTAAAAGCTCTGGTTCCACTGTTAAATGAGCATCTAGCAACAGCAGACATTTGTTTGCACTTTGTCATTGAATCTGCAGCAATACCTCCCACCAAGCATTACAGTGAAAAATACAAATAAAATGAAAATGGGGGCTGAAGAATTATGAAAATGGACATTTAAATGACAGTAAAGGACGAATTAAAAGGGATTGTCTTGAATCTCAGAATGTGGTCCATAATTTGCAATGTTTGTTTTCCATGTCACTAACAGTGTTAACATATTCTGCTCCGACTGGAAAGATTCTCTTTTAGCTCTTAATTTTCCCACTGATTTGTTGCAGCTGTTATGTCATTTGTATAAAAGTAACAAGCCAGTTTGGAGAAAGTAATTGGTAGAAAGTACTGACATTTATTTTTTCACATCTAGTGAGTAAAAGTAAAAAGACCTGAGAAAAATATATACCCAAGTTAAGTACTGATACATAAAAGGCTACTTCTTAACTAAATATTTATACAGTTACCTGACATTCATGATCACAAACATCTTACAGTAAACCTGGCCAAACATCTAGGAGGAGACATAAATCACATAATGACAAATCGCTTGAGGAGAAACTACCACTATTAACTGCCAAAGAGGAGTTTTGTTGACTTCTTTTGTTTAACTGCACACATCACTTCAGAAATGAAACACTGTGCAGTTAAACACACTTTATTGAAATTAACAGTTAACTGAAAATAACAGTTTGTCTCAGGAAATCTGTTAGAGGGAAAATTATATTTATATTCTTATAATTGCTATGTGTGCTGAGGGTAGGGGGTGGCTGGTGGGGTTAGGTTCAGGAAGGTAATAATCCTCACAGGTTTTGTCAAAAAACTGCTCCACCATGTTTTTTGCTACTATTATCAAACGTTCAAGTTTTCAAAATACCCACTGTTCACATAAAAGGATAGTTAGAGCAGCAGTAAATTACAAGAAGACATATAAACAGAGAGACGGAGATAAGTAAATCCTGAACCTGTGGCCAGGAAACACAAGGGAAAGCAAAGGTACATGCACTTCAGTTTAATTCAATACAAAGGTATTGATCTCAAAGGGAAGTTAAAGTTCATATAGTCATATGAAAGCTTTGTAGATAAGGAAGGATGTGGGTAGGAAGGAGATACCTCTGACTGAAGAGGGTCCTAAATTAACTCATCTCCAAAGTTCTAGAAAGGTTTGCAGAACTTTCATTATTAGCCTGTCTATGTCATGATGGGATTCAGGTTTCTATCCCACATAAAGAACACAACGGAGACTGATGAAAAGTTTGACTGTTTATTAAAACAAAGACAACGTTAAAGCACAGATGCTGGGAAACAGATCCGGGACTGGTCTCACAGGGTTCTCTGTAGAGAGGGACAGTTTGGTTAGCCAGGATGTGGTAGATCTTGTCAGAGGAATTGAGCAGATCTGTACCTGTGACGTGATTCAGGTTTAGCAGCAGAGGGAGGGAACCAGGAGGGTCCAGAGGCTAGTAGTTGGCAGAGGGCTAAGCAACGGCAGGGCTCGACTTCAGACTTATCAGTGTTCAGGTCCAGGGTTTCTTCCGATTCTCTTCTTGAGAGAGGCCAGGCAGGTTCAGACAGTTTGATTCTTCAGATGAGCTCCTGAGAGCTGGCAGGCAGGTTTCAGCAGAGGAAACTCTTCCAGAGTTCCAGGGTTCAGTCAGGTTTCTTCCTAAGAAGCAGAGAGGACAAAAATTGATTAGATTCAGATTCTGGTTTCAGGGGAGTCAGAGAATCAGACAGGCTGGTTGGCTCAGGCTTTGCTAACCATAACTGGCTTAACACTCTGGCGCTGGAGTGTAGTCCTGCCGCTGCTTATATGCTGGTCTCCTGATGACTGATGAGCCGCAGGTGTGGTCGTCAGCTCAGCTCCAGGAGACCTAGGGCGCCCTCTGCTGGAGAAGGTGGACAGACCTCCAGATTCCAACAGTCTATCTTGTTGTTTCTATTCAGTTTAGTTATATATGGCTACTGTACTGGAAAAGTCATTTCAAAGCTCTTTAAACAGATAATTAAATTAAATCAGACAGATTGCTTAAAAGTTTTCTATCAAAGGAAAACCTTCTGATTGCATTAAGTCATTAGTCTTTTTTCCATCTCACTAAAATGCAAAATCTAAGCAAACTTTAAAATTTCGATAGAAAAATAAAATTTGACCATAAAGTGTAATGTCTTCATATGTCGTCCTCCACCGTATGTCCCACGCATGGCTGTCATAAACAGGAGGTAGAGGCTGCTATAACATGTACCACAGATCAGTAATGGAGGAAATTTTTTTATAAATGTGTTGCTATCGGGCAAATTGCTCTGTTAAAATGTCAGCTGGTAATGGCAATCTTCCTTCCAACCATGTTTATGCACATAATAGAAACATCCATGAAAAACCAAGTCCAGTGGATTTTCGTCTGAGGCATTGGTTCTGAAGGACAGCCTGGCGGCCTGCTCGAACATAGTTCATAGATTAATACAGCTACTTTATCAAGTCAGAGGACTAGACCAAAGTGCTTTATGCTAAATACAGTCATTCACAAAGGAATATATGGTGGCAATTCTATTTCATAGAGTTAAACAATGTATATGTATATTATATATATCCAAGTATTTGCCTAATTTCAGGTCTATATACAGCGCTTGCTGCATATTGATGCTCTGTGTAAGTTCCCTCCTAAAACCCGCCTAAGTATTTTTAGAGGGTCAAATCTGTTGCTGAATAGGTCATGTGACTAAGAGCACTGCTTTATGGCACTCTGAGCTCCCCTAACACAGGGAAGATAACTAGGCTAAAAGTTGTCATGAAACAAAAAAGATATGATACTTATCTGATCAGACATGTTTTTTGGTTTTCTTATGTTGGATTTAATCTAGAGCGGTGAAGTTGGGCTTGTCTTTACAGGTAATTTCACAACTTCTCAGTCTGCTGCTCCAAAGTGGTCTGCTATCAGATTCCAAAATAACCAAAGGAAAAGATTTCTGCAATCTGATCCTAAAATGTATACATGATTTCCATCCCCATGTTTCTGATTTGGGTTTCTCAAAAGATACAAAATTTGGTATCTGAAACTTTAATGATCACCTGATAGGAAAAGATGTTTGTTTTTGCTTGACAGTCGAGAATTTTTTCATGTCAAAGCCTTGCATTGAGTTTCTGCTTTTTTTGACAAGTCATTCTAAGATTAGTTCTGCTAAACCAATCTAAAATAAGCTCCTAATTTATCATGCTTGCCACAACTTGTTGACAACCAGCACCAAATGCAGGAAAGTGGATAGAAAGACCATAATGAGGTAAAGTATTAGAAAAAAGGACTGACATACATGCACAGAATAATCGCAAAACAGAACATAAGCAAACACTTTGAATATCAAAACTTCATAATGAACTAAACACAAAACCCCAATAGGGGGTTTTCATGTGACGTCGCGCTCACGTGACTACTCAGCGCGTCCGCCATATTGGGTGGCAGCCTTAGGCAGTATTGACAGTGAAAAATGGTGAAATTGTGTGTAATTGTTGGTTGCACGGCCCGTGGAGGTGGAGATCAACGCTCTTTCTATCGCATATCAGCCGTAATCGTGAATCAATGTGAAAAAACAAAACAGCTATCTGAACAACGCCGTCACCTATGGCTGACACGGATATCCAGGTCCGATTTGGACGGTGTTAAGCTGGAACACGCCAGAGTCTGCAGTGCTCACTTTGTCACAGGTAATTAACTGTCAAGCATTTAAAACATGTAAGAATATATTAATAATAGGGCTTGGGCGTCATGACGTATTACTTTCCGTGGCCGCAATGTTGACCGTCTCCGCCGCCGCTACTCAGACTACTGCCTATGACCACCGCGTACTGGACTCCCTCTTTCAGCCGTGTTTTAATTTGATTAATTTCACCTTAACTTGATTTCAACCAGCGGGAAAAGGCTCAAATATGTGAGAAACCCGGAGGGTTTAGGAAGGTTTGGCAGTTAACGTTACTAACCAAACCTTTGAAACACATAGCAGCTAGTTAAAAGTACATTACATGCCTGAGTGGTTGTTAGCACTAACGGTTAGCACTGTTTGCTGGCTTTATGAGCTGCAGCTCCTGAACCCATCCATTCGTAAACTGCACATGAGACTCCAAGGACTTGTAGCTTTGGAACTGTTCGCGCACCGCCGGCCGTTAGCCACCTAGCATAGCGAGCCCTGCGTCGGATTGTTTACATTTTTACCATCTTATTAAAACTCACCCGTCCACGTATGATGGCGATTTCCTTCATGTACATCACTTCGACATCTCGTACCCAACCAGATGTGAACTGGTTGTGAGCCTCTAGACCCTTGTACGCTCTCATTTCCTCCAGAGTGTGCAGAGGGTTTTCACTGAACACCGGGTAATGAACTATGTTACCGTGCTCTACATTTGGCCAATCATCTGGATTAGTGCTAAACAAGGCACCGTGGAGGGCATAGGGGTCCATATGGTCGATCACGGAACATTTCCTCAGATATGTTCCATGATCTGGTGGCTCTAGCGTGCTGGCGTACTTATCTATTCGCGACATGATATATTTAATATACGATAATATGCCACCCAAGATGGTGGACCGGGAGCTGGCCAGTGACGTCACTGAAAACCCCCTATTGAATAAAAATAAAACTTAAGTCCCAACTTCTCACAAAGATGATATAGCCATATGGACTATTTAGAAATCTATCAGTTTGCATTTACCAAAGCTTGTGCAAAAGGCCTTTATCTGAACAATATATAGAGTTGAAACAATAATTTATATGAAATAAGTTGCTTGCCTTATTAAAAGAACACCAAGCATTTCTGAATTGATTATTTTCTATAGTCTATATTTCTATAACCACCAACTATTACATGTGCATTCACTTAGACTTGTTTTAATCATGTTATTGTTCCCAACCTGTGGATGTTCATGGTGAAATACATGAATGAATAATGACGGGTGCTCTTCAGAGAAAACAACAGGTGGGATTTCTCATTATAAACACACACAACAAAGATACACACTAATGCACTCATTCATGCCCTTGGGTTAAATACCCAACAGCCAAGAGTTCTAGCTTTTCTTTACCCCCAAAGGCATGGACACATACAAACAGACAAAAACTCTCACATACTTTGGAGTAAAGCAAGCAGAACCAAGCACTTGGAGGCCCCCACCCTCTGACCAAGTCTAATCTGCCTCAGACCCGCCACTTCATTATTCTGCAGATGCCTACATATGCTTCACACACACACACACACACACACACAAACACACACACTCAGAGGGGAGAGCCGAGGTGTAGAGTTTCTTTGCTACAGTCTTGTGTAAACACGTGCCATCAGTCTACCTGCTGAGATGAATCCAGATGAATCAAGGCTTGTTCTTACAGCTCCTCTTACAGTCTGTTTTGCTCTGCTTCACATCACAGTGTGAACTCTGCCATGCCACCCGTGAGCCAAGCGTGCACTGATAGAAGCCTGGTAGCTTGGGTGTGCTCCTGCATAGGAATGTGAGCCTACATCATCCGATGGGGTTGACCCTCTGAAGAACCTGCGTTTTGGATCCAGCAGTGGTTACTCATCAGATGTGTGGTGAGGGTTCTTGGCAATGATTGCTATAAAAGACAGAAGGAATTGATTGGAATAAAACTTTTTTTTTTCTAGTATCTACTGACTGATTTAAGGTTTCTGGCATGTAGTTGTCTCAAAGTTCAGAGATGTCAGTATTGGGTCAGCAAAGCCAGGTACATTTCAATTCTGTTTATTTATATAGTGCCAATTCAAAACACGTCAAATTAAGGCACTTTACAATTCAGCAGATCATACATTCAGATTCAAAGTTTTCTAAGGAAAACCAGTTGATTGCATCAACTCATTGAATGGAAGACAATGCTTGTAGCGAGTGGAGAGGAAAAATCCCTTCAACATCAAGAAAACTCCAGCAGATCCAGGCTCAGTGTGAGCAGCCATCTGCTGAGGCTGACCTGGGTTGAAGGAGACAGAAGCAGACATAGAAAAAGAAGTAGAGATCCAAAGGCAACTGTCAACCAGCTCCACAGGCGGCCCCGTCCAGGAAACACACAGCCAGGCAGATGAGCTCCAAGCCAGCTTCCATGTAAGAGGATGAAGAGAGCACATCCAGTTAATCACAGTCAGAGAAACAGGACTACACTGAAAAACAGGCCAAGCTCCAACATCCACAAACAATGGTGTTGATGGCAGCAGCACAGCTGATATTTCTCTCCAGGATGGAGTCACAGCCAAACAGGAACAGACCAAGATGAAGCTACTATGAGGAAAAGCAGAGAGAGCATAACGTTAGAGCTTGAACTAACAAATTCAGCAGAATGGGAGAAAAGAGATAGAATGAAGCAGAATGATGAAAAAGGGGTCCCTATGTCCTCCAGCAGTCTAAGTCGATATCAGCATAACTATAGAGATAGTTTAGGATAATCTGACTATAAGCTTTATCACAAAGGAAAGTTTTAATCCTACCCTTAAAAGTAGAAAGTGTCATGATTTAACTAAGATCTGACCCAAATGCAGAGAACCAACACAGAGAGACCAGGGAAAAGTTTAACAGGTTTATTAAGAAGGATGTGATGAATCCAGTGTAGCTCTGACACTGTTTAACCAGAAACTGGGAAGTGAGGGGAAGACACTGCGGTTAGTTCAGGCTCAGTGGGAAATTTGATTCTTGAACTAGAAGAGGAGAAAAAAGGTTGCTGACTCATATTTCCAGGAAAAGGTTGTCTCTTATAGAATCCAGTCGGTGTGGGATGTTCCAGTGTTTGTCTTTTACGATGGAGGGTGGACAGGGTTTACCCAGAATGCGGTTGTTCGTGGGAGAATGGAGAGGCTGACTGCCACTTAGATTTCCTGCGGTACTTGAACGGGTTGTTGTGGAGATGGATCCCCTGCTCAGAGAAAAGCCCCAAACAATCCTTGGGGGAAAGGGTTGATCAGAACCACAAACTTGACAAAACAGCGAGGTTAAAGCTCAGGTAGACAAAAACTCAGTTTGACTAGAGCACCCAAAACTGGCAAGCACTCTGGCGTTGAGGTAGTGGCAGTCAGCAGCTTAAGAGCACTCCGTTAATGAGGAAACCTTCCGCAGGTGTCTGAGGAGGCCAACCAGAACCAGGCGCCACCTGGTGGAATAAGGAAGACAAACACAAAACAAACCACACAGACTGGAATCCTAACAGAAAGGGTGTCTGCATCACGGACTGATACTGGTGGTTGGTTCCACCGGAGAAGTATATAAATCATTAATTGCATATGCATCAAGGAAAAGTATTAAAAGCCACACCCCATTGCATGTTTTCTGCATATACATAAAAGGAAGGCCAACTCCTCAACAAAGTAACAATCGGTTAACTTAACATAGCTAAGGCAGGGTGAATACAGGTACTAGCCTATTTATCTACAGTTGTGCTTGAAAATTTACATACTCTTCCATTAAAGACAGAAATAAAGCCCCAAACTAAAACGTAGTCAAACAAAGTTCAGGAAATATTTAATCAGACTTCTGCACCTGTTGACAGGCATGCAGATTCACTGTTCATGAGAAAGGTCATTTAAATTGTCTGGAACAGTTTGTTTTTTTAGAATATTTTTTTTAAAACAATAGTTAATTATCATTAGATGATAAAATGATTAATAAAATTAACATTTAGTCAATTTTAATTCATTATCACTTATTTCATTACTATTGTGAATTCATAATTGTCTTTTATCTGTCTGCCTGTCCATCTTTCTGTCCATATACAGCCGGTTTTAATAACTTTTTAAAATGTTGCAAAAAAGAAAATGCTAATAAAGCAGCCTACGGAGAGAGGTTTTCAAAGGAATGTGTTGGTCTCTTTGTCATTCCACACATACAGTACATAACTATGCTTCCAACCATGTTTTGGGGTGTTATAGCAATGCCGCCAACAGCGGAAACAGTTGTTGTGTCATGTGAAGTGAATGTTTGGCAAATGTTTTTCCATTTTGCATTTTCATTTACGCTTTTCTGATATCAAGTGAACATAAAAAACTTTTTTTGTGAAACTGAATAATATATTTTGAATTGTGCTAGTTTTTCCTCAACCTTTTCTTATTAAATATAAAAATATGCATATAAAATGTTCATGGAATGAAAGGACTGGTTCAGAAAGTGGTGTTTTACAGTCTTTTTATTTCTTTATGCAACAATCAGTTTTTGGAGTTTGTAAAAAGCTTTTTCTAAGCAAATGGCAGTCTGAAACAATAGAATAACTTCAATATTTACATCACACTGTGACGTTCTCGGCTCTTTTGCTGGTCTGATCCACCATTCAGCACACCTGTTACTGCAATGAGCTCCTACTGGCTCCACCTGTTTTTCACCTCATATAAACCCTGTGCAATTCAGTTGTCTTTGCCAGATTTCTCAAGCCACCCGCACGAGCATTCCAGCACTTCTCTTTCTGATCGCCTGTTTGTTGCCTTACCTGATTCTGTCCTTGGACCTGCCTTCCAGCCTAACCCTTGTGAAACTTATTAGCCTGCCTGTTAACAGATCTGGACCGGACCTGCTCCCCTGGATCTCCCTACCTGTACTGTCATTGGAAATCTGCCTCTCTGCAAATGGACCTGGACCCCTCTAGATTACGTCCCTGGAAAAAACCCTGAACGGAGTTACTGCCTGCCTGTTGGCCTTCCCACAGTATTCCCTAAAGCCCGGACCTAGTCAGATCCCAGCTCGCCGACACCTAAGCTACTTCCCGAGGCTCTGAGGTCTAGCTATCAGGGGATTTCCTGTTTGAGAGCGAGCAACGCGCCCCGACTCCCCACATTTGTGTGCTTTTAAATAAAGCTTGTTTCTAACGTCATTGACCTGTGCCGGTATGAATTCTGGGTCCAGTTACTGTACGTTACACAACCTTTTTTTCATAAGGGCGACATCTTTGTTTTTTTACCGACATTTTTTTAATAATATAACATTACATAACATAAAAGTCGAGTCTTTATAGGAAGTGGGTAAATACTTCTAGGCATCACTAGGTATAAAGCATTTAATAAGTCCAGTTGATTTATAAACAATTTATAACCACAGTTAGTTAACAATACTATAATGATTTAAGTTTCTTGAGATTTATCAAACTCTAGCACTATAGGACTTTCCTAACCCTTGCATTGTGCTCTATACTTGGATTTATTATAGCGAGTAGCACCTTATGGTGGTTCTCTTCTGGTGAAACATTGCATTTCAAGGAAAAGTGAGTGTCTGATTTTCTTGATTCTTCAGTCTCTGTATCTTTTTGCTTTACAATGATATACATGATTATACTATAAACATAAAGCACTCTGACCCTTTATAAAAGTGCTGATTTTCTCCTCCAAATCCCAAGATTATTTGTTTATTTTTCTATGTCCCCTGAATGAAACCATGTCCAGGCTCTCCACATGGAATAGGACAGATAGGGCAGCTGCAAGGAGTAGAAAGCTGCTGTAATGACAGTATCTGGGCATAATAATGATAGATGTAGATTTTTAAGCCTATATCACATGGATGCTTTACAAAAACTGATGAGACGTCTGACTGACAGCCCAGTATGAACCTCCTGAGGAAGGTCAGGTTGCTCAGGATAAGATTCATTTACCTTCACTTACACTTTGCACTATAGAGTTTCAGACGAAACCCTGGTTGGATTTGTCATGTAATTGCTGGTCACCTAACCCATGTTTTGCTATTACAAACCTTCTACACAAGGAATGTTAATTTCTGCAGTCAATGAGGGTTTGAGCGTGTTTATGAGAGGGAGAAAAAAACGCTTCCCCCTAACTGATATGATGTTTGACATTTCATTTGCAGCTCTTGTGCAGCAGGTTAATTGTGCTTCCAAAAGCAATCAGGAATCTCTGCCCAGACAAATCCATTTAAAACTTCCATGCATATACAAACACACATGCCCACTCTAATGCATTCAAGTTCAAATTATCATGTCATTCTAGTTAAATGCCAAACAGTAATACGTCATTTTAAACCAGACATATTTTTAAATATTTTTTTAGGTATTCCCTTCTCATTTGCAGGAGCTTTTCACTATTTGCTGACAACAAGCAATAACCATATACCGGTGGCAATACCAGGCAAATTGCTGGAGGTCTGAACAATAAGGAGTACTGGGTAAGGTTTCATTCGGGTGGTGGTGGTGGGGTGTGTGTGGTGGGGTCCGGTGGGTTGGGTGGGTGGGGGGTTTATTTTTTATGCTACAAAAACATTTTACATTTAAGCCAAAAAGTTAAACTTCCATCCAATCGGACCAAGGCAACTTTTTTTTTATGATTGCCGTTTCCCTTACCTGGATTTTGATAAACAACTAATAGGAATAATTTGGTCTTTTTTCACAATGTCTTTTCTTTTGACACCCATCTAAAATGTACCTGTAGCCAAATTCTTCCACCTGAGCTGTGAATCATTGCAGCTCCTCCTCTGATTAATTTAGTGTTTTACCATCTTTCAGTTTATATTGAATGTTTCCTTTTACATCTGATGTTTTATTTATTTCTGATGCTTTATTATACAAAGACTACATACCCATATGTGGAGTGTAACTATTAATAATCTGATGACACTAGTTATGTCAGGTTTTATTTTTGCATGTTAGAGAGATGGTTGAATATAAATGCCTCTCACATGAGGTTTTAATCGGTATGGAGAAAAAAAAATCAGCCTTCAATTAGCTTTCCACTTTTATGATTAGATATTACTTTTTGTTTGTCTCTCTCTTTCAAAATCTCACTAAAACACATTACATGTTTTTATGTTTTACAGCTACAAAGGACATCTGGGCCTGACAAAAAAGGGAAAAAAATACTTTTGTTGCAGGTATATCCAGATATTTACAGTAAAGAAAAAGAAATCCATAAAAATAAACTATATTTTGAACCCAAAAATAGAAAAAAACATGACTGTGTTACAAACTAAAGGATGAAATTTGTGAAAGAGACAACATAGATAAGTTATCTCTTCCAAGAGAAGCATGTCTTGCAAGTCAATGACTGGATGCAATCAAATGGTTTTCCTAACGAGTCTAAGTGCATTGTCTGTGTAAAGTGCCTTGACAAGACATGTTGTGAGGTGGTGCTATATAAATTGATAGATTACTCATTTCACACACTTACTTAGCTCCACCCAGTTCTCATAATCCACTTGTCTGGTCCACCTGCATTAGTCTCTATTTAACCAGCCTTCAGACCAGTCATCAGTGCCAGATTATCTTGAGCCGTTGGTGAAACCTATTCTAGTATTCCTGTGTTCCGATTAACTGATCCTGACCTTTTCTGCCCCCTGATCTCTGAGCCTACCTGTTTCCGTCTGTTCTGTTTGTCTAACCTGTCTTTTGACTCCTGCCGGATCCCTGCCTTTCTGTGTACCATACCTTGAACTGTGACCAGACTTTGTCCTGGATTCTCCCTCAGCACCTGACCGGATCTCTGACCTCCTGGCTCTGACTTCCGAGCATGTCCCCGACAACGGTTTTGGCTTCGCCATCCTGATTAATCTGCCTAAATCATCTCCTCAGCCTCTGGGGTTGAACAGAAGTACAGTATAAGACCAGTTTAGTGACTTTTGTTATCATCCACTTCAAGAAAGACGTGGTCTCTAACCTTTTGAGAAATTAAGAAACCGCTTTGAATACTGGATACTTCGAGCCTGAAAGAATTTAAGTGAATTGAAAATTGAGTGTTTGTAAATGTGTTGATTGTAGTAAAGAATTACAACTATACATTTGATCATTATAAACTGCCCAGTATAAATTTGTCATTAAAAGCCAAAAACAAATCTTTTGGCTTTAATGACAGATATAAGTATAGTAGCACACAAGGGAAAGTTTACAAAGATCAGTAAAAAATATACATACCAACGGTCTCTTTTGGTGTCATAATAGCTGTAGCCTTTTAGCCAGTTCTACTTGACCTCCTGTATTAAATTCAGTGTGCACAGACAGTCAGGTACTCTGTTTTAATTATAGCAATTAAAACATCCTGTGAGAGGCATTTATATTAAACATCTCCATAAGCTTCTGTAATTCTGAAAAGCTCACTGATGTCACCACTACCAGTCTTGTTGCCTGTGCTCTTATTGCTTGTTTGTTCTTTTGTTTTCCCTGTGCCCTTTTGCTGGAGTTCCTATAGGTTCTCCACCTGCATTGCCCACAAGGAACAGTTTCTGTTTTTTTAGACTTAGTTGTTGGGTGTATTGTTTTGTTGGCTTTTTTGTTGTCTTTTTCTCTGTGTCTGTCCAAAGGATCTCTTTCCTTTCCACTGCTTTTCTTTCTTCTGTCTCTCTGTCAGGTTCAGTATTCACATGGAAATTTGGTAACAAAATCATAAATAAAGTAGTTTTAAGTAATCAAGGGGAGCTTCTTACCAACAAAACTTCCCGTGGCAAAGCATATTTGTCCAGTATATCAGGGCACTGAGATTTCAGTTCTGCTGCCATAGTGCTGAACAGTACACAGTACACAGTACAGTAAAGAAAAGAAAAAAAATATCAGTGCGCTGTAAAGAGTAAATTTTTAAAAAGTAGAATAGTTTTCTTTTTCTTTAGGGTGTGCCTGAAGCACATGACCACATGGGGTATAATCAAATACTTCTGAGTGCATCAGCTTCCAGTGCTCCTATCAAACTATGAATTGTAGTATAACCTCAGTAATGCCACCAAGCTAAAACTTTCTAAAAAAGATAGAATTAAATGTTTTTTGTTGGGCCGACCAAGACTTTATGTTGGGAAGTATCCCTGCTGACAGGCGCTAAGTCTTCAGCTGTAAGTGAAAACAGTCGTCAGTGGAAAATCTCTATTTTTCCATGTGTTTAAGCGTAACAACCATGTTTCTCAACTGAAACAGTTTTTCCTTAGTTGTGTTTGTCCAACACAATTAGGCAATCAATGCAGGGGTTTACAGAAACAACATTGTGAGTCTGTACCCAAACCTTAGACAAGGACCTGATGATTTGAACTGGATGCTGATAATGTCTTCACTCCCAGCTGCTATATGCTGAGGTTTCTATTTTCCCATGTATGTTATCATGCATTTGGGAAGCAGCTTGATAAATACTTTAGATAACAAATGTTAACCTGCAAATACTCAGAACTTTGGCTTCCATGCCTTTTTACCTCAAGGGCTTAATTAATGTAGATGTGTGAAAGCTTGGTTCTTTTTTATTCACTGATATTAACATGATGCGTCATTAAGAGCAGCTTTTCAACTCCTTGTTGACAGAGTTAGAAAATCAGCTCTTCACATGACTATATCTCATCCATTAAGATAACAACAGAACATAATTTATATGGCTTTAAATGTGGCATGTTTGTTAGTCCCTTATATTCATGGTGTATTTTGGAAACTACTGAAAAAAAAGGTATTTATGCTTCAGGTTTATAATGAAGAATGAGAATATTTTCATTTTTTGAGTCAACATTCATGCATTGTTAATGCCAAGGTAGGAGGAGAATTGGTTGGCTGGTTTGAGATGATAGAAAGGAAACAGTTGCTTAAGAAATGACTAATTTATGCAAAACATCGCGCACACCATGCCAAACCATAAAACAGATGTATTGAAACAGCTGCAGACCACACTAGATGTCACCTCTTTTCATAAAGGACAGGAAACTGTGGTTAAAGTTAAAACAGCCTTAACAAAACTGAACTGTAACATGTTGGAAAACCATTGTCTGATCCAATAAGACTTAATTTGAGCTCATACAAATGGCAGGGTTAGGATATAACATGAAAATCATGGAAGCACTGATCCGTACTGACTTGCATTTATGGTTCACATTGGTGGAGGGGAAAATATGCTATGAGGAATATTTTCTTTGCAAACCTTGGGCCCCTTAGTACATACAGAGCCTCATTTTAATGACACAACCACAATGCCACAGTGACTGTAGCTGCTGACCATGTTTTTACATATTTGGACACACTGCGCCCACCTTATAAAACCACATTACAACAGAATAAGAATTACATAGAAAAGCTCAAAGGTTCATACAAGCTTCACAGCCTCCGCAATCACCAGATCCAAGAGCAAACTCAAGCTTTATCTGATGAAGCTGCTGGTGATTGTATGTCAGCCTAATTGTTTTGTGAAAGTCTGGCTTTCCAACATTTAAATATGTCCACAAAGAGCATGAGAAAGAGCAATAACAAAAATATAAACCATGTTTTGTCTTTGTCCTTCAAAGCATCATTGCAGTGTAGTTAAATTGAAGAAATTTATCAGGTTCTTGTTTTGAGGTCCAAATGTAGAACTTAAACTTTTAGCATTCAGCGTTTGGAGCATGTCCATCAGAAAACATTTGAAATACTAGTGCGCTTAATTCACCGCAATCAGACAGAAAGAGGGCTTAGACAAAGGAAGAGGGGAGAAACATGCAAGAAATGTCCCAAGCTTATTCTTCACATTACCGCTTTCCAGCAGAGGATTATACCTGCATTATTCAAAGTTGACACCATATTTGAGCTGAATAGAAAATGGAATCCAATTGATCATCAACCTGGGACTATGCAATGATGAAAAAATCATGCTGAAAATCACATTATATCTTTCTTAGGGAAAACAAACAGCTTTTGTCTGAGTTTCAAGTGCCGTTACAAATGCCGTAAAAAAACAATAATTTCACCCAAAAAGATGTGTATAGACGAACCACAAGGATATGTTTTCAGTTCTGTGGAATTTGCTTAAATTATCATTTAATTTGTTGATATAATTAAATATTAATTAAAGAAGCTTTTTAATAGAAAAATAATTCAATTGAAAAAATCAATATAAGAAAATGATTAATGAAATTAATGGAACAACACAGAACAAAAGCAGGGAAAAAAGTGCACATGCATAATTGAAATTATCCCACTGAACCTCATTAAAAACTTCAACTTATTTAGTTTAAATGTTCCTTTTTGTGTCGAGTTAGCTGGTATTATAGAACATGACGTGTCTTTGAAATGCAGTGGGGAATGTTGACGTCTTTTGTTGATAGATTTTTGTTTTATTCACTAATGAAGAGCAACAGATATCCATGTAATCAAATTGGCTATGCTGGGGGCTATTTGTGAGAGCCAAACTTGCTACAAGCCAAATTTAAACAAATGGGCCTCTTTCTTTCAGAGGATAAAATAAGGCTGTGGCTGAGAAGAACAAATGCACAAGGGTTTAAGTAATCAACCACACATAACAAACACCAAGTGCCAAAGTGTTTTTTTTTTATTTCCAATATTCCTATCTTTTTTATTACTCATACACAGTTGCATTCAGGGCAAATTTGATTTGACTAGCGCTGATCAAACCTCAGGGTGTAAGTGGAGATAGAGGGGATAGAGGAGGTGAATCAATGACTGAGCACAGAGCCTGTTTTTCCTATTAAAAGAAAGGCTGACGGATGCATTGTGCTTCAGCTGCTAACTGACAGCTTTAAAGATGAACAATGAGTCTATCCAGCTTCCATAACCTGAGAGGAGAGACCTTTTCTTATGCCTACAAGGTTCAAGCCATAATCCTTTTTACTACATCGTTGTGTCACAAGTGTCTCTAAAATGTAATAGATCCCTATGCTTTTTATTAAGACGGTAAAAAGATGTAATTTGGGTTGACTGAAGGACCAGATGTGTCCGTGGCATCAGAGAAAAGGATTACAGGTGCACACGAGTAACTAAACATGGACTAAACTCAGACAATGCACATAAATCTGGGGCAAAGGTTTACTGCCTCGGCTGAATGTCACATTTACTGAGGACGTAGACCAACACTCAGTTATACACCAAGGATCTAATTCGAGGCGGAGAAAGTCCCCATTTTCTGTACAGGGTTACAGAGTCGCTTGCTAAAAGCACTCTTTGAAGCGATGAAGTCAGCCCCACAGCTGCTATCTAAGAGTGAGCTAGCCTTTCCTCTCTCCTCACCGTCTCCTTGTCACTAGTTATCATGTCAAAGTCCAGCTGCACTGCCTTTGCTAGGAGCTGTCGCAGAAATGTGTCACTGCAATGTGATGCTTCACACACTTGGTGACAAATCCGGCAGCCAATTTTCACACATGTGGCAAACGTAGGTCTTTTTATTTGGCGCAGACACCGATTTAAACCAAACCATATGGGGTTGTCATCCACTACCTGTGGACATTTTTATTTCTCCTGCAAGTTACTTTTTATCAAACCAAGGAGAACTGAACTTACCTCAAGTGTTTCTTTTCCCTCCTTCTTTCCAGGGACAGTCATCCAAGGGTAAAACTGACATAAGCTGTTGTTTCACCAGATTGCTTCTGTCTTCTCAGACTTTGTGAACTTTGCTAATGACTCTTTGGCAGTGTTGTGCTTTCAGCTTTGTCATACAATGTCCCTCTTGGATATTTCCATAAGCTTACGTACTAATTCTGACAGCATGAAGCACATGAATTTGATCAGAAGGGACAAGCTAGACAGCAAATATGACATCTGGCATAAAGGCGGTGTTACACTTCATATGTTTTTATTATGAAATTTACTTCATTACGACTTGAGAACAGATATGACACTCTGTCACATTTTCTTTCCCCTTATCATGATTTCTTCTCTCTTTCAGAAGCACACACCCAACCAAAGACTTAAATGCTTTTGTATGGAAAGGGTTAGAATTCCATTTCAATCCACTGTCAGCCATTATTTACATACAGATAAAACACGGAGCCTTCCCGGGAACACAGTAGCCTCACTTTCCTCAGGCTAAGAGGATGAGCATGAATGTCGTCTATTAGAGAGTTACAGGGCAAAAAACTCTACTGACCAGAAATAACACAAAAGCCATTCTTCATCTGCCGGACAAAAAAAAAAAATATTTTTGGAAGTTGGGTTTCCTGTTACATGTGATGTAATCTAAGATAACATTTCAGAAAACAGAACTTCAGCCTAAGATTGAGGTGATATTATGATGAACCTCTTTTTTTAGTCAGGACCTCAACATCTTGTCTTAAAATTGAAATCTTCTCTTGGTATGAATATTCCTAGAAGAAAATGTTCAACCAGCACTTAGTGATTCTGAACTCAAAAGCAATATTTTTTGTGTTGGAGATGAACAATTAAATTTCATTCATTTATGAAGGGTTAAACATTACAGGTATTCATTTCAGGCATTTAAAAAAAAAATACATCTCAAATACATGCTAGTTATGATGCATTTCAGTTTATCATTATATCAGCCAAAAAGTTTTTATCAACGGAAACCCGGCAAACTGCACCGTCATTGACTCGCAGCAATTACTCATAACGAGCATGCATGAAATAACTGTGAAAAGAAACATCAGCTCAGTCTGAATAATCATGTTCATATTGAGAAGAGCCAGTACAACTAAATTTTTTGCCAGACTCCTCATATCTAAAAAGGGTTTGCCAACTATTCCTTCAAAAAAATGCTGTTCCATATTAAAGGATACTGTATAAGCATTTGTCAGAGTCTTGGTTTGTTTCTGTTCCTGTTTTTCTTGGTTTTCCATTTGTTGTCCTCTGCTGCCCTCTTGTGTCCTCTATCCCTAGCTCTGTTTTCTGCTCTGTCCTCACCTGTTTTCAATTCCCTCGTTAGCCCTCTCTTTGTCTCAGTCCCCTTTAAAAGCCCTCCCTCTTCAGTTCCTGTTTGCTGGATCCTCGTCTAACGTCTGTCTGCTTTCCTTGTCTCTCCCTGGCTCCTAGAGTTTTGGTTTACCCCTGATGTCTCCTTGGTTCTGGTGCGTTTGTTATTCTCTGTTGGATTTTGATTCCTGCCTCAGTTCCTATGAACCTTAATAAACCCACTTAAATTCACCTCTGCCTACTGGCCTCTGCATTTGGGTCCTCCAAACCAACACAGTTTCTTGACAGCATTGCTGTCATCTAGCAGTAAAAAGGGGGAATTTTACTCAAATAAACACTATAGTCCAGCACACTACTAGCCTCAAAGCGTAAAACAGCAACATTGCTGCTCTGATTGTGGTCAGAGGTCCTGGTGGTGCCAGGGTACAGCAGCCCCGTTTCTGTCAGTGAACCCCAGGGCAGCTGTGGCTACAATGTAGCTTGCCATCATTGGTGTGTGAGTGAAAGAGAGAATGAGTGAATGTAGTGTAAAGTGCTTTAGTCAAGTCTCCTGACTTGAAAAAGCACAATATAAGTACAGGCCATTTACCAACAGTAGCCACCGTGTATCAAAAATCCTCTACGAGGCCTATGTAACCATGTGAAGCGAAGTCTCTTCAAGCTGCCATTTAATGTGAAAAGAGCCAGCGTTTACTGCGGCTTTAAAAGCTACTAAACCCATGACCCTAACCCTACCCTATTCAATACCTACAAGATTGGTATATGTTTGCGCAATCTACTGTAATGTTTGTAATGGTAAAAAGCTAAATTGTACTCTTAAACCAAATAAAAAAGTTAGCTTCACGCTAATTTAGAATGTACAGTTCACTTACTTGTAAAGGATAAATATGGTAATCTCAGCAAGGCAAGGGATGGCAAGGGAAGTTTATTTATATAGCACAATTCAGTACATGGACGATTCACAGTTGTTTACAAAAAATAGACAATTAAATATAAGAAAAATAAACGCAGAGTAAAGGTGAATAAAGATAAAAACATGATTTTCTGATTTCTTTAGGAAGTTTGTTCCAAATAAGTGGAGCATAGAAACTAAATGCTGCCTCTCTGTGTTTGGTTATAATTCAGGGTGTACATAGGCTATGTTCACACTGCAGCCTGAAGTGACCCAATTCCGATTTTTTTGCCCATATGTGACCTGTATCAGATCTTTTTATGACAGTCTGAACGACACAGATCGGATTTTTTCAAATGCGACCCAGGCCACTTGGATATGTGGTCCTGAATCCGATACGTATCTGATCTTTTCAAATGCGACCTGTGTCTGTACGGCCAGGTCGCATTCATCCGACCTACACGTCATTGATACTTGACAAATGTTACTAAACGTTACTAATCTGCGTCCTACTAAGCGGAGGCGGGAAAAACTAACAACCATTGCGGAAGATAACACAGAGGGCAGTCAATGGAGAGAAAGTGAGGTTGCTGACTTAATTCATATTTGTAAAGATAGCTTGATTCAGACCAAACTCGAAGGGTCTTACCGGAACCTGGCTCTCTTTCTTTTTGATCTTCTTAAAAAGATTTCGTTCGTAATGTGCCTGCTCCTGTTGGAGAAGAACTTAAAGAACGCAATATACGCTGCGGTATTATGAGTCATGTTTACTTCCGCAAACACTGAGGACGCTTGCTACATGTGACGTCATCGCGTCCTCGAGTGCGCATGCGGGACACTTCAGTTGAACGCTTTCAGTTCACACAGTAGATCACATACAAGTCGCATATACTTGGAAGTGTGAACGGACACACAAAAAAATCCGATTTCACAAAAAAATCGGAATTGAGCATTAAGGCCTGCAGTGTGAACGTAGCCATAGTAGGCTTGAACTAGAAGACCTGGGTGGTCTGACAGGTTTTTGGAATGAAAGCAAATCTGTTATGTATTGATGTGTTGATCCATTCCGTGGTTTATAGACTAACAGAAGGGCAGCAGCGTTTTCATCAGCTGCAGCTGTCTGATTAAGTTTTTAGACAAACCAATGAAGACACTGTTGGTGAGATGAATTCTACTAAAGATAAATGCATGAATGAGTTTTATTTCTAGATCCTGCTTGGACATTAATAATTTAATCCTGGAAATGTTCTTCAGGTGGTAAAAGTCTGACTTAGTAACTGCCTTTATGTGCCTCTGAGGATTCAGGTCAAGATTTCGGCCACAATCAGTGATTTCTAGCTGTTATAACTGAAGCTGTGAGCTAAGTCTGGATCTCTCCTCCTTTGGTCTGGAAGTTATTACCTCAGCTTTGCTATTATTCAGTTAGAAAAAATTATGGCACATCCACATATTGATCTGTTCTAAACATCTAGCCAACGCTCTGATGGGTTCATAGTCACCTGGTCACACTGTGATGTAAAGCAGTGTGTCTGCATAGTTATGGTAACTGACCTCATTGTCCGCAAGAATCTGAGCTGAGGCTAGCATGGAGATTTTTTAATAGGACGGGCTCTAGAATGGAGCCATGGGGAACCCCGCATGTCATTTTTCTGGTCTCTGATTTAAAGTTATTGACACATACTGTAGAAGTCCCTGTCCTTCAAGTAGGATTTAAACCAATTCAGTGTGGTACCACGGAGGCAAAGTTAGTTTTCTAGATGTTCTACTAACCCTGAATTTATATGGATGTCATTGAGCACCTTTATTAAGACTCTGCACTGTGGTTGGCACGGAAACCTGACTGGAAGACATTACAGCAGCTGGTCATCATTAAGAAGGCATTTACTGCTGAAACAAAACTTTTTTAATTATCTTACTGATGGAGGGGAGGTTTGAGATGGGTCTCTAGTTCTGCAGGACCCATTTGTCCAAGTTTCTCTTTTTCATCAATGGTTTGATAATTGCTGACC
Source organism: Cyprinodon tularosa (assembly GCF_016077235.1). Taxonomy (NCBI): domain Eukaryota; kingdom Metazoa; phylum Chordata; class Actinopteri; order Cyprinodontiformes; family Cyprinodontidae; genus Cyprinodon; species Cyprinodon tularosa. Next base: position 436,924 of record NW_024039028.1, on the reverse strand, counting down.
AATGACATAAGGGATGTGTTCATGATTTGAAGCAAATGAGGCTCTAAAACAGGGAAAACCTACTTAATTAAACCTGTGGGAAAAACATCAAGACAAGAGGAAGAGGAGCTTAGCTGTTCCTTCTCTTTATTTATTCTTCAGTTTATTTGGAAGAATTTGGGCATTTTAACAGAGTTTAATGAATATGGAGACAGTGTTGAACTTGAGTTGGCGTTGATGTGCAAACTGCTTTTCTAAAAAGGCCTTTTTAGATTGGAGTTCAACAGCCATTCAGTTAGGAGGGTTTGCTAACCTGTCGGATGTGGTAAATAAGGCACAAGCATTGTTTATGATTGTGTTGATAAACTTAGAGAAGAAAGATTTTTCTTGAACCTTTTAGTGTAAATTATATGTGTGAAGTTTATCTTTATACTTAGTTTTAATAGTCAACATGGAGTCCATTCTTTCACTCCCTTTGTTGGGCTTTTCGGCATTCACTCTTCTCTTTTCTTACTGCTGGAGCATTTCTCCTAGGAGATTTAATCTTCCTAGAGATAGCTTTCATTTTAACTGGAGCAATGGTATCTGCAACTCTAGAATAGAAATTATCAACCAGCTCATCTAATGAGTTATAGGGTAAAGTGGAAAGAGCAGGGTAAGTCTGGGTAAAGTTATTATTTGCACGGTCGATGATAACATGTTTAGAATTAGAATAGTGGGAAGAATGGTTTCACAGCAAACAGAAAATGGTCTGATAGGGCAACATCACTCCGATTTAAAATCTTTGTCTTTTATTAGCTCCTTCCACCTGTAGAAGTCTTTGCCCAGTGTTTATCCTTGAAGCAATGTTTTGTTATCTTTTAAGCTGCTGTTTCACTTTCCTGGGGAGGGTGAAACAGTTTCTTGTGCTGCTGCATATATACGTTCCTGGTGCTGTAGTAGTGCAGATCTTCAGTTGTTTAAGAAAAATGTTTTTGCACACATGAGAAAATTCAAAAATGAATTGATATTGTTGGTGGGGTGGAAGAAAGAAGTTGACTTTGTTTGATCTTTGTGTTTTCTAAACAATCCAAAATAAGGCAAACCCATGTAGACTCACAAATACTTTAAGACATTAACAGTGTTGGGCACGTTACTTTGAAAAAGTAATTAGTTATAGTTACTAGTTACTTCTCCCAAAAAGTAACTGAGTCACTAACTGAGTTACTCCACAATTAAAGTAACTAGTTACTAGTAAAAGTAACTATTGCGTTACTTTTGCGTTTCTCGCCCCCGTAACCCTCACCACCCAACCCCCACCTTCTCGCGGTGTTTTTCTAATGCCAGCTGAACCTGCAGAGAGTTTGGCATTTATTGCAACTCAACGTAAATGACTTCGGGGGGGAACTTGATGTGAAGTTTTTTAACAGGGAATTCAGATCTGGTGAGTATATAACATTAATAACTGGGGATGTCTAATTCTGAAATCCTGTGTGTTTGGGTTGTTATAGATACTGCAACATCTATCTATCATCTATCTATCTAGATGTATACTCTGTGTGTGACATAAAATATGGATCTCCATCCCTGCCACAAAGGCCATCAAATAATGTTTAAAATAAAAAATACAGTAGGTTGAAAAGGCAGAGTATCCATCCATCCATCCATCCATCCATCCATCCATCCATCCATCCATCCATCCATCCATCCATCCATCCATCCATCCATCCATCCATCCATCCATCCATCCATCCATCCATCCATCCATCCATCCATCCATCCATCCATCCAGATTTCTCCCTTTCTCCATATAGGCTATCATTTGATCGTTCACGCTCTCCATAGTTCTCCTGTGGCGCGAGCACAGGGCGGCTGTTGCGCACCTTTAGCGAGCATGTGCGTTTCCTGCCGTACGGCGATGAATCGTGCCGCCTGCGCTGTGCGGAGATGCAGGGGAAACCGTATGTGATGGGAAAACGCAGTTCGACGTATCACCGGTATTTCCATCTGGAAAACGCTGTTTTCCTGCTGGAGTCCTCCTCACTCTCCATCTCTCTGTGTGTGCTGTACGTTAACACCCACCAGCGGAAACACCCACCTACCCAACTGACAGAAGGAATCTCACTATACATCAGCCATTCTCATCCTCCCCTCTCTCATGACAAGGTGCGCACGAGTCCTATCATGAAAAAAGGTTCATTGTGTGACCTGAGTAACGCGCAGTAACGGGGTGTCTGCAATGGTAACTGCGTTATAGTTACAGTCAAAGTAATTAGTTAGATTACTCATTACTAAAACAAGGTAACGGCGTTAGTAACGCCGTTACTTTCAATGCCCTTAGTCCCATCACTGGACATGAACCAAAAGAACACAATGAGAGATGGTCATCAGAAATTCAAACCATTATGGTATATATGTTTTTGCTGCCTCCCTAATGTATTTATTTCTACCTGATGTCCTCACTTGTCTCTTCTATCACCGACCTCATGTCTGTCTCCTTCACCCCTTGTCTATGGCGTTCTCCACTAAGTCATATGGTCAAAAAGCATTATAAATTAGTTGTAAAAATTACAGATCTTAAAAGTTTTTAAAAATAATGTTTAAACATTATCGATTGGGATTAAGTAGCTGTTCCCTCACTTCCACCTAATATTAGACCAACCTGTTGCTTTCCCCTATCTGTCCTAATTCTTCCTCTGTCATCTTCTCTTCTTTCTCTCCATCCTCACAGCTGAATTAAATTAATGTTATGTTAAGTAGGGTTAAAAAATAAAGCAGTCAAACTACAATAAAAATTAATATTTAAATTTGAATGATCTTCTTGTTGGATAACAGCTACTGACTGGACACTGCATCTGATCTGACTTATCAGATACTTCACAACACCACTGTAGTGATACTGAATAAAACATTTAAACTCCTGTGTCCCCCTGCCAAAAAGGTTGGTAACATGGGTCATCGACCTTCTTGAGTCTAAGGGCTATGATGAGACTGAATTAATGTGTCTGATACACACATAAACTTGTACAACTCATCTTTAATTAAAAAAATCAATAATAAGAAATGTACATATGAGTGATTAAATCGCAGCCTAGAGGGCTAAGCGTTGGATCATAGCTGGGCACTGGCCACGACATTTTAGCTTTCCTGTGTTAATATTTCACAAGTTTTATTTCGGTCATTCTTACACTTAGTGTGTGTTACAGGCGTCTGTATCAGATATTCCCAGAAATACGGAACAAATCGCGTTCCTTATTGCTTCAATAGGGGACGCAACATTTAACAGCCAAATATGGGGCGACTCCGTATCAGACTAGCTTTATCTGACCTGCATATTTACAACCCTCCTGTCCTGTTGTCGATACACTGACAGAACTTACCTACTGTCTTTCAACCACATTGAAAGGCTTTTTTTTCATCCCGCCAGCAACTTTATCCTTCTCCCTTTTTCTTTTTCTGTTTTGCACCCCAGAGAGTTTTTTTTTTTTTTTCTGGCGCTCCATCTTGCTGTTAAGTATGCACTACGAGTGATAGTCAAAGAAAAAAAAAGAAAAACACGCCTGAGTGCGCCTCTTAGGGGCGCGTGCGTAAGCCACCTGTGTGGGAAGGGAGAGCGACAGGATGGGAGGTGAAGGGGGCGCATAATCAGTGCTGTCTTTCTGTTATTGATCGGTTTATGCTGTTAAATATAGAAAATTACAACTAGAAAAATTTATTTTCTAGAGGGGTTTTTTGACGCCCCCTGGAGTGCAGGGCCCCTATGCGTTGCATGCGCTGCATACCCGGTTTTTGCGCCACTGGACACAAACATCCATCCCCGTGAACACTAGGACGGAACTCAATGGTAAAGTAAATTATTCTTATTATTTCAACCATTGCGTATATTAGCTGCGACATATGAATCAAGATACTATGACCGAAAAAATTTGATTGACAGATGACCGTTGATATATGATTGCCCGGATTAAGGTGTACAAGCTGACGTATAACTAACTGGCCGGCATGAAATAACGGAAAAACAAACAGATTTTAAGACAGGATTTTGTTTTTAAATAGAAATTTTCTAACTTTTGGGACAATATGGTCTAATAAAGACTACATTTATATACATGTTTAAGCCAGAATGATTTGAAATTTAAATATGACTTCCCTACGACTTTAAAAGATTATTTCTATTCTATTTTGCTCTTACCACTTAAGGACAGATGTCTTTGGGTTTGTTTGTCCCTGTAAGACACATGTTTGTTATCAAATAATGTGAGATGCTAATGAAATATCAGTTTAGTGGGTGTTTGGTGTGTGTGTGTGGGGTGTTACTTGGATATTTTGCCACTATTTTTAGTTACACCCTGGTGTTTTAAAACTTTATGGGTGTTCTCAACGTGTGACTGCAAATGTTTTCATCTGTTTTTGGTTTTGCATCCCCTTATTCATATCACTGCTAGTTTAAAATGCGTGCCTATGTGGTTGTATACATTACAAGTATGTGGCTTTGTGCCCACAGCTGCTCAACATGGGAAAGGAGGAATGATTTCTCAGCTTTAAGATCTGTAGCTCGTTAGCTAAGTCCAGAATATCTAAGACGTCATCCTGCACAATCCACTTTGTCATCTCCAATACAGATGTTCTGGTAAATGTATTCCATATATGTGCGAAATTATCGGTTTAACCATGATTTGAGCTTGAATCACACTTTCATTTGCTATTCTAACACACAGCCAGTAAAGCATGTGTTCATAGACAATATATGACAGTCGGAATAATTAATTATGATATTTACCACCCCAATGTGTGGGCAATAGATATATTTAAAGTTTCACACCACTGGTGAGCCTCCTTTTACTTCTCGTCTCCACATTTTACTTATTTTGTTTTCTACATGCCTGAAGGCCCACAATCCCTCAACAGAAAGTCATCCAGCACATGATCTATACTCTATTTGAAGAATCTGATCATGTTACCTGTATAAATAAATTGAATAATACTTTTCTAATTGCAGCTTTTATCCTTGTGAGTCTCCCCAGGTTGAATTTTATGGTACATTTATTCATTTCAAGATATATTTTGTGTCTCTATACAATATACAGTACCTCAGGCATTACATCACTGGGGTTGTGAAAGCCATCTTTTGACCCCCTACTTGGTGTCTTGGGGTCCAGACCCCCACTTTAGGGACCCCTTTTTAGATGATAGGCTATATATTTAGAGTACATTAAACTGTAAAAAGTACGGTCTGTATAACTCCAACCTGCTACGAAGGCTTGTGGGAAATAAACAACCTAAAGAGGCAGAGCTACTCACGAAAGGTTACTTGTTTGGGTTCTGTTTGAGGGGAATGTTTTTGTGTTTTCTTTTTAGTTTCTCCTCCTACCCAAAAGATGGTGCCCATTCCCCTGTTTGGCCTGGAGGGCCTCTTCCGGTTTCTCCTCCCCACTCCTGCGGCTCGTTGGGTCATCACCAGAGGAGTGTTTGAGCAGCGGACTGTCACCACCTCGACGCCAGAGTGTTTGCCAGTATTGGGTACTCTAGCCTCACTAAGTTTAGCTGAGTCTAACCTTTGAGTCTTTGCTTCTCTGAGTCGCTTTTTCACCCTTTTTGTCTCTTTGTGTTCTCCGGCAGGATAACCCCCCGATCCACTGGATAAGCCTGGTCATTCTCCCCCTGGAAGGAATTATTCGTCTCACACTGAACCTTCACCAGATCAGTTCAAGTCCTCCTCAAGAAAGTCTGTGACAGTCCGCTCCGCTGCTCCTCTGGACCCACCATTAGTCTGCCTGTCTGCCCTCCAACAAGTAACCATCATCTCTGGACAATTCCCTCAAAAACTGGACCCAAGGATCAATCAAGAACGTGAGTCAAGACTGTACCATTCATCTCCTTCGATCTATTTCCAGACGGACCTTGAACTCATCACTGTGATCTCCCTCCTAGAGTTTCCGGTTCCGGTTCACCTGACCGCAGGATTCCCCCCATCTGAGAATAACCGGTTTTCTCTATCTCTCTCTGAGTTTTGTAAACCTCACCAATAAACTGTTTACTTTTTCCGTGCCTCTGAGTGGTTTTCTGCATGTGGGTTAGATCTTTGAGACCCATCATGACAATTCTTACTTACATCACAATTACGGTTGAGCCAACACCAGCACTCACTGAAATAAGATGTCGTACACCTGTTAAACCTGAGGAAGGCACCAAATAGATGGTTTTAAACACAAAAGCAGGGCTGTATTAGATGGGAAATAAACTGTCAAAAAAGTGTATTTGTCTTGTAGACATCACTGCAAAGGAGAGCTGTATAGTCAGATGTATTAGCCATCCCCCAAAATAATACAATAGGTTTTGGTGTGAGATGCCCTTTCAAAATAAAGTGGAGATGAGGGGTGCTAACATTTCTTTTCATAAATACACATACGTTTATCAAAAGATTATATCTAAGCATACAACTAGACAAAATTAAGATTTGCCTATTATTACCCAATGATATTTTAAGCATTTGAAGCTTTTTCCTGCTTAGGTCCTTGACAAGACCATCAGATATACATACAATCACTTCTGAAGTTAAAAATTAGAGAGTTCATATATACTGTCATGGTTTTAGGGTCTGGGAGGAAGCTGGAGCACCTGAAGAAGGGATGCATGCATACAGAAACATACAAATCCCATATTTGTATGATTTACATCCCGAGATTGAAAGTAACGAAGTACAAATACTTCGTTACTGTACTCAAGTAGATTTTTCTGATATTTTTACTTTACTTTACTACTTATTTTTATGGCGACTTTTTACTTCTACTCCTTACATTTTTACACAAATATCTGTACTTTCTACTCCTTACATTTAAAAAAATTGGCTCGTTACTTTAGTTTTGAATCATTTCAATGGAGTTACCGTTATTATTTTTCACGTCATCAATACCAAATTCAATCTAATTGGATGGGAATCTACGTTGCATTTGAAGCACCACTACAAGATGAATCGACAGATTCGGCGGTATTCATTGGCGGCAAATCATTGCAGCTTGGTAACGGTGGCGTTAGCATAGTAGTATGGACGACGAGATGATTGAAAATGAACACAACGGAGATCTAGTCCTATTGGCAGACATCCATTTAAAATGTAGGCAACGGCATAAAAAAGTGGTTTCTACTTTTACTTTTATACTTTAAGTAAATTTACAAGCCTGTACTTTGTTACTTTTAATTGAGTAAAGAAGTTTAATCAGTACTTCCACTTTTACCAGAGTATTTTTTAATACAAGTATCTGTACTTTTACTCAAGTACGGAAACTGAGTACTTTTGCCATCTCTGTTTACATCTCTGTTTGGGTTTCTGTTATGCTGCCACATCATTCTCAGTACTACCCATAATCAGTTCAAACTGAAGAAGCCTCTTGGATGAGAGGCGAAACGCCTTGTAGAAAATTTCACATCCTGTTGCCTAAAGTGAACTTTTCAAGTTTTACCATGACGTGGATGACTGAGAATCTTCAAACATAAAAAGGATATACAGGTGCTGGTCATAAAATTAGAATATCATGAAAAAGTAGATTGATTTCAGTAATTCCATTTAAAAAGTGAAACTTGTATATTATATTCATACATTACATACAAACTCATATATTTCAGATGTTTATTTTGTTTAATTTTGATGATTACAAATGACAACAAATGAAAATCTCAAATTCATCATATCAGAAAATTAGAATATTGTGAAAAGGTTCAAAATTGATGGCCCCTGGTGCCACACTCTAATCAGCTAATTAACTCAAACCACCTGCAAAAGCCTTTAAATGGTCTTTCAGTCTAGTTCTATAGGCTACACAATCATGGGGAAGACTGCTGACTTGGCAGTTGTCCAAAAGACGACCATCGACACCTTGCACAAGGAGGGCAAGACACAAAAGGTCATCGCTAAAGAGGCTGGCTGTTCACAGAGCTCAGTGTCCAAGCACATTAATAGAGAGGCGAAGGGAAGGAAAAGATGTGGTCGAAAAAAGTGTACAAGCAAGAGAGATAACCGCACCCTGGAGAGGATTGTGAAACAAAACCCCTTCAAAAATGTGGGGGAGATTCACAAAGAGTGGACTGCAGCTGGAGGGAGTGCTTCAAGAACCACCACACACAGACGTATGAAAGACATGGGTTTCTGCTGTCGCATTCCTTGTGTCAAGCCACTCTTGAACCACAGACAGCGTCAGAAGCGTCTTGCCTGGGCTAAAGAGAAACAGGACTGGACTGCTGGTGAGTGGTCCAAAGTCATGTTCTCTGATGAAAGTAAATTTTGCATTTCCTTTGGAAATCAATTCAATTCAATTCAATTCAGTTTATTTATATAGCGCCAAATTCACAACACATGTCATCTCAAGGCACTTTACAGTTCAACCAGATCATACAGTCAAATTGATACAAAGTTTTCTATCTAAGGAAAACCAGTTGATTGCATTGACTCATTGACTCAAATACAATCCCCCACACTAAGCATGCTTGTAGCGACAGTGGAGAGGAAAAACTCCCTTTTAACAGGAAGAAACCTCCAGCAGAACCAGGCTCAGTGTGAGCGGCCATCTGCCGAGGCCGACTGGAGTTCAAGGAGACAGAAGCAGAGATACAAGAAGCAGCTGTAAAAGGCGGCCCCGTCCAGGAAACACACAGCCAGGCAGACGAGCTCCAAGGCAGCTCCCATGCCAGAGGACGAAGAGAGCACATCCACTCAGTCACAGTCAGAGAAACAGGACCACACTGGAAAACCGGCCGATCTCCAACATCTATAAACAAGGGTGTTGATGGAAGCAGCACAGCTGATGTTTCTTTCCAGGATGACGTCACAGCCAAACAGGAACAGACGAGGCAAAGCTACTCTGAGGAAAAGCAGAGAGAGCAGAAGGTTAGAGATTGAACTAACAGATTCTGCAGAATAGGAGAACAGAGAGAGAATGAAGCAGAATGATGAAATGGGGGTCCCTATGTCCTCCAAAAGTCTAAGCCTATAGCAGCATAACTATAGAGATAGCTCAGGATAACCTGAGCCACCCTAACTATAAGCTTTATCAAAAAGGAAAGTTTTAAGCCTAGCCTTAAAAGTAGACAGGGTGTCTGCCTCACGGACTAAAACTGGTAGTTGGTTCCACAGGAGAGGAGCCTGATAACTAAAAGATCTGCCTCCCATTCTACTTTTAGAAATTCTAGGAACCACTAGTAAACCTGCAGATTGAGAGCGAAGTGCTCTGTTAGGAACATAAGGAACAATCAGATCTCTGATATAAGATGGAGCTTGGCCATTTAAGGCTTTATATGTGAGAAGGAGGATTTTAAATTCTATTCTTGATTTAACAGGAAGCCAATGAAGAGAAGCCAGGATAGGCGAGATATGATCTCTCTTTTTAATTTTCATTAGAACTCTGGCTGCAGCATTTTGGATCAGCTGAAGGCTTTTAACTACAGTTTGTGGACTTCCTGATAGTAAAGAATTACAATAGTCCAGCCTTGAAGTAACAAATGCATGGACTAGTTTCTCAGCATCACCCCTGGACAGGATATTTCTAATTTTTGTAATGTTCCTCAGATGAAAGAAGGAAATTCTAGAAACCTCTTTGATGTGGGATTTAAATGACAGGTCCTGATCAAAAATAACACCAAGATTTTTTACTTTATTATCTGAAATCCGTCCAAATCAAGGTCCCAGAGTCTGGAGGAAAAGAAGAGAGGCACTTCATCCACGTTGCTTGAAGTCCAGTGTAAAGTTTCCACAGTCAGTGATGGTTTGGGGTGCCATGTCATCTGCTGGTGTTGGTCCATTGTGTTTTCTGAGGTCCAGGGTCAACGCAGCCACATACCAGGAAGTTTTAGAGCACTTCATGCTTCCTGCAGCTGACCAACTTTTTGGAGATGCAGATTTCATTTTCCAACAGGACTTGGCACCTGCACACAGTGCCAAAGCTACCAGTACCTGGTTGAAGGACCATGGTATCCCTGTTCTTAATTGGCCAGCAAACTCTCCTGACCTTAACCCCATAGAAAATCTATGGGGTATTGTGAAGAAGAAGATGCAATACACCAGACCCAACAATTCAGAAGAGCTAAAAGCCACTATTAGAGCAACCTGGGCTATCATAACACCTGAGCAGTGCCACAGACTGATCGACTCCATGCCACGCCGCATTGCTGCAGTAATACAGGCCAAAGGAGGCCCAACTAAATACTGAGTGCTGTACATGCTCATACTTTTCATGTTCATACTTTTCAGTTGGCCAACATTTCTATAAATCCTTTGTTTTTATTGGTCTTCAGTAATATTCTAATTTTCTGATATGATGAATTTGAGATTTTCATTTGTTGTCATTTGTAATCATCAAAATTAAACAAAATAAACATCTGAAATATATGAGTTTGTATGTAATGTATGAATATAATATACAAGTTTCACTTTTTAAATGGAATTACTGAAATCAATCTACTTTTTCATGATATTCTAATTTTATGACCAGCACCTGTATATTAAAGGAAGTTAAATATTAGCCCTATATTAAGAGGCTTCAAATGCTTTGGTTTTCTATTCAGACTTCTCAATCAATAGCCTATTTGTAACACAGTCAGTGGAAAAGGCTTGCGTGGCTCTTAATAGCACTGTGTCAGGACTATTTATTGATGATGTGACAAGGAATATATAAGGCTCCAAGAATCTTTGAAGGCTTGGAGTTTTTTGGGGATTCTGCACAGTAAAACCAAGCTCAGCAGGCCTCACAGCTGAGAAAGCAGACAAAAGAAGCAAAAAGATTTGCTTTGTAAATATTATTCACAACTCACTGATCCAGTCATTGACACCAAATATTATTTGTCATTTGAAGTGTAGCTCAAAGTCTGAACCTGAAATATTTTCAAATGTTTTCATTTCAGATATTGTACCACAGGGCCAGTCTTTGCACTGCTAATATTTGATGCTGTCTATGTAATAGTAACATGAAAATGCTGCCGCTTGAATCTAGTGCTTGCTGAAAAAATTAAAATCTGACATTTTATTAAAGCTAATTTTAAGAGGAGATAATTCCTTTGGAAACGATGAAACATCTAATAACCCTCTAATCAACCTGTTCTGATGGATTTATCTTCAGAATATTTGTGCAGCATTCTCAGTCATTCAAATACTTCCTTGTGTAGATTTCAGCTAAAAAGTAGGAAATACTAGGGGTTACTCCAAACAATGAGTTCTGAGTAGTCTGTTTTACAGAGTAATTTGTTGTCATAGTTTTATCTAGAGTAACGCCTTACCAGCTTTCTCAAATGGAAAAGCCAAGGTTTGCAGGAATTAACTCTGGATTGCCACTGACACTGGTTTGTAAAGTGAGATTCTGGAGGAACTGTGCATCCATTCTCGGACTGTGCATCCATCATTATTTAGAGACTTTCTCAGTAATGATGTAACTGCAGCCCCTTATTGTCATGATTTGGAGCCACTTGTCCTATCCTGTGTTTATTGCCACCAGGGGGCATGTCTGTTGGGGGGTGGGTTTATTTAAGCCCAACCATGATTCTGTTCAGGTGTAGTTAATGACAGGAGGCAACAGTTTTCTACAGTGTTTGGTTCTGATTCATGTTGAATTTATGTATATGTAAAGGGGAAAGTAGTAAAACGATGGACATTGTTCTGTTAATAACTTATTGACTTTATTATAAGTCAAACTGAAGATTGGTGTGATAATCTTAATTGACCGCACATAAAACCAACGCCTTTGAAGAATAGCAACCAGTAGCCTAAAATATAAGAGTTTTGTCATGGTTATGTTGTGCTTTACTTTGCTCCTTTTTTTCTAGTTTTATTGGTTTAATTCCTATTTTGTTGTAATTTCTAGATTTATGTTAGTTCTCATGTTTTTCTGTTGTCCTCTGTTGCCCTCTTGTGTGTGTGTTCCTTTCCCCTTGGCTCCCTCGTTGTCTCCTCACACCTGCTCCTTGTCTGCTCGTTAGCCCTCCCTTTGTCTCTGTCAGCTATTTATGCTCTCCTTCTGCTCTCACTCTTTGTTGGTTCCTCTGTTGTCTCTGGTCCTGTCTTCGCTGTAGTCGTCTCCCCTCGTCTCTCCCTGGCTCCTTCTTCGTGTTTTCCCTTGAAGTCTCCATGGTTCTGGTCTGTAACATTTTTAGTTGGATTTTTGGACTGCCTTTGTTAACCATTTTCATTAAAACTACAAGTATTCACCTCTGCCTCTGCATTTGGGTCCTCCAAACCACAACCATCCTTGACAAGTTTAGCCTCTACAGGGCTCTTTTGGGTTTGATTTTGAGCTAGTTTTCTGTTATGTTTATTTTGAGCTTTGAATATTAGTTGAAGTTATAAATTCAATTTCAAGGCAGCCTATCCTTCTTAGGTTCTTCTGGAGTTTTTTTTTTTTTTTTTTTGCAGAAGCCTGTTATTAGATTTGCCATTTGCATCTTTCCTTATTCTGTGTTTTTCTTTTTTTGCTCTTAGGGGTTTGCCACGTTAATTTGGCTTGACAGTTGTTTTGGTCTAAACTGTTACTACAACCTTTTACAAAAAAAAAAGGTTGTGTAAAATACTGTGAGGTAGGCTATTCCTATATGTTTTTTCAAGAAATGATGGTAACCATATAGTTCTTTGCTAGGAATGTCAGGAGGTTCCTTTGCTAAATGAATTGGTGCTATGAAGCACCCAGCTTCCTCTAGCTTGTTCCTTAGTACGAGCACTATACAGATAGCCATCATTATGTCGTCAAGTTTCTGCCGTGGCTCAAGTGTCCTTACTGATTAAAAGTATTTGAATCGAGCCCCACCGTCCCTCAGCCAGAGCTTTCTTATAACTAGATAATTCTCTGCAACTGCATGTCGTCATAATTTTCGACCATTTTCACCTGTTTTCCGCACTACTTAAGGTCTAAGTCATTTGCCAGTATTAATTTGGTCATCATTAAGAGCTTGTCTTCTGGCCTATAATTGTTTAATTTGCCTGAAATTAAATCTTAAAACTCACACCGTTGCCCCTGTCTATCAGTCTGCATTTTGTTTCAGAACAAACAATCTTAACGTTTTACTTTTAAGTAAGTTTTTTTTTTTTTTTTATGAAAATGGTAGTAAATAAAATTTCTCAATAAATCCAGAATCCCAGACTCAAAAACACAGGGTTGGGTATTGCATAAAGTTGACTCAGACATGTGGTTCCAAAGGTGTGTCTGTGTTGGAAGAAGCAAGGGTGTAGTTGGTTTTAACCTTTTCAAACAAGTATAACCCTTTTAAATGATGCTCCTGTGACCAATCAAATAGATAGCTGATATAACTTCCTTTCCTAATTTAAGTTTGATTTGTTGCAATTGTCTTTATATGATGCATCCATGGTCCTGGAATACCCCAGCTCTTACTCCCCAGACAAGCTGCTGGCAAGAGGTTTGTCAAAAACAGGCTCATCGATGAGTCATGAGCAGGGCAGACTCCCATCACCCGAGCCAGTTTACAGTCACTGAAATCCCCAAAAGCGTAAGAAGAGAATCGGGTCTTATGGTTTTTGTGCTGCTAATTAAAGATGCTTTGTTCTGGCATCTGTTGTAGATAGTTTAATTATGACTGAAGCAATGCAATCATCTTCAACATGTACACGCCCTCTTCTGGCAGACAGTTTTCAGGATCTCCTTTTAATCTTCAATTATGTACTGTTACCAGTTTGACTTCTGACCCTGGAGATGGCCTGTGCATGGGTGCCAGGTGGCTGGTTTTCATTTAATATGTGATGTCTGCAGGTTAGTTGTCAGTTTGAGTGTAAAGAATGATCCTTAGTCACATTTCCCATGGTGGATTCCAGTTTCTCCATCACTTCTTTAACCTCTTGTTCTTCCCAGTATCCTCACCTCGCCTCCCTTTTGTCTTCAGTGACTCACTTTAAGGGTGTGGGTGATGGGTGTTTCCTCTCTTATTTTAAGGCACCCTACAAGTATGTGTTTAACATCCACTAGATTTTTTTTTCTTGCCAGTATGAGTCCATTGAGCTCTCTAACCCATTCATAAACATGGAAAGGCTGGTGCGGTTATGCTTACAGCATTGCAGTAGATTTCATTTGTTGTGTACCATCTTGACCCATTTAGTTAACATCACCAATTGGCTTCCAGCTGTATTCTTACAAGGATTTAGCCAAGAGAAGAGTTTGATGTGGCAAAAAGTCTTTACCACCAAAGTAAAAAAGAAACTGTGAGAGGTGCACAAAAAAAACAAAACAACGAGTTACAGAAACATATAGCTGTTGAGCTCTATTAAGAAAAATTTAAAAGACTAAAATGATTAACCTTATATGTCAGCATAATTTTGGCCTGGAGCATTACACTGCTTTTTATGGGCTTATAACACCCCAGCTAACATTTTTCTTGGCCAGAACCTGCAGGACAAGAAATTGTGCCTTTCTTTAATGCATCACTTTCAGTCATGTTTTGAATTATATTTTTCTTATGTGTGGGTTTTTCAGCAGACTTCATTAAACCTTGTTTTTCTGCTAATGCCAATGATTTATGACAGTTAGCATGACTGTGGGAACAGGGAGCAGAGTGATGAAGTTGTCATCTGGTTTTATTTACGTACTACACCAGTGTCTCCAGGAATTAAACTGCCTCTTAGAGGATCTTCACACTGAAGGAGAGAAAGCTCAAAAACAGGCAGATGTTCAGACTTCGTCAGGTTTATCTTTGTTGGGACAACCTAAAATAGGAACAAATAAGAAAAATATGTTATACTACAGATATGCTTTGGGGTAAATCAGGAAAACGTAAGTCTGTAAGAGGTATAAAACGAGAGATCAACGTTTGAGACAGAAGCACAATCGTGCTAAAGGTATTACTAAAAACAGCATAGTTTGTTAATTACAGAGTCATCACAGAATTAATTTCTGTGTTTTTACTGAACATGTACTATAACCACATAACCATTTTTTTTTCACATTGTTATTACTCTATATGAAAAAATGATGGTAAATGGCCTGTACTCATATAGAGCTTTTTCAAGACAGGAGATTTGACCAAAGTGCTTTTCACTACATTCAGTAGTGAATGTGTGTGTGAATTTACCCGTTCACTCACACACTGTTGAAATAACAAAAAAAAAAAAAAAAAAAAAAAAAAAAAAAACTGGAAGGATGCAGACTGCTCCACAACTTCAACTTTTATCTTATTAATAAATATTTCTCATACTATAAAATCAATTTCAGTTTATAAAGCACCAAGGCTGAAAACATACAATCTAAAGGCACTTAACAGAAACAATTCACTCAAATAATACACAAAGTTTGATTCAATTTAAGGAAATCCAGCTGACTGCATATAGTCATTGACTTTGCAGTATTTGATCTCTTTTTTTTTTTATAAAAAACGTAGCTACTAAATAGGGGGGAAATTAATTCCAAATAAAGGAAACAATCTAGATAGAATATACAGGAAACAGAACTAAGAATCAACTAAGAAAATGGACACAAAGGGCTTAACTAAAACAGCACCAGTTTAGAGACAAGAGGGCTCTCTCTACACTGGAAGTTTTTGTTGAATAAAAAAGTTACATTTCTAAATTTTCAGTTGCTCTCTGTCCACAAACAACCACAAAAACACACCAACTTTAATGCAGCTCTTACCATAGGAGGGATTGAACTCTCTACAGCAGGAAATGAAATGAAACCAGATTCAGCTACAGAAAGCTTTATACGAACATTTGTATTCAGCAGTATTTAATTTCTCTAGAAACATGTATTCACAGGTGCACATCAGTTAACAAACTCATTTTCCCACCCAGAGTTTCAGCTATTTTTGTGTTTTTATTTAGTACCAGAAATTCAGCAGGTTTTTAGTTAGACTTACTTCAGCTTAGTCAGTCAAACCAGTGTTTACAAGACATCTTGAAGAGAAAACAACGATTTATGGAGTGACAAACTATTACAATGAAACCTAAATGGGTCACATGTGAGATCTATGGTGACATTTTCTTCAATGAAGGGTATCCCTTTTTTCACTTTATTGCACTAAATGCAGATTAACAGGCAATTAGCTTCACAAAGAGAAAAGGGACAAAACAGAAAAAAAACAATCTTTCTAATCTTTCACACAAGCGCAACATTGTAAAGGGTATAGCAAATATCTTATCTAGTTCTGTAATCCAAAAAGATATAATATAGTTCTAGAAAAGCCATAATAATAATAATAGAAATAATGATAATACCTGCCTATAATATGTGTATCGAAGCCAAGCAAGATATTCAGTAACAGGAGTCCATCTTCTCTTAAAAACAGGTACTTTTAGCTGTAATTGGGCAATCCTGTATTCCATCATCTATACCCACTGAGTGATCATGGAAGGATCAGTCTTCATCCAATTAATAGTAATACTTTTTCTTGCAATCATCAACACAATATGTAATATAATTCATTGTTCTGTGGTAAACAGGTGGTCAGGGAACACATCCAAAGGAAATAACATAGGGTCCAGAGGAAGGTCCACTGTCGAGTTATGCATTTTATAAAGAAATGAAAACATCTTATTATAGGTAATTGATACATAAATACAAGATAAAACAGGGACAAAGGAATTCATGACTTTCACAGTAGAAGCAGACGATCCGTCATGGTAAACAGTGACAACCTGCAGCATGGATTTTTCTGTCGTGCAGAATTTCCTTTTGACATGTTTGACTATTTAGCTTGAGGACAAATAGGCCCCGCATACATCTTTTTGTGTTTCAGTCGAGTAGTAAAAAGTGACAGGGCCACACTGTGGAAACCAGTACACTAATGGCATGTGACAAGGTTGTACAGCTCTGACCTAGTCTCAAACTTTTTTACCCCTTTTCATTCCTTTTTGAATCATTTTTCTGCATCTGTTTCTGAGCCTTGTTGACAGCAGTTCTGTTGAGGCGAAGCCCTTCAGGATTGTTTTTCCATGTCACAGCGGCGCACTGTCACCGGGCCGCGCCCCCTCCTGCCAATAGTTATCAGCTGTAAATCTCTTTTATGCACTTTGTGTTACAGCGAAGACTATAAGCACACTAACCAACTGATGTGTAACTTATAAGAGTGAGCTCTGTAAATCTGCCCCTGATTTGAAATGAGCTAATTAGTGCTACTTTATAAGCAGGGGAATGCAGGGATTTGCACAAAAGACCAGAAGAGGTGTTTATTTGTGTGTGTGTGTGTAGGAACCGAGAGCATAAAAATCAGGAGAAAGAAAGAGGATGTTAACCGACCGGTGAGGGTCATGGAGAGTGTGAGTGGGTGTTTGTGCATGTCTTAGTGAGGGAAAGAGGATATGATAATGAAGCTGTTAATCACCTGGTTTCAATCACCAAGGAACCCAGCAAGCCTTGAGGTTGAATACGTCGAAGTGTTTATGCGAGTGTCAGCCAGGTATGCAGTGGACGACTGGTTACCTCATAAAGCTCTGCCTGGAGGAAAACTGTTTTTCGCAGCTCTAACTTTAGCTTTCAACCAACTCTCCCAGAGCTCCTCCCGCACCGCTGGTCTGTTTTCCAGCTTCATGACTCTTCAAACTCCAAAAAGCCACAACCTGCAAACCCCATAAAAACGTCTCCTAAAGGCCTCCTCAACGAACAGGATGACTGTCACCGGAGAACTTTAACTTCACCGTCATTTCAACAGCGGAGTTCAGTTTCACCTAGCTGCTTGCCTGTCAAAAAGCTCAAATATCAAAATTGCAACATCTCTAAAAGAAAAATAAAACATCATAACTGTCAGAAGCAGCAGTATCTGATATCTGCAAATATCTACCATTTAAATTTTACTGAAGAGAGAATTTTGACTAAGCACAGCTGTCTGACAAAATAAGAAACCTTTTGTGTGGAAGTTTTATCTTATTTTGTAGTTTTACAGCCACAAACCTTATATTATGTCAAGTGGAAAAGGGATATACTTTTAGAAACAGAAAGAGGCTTCTAGAGACAAATCAACAGAATTCAATAATAAGATGCATATGCCTCCATGTGTTGACTGTGCCTGTGCCTCTACCAGCTTTGTACATCTAAATATTTTTTTTTTCCATTCTTCAGTAAATATTTGACATTTAATGAGAAGGAGCTGAGATTTTCTTCAAACAGCAGTTCTCAAATCACTGAATTTATGTCAACTTTGACTATGCCGTTCTAATGGTAATGTAGGATTCCCCATTGGAATGTAGCAGAGCAGCAAACATGGATTTCTTTGCATTTCTATATTGCATTTCAGAGAAGTGGAGACTAATTTAACAATAAGCAGTATTTTAGACTGATTTTATGAGGAAAAAAAAGTAGCCTGAGGCGTGAAACATAATCCTTAAGTATTTTTTACAAGGCAAAGGACTAAAACAAGCACTTATTCATTTCTTTATATCACAATTTATATATAAAAAAAAAGATACAATAAATCATCTTCACTCCTCTGCCAGATGTACAAGAAATCTATAGCCATCCTAAGATTTAAAAAAAACATTACGTTGTGCATAAAAGGTTCTTGGACAGATGTTGGTGTTTGACTTTGGCCCAACTCAACCTACCATAAATCTTCCTTCAGTTATAGCAACTGCAGCATCAATGAGAGTTAGGTTTCGAATATTGAATATTCCTGCCTTTCACATAGCCTCTCTGAAGAGTGTTTGTGGGGCTGAGTTTGTCTGATGACATACAATATATATGCCTATCTATACTCCCTCTGCTTGTTGTGAGTCATTACACTGAGAGTTGCCCACACACATTCACATAACTCAGTGTATCTGGAGGTCAGCCACAGTGTTTTCCTGGTTCTGCTTGGTGATCAAATGGGAGGATGAGAAAAGGAGAAATGATGATGCAGGTCTCTAATGGGAGGACGGCTGATAAAAGGATGTGGAATGAGGGTGAGAGCACTGATATTGGTGGAAAGAGGGGAATATACATTTAACAAAAGGCTTGATGGGTTTATTTATAATAGCATATATACGTTTACATTATCCTTTAACTGTAATCTTATTGAAATACAGCATCTGTTGTTTAAAACCGCCCATGTCGCATTATTCTGGTTTATGAACATATTTTTGAAATCCTAACCAACCTTAAACAAAGTTAGTGGAATGAAAGTTTTTTGGCTTGCAGATGCAAATACAAATATCTTAAGATTTATGATTATTTGCAGATACATAAATATGAGGCAATAAGTAAAATTATGCCACTGTAGTGGATGAGATATTTGTCCTTGTATAACCACATTACTCCCTAAGTGCTCCAATTGGCCACACAGCTTTTGATTAAAAGTATGGCCTGTCATCGGTGCGTTTATGATTTACTACCTAAAAAGCATAAAAAAGAAAGCTTATACAAGGATTTATAGTCTTTTCTTAAAAGACAGTGTTGTAGCATATTTTATAATATTCTTTTTGCTTCCTATGTTTTCTGTGTGTTTATGATAAAGGGTAAAATCCACCTTATTCAGGAACAGGACTATACAATGTATGTGTAGTTAAGGAGACAACTGGTCTCTTCTGGAGCAAACAGATCAAATTTTTTTTGCCACGTTCATCGCTATTTTTTATAAACTAGTTATTAATCTACTGCATTTAGGGTTTGAAATAAACATTGTTCATTATTTTCAATTTTTAAAGTTGAATTCTGACGTTTTCTGTTTTTAATTTTGTCAAATTAAAACTAACATTCAAAACTTATATTCAAGAGCTATCATTTAAAAGTATCACCTCTTCACTGTAAGACTTCTTCTGGTATTGAGTAATAAACTCAGAAGTAGACTTTTCTTCAAGACCTGGGATCCGTTTCAAGAAGCAGGTTTACTGAAAACTCTAAATTTTCTTAACCTGAACTCAGAAAAACAGATTTTCCGTTTCACATGAGAGTTTACTCAACCTCTTCTGTTTCTGTTGCCGTAGTAACATCCTCCCCAGAGCTAACCTTGTCGGGAGCAGGTTTTGTTCAATAAACTCAGAGTGTCCTCTGTCTCCAGCTTTCCTTAAAACCAATCACTGTTTTATTTACTGATTTAGTAAGGAGAGTTTTCTCATAGCTTTGTGCGAACAATAAATAAAACAAAACCGTTTGATAGGTCTGTTAGACACTTTAGGTGTTAAAACACAGACATGGCACGCAGTTTTGAGGAGAATCCAATTAAAGGATGAGATGCATTAATTTGCAGAAAATTTTATATTTATAAGGAGAGGTTTCTTAGATCATGTACCTTTATATTCAATGAGTTATATTCAGTGCTTCTAAATGTCAATATGGCCTGCCATACAAAACTACATGTAAACGTACGCATTAACTCCAGCCAAAATCTTCTTCTATTACATCTTTGGAGCTGTAGCTCTGTTGCTCTGTATTTAATTTAAACATGTTCTTAAATTCCTCATTAAAATCTCTAATTCCAGTGGTGTGAAATTGGCACTTCCTGTTGCCTGCTGTTATGGTGAGTTGTCGAGGGCTCACCGTGGCTCCACTGATAATGGCTTTTCATACTTTACGCACTTGCTAACTCTGAGCGAACCTACTCAGAGTTGATTAAACTAATTCACAGTAGCTTTTATTAAACCAAAAACTGTTTCCAACCATAGGCTAGAGCAATTCAGAGTTGAGAATTTCAGTTTGAATGTTTTAAATCTGGACAAGGATCATGCACAAGGATCCTGATGATTATAAAAATGTTTGAACATGTCTGAAATTGGACATAGAACACACGTTTTTTTCAATTGACTTTCATTCATATTGCATTCAGTTCTATGGTATAACCCTGACCCTAACCATTACCAATTCATGCCTTACCCTAACTCTAACCTAAATTCAATTCACACCTTATTCCCATTCCTAACCCCAACGCAACAGGAGAACTTACAATAAAATAGGCCTCATAAGGTCCCCAAAATGTGACAAATACATAGCCACATGGTACACACACATTTATAGCCTTAGGGAATGTGCAAATCAAAATCTAACCTGACATACATGTTTCTTGATCGATGAAGAAAACAAACAAAAAAACAATGAATCTGGAGAAAACTGTTTAGGGAGAATACACACAGACAGAATACACACAGACACACACAAAGGCCCAAGCTAAAAATCAAACCGATGACCTTCTAGCTATAAGGAGAAACTGAAAAACTCTCCTGCACTGTGCAGCAAGGGCTTCTGAACTTCCTTGATATATTTGATTTGATATTCATCCTATTAAACTGACATACTTCAATATGGAAATAACCTTGGACAAAGAGTTAGCTCATCAATCACACTTAATGCATAAAATATTGGAATGCGTGGTTCAAAGGCAGAGTAAAAACATATTCACACAAGCTCTTAACGTTTAAATGAAGTGCTATTACAGCAGTCAGAAAATTACACGTAATCGGCACTGGAGCTTTGGCCTTGTAGTTCCTTCACCAGTTTGTTTCATGCTCTCTAAGCCAAGAAATACAAGATAAATATGTTCTTTGTTTATTCAGTTCAGAGCATTTCAAATACAGCTTAGTCTGCGTTGCCTCTCTCCTTTCCGGGCCTGTTTTCTCCATCACACACCCATTCCTGTAGGAATCTGACAAGGATATTATTAATGCGATAAAGATTTCTTATGCTTCCTCCCACTCTGCTGGCCTGTAATGAAAAAATAAAATGCATAAACACAGCAGCCTGGTCCAGTTCAGACACTGAGCAGACCCCTGTCATGTTTTCAGATTGAGATCTCTGGCTGGTACTGTGTAGTGGAAACCCAAAGCCAGAGTTTTCTTCATTACTAAGAAATGCTCAAATGTCTGAATTAGAGCATGGCATGCCAACAGCTATGTAAACAATTAAAGAAAACCACCACACACACACATACATACATTGTGTCGC
Organism: Cyprinodon tularosa; assembly: GCF_016077235.1. Taxonomy (NCBI): domain Eukaryota; kingdom Metazoa; phylum Chordata; class Actinopteri; order Cyprinodontiformes; family Cyprinodontidae; genus Cyprinodon; species Cyprinodon tularosa. The sequence continues at coordinate 415,148 of NW_024039028.1, read as the reverse complement.
ATGATCCTTACAGGGACTTTCCTGTAGACCTGTTACCATCAATCATTTTTTGTGCATTTTTAAGTATTTCATTAGAAGAACTTGATGGAAACAAAGTGTTTTTTTATTTTACAAAAAAAGCATGCTAGCTTAGAATTTTTTCTTTACTTTTTCAAAAAATTGTAAATGAGCTAAAGAGGAGATTGAAAAAATATTTTTTGGAATAAATTCTGACAAAGTGAATAATTATCTTACATGGCTGATTAGTTTTTTCCATCAATGTTCATGTTCTAAATGTAAGAATTGGAATCCCATTTCTCTTGCGATGTCTCCGGATGGCGTGAACATCACTAATACTAGCTGACATAATGAAGTAAGCTACTTTACTTTATTATAAAGCTATTTTTTATTTGAACTCAGAAGTATGATTATTGTTACAAATACAGAAAATGCCATTTAAGTTGATGTTCTCAACAGGAAAGTTGAAGCTAACTAGATCCATCCATTTGTCCGTCTCTTCTTCCCTTCTTCTCTCTGTCCTTCCTCCCTTTATTGTCTTATTTTAAATTGAGCCATAGAGCTAACAGGTCCAGTAGGGATCACACAATTTCAAATTTATTAAAATCATTTAGAAGGATCTGAGGTTGCTCCCAGGCCAGAAGGGAAACATTTTATATTCAAGAAGCCTCACATTTCTTCCCAATTCCACGTGCCAGAAAAAATTAATGGAAGATGATCATTCTGATCCGATTAAACCACCTCAACTGACTTTTAAGGGAGACTAGAAGCAGCTCTACTCCAAGCTTTCTCTGGACAGCAGCGACATATAAGCTGACTTCCCTTGTTTTTATCCATTATTGTTTTATTGCCGCATTCCATTTGTCATGACAATGGGTTAGGATTGGAACACATGGAAAAAGCAAGCAAGACCTTTGCATTCTATCCTTCCTAGTCTTTTCAGGGGTAGATGTAAAGAAATGTCATAAAGTTGCAGCCATTATCTAAATGTTCTGAGAGTTTCTATATCAATGGCATACACATGATAAAAATGTTGTTACTCTTTGTTGAATTAAATAGAAAAACGCAATGGTTACAGCAATAAACTTAACAAAAAACAAAACAATTGAAAGTCAGGTATTAGATATCAACTATGCTTCAGAAGGAATGATTTATTGAAAGAAATTCATGCAACAGGCCTGTACAAAAATGATGATACTCTTAACTTAATACTTTGTTGCGCAACTTTTTGAGGCGATGACTGCAATCAAACAATTCCTGTTAGTGTGAATTCTGCTCCTCTCAGCAGGTATTTTGGCCCAATCCTCATAACCAAACTACTCCAGTTGTCTTATGTTTAAAGGATGTCTTCACTGAGATCGCATGTTTCGGCTCCTTCACTTCAGAAAGGTCTGATGTTTTCCTCTTAGCTATTCTTGTCAATATGTGATTCTGCAAGTTCCATTTTGGCTTTTTTATCATCGTTTTTCAGCCTAATGTCTTCCTTGGTCTTCTCTGATTGATTCCACTCAAACAATCTAATCTATTTAGAAGTTTTTCTTGGCTCTTTTGTTGTTATGATTCCCTTTGATTTGTCATCAATTTTCCTTCAGCAGCAGCATCCAGATTGGCTACAATCCCATGGATCTTCAACTTCTATAAAATATGTGCAGCGTAGTCACAGAAACGTCCCGCTGCTTGAAGATAGTCTTATAGCCTTTACCTTTAATATGCTTGTCTATAATTTTCATTTTAATCTCCTTTTTTGGTGTCCTGTTTTGCCAATATGGCAATGGGAATAGATGTCCCAGAGCTAGATGATATACCAACAGATTTGCTTTAAAAAGCATTATGACTGTTGCTATAAGGTTCCGCTAGATACTTTTACAACATATGAAACTAGGGATGCACGATATAATCGGCCCCCTATCGGTATCGGCCTGTATCGGCCTTAAAACTGAATATCGGACATCGGCCACCACACCGATATTTAACCCGATATTTGATCAGCTTCTGAGTTTCTAAAGTCTAAAAAAAAATAAAAATAAAAAATACTACTTCTTCTTCTTCCTCAAAAACTTCTTTTTTACAGACTTAAAAACTTCTAAGGACGAGGGAAAAAATATTGATACATTAAAATATCACAATATCTTCATATGCTGATATATTGCCATTTAAAAACACCATATCAATCTCTTTTACTAATGAAATATTGCTATATGTCATCGTTATGCTACGAAATCCCCCGAAAATTCACAAAGTTTTGCCATATTTTTATATGTTGATATATTGACGCGGTATTGATCTATTTTACTAACAAAATCTCACAAGAATTAGCAAAATATCACGAGAGTTTGTAACAGAATGATTCAATTTCACGAGATTTTAAACAGTAAAATAGATCGATACCGCGTTTTAAAAAATCAATTTGATATCAGCATATGAAAATATATTTGAGTATATTATTTTTCAAAGTGTCAGAAATGGATAACAAAACTGCTATTTTCAATGACTACTTATTTTTGTCCAGCTTTAACATCGGTATCGATATCGGTTATCGGCTACATGAGTTTTAAAATATCGGCATATCGGATATCGGCCAAACTCCCAATATCGTGCATCCCTATATGAAACATTATTGAAAATTATTACAGGAGTAAAATTAAATAAATTAATATGATAGGGAAATAGAGGTTAGAGAGAAAGAGATAGAGACAAGAAAGACTTCATGAAAAGAGAGAAAATAAAACAAAAGAGCAAAATTAGACAACACAGAAGATAAACAGGTCCCATGGGGCCACGACAGAGCACCCATGGGGAGCCGGTCACACCCAAGGTTTCATTTTAATCTCCTGAGACAACTCTTTCCTTTTCTTACTCTGGTCGTTGTTGAGTGCGGTACACGCTATGTCACCAAACATCACAGTAGCCCTATATATAGCCTCACTGACAGACTACAAAAACTGTAGGCACCTGTGGCACTAATTAGTGGACACATATTGGTTACATTATTTTCAGTCTTTTCTATGGGGGCCACCATTTTTGCTCTGGGCTGTTTAATAAGTTTATCTTTTCAATAATTCTGTTTAATCATGGTTGAAAAACAATGTCCGCTTTCATTGATGTCATTTGATTTTCATTTTTGTCCCTTTTTTCAGATTCAAGTTATTTATGTTACCATTGTAGGTTTTTATATCAATTAGTGAAGGGTATGAACAATTTTGTGCGTGTGTACATAAAACATCAGAGCCTCTGTTTGTTAACATGTTCTTTTAGCTGTGTGAATAAATGAAAACAAAGAGAAAAACTTGTCCATTAGTAGGGTTGGGAATTGAAAAGATTTTCACGATTCCGATTCCCTTTTCGATTCTATGAAACGATTCGATTCTTTATCGATTCTTTTTTCGATTCCAATTTGGGGGGAAAAGGAGAACAAACAGTTTGATTATCAGAATCAAATTTGTTTACTTAACTATTGCACAATCTTACAAACTCAACAAGATCAAGATGTCCACAGGAAATGTGAAACTGGAGTAACATCTGTGTTTAAATGAAAAATCAATATACAAGAACAAACTTAATAACCAACAATGTCTAATAACAAATGATGTGATAATAACCTATTTTAAATAACAAAAAATACTAATTATAAAACAGTAGTAGGGAAAATTAACAGTTATTTTGCAGAAAGATGAGCATATCTGCTTTTTCTGGAAGGATACGGGATCTTTCAGGGCTTATGGTGTCTCCAGCCGTGGAGAACACCCTCTCAGATGGGGTGGAGGAAGCCTGCACACAGAGGTAGTTTTCAGCCAGTCCAGATAGCAAGGGCAGCACATCTTGCTTGTTCCACCACCACAGTGTGGCGCTATCCCTGCAGGGGATGGAGGGCAAGCTTTTATAGAGCTGGATTTCCTGATCTACCCTCTGGGCTAAGGAAAGACGGGGCTTTGATTCACAAAGTGACCGCAGCTCGTTGTCTTCCTCCTCGAATAGTTCTTCCAACTTGCGTAACTTGCGTAACTTGCGTAACTTACGTAAAAACGTGACGTAAGTCGTGCTCCCCAGAGCCGGCGCTCTAGGCTCTGGTGCTGCGGGAATCGAAAAAAGAATCGTTCAGTGAGCTGCCAAACGATGCCATGGAATCGGAAAATACGGAACCGGTTCTTAACAGGAACCGGTTTTCGATTCCCATCCCTATCCATTAGTATTACTTATCATATTTAGCACCAAAACAATTAGAACCAGCCTGTTCCTGTTCTGATCGGAACCCCTGATCAGGCTACGGACTCCTGGACCTGTTTGCCTTCCTGTTGTGATCTCTTTCCCTGACCTGGCTCGGACTCCTGCTTGCCCTCCGGGACTGCGGCGCTGCAGATCCACAGTGTCTGTCATTTTAATAACTGCCACTTAAGTAACAACTTCCTGTCTCGCCTAAATTTTGGGTCCTACCTTCTGAGCTTTATGACAAACACACTGTGTTAAGGTGATGCCATTTCCAAATCCAAGATTTAACAAAAGAGAAAGAAATGAAAACAGCTTACACTTCATGCCTCAGCTTAGAATTACATTTTCAGGCATAGGGCCACTTACAGTCTTAACTGTGAAAAAATAATTTGAAATTGGAAGAACAGAAATTGCTCTCATGAACTTACCTCCACATTTAAAAGATTGCCTCAAGTTCAACAAACCAATAATGTTTTGTAGGATCAAGGTTAGATCTTTTGGTTGGAAGGACCCCAGTCTGCTAGATAAAGTTATGCATTCAAAGCTTAGATGTCAAGACTAACATTAATGAAGTTTTGGAATGGGACTAACATTTGCATGTGGATAGTATCTCACATAAGTGGAGGGTCTGCTGGAGACCAAGGCTTAGCCCTAATGGGTTTTGTGGGTGCTGCATTTTGAAATGAGGACCAATAGCTTTCCCATAGATCTTCAAGGTTAACCTAAATAGTTGATGGTCACATCCACTCTGGTTTCCTTTAAGCAACTCTCATTCTTCGGCGAATTGGTGCAGACATGTAAGAGTAGAACTTAAAACAATAATAGACTTAGAGGGACAAAAAGACCTTTAAGGCAACCACAGTTTGTTCTTTCCACCTGGAATTTAGTGTAGGAAATGTTTGGTTTATGTCAGCTTGAGAGGGCCAAGTTTTTATGTCAGATTTATGACCTCTTGATTCCAGAAAGCACCTGAACATGCGAAGGACTGTAGATCAGAAGACAGGCAGCTACAATGCAGTTATTCCAAGGAGGCATATTTCATATGGTAACAGTAGTTCAACCCTTAAAAGTTGGCCTCAGCTAAAACCTATTGGCTCATTAAGCCTCAGGGGCCCACTGGTGGGCCCTCAATGTTTTACAAACTCAATCCATTTTTGATTTAAGATAACATTCTAATGCAAAGGGGGGATTTAGTAATTGCATTTTTATATTTCCTACTGATACTTAGCATCTAAGAAACTAAATAAGTTTTCAAAAGCTTTGTGTGTTTGACATCTATAAAATTCTGAAATGACAGTAAAGGAATGACAAAGCCTTACTGGAAATATTTCTGCCACCATCATATAGTAATAAAATATATTCATTTCCCTTTCTTCATATTATATGATATGCTGATTCATTAAAAAAATATAAAATAGATTCAAAAAAGTCCTGACCGAGATATGAATAATATTCACAACATACAGGTGCTGGTCATAAAATTAGAATATCATGAAAAAGTAGATTGATTTCAGTAATTCCATTTAAAAAGTGAAACTTGTATATTATATTCATACATTACATACAAACTCATATATTTCAGATGTTTATTTGGTTTAATTTTGATGATTACAAATGACAACAAATGAAAATCTCAAATTCATCATATCAGAAAATTAGAATATTACTGAAGACCAATAAAAACAAAGGATTTATAGAAATGTTGGCCAACTGAAAAGTATGAACATGAAAAGTATGAGCATGTACAGCACTCAGTATTTAGTTGGGCCTCCTTTGGCCTGTATTACTGCAGCAATGCGGCGTGGCATGGAGTCGATCAGTCTGTGGCACTGCTCAGGTGTTATGATAGCCCAGGTTGCTCTAATAGTGGCTTTTAGCTCTTCTGAATTGTTGGGTCTGGTGTATTGCATCTTCTTCTTCACAATACCCCATAGATTTTCTATGGGGTTAAGGTCAGGAGAGTTTGCTGGCCAATTAAGAACAGGGATACCATGGTCCTTCAACCAGGTACTGGTAGCTTTGGCACTGTGTGCAGGTGCCAAGTCCTGTTGGAAAATGAAATCTGCATCTCCAAAAAGTTGGTCAGCTGCAGGAAGCATGAAGTGCTCTAAAACTTCCTGGTATGTGGCTGCGTTGACCCTGGACCTCAGAAAACACAATGGACCAACACCAGCAGATGACATGGCACCCCAAACCATCACTGACTGTGGAAACTTTACACTGGACTTCAAGCAACGTGGATGAAGTGCCTCTCTTCTTTTCCTCCAGACTCTGGGACCTTGATTTCCAAAGGAAATGCAAAATTTACTTTCATCAGAGAACATGACTTTGGACCACTCACCAGCAGTCCAGTCCTGTTTCTCTTTAGCCCAGGCAAGACGCTTCTGACGCTGTCTGTGGTTCAAGAGTGGCTTGACACAAGGAATGCGACAGCAGAAACCCATGTCTTTCATACGTCTGTGTGTGGTGGTTCTTGAAGCACTCACTCCAGCTGCAGTCCACTCTTTGTGAATCTCCCCCACATTTTTGAAGGGGTTTTGTTTCACAATCCTCTCCAGGGTGCGGTTATCTCTCTTGCTTGTACACTTTTTTCGACCACATCTTTTCCTTCCCTTCGCCTCTCTATTAATGTGCTTGGACACTGAGCTCTGTGAACAGCCAGCCTCTTTAGCGATGACCTTTTGTGTCTTGCCCTCCTTGTGCAAGGTGTCGATGGTCGTCTTTTGGACAACTGTCAAGTCAGCAGTCTTCCCCATGATTGTGTAGCCTATAGAACTAGACTGAAAGACCATTTAAAGGCTTTTGCAGGTGGTTTGAGTTAATTAGCTGATTAGAGTGTGGCACCAGGGGCCATCAATTTTGAACCTTTTCACAATATTCTAATTTTCTGATATGATGAATTTGAGAATTTCATTTGTTGTCATTTGTAATCATCAAAATTAAACAAAATAAACATCTGAAATATATGAGTTTGTATGTAATGTATGAATATAATATACAAGTTTCACTTTTTAAATGGAATTACTGAAATCAATCTACTTTTTCATGATATTCTAATTTTATGACCAGCACCTGTATATGTCTGAAAAACATTTAACATTTAAAACAAAATAGGAATAAACATGACTATATTATTTTTAGACTTCAAAAGGGATCTGTTTTGTAATAATTCTTTAGTCTTTGTCAACTTTGCTGAACCTGCTTGTGTTTCGTTTAACAAGGATTGTGGTATTTAACCCTCATTTTCTAACTGTTTTTTAGCACCTGTTTGAGAAACAGGACTTCATATTGTTGTTATGGGGTAGATGATTATTACATTTATATCAGGTTGGGTGGAGGTTTTGGATGACCCAAATGCAAATAGAGGCAGAGATGAGTTCAGGGAAAACACGCATTAGGAGCCAGGAAACGACGAGGAACCAGCAAACAATGACTGAACATGAAGCCTGGAGCAGGTGTGGACAGAGGAATCAAGAAGGGAGCTAGGAGAAGGAGACTGACACAAAACGGCAACAGACAGTAAACAAGAAATACATAAGAACTCAAAAATATAACCAAAAACAACTAGAATAACACAAAATGGAAATGAAACCATTAAACAAGAAAACACAGAAAGACATGAATAAAAGCATAACTGAAAACTAAGCTCAAAAACAAAACTTGCACAGAACCAAAAAGTGCAGAGTCATGAAAATTTAATTTCATGTATCCCAAGAGTATCAGGGGCGGATCCAGGATTTTTCAAAGGGGGGTGCGCACCTAAGGGTCATGGGGTCACGGGGTCAAGGGTCACAGGTCAAGACAATGTGAGGCTAAAAGACCAAAGAATACCATCTTCACTCTTTCACGCTACCCTAATTATTCATCCAAGGGTTTATAATTGATAATTTTAATGGATGAACATAAGTAGAATTAGCATGATTACATTATTGTAATTAAAAAAGGATCTCTCAGTTTTTAAAGCATGCACAAGGTTAAAAGGTAGTTTGAAGAAAAAAAATGATCCTTATCAACAATTAATCAAACAAGGAGTTTCTTTATTTCCAGAAATTATATTTACACAGAACATTAAATAAAAAAAAATAAAAAAAAACAAGGACTTGGGTTCAAGTATGGTTCAAGTAAGACAAAGGAGTTTTGAATATATTTTAACAAGATAAACTGTTGAAAAACAAAAAAAAAACAAAGTTAAACCAGACAAAGAATATTGTTCTCTACTACAAACTTTATGATGATGATAATGAGTTTACAAATGTCAACCTTCTGGGATGCTTCTGGGCAAATGTGTCTATGATTTTGTTGATGTCTAGCTGAATGTCCTTGTGCACATACAAAAGTAGCAAAGCCACAAACCTTTCCTGTCCCATTGTTGACCTCAGCAAAGGTCACTGCTTTAAGACCCGAGTTAGCACGTTCCACAGAAGCACTGGTAACAGGAATGACTGACAGAAGGTGAAAAATCATATAAATGTTTGGGTAGCACTTCATATTTGTTATCTTTAGAATTTCAGGGAGAGAGCGGGGTTTTTCTAGCCTGGGTGCCTTTCCGAAATTAGTCCCGCCCACAAAGTTTAAGGTCGGGGAAGTTCGGTCTGGCTCTGCTCCATAGTAGCGCGAGTATTATTGCCCACTGTCAGGCGATCCAATCAAATTGTCAGGGCGGGCTTTATACGATGATGGACAGATGATAAACAGTAACGTAATCAACCACGTGACCAAAGCGCGCTTGGGTGACAACAATAATGGCTGCCGCTGGAGAGTTGAGGTGAGTAGATTCTGCTATTAGGTCTGTTCTAGAAGATATCGACAGCAAATTAATTTTAAAAGAGGAACAGAGAAACGCGATCAAGGCTCATCTTCTTATTCTAGGCGTGCAACTGCACGCTTTGATTTTTGTGGACAACAACTATGCCTCGCTTAACATACGTCACGCACTCCGTTGCTCTTATTGGTTGTAGATTTATCTATATATTGAGTGCAGAGGCATTTTTTTTTTCTGGTTCGTTCGAAACCACCCCATAATCACAGCTCTATGGAGCAGCATCAGACTCATTCTGACTAGAATTGAGTCGGACTACGTCAGGCTAGGGTTTTTCCACTGATGATACCACTTTGTGTGCCACAACTTCACTTCCTGCCTGAATGTTGATCCTGACGGTAGATCATCTTTATATGATGTAAAAATGATAAAAAGTCATACTTGTCCAGCCAGTCCCTCTGGCATGTTCTTTTGGTCACCCCACTGGCTCTTCGGTTGTCTTTAAATTCTCTGGCAGGGAAATTGAAAGATTTGGGTGGTTTTCTGGTCTGAAGAAGTTGGAATTTTTCAGAGTCGTCCATTTCACTAATCCGGTCCTTGGCCTTTGATATATCTGTAATAACATTGATATTTACATTGTCAATTTTGCATGGGTGCTGGTGGAGTTGTAAATCTGCCTACATGAAGATTTTGTATAGTCTTGCTTTATTACCGTATGAAATAATTATTATAAAATGTAAGATTTCAAGATTAAGCAAAAAAGTCAATCATGTAAAACAAAATTAGTTGTTTTGACAACTATTACTCACCTATGTCGTAAGTTGTTTGGGGCAAATCTGCTTGGTTGAGCGCCGGCTCTTCAGTTGTCTTTACATCGAAACACAGTCCTTGTTGTTCATCTGGAAAAGAAAATTATTTTTGTGATCAGGTGAACCTTGTAATCTCAGGAGGAGCCACAAAACAATTTAATGTTGTGTTTTTATCGTAAATTATTAAATTCACTGAACACATTTCACCAGGTGCACAAAACTGAATTTACTTAAAAGTAAATTGTATTTTTATTGTAAAATATTAAATGCACTGAAAACAAATAACACCAGATTTGTAGTTATCATATCACAATGTTAACAAGACTCCCTTAGACTCCAAGCATGTGCTTAGAGCATTCATTGATTTGGATCCTTACCAATTGATAAAAGTTAGTAATGTTTTCATAAAGGATACCATTCTTATTTTTAACAGTACAACACATGTGGTACAGGTTTAGACCCAAAAATACACACTACAAAATAACTATTGTATGCATGTCAATGGCAACTAATGTTGCTTATTTTTCTTAATTGTACACTCTTTTTATTACTTATCAAACACTGCAATTTTCATAACTTTCCCGTTACTGGTTAAAGTATTTCTACAATTGCATTACTTTGCAACTTTAAACAACTTGTTTATCAACAATCAACAATGTTGATAATGTTTTCTCATTATCAACATTTTCTAGCAATCATCACACCTTTTATCTGTGTGTCTCCAATATCTGAACGTTCATACTGGTCAACGCTGTAACATTGTGGTCATTTTCTGTAGTTGTGCCAGGTCGACTGAAGAATAGAAAACAAGATATAAACATTTCAATCTGTGTTATTTAGATTATAGATATAAGCCTTTAGAAAATAAAGTTGGTTTCTACTTACCCTTTTGTTGGATTGGACCAGAATCTTAAAAGAGATGGTTGTCTGGTTTTCTTGTTTGGCCTTAAATCTTCCAGGTCTCCTCGTGCTCGCAACGACGCTGTGGCAAGCCGATTGGGCCAATAATCGTCCGTACAATAACGCGCAGTTCCAACCCGTATTTTACGCGAGTGCGCGTTTTTTACGTCACCGAGCGTTTCCAGCCACCAGCCAGAACGCGCGGTGACGTAAAAAACGCGCACTCGCGTAAAATACGGGTTGGAACTGCGCGTTATTGTACGGACGATTATTGGCCCAATCGGCTTACCATATGCCAAAGGGGGGTGCGCGCGCCCCCCGCGCCCCCGCCTGAATCCGCGCCTGAGTATGCCAATAAAAAGATTCAAAATTATTATTCCAACTCCTTTAGATGTGGTTAGCTAACCTTGGTAAAACTGTTGGATCAAGAACATGAGAACATACAGTATTTCTCAAGTTTTGCAGAAGAATTTCTGGTGTTTCTTTTTGTTTGGGCTATTTGATATACTTAGAATTAAACTTGTACAACCTTTATTAAAATTAAATTATGTTTTGTACAGCTTTAAGAACATTTCCATTCCATAAAGTGCAGCAGTGATTAAATATACCGTATTTTCACGACCATAAGGCGCACCGTACTAAAAGGCGCAGTCTCAGTCATGTGTGCCATTTCTGTATTTAACACACACATAAGGCGCACCGGACTATAGGGCGCGTTTTTTATATACAGGTACATGTCCTCTACTAACTTTAAATACCTCTACTGCATATTTAAAAATACAGCGGGCCCAAAACTGAGTATGACTGTGCTTTATTCATGTATTTATTACAAAGTATTAATCAAACCTGGGAGCTGGCCGTGAGACAGACACATCGCTGATGACACAGCACTGTGATCACTCCTAAATTAACTTAAAATCCTGAAACCTGCCGACGGAATATGTTCGCTTTTTTAGCCGGTATCCTGGTGCCTGCAGTTTAAATTATTTAGATGAAAAACATCTGCCAGCCACCGTGGTGAACCCGGAGGCTACCCAGCCTAGAGGCTGCTGTTGAAGGGATTTCTACTGTCGGCGCACCGCTGGTATGTGGGGGTCTGAGCGCCTCCGACAGAAATAGATAATCTGGATGAACTGACTGCAATTATGAAGTTTTCAGGTGGACTTTCTCACTTAAAAACATATTAAAACTACTTTATTCCCACTGATCACAGCAACTATAGCTGCAAGATTTAAATTATTTAGATGAAAAAACACCTGCCAGTCGCCGAGGTGAAGAGGAGGAGACCCGCCCAGAGGCTGCTGTTGAATTAAGTTTTCAGGTAGAAAAATAGAGCGGGAGCAAAACTGAGTATGATTGTGCTTTATTCATGTATTTATTACAAAGTATTAATCAAACCCATCAAAGTCATCATCCTCTGTTTCTGAATTAAACAGCTGCGCTAAATCAGACATGCCAATTTCCCCTTCTTCGCTGTCAGAGTCACTTTCCGTGCCGTGCGGCTCCTCAGAAATAATGCCGGCTTTTGCGAAAGCTGGAACAACAGTGCCAGCAGACACGTTAGTCCAAGCATCTACAATCCATCCGCAAACGGTGGCGTAACTTACCCGGCGCTGCCTTCCACTTTTCATTAAACTGTGGTCTCCGTCGGTCATCCATCGCTCCCACGCCACTCGCAGCCTTACTTTGGACGGCCGGTTCACACCGATGTCGAGCGGTTGAAGTTCCTTTGTCAGACCTCCCGGGATAACAGCGTTCATTTGATTCACCTTTTTTTTCACATCGGCTGTGAGATGGGCACGCAGCGATGGTGATGCGTGGAAAAAACCACCTGGTCTCCTCACATACACCTGCCTCAGCCACGCTTTCATCATCTCCTCATCCATCCAGCCCTTTTTATTTGCCTTAATATCATATGTCATCAGAGCGATGTGTCTGTCTCGCTGTCAGCTCCCAGATCAGCTTCTCTGATTGGTTGATGCGGCGCTTCCAGCAGCAAAACTTCAATTTTTCCATCTCGAGCAGCAGCAGCGCGTTGGCAGATGCTTAAACGCACCCGACGCGCTGCGCCTGCTGCTCAAAACGCGCTGCGGGAGCTTTTGCTGTGCCTATACTCGCGTCAACCATTGACTTTGCATGTAAACACGCTGCTTCTGCTGCACCTGCTGGGTCCGGTTCACACCGATGTCGAGCGGTTGAATAACAGCAAGCACAGCATTCATTTGTTTCACCATGTTTTTCACATCAGCTGTGAGATGGGCACGCATGGAGTTACAGATTAACAGCGATGGTGATGAGTGGAAAAAAAACACCTGGTCTCCTTACATTCAGCCACTCTTTCATCATCTCCTCAATGAGGTGGTCTCAAAAGTCGCAGTTACAACACACATAGGGCGCACCGCACCAAAGGGCGCACCGCACATTTTGAGGAAAAAAAAAAGACGTTTAAGTGCGCCTTATAGTCGTGAAAATACGGTAAGCAGTTCACTCACAATTTGACAGATTTGATTTGATCTGATCCAGGCCATTGTATGTGTCTCTGTTTTCTTCAAAGATTTTCAGGTTTTTATTTCCATTAATATTTTTACCAATTTAAATAATGTTTTCTGTTTCTAATTTTGAAACAATTCATATAAAGAATGAATGACCCTTTTTACCTGTTCAGCAACTCCTTCAGCTGGATTTTATTTCAGGATAATAGAGAAACAGGACCTGATTGCAAAAACTGTGTGCCAAAGGTCTCCTGATGTTTCCGGATGGCATGAACCATCACTAATACTAGCTGACATAATAAAGTAAGTAAAATTACAACACTTTTAATAAAACCTTGACCCATCACTTATCTGTGGCCTGCGCTAGTCTACTTCCCGTTTACTACAGCCAAGCATAATCAATGTATGATGACTTGCACCTACTTTAGCCTCATTCATTTATTGCAATGGATAGAAAAACGTCTAATTAACATTTTTGCATTTTGTGTAGTCTGTGTGCCATTAATCATTTTAAGTTATATTAACTAATTATTTTTAGTGTCGTTTTTAAGGAAAAAATATCCTCTTCTTTGAATATTTCATTCATGGAACATTAAAGGGAATCTCGATTCCCTTTTACACATAAACTATTTTATTTGAACTCATTAGTATGAATCTCGTTGCACATATAGGAAAAAAAATGGCATCTAGAGTTGGCGTTCTCATCAGGAAAGTTGAAGCTAGCTAGATCCCTCAGTCTGTCCGTCTCTTTTTCCCTTCTTCCCTCTGTCCCTATCTCCGTCCTTCCCCTCCTTCATTTTCTCATTTGAGGTCGAGCCATGGAACTAACAGTAGGGATCACACGATGTCCATCTCCCCAGCCACTTTCTGAAAATCATTTCGAAGTAAGAGGTTTCTCCCAGGCCAGAAGGGAGACATTTTACTTTCAACAAAGCTCAGATTTCTTCCCAGTGCTTTGTGCCAGGAAAAAAAATGACCAGTAAGGTGACCATCCTGATCGGAGTAAACACCTCAGCTGACTTTTAAGGGAGACTAGCAGCTGCTCTACTTTATGCTCTCTCTGGACAGCAGAAACATTTGAGTTGATTTTTCTTGTTTTTTCCAGGACCACCTTATTGTCCCAATCTATTTGTCATGACAATGGATTAGGGTTGGAATAAATAGAAAATACAGTAAAAATCAAGAGCTTTGTTTTCCAGCCTTCATTTTTCTTCAGGTTTTAGATTTGATTGGGTTCATGACAACTACTAGACCAAGGTATAGACTAAAATGCTGGTATTCACTGTTACTTAATTACAGACATCTATATAGACAAATTAAATGTCAAATAGAAAGAAAAGCTTTCAGAAACAGCTTTAGAATTATTAAGTCATTTTTAAAGTAGAATGGAAATCTCATTTCACTTTATGAGACAAAAGCTGCCTGAGATTTATACTGCAGTCCTTTTGTTCCTCAGTTGTTGGCATCTCTGCTGCTCTTCTAAATGTTAATCCAAGCTACTTCTTCTGCAGTTGTTAGTGGTTGGCATCCATTGGAAAATATCACTGTTGCCACCCCCAGTTTTATAGAAGGACTGCTACCTACTCCGAAGGTATTGAATTACGTCCACATGGGGGGTTGACCACAGGTGTGGCCAGGGAATGGTTAAGGGAGGCCCTATCTTTTCCCCTGTGAAAAATTAAGAAATGTATTATCTGAAAAACATTAATTATAAACCCAAATGGCTAAAAATAAAGATAGTATATGATAAAACCTGTTACAATCAAGTAAAAAAACAAACAAAAGCCTAAAACAAACACCTTTGGTTTGTGACAAATACCCCATAGATGAAGTTTTCTTTACAAATATTTAAGCAGGTCATTTTTTTACATCTCTTAATTTTGCTTAAAACCTCTTTCAAAAGTTTTGTTAGAACTTTACCATCAGATTAGAAAATTGAATAAAAATAAAATTAGTGAATCAAATTACTTGACTCGATTAGTTGTTATTTTTTCTAGCATTCCTTCATAAAATAATAGATCATACAAACGTAAATGAAAAACACTAGGCAATGAAGGATACTTAAAAACTATTTTAAAACTGTTTCGCAATTATTCACATCAGGGAAAATTAGGTGGGCGAACAAGTGCAAAGGACCAACATTCAGTTACAGCAAGGACTTCACAAAAACATGGAAACCAAACACTGGGAGGGGAATTTCTATGCAAATAACAGGTGGTTTAACAAGCATAATGGAAAAAAAGACTGACAAAGGACAGATTTAGCTACAACTCAACAAGCACGGATGCAAACACCCACACATGTGCAGACTGGACTGAAACTAAGAAAAAGAGTAAAACATGGTAGGCTACAGTTAAGCTGTGTGGTAACGTTTACCTTCTTTTAATGAAAATAATTATTGATAGGGTATGACATTGTAATAATATCAGTTATTTTCTAAGTGGAAAATTGTCCATTACTTGATATAAGGACTGGTTTCTGATTTCAAACTGAACAATTGCAATGTGGAAGTTTGATATTCACCAGACTTGTCAGAAACCCCAAAATATAAAAGGGTAATTGTGTCTTTTCTTAGTGGAGTCACGGGACTTGAAAACAGGCAGGACGAAGGCAGAATCATATGATAGTTAGTGCTTTAATGCATAAAAAGTCCACAAGTCAAAAACAATAAATCCAAGGAGGTAATTTCATCCACATATAATTTTTAGAAGTATAAGGTATGGGAGGACTTGGAAAAATCAGGAACCAGAGGGATGACAGCATGATGACCCAACAAAGAGAGATAAAAACAAGAACAAAAAAAACACAGCACTATGATTTTAACATAAACATTATTTAGCCATCTGCATTTCTTTTCAAGATTCAGACAAAGCAGAACAGTTTGGTCTAAAAGTGTTCAAAGCCTTGATTTACATTAAAACTACGTTAAAAATCTGTAAATCAGTATGAATGCATACCTACTTTTTTGGTGACAAATTTGTAGAATCAGTCAAACAAAGAAAAAAGTTATTTCTATTTTGTGACAGCATAAAATTTAACCCATAGGCATAATTACAGCACGTTCTTTAGACATGTGTGTAGTAATTGGTGAAGTGGGGGAGTGTTGGCCTAGTGGTTAGAACAGTGCGCTTGTGCTCTGAGAAGGTTGCAAGTACCCTGTCCGATCCCCCCACCTGGGTCCCTGAGCAAGACCCTTAAACCCACACTGGTGAGAAGAGCGATGAGAACAACAGAGAAGATCATCAGGGCTCCTCTTCCCTTCATAAAAGGGATTTAATCCCAGCGCTGCGTGTCCCGTAACATCATCAATGACCCCTCACCCCCCCACCATGGACTGTTCTCTCTGCTGCCCTCTGTGAAGAGACTTTGAAGCATCCGATGCAGGTCCAGCAGATTATGAAAAAAAAGCTTCCTCCCCACTGCCATTAGACAGCTGAATGTTGAAAAACTCTAAATCAAGTCACAGACTCTGCATCACACTGACATCACCAAACCAAAACAGTGCATAATTGCACCTTATATATTTTTTGCTCTGAACTTCCATATCAGTCATATTTTTGCAAAATATTTTTTCTCCCACACTGTTTACATTTGATCACTGCTGCACTTTAAGAAATGGAAATATCATGAAAGCTGCACAAAATCAAATTTCTTTTTTTCAACAAAATGACAATAAAAGTTGTCTAAGTCCAAGTCACTGCTCCCCGGGTGCCGCACAATGGCAGCGTACTGCTCCTCAAGGGGATGGGTTAAATGCAGTGATAAATATCTCCTATGTTAGATCAATAAAGTTGAATTATTATTATTATTTATTATTATTAAAAAACAACATGCATTTTAATCTTGAGTGTTTTTTTTTTTTTTTTTACATCAAATCTTTACAGGCTGCACTGTTACAATAAAAATTTGTATTTCTGAAAGTTACCCAAAACAATAATACGATGACTGGCAGACATTAAAAGTCAAGGACCTAAATATTACTTGTGCACAATAAAGGGTGTAATTGTTTAACATTATTAAAGATACAATTTTATTTATGGGAAAGACTTGAGTTTTACTGTACCTTCTTTTTACTTCTTATATACTCCCCGATTTCGGCCTGAAGAGGTCTACATTTCTAATTGATATCTAAAAACACACAGAAACAATCGCTTTAAGACCAAACAAGTTTTAGACTAGTTGTCTATGGACCAGTTATTGTAGTTGCCTAGTTACATTTTGTTACAAAAAATGCAGACTTAAGAGGAACAACAATAATTGGAGTGAGGACAACTTACTCTAAAGCAAAGAAGAGGGGCTGACTAGAGAACCTTTGGGAAAAATGGCAAAAAGATCTGGAATGAATTAACAGAGAAACACTTGGCTCACTATTATGGCTGAAAACTAAAAAATCTAAATGCCAAAGCCTAAGAATAAACAGAAACAGAAGAATAGAAAACTGAAAACCAAAATCACTCAGCTCAAAGCCTTAGAGATCATGACAGTTAGTTAAAGTGCACCCGGGTTCAGCCAGTTAGATCAATAAGCTCTTCTCTTTATGACGTGATACAACTCTTACTTTTATTTCTCAACATTACAAATGCCGTCAAAGCGTGGATGTGGCAGTGATTGCGTAAAGCTAATTTTTATAGCCGTTAGTCATTTCTTTCTCTCACCGTTACAGGAGTTTTTCTGCCCTGGCATCAGTCTCTTTACATTTGTCATGTTTATGAGATTCTTCAAGTTACAGAAAAGGTCATTTTCTTTTCACAGTTACTTATTCTCAACTGCATTTAATTTTATGTAATTCTTAACCTCTTACAACAGCGTGCTGTGGATCTATTTGATTTAACATTATAAAGGCCAAAACGCAGCGTTAAAGGATCATGTTACGCTGTAACAAAACTCCGCAATGCCACAAGAATGCAGGTCCTGAATATGTGGTTCAAGCAGATATAAGCCAAACATGTAATTTTAGAAATGTATTGCTATGCAGGCAGCAGAGTGTAAACAGAGTCCACAAATCGGCCAAATTGATTTACAGCAATCTTTAACTTGTTTTCCCCTAAATTCAGGCCATACAACAGTTTCATGCTCTACTTTGAAGGAAAAAATACTTTTTGCTTCTTAGAATAAATTTCAGCCATTTCCTCACTTTATTGTAAAGACAGCTGGTCTTGTGTGTGTGTTAGATGTGTGTGTGTGTGTATATATATGTGTGTTACAGTGGCAGGAGATGATAGCTTTGTGTAACGATACCCTTGTGTATGATACCCTTCCCTCTCACACACTCTCATGCATATTTTTTCCAGCCTATGTAACTGTCCAAGCAGCTGAAGGTGCCAATAGCCTTAAAACCACAGGAAAATTGCATCTTGGATACATAAATTCAATGGTAATACGAATAACAGTCAATCGGAGGCAGGCAGCTCACTGCTTTCCCAGTGACAGCAGCAGCCTAACTGAATGTAAAGATAATGGCTTTTTCCACAGGCTAAGGTCACCTTAAATTGTATCTCAACTTACCGAGCAAACAGGCAGTTAAAATAAAGCTTCACTTGAACCTTGACGGTCACTTCATTTTTAATAGGCTGCTCCCAAGAGCGTCTTCAAATTATTTAGTGGTCAGCAGATGCGAATGCTAAGGAAGTGTATGCAGTGGGCTGCAGCAGCTGAGGATTTGCGGTCTGTTTTGAACCTGAACAGAGGCTTTGCACGTGCAGACCCCATGTTTGTTTGTTCTTGTGTGCTTAAATGCTAATTCTCCATCACACAAACACACATAGTTCCATACTGAAAGGCCTGTTTTCTGAGAAGGCCAGTGAGGTACTCTGGCAGTGGTGGTTGCTCTCAAAACATTGTTTCATTGCTGGCATTTTTCTCCGGTTCTAAATCTGGGGCTGTGTTTGTTGATGCAGAGGGTGGAATGAAGCTCTACATTTGTTTTTCTGTGGCTGGTTGATGAATGGCACTCATCATAGGCCATTTCTAGTCCTCTCAAATCTTGTGGAGTGTATTTATTTAAAGGTGCTAAGGTTTTGGTGTACAGGAAACTTTTTTAATAACTTCACACGCTCATTATAAGTCTGCAGCTTTGCCTCTGTGTGAGTTCCCTCCCTTCAACAAAGTTTTCTGCATTGGGAGAGTGATGAAGAAATTTATTTCACAATGTCCAGTCTTAATTCTTTCTGAAATACAGTTTGTATTTACCCTGTTTATCACAGCACATCTTATTGTGTAAAAGTGTTGATAGCTTGTGAAAGACAGTTAATGGTAAATGGCCTGTTCTTATATAGCACTTTTTCAAAGCAGGAGACTTGACCAAAGTGCTTTACAAACATTAAGTCATTCAATTAATGTGATATAATTGATATTTATGACTAGACAATTAATTCTTTAATGGCTATATGTATATATATATTTATAAAATACATGATTATCGGTGCCCTGCGATGGACTTGCGACCTGTCCAGGGTGTACCCTGTCTTTTGCCTGTAGACAGGTGGAGATAGGCACCAGCACCCCTTGCCACCCCGCTTGGGATTAAATGTGACATGATAGGTAATTTTGACAAAAAAGTATTTTAAAAAAAAGAAGCTAAATGCTAAATTCTATTCAACATTTCCACTCACGTTCAGGTAGAACACCACAGATTTTTATCTAATGTACATAATGGTAGAACAGAAAGATGGCATAGCATTAGGTTTTGAAATATCCAATCTGGGGCTTAAAGAACTAATTGGATTACAGTAATCGTGATTGATCAATTATTGATATGATCATCAACTATTTTAGTAATTAGCTGGAGTTTAGAGATTATAAATCATGCCTTTAGCTGACAGAGCAACACATTTAGAGCAATATTTATATCAAAATTGTATAAAAATATATAAATATTTTGCATTTAAGATAAAATAAAATTTCGTCTGTCAATCTGCTCTATCCAGAACTCCTCAAGTGGAAAAGTTTTAGTTTCATCTGGTTGAGTTTTGTAAAAAAATCTTCTTTAAGAAAACTTTGGCTATCTGATTATTAATTCATTAATCGAAAGAATAATCAGCAGCCCTTATCCAATCACATTATTTTGCCCTTGGAAGCCTAATGACAAACGAAAGGTAATAGGAACGTTTTTTTTGGTTTGGAAGCAGAATGACTGACAACAACAGAATAGGACAGCAGCTGACCAAGTGAGGATGCACAGAGTATGAAACAAATACATCAATGCTTGCTCATGAAATTACATCATTTACTTTATGTATTGCTATGCACACAGGGGGTTGACTGTCTGCATAGCAATGGTTTAAGTAATGCTGGTAGCTAACACCCGTACGTTTAGATGACAAAGTGGTGGTTGCCCTGTGAAACCTATATCGGATAAAGTGAAAAAGAGAGAGGGTACTACCCCGTCCATCATCCTTTGTGATGTTTGATTTCCATGGTTACTGAATAGCAGCTGGTGAACAACCATTACTGACCAAGAAGTCATACATATTTTTTGGTTAAGCTGTTTCAGCATCAGGAGATGTGCCTTCTGCTGTTTGGTTCCGGACACGTGAGGAATAACTCTACTTCACAGATTTTCTTTTACCATATAAATTTTACTATAACTCAAATAACAAGATGGTGCTTACTTTTTACACATAAAGTGGAAAGTAATGCTTAGATTTTTCAAACTAAAATTAAACTAAATTGTCTTTTATTTTCATAAAACATTTACATTTTCAGTTCAGGAAAACAGCTTTTTTAATGTTACCTACATTTCAGTGTCAGTGTGAGTTGCAAATAAAAGGAAATGATAATTCACCACAAAATAAAGAAATAAATGAACAAATAAATAAATAAATAACTGACTGTCAAGGAAAATAAACCCTGGTAACAATTTTATATTGTTAATGTAAATATGTTACATAAAATAATTTTTTACAACTTTTTGAAAACTCAGCTGTGTTATTTTGTTGCTTTATGTTTGTAGCCAAAAATAACTATTTATCAACAACTGATTAAAACAAAAACTTTTATTAAACAGTTTCAGTTTAATTAGAGAAGAAATTAGTTTAAGGCCCTGTGGCATTTCTTTCCCTTTTTGATAGAAAAAAACTAACAACACAATGATTATGAAAACCTAATTTAGCTGATAAGACCACAACTGCATCAATAATAAAAAAATCAGTAAAATATGACTCTTTATAAACCAGGGAAGGTTTTGAAGCACATTCTCTGCAAATATCAGTAGTTATGTCTGATTTAGTAGATTCTGAATCTGTTCTAAAAATATGCTAAATATTTTGCTACATCCTCTTTCCTCTCATATAGTCTACTATACTTTTTTTGTGTACTCCATTTTCAATTCATATGTTTTCTCAAGGGACTTTACAGAGAGAATTCAAACAGATCAAACAGTCAGATTGGTTTGCTGGTGAAGATTCTCAGTCATCCAGGTCATAGTCATTCCAAAAAAAGTTAAAAAACAGTCCACTGGACTTTGTTTCCAAGTTTGAAGACGTTTCGGTTCCCATCCAGGAAGCTTTTTCAATTAAAAATGTCAGAATTAGCGCTGAGTTTGAAGCTTTATAGAGTAGCACAAACAAAGCCTTGTTTTTGCTTATAAAAATGATACAGAATAACAGGTCTGCCCCTTAGGAACAGGCAGTCGTTTGGGTTCTTTGATAGCCTGCAATACCTGATACAGGTCTATGCCACTAAAAGGGTTACGATGATAATGGGAAGGAATCAAGGAGGAAGGATTTTTGAGTGCTGAAACCTCAGTCCACCCCCTCTGTTTAAGGTTGGCTTAAATGGCTTCCTTCCCTTTCAAACGACTTGTCTTCTTTGTCCAAAATGTCACATTGGTTGAATGTTTTCTATCTAAGGAAAACCAGCTGATTGCATCGACTCTGACTTGAAAGCAATCTCTCACACCAAGCATGCTTGTAGTGATAGTGGAGAGGAAAACTCTCTTTTAACAGGAAGAAATATCCAGCAAAACCAGACTGTGTGAGTGGCCATCTGCTGAGGCCAACTGGGGTTAAATGTTAAAAGAAAATAAAGTTTATTAGTTTTTGAAATAAGCCCCACTCACTTGCCAGTAAACAATTTTGGCATATGAATGTGAGTGCATAATAAGGTTGGGAGATTTGTAAGAATTTTCCAACCGAATACGTCATTCCAACAAATGCCGATTGACGATATTCATGCAGGGCGAAGACAAGCACCCCTTTAGAGTACTTCTTCTGCACTGCTGGTAATATTGTTAACCACCTGCACACACTGCTAAAACCCATAAAGTAACCATGCTGGTTTTCTTGTCAAAAATGTATAAGTTTTGTCCAGTGCTAATATTTTTCTCTTTTAAATATAATATTATGTGACATTATATAAAAAAAAAAAAAATTCTTTTTCCTTTTTTTATCTGAATACAAAAAATTTAACAGAAGGAAAAGTGGGGCAGGGAATTTTTTTTGATGGGAAGCATAAAAATGGATGGTGGTACTGGGGAAAAAAGCTGCAGCTGGAAGGAGTTTGTGTGTACCATTAAAAACAGCATGATGTTTTTAGTTTTGTTTTGTGGGCTGTGTCTTAACCCTTTGGTCAAAAAAGAAACAAAAATAATTGCTCTTAACAAAAATAGTTCAAGGGCTGAGTATATTGTCAATGGTTTATACAATTAATTTCCCAACCTTAGTGCATAAAATCTTAAAACACCAGGCTAACATGATGGATGACAATAGATGAAAGCATTATGGTGTGGGGCTGATTTTTTTTTTACGGTAGGTTGTTGTATATATTTGGTAAGACTGTGAATTAACAAGTAATAGAGTGTGTCTTCAAAACAAAAAGTCATGGGTTCAATTCCCACCCCATGGTGATGTGGACAAGACATTTAACATCAGGTAAATGAGTATGAAAGATGGTGTCCATAGAATAACAGTGAATAACAGTGTTTGGTGTAGAAATACTGTAATTGTCATACTCCTAGGCCTGGGTGGAGGCCGTTTTTTCCTTTTTTTCTCTCAGCAGGGCTGGACGGGCAGGTGCTCTTCATCAAGCTGATTTCCCCCTTTCTTAAGGAGCTGGAATCAGGAGGAGGGCGTCAGTTCGTTAATGCTCCAGCGTGGTACAACTGATCTTTTACCAAGCCTTGCTTCTTAGCTTTGCCTAAATCTTACCCCATACTCTCTGCTCCTTTTCTCAGAACCCTGGACCCCAAGCCTGAAACCACTCCACAGAGACCTCTTCGCTCTGGACTCCTGTCAGAAAGGTTTCAGTCAGCCTCAAGGAACCAGTGAGGCTACGGGCCTCACAATTAAAGCCCTCCTGCCTGAGCTCGCCTGCCTGTCCACCCTCTGACTCCACCATCAGATCTCACCCACCGGACCTGCACCATTCGCCTGGACCACTGATCACCATCCTCCCAAGACAGATACCAAGCCGCCCTCTCTGTGAGTCACAAACATCCCTCACTTTTCAAACCAGCACCGAACTGTTGCTCATCTGTCACCCAACCTCTTCCTGCAGTATCCAGAAAACCCTGCATGCCGGACTTCTCTGTACAGCCTCAAACCATCAATAAAAACCCTTTAACTGATTATTGCCTCCGTGATTGTTCTTTTTCAGAGTATGTATACCTAAACAAGACAGTAACTCTTAGATAAAGACAAAATGAAACAAAAATAATTACTTGACTTCATTCCAACTGGATATTTAAAGAAAGAACTAAAGATCAGAGGCCCAAAGAACCTTCAACATTTGGAACACTCTTTTGTAAAAATAAAATGGGTTACTCCTGAGTAAAAAAAAAAGTCACTAGTTTGTTGATAACAAAAAATGAAATAAGAATGATTAATTCTTTATTTTAATTCCACTTTATTATTATCAATTTAATTTAGGGACTAATTTGTTTTCAGTTCTTTGATTCTTTGTTTTATATGGATAGTTATTGATTTCTGGGTAAAACCTGATGTCAATAGTTTTAGAGATAAAAATGAAATGTTTTAAAGGTTATTTGCTTTTTTCTTTGCATGTTTACATAAGAATATTTTTTCAGATTTAAAAGGAATGTTTGTATTTTAAAAGTCTGAAAATTGAATTCTCACACACGCTGAGAAACAAAATACTTCTTAAGGCACAATTTAAGGAAATACAATTTTCTACATGTGTATGTTTTTTTTTTTTTTGTACACATCCAAACAGAACATTTTCCTAATTTATTGTGCCCATTCCTACATCTAATCCCTAGTTTTTAGGGAGACAAAGAACTCAGTTCTTACAATTGCCACCATGCTAATCTGCCTTCAAACTACAAAGGCCCTTCAACTGCCTGCTCCCCTTCTTCTGCAGGGATTATCATTCACTTATTGGCTGGGCTCTTACGAGTCGGGAGCATTTGGAAAGCGGAAGAAAAGGGGGAGTTGTGGTATACAGTTTGGAGGAGTAAAAGGCAAAAACATACTTATTTTCCCCTCTGATCTAAAAGGTTGATTGAAATGGTAATGCAGGTGAGCCACAACAAATTCTCCACTCAGATAAATTTCTCCATCTGATTTTCAAAGCGAAAAAGACAAAAAGGTTTGGAAGAATGTAGAGAGCCAGGTGGAAAGTGTAACAAAGACGTAGAGTGTGGAATGTGGGAACAGCCAGTAAAAGTAGTTTGTATAATTACCATCTTAATCCTTATAAAATAACCCAACAGAGATGGTATGTGTTTATTTCTGTCTGTGAGACTCTTGATCTTCTTTTGCTTATTTATTTATCATGCTAGTTTGAATCTTAAGTATTATGTGAGCTTCAAGATTTCTAGTCAGACCATTCTAATGTGTAATCAGTTTATTTTGTGCTTCCACAAATCTGTACTCCACCCTATCTCTTACATGTCTCAGTTTCCGAATCCTGGAAGTTAATTCCAGTCATGCCTTTCACGTCTGCAACATGCATAAACTGATCATTTACATGGTGCCTTTGAGGAGGATGGTCAAGGATGAAATCTGACATTAACAGGACAAGCTTAAGCTTGAAACTTTTCTGGATTAGCAGTCAATTTTGCACAAAACAGACAATTCTCAGCTCTACACATTGGATTATGTTTTTCGTATAACTCTAATCCACCTTCTTCCTTTCTTTCTTGGTGAATTTTAAGTGGAATAGGACCAGCAACGCAATGTACATCACACTTTGCTCATAAATAATAAAACCTGTACTGATAAAAATATTACAAAGGCCATGCGAAAAGCATTTCAAACTCTGACGCATGCTACAAATACATCCTGACTGTGTTATTGTACTACTGCACATAATTGTTTAGGAAATTAATTCAGACTATTGAATGTGCTCTTAATTGCAATGAATAGAGCTATAGAAATGAAGGGACAGATATAGGTTATCCAGTTTCTTTTAAAAGAAATAACATAAGGTGAAGAAACAGCATTTAGAATGATCCTTTTCAGTCTTTTTTTATATTTCTATGTTAGTTCTTTGTGAAACACTCAAGTGCAGAGATAAAATAAGGAAGGCTGAATTTTAAAATAGAAAGTGAAGACAAATTACAAAAATACTAATGGAAGAGCAGTCATACAGAAAAATCTAGAGGAAAATTAGAACAAACTACAAAGCTTAAGGACATAAGAACAAATAGTTTTCTAAAAGAGATATACAGCAACGATGAATTCAGAGAAAGTTACAATATAAGGACATTAATAGGAAATAATCCATATACCCACATAAAGAAAAAAAAAAGTCAAATACATCAAAATCATTACATTTTATGAAAGTCTGTTGGGTACAGGAGTGATGTCATTAGAGTCCTCAATGTGAAACACAGTTTTAAGAGGATGTTTAAGCAAAATCCGAATAACTGGGTAATCATTTTAAAGGGTCTTTTGTATCTGGCATTGGTGTTGATAACATTATAAACACATCAATCTTTGTGTTTATACTGTATAGCAAAGTTATATCAAAGATACTTTTGTTTCTGTCAAATAACAAGGGGACAAAACAAGCTGCTCCCTTAGATGAGACTTTCAAGTGTCCCTTAATTTAGTATTGCATTCTCTGTTATTTCAGATCCACAGTGTCGTGGGAAAAAAGTATTCAGCTATTCATCCTAGTTAAATAAACGGAGATTGATGGATTTCACTCAGTCGGCACATTTATTCATATCTTTGCAAAGAGAGAACAGTCATCATACAGCCCTAATGGCACAGCATTCTGCCCTGTTCTGATCTGGGCAGTGTTCGTTCCCCCTTACTTACAACAATGGAAAGTAGTCAGAGTCTAACCAAATTACAAACACTTTGGTTAAACAGTAAAATGTTATGAATAAACCTTGAGAAAGAACCTGATTTGTTATGGGAAGAAGCTATGTCTGGTCTACAAACACCATCCTGCAGAGAATTGTGTGGCCTTGAGAGAGAAAGAGACTGAGTGAAAACTTTTATAGTGAGTAAATAGGATAAATTAATATATAATAGAAGAGAGATACAATTTTTTCAACAACAACAGTTACTAATGGTTTGTGAGAACTTTTATTCATGCAGAGAGGAGGAAGGCAGAGATGAAGATCCAAGAACAAAATAGCAGAAACCAAAAAACGGGGAAAACACAAGAGGAGCCAAGCAATGACAAGGATCCAGCACTGAAGAACTGCACAGGGAGAGTATATGTGGGAGAAAGAACAAAGACTGGGGTAATCAGATGATATGGAGCAGGTGTGGATAGAAGTGACTAGAACATAGCTGGGGGAACGGAGACAGGCACAAGGGGGCAACAGAGAGAAACTAAAGACTGCTTAAGTATAACACAAAATGGAAAATAAACCACAGATTAAAAAAAATCAGAATGACTTAGATAATTGAAAACTGAAAACTCTTATTCCAAAAGGGGAGAACCATAACAGAAAGGCCCTTTGAGTTAAAAAAAACAACATTTTTTTTTTTTTTGTCCTGGACAATAATTTAAATTTTTTCCATTCTTCTTTGTGTTCAAATGCACAGCTGTATTTCAATCTAGTTGCCTGCTGCTCTTTGTACCAACAGACTGCCAGTTTTCTGAGAGTTTGCCCATCCTTTGTCTAACACTAGGATTTTGAATATGACTATGTGGAAGTAGGATCCCAAACCCACATTTGAACCAAGCTTTAAATCCATGCAATTATATTTTAACCCTGCACTTATTTCATTATGAGTTGGTTCATACTGACTGCCACAGTTTTACAGCCAGTAAAAAGGATTTATAAACAGCCTCTTAAAATGTTAGAGAAAAAAACTCTTTGAGTCCTATCATGTTATATTGTTCAAAAACATAAACATGATTACATAAATGTTTTTACATTTTAAAACTGGCCTCATGGTGTTGCAGTTTATTAGCCCTGCTGCCTTCCAGCACGAAGCTTCCGGGTTTGGTTCTTGGCCCAGGGTCTTTTTGCGTGGAGTTTGCATGTTCTCCCAGTGCATGTGTGGGTCCTCTCCAGGTACTAAAAACAGGACTGCTAGGTTAGTTGGCAAATTATCTAAATCTGTTATGTAAATTATCACATGCGAGTGCATGGTTGTGTGTCTTTTTGTGTCTCTGTGTTACTATGCGATGGACTGGTGGCCTCTCCACCGTGCACCCTGCCTTTCACCCACAGACTGCTGAAGAGAGGAACCAGCCTCACCGCAACCCTGATGGAAAACAATGGATGGATTGACAGACATTTGACAATGTTATTCTCTTCTCCAATGTTAGTTTAGTTAATAAAATGTTACGTAATCTAGCCCCACATCCCATGGAACAGGACAGAGAACAACACGTCCCTCCTGCAGATGAAACTGTTTAGTAAACCTCACATCCTCAGCATTTGGACCAAACTTTTTTTCTGTTAAAGCTACAGAGATTTGGAATCACTTACCACTGACTATTCAGTCTGCAACAGTTCAAATTTTATGCCAAGAAATGATTGAAGGATGGACAGATTTGTGTTCATTAATAAGCTATATATTGTCACTTATTTATATATCAATTGTGAGTAATCTCTTGCTAATGTGTCTTACTGGTGCTTGTAGTGTGTTTTAAAAAAAATGTTTTTAAATTTCCTGGTATTTTGTACATTGTTACCTGCTGTTTCTTGCCACTGCCCATAGATGACAGATGAAAATGAGCTTTTAGATAGATCTGGTTTGTGCAATACATTTGTTTTGCAATGCCCCTGACAAATAAAAAAGAACCATAAATAAATAAAAGCAATCTTTTAAATAGTGCGATTCAATCTGGGAAATGTGAGAATTCGGAGGGCCATAACAAAGAATGTAGTTCTTTGTTCCTGGTTGGTGGCCCTTAGTTGCATGACGACTGGCCAGGAAAAGATTCCATTTTTCTGAGTTTCTGGGTTTCATTGGAAAAAGCTGGTATATATATTCCAGCTTTAGAACAAGATAAAAAAAATCTTAAATATGCAGATATAAAACTTTATATCAATGTTTCTAATTTTCAAAAGTCAAATAAATGAAATTAAACAGTGACTTTCACTTCTTGCAGCACTTAGTGGGTGTTAAAAATACTTCTCACATAATATATTTTACGTGTATAGCTGAGAGCAAATCCAGGAATGCATTCTGGGAACAATGAAGCCTCCGGAACAAAACTGGGGCAAAGCTCTCACCTTAATCTTTTTTGTTTGGGCCACTGCTGTGTCCTCTGACTGACCTTTCTGTAACCTTGCTAATTCTCTTGCACAGCCATTGAACTCTACATAATCGCTTCTGTGTTCACGTTTACATCTCCTTCTTGGCGACTGTCTGATTTAATGAGTCTGAGACTTTTTCTTGCATGCAGAACATAGTCATGCAAAGATTACAAATCCATTATTGTGCAAGCATAGCAGTCATTTCCAGCAATATGTTTTGTCTAATACAAGCAATTCATCCGTGATGATTGCAAACTTCAGTTCGAATATTCTTTTAAAGTTTATTAAGTTTTCTGTATTTTGGCTTCAAAAAAATGCTTTTTTTTTGGTTCATAATTGTATTTTCCTGGAAAGAAATGAGCATGATATTAAGTCTTTAAAAAGCATTTGTAAAGTACTTGGCTCCTGAAAGGGTGTATAAGGGCAAATAGGCCTTTCATGTGGGTGGTTTCTGTTTTACAGATGTGTGTATTACATTGGTCTGAGAGTGTAGACAGTTCTGACAGAACTTGCCCGTGTTTGCACAGGTCTGATTTATTGTCCTTCCTGGTCGTGTGTGAGTGCTCACATTGGTGCTTTGTGCATATCTGCAGGGCATTATTGCCCCGCCGTTTGCCTGTGTCTGTGTGAGTAAGATGTCGGGCTGATATGTGGTTTACATTAGTTCTGTTTGATGTCTTCATCAGAGGCCTCTCTCCTCCTGCTTCAACGCTACTGTTTGATCTGAACCAATCTGGTCCTGATCACTATGCCTTTGTTTACATTCAAAGACACCTTTTTTTTTGTTTCTCCGCTCTTACTCTTATTCTGTGACTCTCGCTCTGTGAGTCTGTAGGTTGAACATCTTTTGCTCCCTGAACAGATGTGTTTTAGAATAAACTATGTCAAGTTTCCTTTCTTATTTTTTTTTTTACTTTACGCATTTTCAGCATTCCTGTATGGAATTTATTTGTCTGAGGAATTTGCTCTTTATTAAAAAGAGAAGAAGCATAATTTTCTCTGGACATATTTGTGAGGTTTGGATTACAGACATGCAGTTTGTCAGCAAACTGATCTCCTGTGTAGCTGCATTCTTTCCCTAATTTTCATCAGATATTACTTTTCTTTCGTCTCCATATATCTTACCTCCACTGCCTGTACTCCATGCACTGCTCAAAGAAAAAAAATTACCTGTTTAAATATTTTAAAATAGTATCACACAATTATTTCTCAGTCTTTCCTGCTGTCCTTTTGCTGTTATTTGTTTCTTAAAATTTTGTAAGAAAGGGTTAAAAAAAGGTTTATTTTTATTTGATGTTTTAGTTTAAATTCCAATACTTCTCAAGTAGATGAATTTAGTCAATAACATGGCACCCAGTTGATGCATCTAAGCATCTAGATGTTGTGAAGACAACTAGCTGAAGTTCAAACCAAACATTAAAATCGGTGGAGAAAATGAGATTTAAATGACTTTAAACATTTCATGGTTGTTGGTCCATGACTGGCTAGTCTCAGTTTTACTGAAAGTGCTGATCCACAGGGATTTCTAAAAACAATATGTCTCTACTTAACAAAGAATGGGTCAAAAGAAAAAGAAGCGATCAATCAATCATTTTACCTTTGTCATCAACAAAGCATTTCAACAACAAATTATGTTCTTGATGTCATTCATAGGGGCAAAGGCAAACTGGTTCTCCATAATAAGAAGGCAATGGTAACCCAAACAATGAAGAGTTAAATCCAAGGTATGTCCGTTACAGTCTCTCAAAGCACATCATGTAAAACCCTGGAGCAAATTAGCTACAGCAACAAAAGACCAGCTCAGATGCCATTCCTTACCAATGAGTAAATGACTAAAATTAAATGTCAACAACTCAAAAAGGCTTAAAAAATATTTTGCCTGTTCAGAAAAGTCTCATTGTCAGGTTTAACTTTTAAGCCACAGGGGTAATTTGGGCTAAACAACATATTTTTTTTAACCTGACTCCGCCAGATGGATTTGCTCCGCATATCCATCTGGAAACCTTCCGTTGAAGTAATTTTGGGAAGGGGCGAAAATACTGGTTAGCTGATTGGCCTATGTTGGTGATAGACGGGCCAAATAAACCAATCAGATCAACGAAGCATATGACGTACTAACAGAGCGACGACGAAGACGA
The DNA here is from genome assembly GCF_016077235.1 of Cyprinodon tularosa. Taxonomy (NCBI): domain Eukaryota; kingdom Metazoa; phylum Chordata; class Actinopteri; order Cyprinodontiformes; family Cyprinodontidae; genus Cyprinodon; species Cyprinodon tularosa. The sequence goes on along the minus strand of NW_024039028.1, from coordinate 384,213 downwards.
GCCAATTGGTAGATCAAACTCTTCCCGAAACCAGTCAGGAGAAGAGCAAAAACATCTTTTCCTCTGAGAAAAGCCTCCAGAGCAGTGTTTTGCTCTTCTTTCAGTGAAGAAATACTCTGTAATTCCGATAAAACTTGCTCGATAGCCACGCTAACACTATTTTCATCGGCTGAAGCCGCCATGTTCTTTAGATTGAACTGTCGCGCTTCTCGTTGCGTCACATTTCAACCCCCCTCAAAGCCAACACCGATTGGACGTTCGTTTGGTGAACGGCTCCAAACTTTCTTTAACAGAGAGTCTCCAGACTGATCTGCGAGTGAAACCTTGAAAGCTTGCGAGATCAGGATGGTCTCACGAGGCTATATTTTTTTACCCTATGATGTATTAGCTGTTCATGTTGGTCGGATTGCTGCACTAAATGCAGCCAATAGTTCCTGGGCCCACACTGAGCTCCTGATATCAGTTTGGCACCATTTACTAAATGAGTATTGCTGCCAACCATGTCCATATCTTTATAACCGCAGTGCATCCTCTGATGGATACCTCCAGCAGGATAATGCATGATGTCAAAAGGCTGATCTAGAATTCAGACAGACAGAACAAATGTCTGTTAAAATCAAATGCTTTATTAACTGCTCAGTATATTGCGACTCATCAGCTGGGACTGGCCTGCTTGAATGTCTGTAGAGATATATACTCAGGTTGGTGACCACGAAACTCCAATGAAGAGTGATAACGAGCATGTCAGGCACTAACCTGGTTCTTAAATTCTGTCCATGCCCAGAGGAAGGATGATTTCTCCACAGCAGCGGCTCCCACTCTCTGACTGGAAACAGGCAGCTCAAATAAGTGCTGGAACGGGTGGATCAGATGAGAGCAGATGAAAACTGGGCAGAGCATGACAGAATCGTCATATATTAATGTTTTGAAAAAAAGCATTTCAAAGACAAAAATGCAGTCAAATCTGGAAACATGTAAGGTGTGCCTAATAAAATGGCATATTAATTATATATATATATTTTTAGCATCACATTAGTATTAGTATTGTAACTGTATCTCCCTCATCAGTGCTGTTAGCAACGCTGGAAAGTAAAGTTTTATGATCTTATGATTTTATTCCAACCACAGACCCTCATATGTTGCTCCATCACAGGTTAACACCTTTGACAAAGTTTTTAACAGCATTTTGGTTTCAGTTGTTTTTAGTCCAGATCTGACTTAGTCTGTTTTTTAAAAGTTTTCTGCTAATTTTAGAATGATTTTTTAAAATAATTTAATGTATAACATATTTGAATTTGATTCAATTAGTTACAGATCAAAATAACAGTAAAAGTTGTTCTACTGTTTTATAGATTTTGCTTATCACATCCTAAAATGCAATAAGCAAAGTTTAAGATGTGTTCAGCTCATCTTTGCATGAATTAAAGACTGTCTGTGGGTTTCTGAGCAGACTATTTAGGTCACAAGATGCAAACAGACTCGAGAAATCAACAGAATTTCTTCTTTACTTTGAAAGTTATTTCTAAACGCTTAAGAATACAAAGTTTGCTTCAATTTATCCTGAATTTCTTAGATGAAAAAAACATCTGCGTGTAAAGTGCAGTTTTGCAGGCCTAGCATACAAATATAGGCATTAGCACATTCAAAAAAACAGCAGAGTGTAATCAGATCCTGATCCCAAGTTATAGAACATTCCTTGCATGTGTTTTTCAAGTCACACTCATGGTGTTGCTCATATAGAATGCAGTGTTGTCCTTTATTCGTTATACTGTTCTATAATATCCCAAAGAAAACAGAGTCGAAATGACAAAAAACTAAAGCTTCAGTTTCAGTATTACCATTCAGTCATAGCTCGTGCTGAAGGTCCAATAATGGCAAAGCTAATTTGTCAGCCAACTCTTCATATCACCCCTATTTGTTGTTTAGTGGTAGACAGTTGATACTGTCACCATCTTTTTTATGGTTCAGTGATTGAATTTGTAAAAGTTAATTAGGAGTTAGAACATTGCCCTAGAAATTATATTAGGATAAGTCAGTCACTTCATTTGGATGGGATTAAACTGATTTCAGATGATAAACTAAAAAATCTTGGTGTCATTTTTGATCAGGTCCTGTCATTTAAGTTCCATTTCAAAGAGTTTCTAGAATTTCTTTCTTTCATCTGCAAAATATTGCAAAAGTAAGAAATATATCCCGTCCAGGGGTGATGCTGAGAAACTAGTCCATGCATTTGTTACTTCAAGGCTGGACTATTGTAATTCTTTACTATCAGGAAGTCCACAAACTGTAGTTAAAAGCCTTCAGCTGATCCAAAATGCTGCAGCCAGAGTTCTGATGACAATTAAAAAGAGAGATCATATATCTCCTATAATATCTTCTCTTCATTGGCTTCCTGTTAAATGCGGAATAGAATTTAAAACCCTCCTTCTCACATATAAAGCCTTAAATGGCCAAGCTCCATCTTATATAAGAGATCTGATTGTTCCTTATGTTCCTAACAGAGCACTTCGCTCTCAATCTGCAGGTTTACTAGTGGTTCCTAGAATTTCTAAAAGTAGAATGGGAGGCAGATCTTTTAGTTATCAGGCTCCTCTCCTGTGGAACCGACTACCAGTTTTAGTCTGTGAGGCAGACACCCTGTCTACTTTAAGGCTAGGCTTAAAACTTTCCTCTTTGATCAAGCTTATAGTTAGGGTGGCTCAGGTTATCCTGAGCTATCTCTATAGTTATGCTGCCATGGGCTTAGACTTCTGGAGGACATAGGGACCCCATTTCATCATTCTGCTTCATTCTATCTCTGGTCTCCTACTCTGCAGAATCTGTTAGTTTAATCCCTAATGTTATGCTCTCTGCTTTTTCTAATAGTAGCTTCGCCTCGTCTGTTCTTGTTTGGCTCTGACCCCATTCTGGAGAAAAATATCAGCTGTGCTGCTTCCATCAACACCTTTGTCTATAGATGTTCGAGTTCTGCTTGTTTTTCAGTTAGTTCTTTTTCTCTGACTGTGACTGGCTGGATGTGCTCTCTTCATCCTCTGACATGGAAGTTGGCTTGGAGCTCGCCTGCCTGGCTGTGTGTTTCCTGGCCACCTTTTACAGTTGCTTTTTGTATCTGTGCTTCTCTCTCCTTCAACCCCAGATGGCAATTCACACTGAGCCTGGCTCTGTTGGAGGTTTCTTCCTGTTGAAAGGGAGTTTTTCCTCTCAACTGTCGCTTCAAGCATTCTTTTGCTGTGTTCACACCGGACGCAGCAGGCGCTGCAGAAGCAGCGAGTTTACATGCAAAGTCAATGGTTGATGCGCGTCAAGGTGCAGCAAAAGTTCCCACGGCGCGTTTTAGCAGCAGGCGCAGCGCGTCTGAGCAGCTGAAGCAGCGCGTCGGGGGCGTTTAAGCATCTGACGCGCGTGACGTGCCGCAAACGTGCTGCTGCTGATCAAGATGGAAAAATTGAACTTTTGCTGCTGGACGCGCAGCATCAACCAATCAGAGAAGCTGATCTGGGAGCTGGCAGCGAGACAGACACATCGCTGATGATACAGAGCGATGTGATCGCTCCTCTGAAACAGTTTATTAACGCCTAAATTAACTTAAAATGCTGAAACCTGCCGACAGAATATGTTCGCTTTTATTATCCTGCTGCCTGCAGTTTGGATTATTTTGATGAAAAACACCTACCAGCTGACGCGGTGAACCGCGAGGAGGCGACCCGGACAGGGGCTGCTATTGAATGGGATTGCTACTGACAGCGCACCGCCGGTATGTGGGGGTCTGAACGCACTGACAGAAATAATATTGGTAGATGGGATTGTAATCTTGATGAACTGATTGCACTGATTAAGTTTTCAAGTGGATTTTACCACTTAAAAACATATTAAAACTACTTTATTCCCACTGATCACAGCAAATATAGCTGCAAGGCAAAGAAAGGATAGAGTAGCTCCGCCCAACGCGCGTCAGACACACTTTTGCACCGCGCAGCCAGAGCAGCAAAGCTGCTTCAGCATCAGAACTAACTGGTACAAGCAGCAAAAACGAAGCAGCAGACGCGATTTTGCTGCTCTTGCTGTGTCCGGTGTGAACGTAGCATTAGTGTGAGGGATTGCTGAAGAGTCAATGAGTCAATGCAATCCAGACATGGGCAATGTGGAGTCAACAAGTCATCTCCATGTCATGTATTTAATCTACCCAGTCAATTAACCAGGTGAGTCCAATCTGCACAGGTTAATTCACGGTGAAGATTGGACTCACCTGCTTCAGTGGCTGGGTAGAACAAATACATGACATGGAGATGACTTGTTGACTCCACATTGCCCATGTCTGATGCAATCAACTGGTTTTCCTTACATAGAAAACTTTGAATCAATTTGACTGCATGATCTGGTGAACTATAAAGTGCCTTGAGGTGACATGTTGTGAATTTGTGCTATATATATAAATATATACTGAATTGAATTGAAAATTTAATTTAAATATCTAAACTAACAAGTGGTTTTATAATCTGGAGGCTGCTCAGTTCGATGCTTAAGATAAGGTTTGCAAAGTTTCCAAGATCATGCCTGTTCAATCGGACAGTGCTGAAGAGCCCCACTGGTTCTGTTGTGAAATGATCAGATGAATATCTGCAGGAGAGTGGCAAGCTCCTTAAGAACACCCTTGCAGGTGGAGTTAAGCAGAGAGGCAGAGAAAACATAGAAGAAAGGAACCCCAACACACCCCAGGCTTTCTGCAGTGATATCCCTTGAAAAGTTGTTGAATTTCACATTATAAACATTTACCTTTTTTTGCCCTTATAAAATTTCTGTTATATTTTTAGTATTTTTACAAAAAGTCTTAGCTGTCAAATCATTATTATTATTATTCATTTATTTGTCTTATTCTTGTTCACCTCTGCTTCCAATTCTCCTTTTTTGTATTACAAGGTCACCCAAAAAAGCGTTATTCACAGAAGATGAAATGTGGCAGTTCTTTTGGTTTTATCTTTAATCCTCAGTTGTCCTCATTATGCGAATCACAAAAATGTTGACTGAAATATTGTTAACAGAAACTCTCTCTTTGTCATGACTCCTACTATTTTTCATCATTAGGAAAAACAGGATGAAAAAAAATAAAATAAGGATAATTTGTAGCCACGTGTTGCAGCTTATAATTCTGTTACAGAATGCATACACCAATATGATGTTGTGCTAAAGTTTATTGGATACTTGTCTAACACTGTGGCCTGCTCTGAGTTTAAAAGATTGCTGAATTCTCAAAGGCTGCAGGCGCCTTAAGACCCATTAATACAAAGAGCTGTGCACATATGATGAAACTCCTCTTCCCAACACACACTAACTCAACTTGAAGAGCATTTATCTTGTTCTTACTCCACCCAGCTCTGGAAGACTCTTCCACTGACAAACAGACACTAAACATGAAAAAGAGGCAGACTGGGAGAATTATAGTTGCAGCAGAAGGAACATATTTAAAGTGGATGAGAAAGTAGAGACAACCTGTAGATGCAGAGCCAGCAATGTGAGTGTGAGGAAACTGTGTGACTGTATTTGAGCAGTTTTAATCATGCTGCCATGTTTAGCAGCTCATACTTGAAACAGACGATGACATGATCATGTATACAGCGCTGATTCCACTGACTATGTCCTGATTACATGTGTCAACACCATGGTAACTACAATCCAAAGCTATTCCCTGCAGCAGTGGAAGGGTTCTGTCATGTGCTTGGTTTTGAGTTGTTATGAGATAGGTTGCCACAGAGACACCCATGCATCGGGCTACATTTTTAGATTCAGTCTAATTTTCCAAAGTGCAAACTGTTTGACTCTTGCAAGATAAAAATATTAATTTAGGGGGTTAATTCTTTCCATGTGTTGCAGAATCTATGTGGTGCAAATGAAGCAATCACTTCGTGATTAAATAATTTGTTTGAGTCAGGCCTTGCACTCGTCAGTGTTTAAATCATCCCTGTCAGTCACCTTACTACAACTCTGTAATGAAAACCACACAGCTGAGGACTGAGTGCTGATTAGACTAGATATAATTAGGTCATAGGATTTTGAGATAATGAAAGTCAGCATTGCTCTGCTATCGCTTTGAGTGTTCAGAGGTCCTTTATAAACAAAAAAGGCCTGTTAAACTTTATTAGTGGGAACAAGCTCCCTGAGTCCACAGAACACTGGGCCTGGGACAGAGCCCTACAAACAGGGGCCGTAAACACACCAACAACAGCCTATTGTCTTTGGGAGACAAACGAATGGAGAACAGGGTGGACTGATGAATGAATGGCCTGTTATCCCATGGACAGAGATATCTTTTGAGCAGCAGTAATTCACTCAGGAAGATATATCAACCCCCAAGTAGTCCTTTATAAGCAGCATAATTACAGCAAAAAAACGATTGAGGGTTTAATTGTTGGAACACATCAACAAGCTTTAATGACTGATGGATAAAAAGTGGTTTACTGGACTGGGTTAGAGAGTGCTTCCAAAGGGTTAGAACTCTGAAAAATGTTCACATTTTAATTTTATTCTTTTAATTAGTTACTCAGCTAACATAAATTAGACTCTGAAGATACAAGCTGAGCCTTATGAATCACACCAGTAAGAGTTAGTACTAACTTATGCTTCACTAATGGCCTCAATGTGCTTACTTAAGATTTAGAAGAATCATCTTTGAAAATAAGGTGGATACAAATAAATGGGAAAAAAAATTAAATTAAATAACCAAAATGCTGATTAAAAGATTAGCTTAAACTGAAACCACAGCTTGTTTAATGATGATGTGCATGCACTTCTTTATATTTACATTGTTACTAGAACTGAAACACTGAACTGTATTTGCTACAACTTGTGCTTATTTTTTTTGTTGGTTATGTTTTTCTAGCCAGACGAAACACACAAGAGCTCCATGAACACAAATTATAATATAGAACATAGAAAAATAAATCACAGTAGAATACATATTGCAATAAATAAAACTACTAAAATGTCCTCTACATAACAAAACTTACACTTTTAAAGTGTCATTATGTTAAAGTTTAATCTTTATGTTACTGTCCCCAGTGCTTCAATGACCACTTGCACTACAGTTGCCTTCACCTTTCAGGCTCTCTCTCGAGTTCTTCCCTTAGCCCTCGTATTTTTCCATCTTCTCATTGATCACACTGAATCTTATCAGTGATCACAATGTCTGGTTGGTTGCTCACAATAATAATGTTTGTATCTGGATTTCCCAGAGGATCTTAGCTCTTTCATTCTCTACCACTTTGGGAAGTGTCTCCACTTTTGACCTCAAGGTCTCAATTTGTATGCTGCATATTTGTTTCTGTACACTACACCAGCCATGGTCCATGTATACCTTTCCTGCCAGTATCCTGTTTCTCGGCCTCTTTGAATAACCTGTGTCTGGAATCTTGTCTCGTATTGTAGATCTGGGCTATGTTCCTCTGGTGCTCAAGGCCTACTCCTGTGCTGCCAAGATTAGTGTTTCTGTGTTATACTTCAGCCCGGCCCTCTCTAGCCATTGAAAATATTTCTTAATTCCAATATCTGTCTGAGTTACATGCCATGTAGTGTTTTTTCCTCCCATGATCATTCCTCCAGTTCCTTCATTTCTAGCATTCTTCTTGATCTATTCTTTGAGCTGGGATGATTCATCTTCAGATGTGGCTCTTATGCTCACTAGGCCTCTGCCTCCTTTTTGCACGTAGTATATAGTCTATGGATACAGGATTTGGTGTGGAATCCACCATGCATGGTGAGTAGCCTTCTTGTTTTAAAATCATAGACCTGAATTTCCTCCTTAAGTCAGTCTCTTAACCCAGCAAGAAATCTGATAACTGGTATGGCATAACTGTTGATTGCCTGGGCCTTTTTCTTATCATTGAACTGGCTTTTCAAACTTGCTTTACTCATTGCAGGTATTTGGCTGTTGCAGCTTTCCTCTTTGGTGTTGCTATTTGCCTTTGGTATTCCAAGGTACATTCAGCCCTCTTCTATATCTGCTATTCTCACATCTGGGAGAGTGATCCCCTCTGTGTACATTACCTTACCCCTCCTCATCCCCATCTGGCCCCTCTGGAGTTCTGAGAGTTGGCTTCTTCTTTACATGTTGTCCTGATTTTAGCTTCCAACCCTCTCTCCCATGGTGGACATTGTCAGCTGTGGACACTCTAAATGTTAACTTGACCAAGCTTCTCAGTACCCAAAATCTGGGGTGTTAACAGTGGTCCCCTCATCTAACCTGTTTTGGTCCCTATTGATATAACTTCCATTTTTTGGATCTACTGCCACTCTAACTGTTTAGTGTTTGTGAATGTTTGAACACTGAGCTACTAGGCGTTACTACTAGCTGTTAGTTCAGACTGTGGGTACCAAAGGGCAGTGTTGGGAAAGTTCTCTTTCTATGTGAACTAGTTCAAAGTTCAGTTCACACATTTTAAAATGAACTAGTTCAGTTCATAGTTCATAATTCAAAATTTTTAACTAAGTTCACAGTTCCAAAAAATGAACTAGTTCATAGTTCTTTTTTTTTTTTCATATATTGTTCAATTACACCATAGCCTACTGTAGAACCACAGACAGCAATTATTTTATCAGTTGTAACACTGAAACTGTGCGTCAGATTTCATCTTCATATCCAGTTTTGAATCCTTATCCAACCAGGGTTTACATTAGCATTGAGGGGACAGCATTTCCCCATTGTTGCTTTAATGCTTTGTTGCTGTCCATTCACTTCACACTAGTAGCAGCTGCAGCTTTCACCCCTACAGTATATTCTCAAAAACATCAGGAAAAATGTGCTGCTTGAATGGTCTTTTTTATGAGGAATTATTAAAAGAAAAACAGGAAAGTAGTCTTTAAGGTGCAAATGTTTTTTTTTATTTTAATAATTTTTTCAATTTGAAATTCCATTTCAGTACATACTAAAAAGGAATCCTGGAAATTTATACCAGGCAGGTTTAACAAACAAGTTACATGAATAGTAAAACCCTCAAGAACATTTTACTAACACAAACTGAGGGACCAGGCTGAGGTAGGAATTTAAGGTTACTGAAGTGCGGATTTTTTTACTGAAAGCCGGCGGGCAAAGTTTGCAGAGAAATGTAAGATTGTTGCCATCATCCTCACCAACCACCTGGTCATAAAACTGTTTTAAGTGATCATACTGCTGCTTTTTCGCCTCCACGGTAGCCTCCATGCTGCTGTGGTTTCCACGCTGCATTTTGTTTTGATGACGCACGCGGCTGTAGGCTACGACGCTGATAGCTGGTGTTTTCAGATTGGGTGTTTTCCCTCTACATATTAAGGCCTGTTTACGGTGTGATTTAGCCGGGGTTTCGCCTGGAGGGCTCTATAGAAATCTGGCAACCTATTGAACGAAGTTGAACTGAGAGAGCGTGCCGTTCACAGACACCAGAATGAACGCGTTCACAATAACGTTCATCAGGCAGTAATACGGTACGTTCAGTTCACGTTCGCCCAAAATATGAACGAGTTCATGAACTTTCGTTCAATGAACGCGTTCAGGCACAACACTGCCAAAGGGTCCATAGTTCCAACACTCTTCTCATACTGCCCTGCTAGTAAGGGTTACTGAGGTAGCAGCATTCCAATATTACCTTATTATGTCCTCGTGTCCATTGTTTTCTGGTTTCAGCAGCCATTTGTCAGCACAGTGTCTTGGTCCTTCTACACTGAACAAAGACCTTGTCTGACGTGGCGATGTCTGAGCCAGTATGGTTCTACGTTTATTCACTTACATATTATGAAGTAGGCAAACAGTCAACACTGGATGGTGTTATAAGCTTATATATAACCCATGATATACAATATATTTCAGATGGCTCAGACATATGTATGATGTTCAACTACCAGAGCATGAAAACTTATTTATCCAGCAGCCAATGCAAGTTTAAACTCAACTTAATGTAATAGACTTTGTATAACAGAATATATTATTTAAAGTTATCTTGTAAACCTTTTAGTTAAGTTCATGGATTTTTAGAAAGTTAAAAGAAAAGCTACATATGGGACATACATTACCTCTCTGAGGATTCATTTAGTTTTCTTTTTCTTTATAGCATTTCTTACTCCATTACAGGTAAGGGAACTACTATTTGTGAATTCAGAGAACCACTCTTTACAATATCTAATTCCTCTAAGGGTGTCTCATGCAAGAGCAGCTGATTGTCTTTCCCTAAATATCATTATTTCCTTTTTGAAAATGCAGAGAGCATTTAAGTTTCCTTATTTTTATTTCAGTATTTTTTTGAGAGAAGATTGCATTTGGTGAGAAAGGCCTTCTGACCAGCTTTTGTAACGATAACATTTTACCAGAATTTTTACTTGAAACGTTGTTTGCTCTCATGACTATGCATGATCATGACCCTATTATCCATTGCTTTTTTGAGTTCCCAATGTTTTTCTTGGTTTACTTTGTACTGTTTCCAACACCAGCTGCAACTGAGTCATGTATATCAGTGAATTCATTCTGTGGCAGCAGTTTTTGTTTTCTTTGTAAAATTGTGCTCCGGGTAAAAATTATTAATCAAAAAGTGCTGAACATGTGTACTGAACATCCCTTTGGGATCCCACCTGTCATTTAAGAGCTGATGTAAATTGTAGTAATATTATCAAGGGATCACTGTCCTGATTACCGGAGACATCTATCTTTTAACTGTTTAGACAAAAGGGACAGCTTCTCTGATGGACATGAGTTCACCCCTCTGTGTTGACGTTGAAGAGGCCAGGAACACCTACAGGACACGGACATTTTAGAAAATTAGTGCTGTATAGATACAGTTACTCAAAGTTACAATCAGAGACATGTTTATTTGATAAGTTAATCAATTATGACAGAGGAATAAGGCAAACTTTGGATGGTCTTTCAGTTAATGGTGTTTGAGTTACAGCAGGTGCTCTCTCATCAGTGAGTGCACCTTTTTTGTGCACTGTGTTTAATCTCTTATTACCAAGATGCCAGCATCTTGGTAACAGAAACTTGTTTTGTATTTATACATTGTCGGATGACAGATTCCACCAGTAATTCAAAAATGAAATACTTTATAGATTTCACAGGGCCTTACGTTTTACTAAACGCGGATTATTTCTTTTGTGTCATAACAATTTTTTATGTAACAAAAGCAGAAAAATAAGACAGACAGCAGATGCAGCTTTAAAATGAACTAACTCAGACGTTTCAAAGCCATCAAATGATGTCCCATTGATCTCTCCTCTTGGAGGTCCGTGAGGCATTCCCAGCTGGGTGAAAACCCTGCGTCTGATACAGGCCTCAAAGCAAGGGTTATGTCTCCCACTTTGCCCTTGAGCTCCTTTAGATTCAATCTCCAAACCATTAAGTTGTAGAAGTGGGGAAGGAAGTGTGCTTTTCCAGGTTTTGCTACTGCAAGAAGGAAATGGATCAGGGCTATGATTATCAAGATCTTTGGTCACTCTCTCGGTGTGTGTGAGTCAGCACTTATATTAATGTTCATTGTGAACTCAGCTGCAGCAGGTGGAAATCAATGTGTTTGCAGCTATTTGGAGTTGATGAGTCCCTAAAGCTTGGGCCTAATGGCTCTACATTTTCTCTCTGCTCTGAGAATAATAATTTCCTGTGATTGGAAATTGCTGCGTTATGCGCATTAATCTCTATCCTTGCTGTAATTAATTACAGACTTCATGCAGCATATTTGGTGTTTTACGATTTTGTCTCAAAGGGGAGAAAGTCTAAAACACAAAGAGGGTCTTTTTATTCTGTATAACCTGCAAGGAGAGACATTTTTTCTTTTAAATTTCTTTTTTTTTCATTCTTTCTTTTTTGTGCTTTTAGAACGTCTGCGTCTCAGTGATTCCTGAACTTAATTGTATCCAGAATGTTTGTTTGGAAATTTGTTGAGTTCTCCATCACACGCCACCAGAATCACAGCCAAGGCATCCCTCTCTGTAGGCTCACAAACTTACACACAGAAAATATCACATGGGGTCCTGCTAAGAGCAGGCTGCCACTGAGCAGTGGGTCAGGGATCTTTGGGCTGTATGTTTACATTTGTTTAATACTCTGGTCTGTATGTGCAAGAAAAAGTATTCACACCTGTGGAATGCTTTACCTTTTTGCAGAAACATGTTTTAATTCAGTTTATTGGGGTTACTCATTAACTTGTAAAAACAAAAAAAAAAAAAAATGTAGACTATCTTTTAGGCTTTTACTGAGCCATTTTAACACATCGATATACTTTGACCATAACCATTTTATTAGGTCTCTGGTGATAAAGTTAGGTTTGTTTCCCCAGCTTTCTTTCTTTCCAGTAGCACAATGCTGCTATGTTACAATGTTTGTAAAAAATGGGAAAAAGGAAGATTTGTGGGGTTATTTGTCTATCCTGATATTCTCTTTTGTTTTGTGTGAAGCTGCTTCTCCTCCAAATTTATACCATGGGTCCATTTGTTTTTGCTGTGATTAATCCTCTTATGGTTTAGCCTAGGCTGAGGTAGCAAGGGGTGCTGGTACGTATCTCTATCTGTCAGTGGGCGGGAGGTGGGGTACACCCTGGACAGGTCACCAGTCTATCAAAGGGCAACACAGAGACAAACAGGACAAACAATATTTCACACACTCATACTTAAGGTAGAACATGCAAACTCTGCAGAAAGACCCCAGGCTGGGAATCTAAACTGGAAACTTCTTGCTGCAAGGCAACAGCGCTACCCACTGTTGCACGGTGCATCCCATGATGTAAATCCATTATCAAAAATGTGCTGTGTTCTTGAGATGCAGAAGTTCTATACTAGCCCATCCGCTGTGTTTCTTTAATGTTTATGATGCTATTTCTATACTATGGTTTGTTAATAAATGTCAGAGGCCTTCACAGAAGAACTGGATTAATGCTAAGGTACAACCGAGTTGGAATTTCATCTAGTGATCTGAGGGCAATTATCTGCACTGGATTTTATTTCAGGTATAAGAGAGAGCAGGTTTGAAACCAGCTCCATACAATACTTTTCAGATTTTCATTTGATGTTAAAAATGTAAAAAAACAGACAAATAAAAATTGCTGTTATAAAGATGGACTTTTCAAGAAATATGTTGTCATTAGATCAGGTTTTATACCTGTTAGAGAGAAACCATGTCCATCTGTTTCGTTTATGATTGCTAATTCTGATAGTGTTGTGGCACTTTATGGAACAAATCTGTGTCCCAACAAGTTGTGTTGAACTTAAACACACTGGAAACCCTCCTGTTTGTGTATGTGTTGTCATGGGAAAGCTACTTGCTCTTTGTATCTCACCACAGCACTAAAAAAGGTGAGAGCACCACCCTTTCCCTTCCGTCTTTCATTTTCTGCTCTGCTTTGTTTCCCTTTGTTTTTGCATCCCTCCTGCAGCCCGCTCCTTCCTTCGTCAGTCTTTGCTGTTTCTTTCTCCATCTCTCTGACTCTCAGCAGCATCCCAGGGGTATGGAGGAGGTTCCTTCCCCCCGTATTCACCTATAAACAAATATTAAAGCATTTCTTCTCATTGATAATTAAAGGCAATAGGCCTGTTGGTCACGTAATACACTATCAGCAGATTCTGTGTTTCCAATAATACATTTCACACTGAGCTGAACCTGTCCTCCTGCTGTTGTGGGGCACACCTCTAAAGTAGTGTAGAGATGAGATGTGACAGACGGGAGAGAAGAAAGTGTTGTGCTGGTTGAGACAAATGGTTTGGATGTGGTGAGAAAAGTAGGGAGAGGGAGGAAGAAGGAAGAAAGTGAAGGCAGAGAACTGAGCTGGGTGACAGTGCTTCAGAGGGGCTGTGAGGTGCTTTCCCAGTTCTGGTCTTAAATTCATCCCTAGAAAAACATGTGGTCTGAATTTGTGTGGAAGGAACAGAGGGACAAGATCACACAGTAGGGCTTAACACAGGTTTCTCACACACACACTTCCACTCTACTTACTGTGATGCATGAAGTCATGTCCTGCTGCAAGTGGGAAAAGACAAAGTGCAGCAGACAATCAAAGGCAGGGATGTAAATAAAAGGGGTAATTTTTATTGAGTCTGAATGTGTTATTCTTTGCGGTTGTGAGAGCTCATCGATTAACTTTATTTGACAGTTTAAACACAGCATTTGGCCTGTTTTGGAAAACGTGTGTGTTAAGATACAGTACTTTGAAAGAAATAGATAAATGACAGAGTCAACCATTTACAGAATTTATCAAGTAAAAGATGGAGATGTGCTTGTTTTGGAAATCTACATTTCAAAACTTTCCTTCCCTAAACTTTCATCACCTCTCTTTCCTCGTGTGTTTTTAATCATTGAATAAACTGCTTCTTCAACTACTCAAGTTTCCCTTTGTGTCTTTCTCCTTCGCACCTTCCTTGTTTGTTTTACTCTTTAATTTTCTTTTTTGTCCGACAGGCTTTCATTCAACTGTCAGAGACTACAAAGGGAAAACCTGAATTTTTTTTGGCATTCTTCATGAGAACGCTGTACACAGGATCACATAAAACAAAAACAAAAAAAAAGCTCAAAGTGTACTATCCCATAAGTTCTAAGTTCCCATTTAAACTACCCTCCCTCTAGGAGGCGAGGAATCGTGCTAGTGAGGTTGTTAGTAACCAAACTCGGCACGGATTGGTGTTCAGAGGGTAGTGTATTTGCGGTAATAGTAACCCTAACCCATCATTTATAGTATGATGGATTTCAGGATCAGCCATAGTTATTGTTGTCATGCTAAGTAATGCCTTAATGCTATTGCATGACAACACACAAAGAGAGTAGCAATATCATTAGATGTGTAATTTGTTGATAAATAAAATAAAAAAAAAGCTTGCACATTCAAGACTTTTTATTTAAGGCTGCTAGTGTCTCTCTGGACCAAATATGCAGAAAGATAGTCTGGAGCAGAACAGTTAGTAGAAAAATAATAGACAGAAATAATAGAAATAGCCTAAAACAAAAGGCATGATGTGGATAAAGCAAAACACTGAAAGAAACTCTCATGGATGAAGCACTGGCAAGGCGTAGGCAAGAAAATTGCAGATTTAAAATACAAGACCATAAGTCTAACAAGCCGGCAGCAGATGGACTGAATAAGCTTGATTACATGGCAGGGGAAGGAATTGAACAGAAATACTTGGAAGGATCACCACAGCCTAACACCTCAACATTGCAACATTTGATCCATTTAGGGAGACACAAACATATGGGTATTAAAGGCAAAGAAAAATTAAGAACACAACCTTGTAATGATATTTTGATTTCAAACATTTTCCCCCACATTTTATTACAATGCAACTGCAAACAAAAGAAAAGAAAGTCAAGAAAACTCCCTCACCCCCCCCAAGTTCACTATAGGATATGATAGATGCTCATGCTAAGTCAGGCATTGTTCACACAGAGACAAGATTCACAGTATCTTCAAACTTAGTTTGTTTTTTTAAGCTATGCCTTCACACACGGATAAAGTGCTTTGGGAGATCTGAATTATTTGAAACAAGGTCCCAGAGTGTTTCTGTGGCCACATGCCAGCTTCATGTGAGACAACACCTTTTATCAAACAATAAGGTCTCCATCTCTCTGTGTAACCTTACTGTTTACCTTGACTGACTTTCTATGCCCTGTGTTTTTTTGTGTGTGTTTCAGAGGCAGTAGCTTTACTGTTTTCTGTGGTGCTGTGTCCGCTCACTTATTTTTTTTCTGTTCATGAAAACGCTCTATGCATATTTTTGCATCGATGGTAAATTAATATGCACCTTTTATGTCTGTCTTTTTCTCATCTCCTCTCAAGCAAAGTTCACAATTAGCAGCTTTCAGAGTGCTTCATTTTCCCAAGCATCAACCATAGCACCTTCTATCTTCTTCTCATCTACCAGCTCCATTATAGCTCAGCGAGAGCTGTTTTGCCAGCTTGTTGTACCGTTATATTATACACTTGCACATTCATTTTCCTGGGTAATCCTAGACTAGTCTCTTTGGGCAACTTTCTCTAGTTTTTCAAAAACTATTGGTAAGCAGGTAGTTAAAGTAACATCTCAATCATTGTGCTTTGAAAACCTTAAAAGGTTTTTCCACTTCCAGCAGGTATTGGCCACTCTGACTTCTTAGATCTGTAAAAGTAAACGTGTAAAAATTATTCTTTTTGAGAATATCTGCAGAAAACACCATCACCCATTTACTCTCTGATATTGGCTATCATAAAGAAATTCTTCACTGGAACTAACTCAATTAAGTGACTTACAGTAAGTCGGTTTTAGTCCTGTTTTTGTGTATCTACTTACACCCATTTAGTAAGGTTTTAGACGAGCTTATAATTTCAAATTTAAGTCAAAGCATGTATATTATTTGCACACTGCAAAAAATCTAAATCTTGATAAGTAATTTTTTTCTCAAAATAAGTGCATTTGTTCTTGAATTGAGGAGATAAAAGAGACATCTTGCCAATGGAACAAGACAATTTAGATTTAAAATAAGAAAACAAAATTGCATTCTCTTATTTCAAGTGAATACTATCTAATTATCTTATTTTAAGAGTAAAAATACTGATTCCATTGGCAAACTATCTCATTTACCTACTCAAATCAAGGGTAAATACACTTAATTTAAGAAATTTTTACTTTTTCTAGATCTAGATCGTTTTTCCAGTGCAGGGTCTTCCTGCATACGTAGATGACTGAAATATTCCCTTGCTGACCAAGATGTAGGGCAAAAAAGCTGTACACAATAATTAAAATCTAGCATTAAAATCACTTCTTAGACTTAGACTCATGTTTAGGTGAAGATTCTCAGTCATCCAGGTCATAGCCAAGCCTGAAAAGTTCAGTTTAGGCAACAGGACATGAAGTTTTCTACAAGCAGCCATTTGGATGATAGGCAAAATGTCTTCTAGCAATCTTCACATCCAGTTGCCTAAACTGGACTTCCTGTGTCCTACCTTACATTTAAATACTTAAAACACATATTCATCACCCAACAAGTAAGCTGCCAGCTAAAGAACAAGCAGGATGTTAACAGGTTAACATGTTTTTGATTGATTGATTGATTGATTGATTGATTGATTGATTGATTGATTGATTGATTGGTTGATTGATTGATTGATTGAATGATTGAATGAATTTATTGATCTCACTCTGGAGGATTTTACTCGTTACATAGGCTCAAAAAGCCAAAAAAGAACAATGTACCAAAGGAAGAAAAAGGAGCATTGGGTATATAAGTTATATACAGTGCATCCATATACACTTTTAATAGTATGATCATTATATAGGGTTAGTGTGCACTGTTGTGTTTCTGTTGTTTCTTTAGCATCACAGACACATCAGTTTTTTTAAAGTCCATTTAGAGCATAGCAGTATGATTGATGGCTTGCTATTCAATGGGGGTTTAAACATTTCTGGTGATTGAGCCATGTTCTAAGAGGTTCAGTAGCTCATTGACACTGTGGCTTGGCTTGGGAGAACCCGCCTTTAACAGTTATGACACAATCTAAATCTATTTTAGTTTTTAGTGTAAGGAATCTGTAAAACCTCTTTGAATTAGTTGACTTATATTATGTTTAGTATAATTATGTATAGTATAATTATGTATATGTATAGTTATGTTAGTCTTAACTCTGTAATAGTTACAAAGCCCCATAGGGCAGATTAAATTATACCAGTGAAGTGATATAAGAACGTCATAGAGGGCTTGAAATTAGCCCCAATAAGTGATAAACAAATTGCAACTAAAAATCATTTGAGAAGCAAAACCAAGCTCTCCTGGGGAAGAACAATTGCATTTTTCCGAAAGGGCCTTACAGGAACCAACACACATTTGTACAGATTATTTCAGCCATTATCAGCAACATTTGTATCACATTGGAACACAGTCTCCAATTAAAGTAATTTCCTTTACAGAAAAGGACATTAGCTGCAGAAATGTTGCATAGAATCAATCTGTATAGTTATAATTACTTATAATGCATTATGTGAAACAAAAATCTGTCAGAAGTTAAAGAGGCAATACATAATGTGAAACAGAGCATAGCTGAGCTGTTGTAAGCACCTTTGCCTAGATGTGTGGTTGTTAGACCTATGGCTCTGACCTTTGAATAGTCATCGGCTCTAAGTGTTATAAATGTATTGAGAGGGATTTTTAATATTCACATTAAGAATCATTCCCAGCGAAGAAGCTCATTCAGAAGCCTCTGCTGCCTGATGCTGTTGCTGCCAAAGTGAGTGTATGTGTACGATGGGTTTTAGTGTGTTCTGTCTGTATCTCATGCTAATTCTGCCAAAGCATGGGGAGTGCCCCGTGAATTTAGAGTTGTGCCAAGAGGAGCTCCAAAAACTGCTGGAGTTGCTCATTTGCATGGAGGCTCTTGAGACTCTGCAAAAGTTGAGCAACAGTCCAAAGCTAATGTCACTTTTTGATTTGTTGAAAGTGTCGATTCTCATGAAGGGTGTGTATAGTGTGTTATCCAGCATCAAAAGGGAGGGAATATAAAAGGTGAATGTCAGTCTTTGATGCAAAGCTTCCCACTGTTAAACTTCAGCTTCAATAAGCATCTTAACTGCTGCACACAGAAAGAAGGATGGCAACAGTTTCACATTGAAGACTTCCCGATACAAATTAAAAAAGAGGCCAGACAGAGCTTGCAAAGGAATGATCATCCTCCTCACCTGGCTGTCACACTGCAGATTGCTTCTTGGTTGTTTGTTTCAGCTTATATGTCTGTCTACTTCTTGATATAGCTGCTGGGGTGTTTGTGTTCCTTTATTGTGATTATTTACGTGATCAAGCAGGGAATTTGGCATAGGAACACCAGCCTACCATCTGCTACTTACAGAGGGAGTGTGTAACCATGCCTGAGTACACAACAACACTTGAGCAATGCTTCAAAATGCCATCCTTACATGTATTTTGTCCTGTATTACTGAGTTTAAAAAAATAAACTAATGGAAAATGAACAACAAGGGCACGTTAGATACAAAACTTACTATAAACTTGTTCCTGTCCTGCGTTGTGACCAATGAGCTGACATACAGGTGCTGGTCATAAAATTAGAATATCATGAAAAAGTAGATTGATTTCAGTAATTCCATTTAAAAAGTGAAACTTGTATATTATATTCATACATTACATACAACCTCATATATTTCAGATGTTTATTTTGTTTAATTTTGATGATTACAAATGACAACAAATGAAAATCTCAAATTCATCATATCAGAAAATTAGAATATTACTGAAGACCAATAAAAACAAAGGATTTATAGAAATGTTGGCCAACTGAAAAGTATGAACATGAAAAGTATGAGCATGTACAGCACTCAGTATTTAGTTGGGCCTCCTTTGGCCTGTATTACTGCAGCAATGCGGCGTGGCATGGAGTCGATCAGTCTGTGGCACTGAATTGTTGGGTCTGGTGTATTGCATCTTCTTCTTCACAATACCCCATAGATTTTCTATGGGGTTAAGGTCAGGAGAGTTTGCTGGCCAATTAAGAACAGGGATACCATGGTCCTTCAACCAGGTACTGGTAGCTTTGGCACTGTGTGCAGGTGCCAAGTCCTGTTGGAAAATGAAATCTGCATCTCCAAAAAGTTGGTCAGCTGCAGGAAGCATGAAGTGCTCTAAAACTTCCTGGTATGTGGCTGCGTTGACCCTGGACCTCAGAAAACACAATGGACCAACACCAGCAGATGACATGGCACCCCAAACCATCACTGACTGTGGAAACTTTACACTGGACTTCAAGCAACGTGGATGAAGTGCCTCTCTTCTTTTCCTCCAGACTCTGGGACCTTGATTTCCAAAGGAAATGCAAAATTTACTTTCATCAGAGAACATGACTTTGGACCACTCACCAGCAGTCCAGTCCTGTTTCTCTTTAGCCCAGGCAAGACGCTTCTGACGCTGTCTGTGGTTCAAGAGTGGCTTGACACAAGGAATGCGACAGCAGAAACCCATGTCTTTCATACGTCTGTGTGTGGTGGTTCTTGAAGCACTCACTCCAGCTGCAGTCCACTCTTTGTGAATCTCCCCCACATTTTTGAATGGGTTTTGTTTCACAATCCTCTCCAGGGTGCGGTTATCTCTCTTGCTTGTACACTTTTTTCGACCACATCTTTTCCTTCCCTTCGCCTCTCTATTAATGTGCTTGGACACTGAGCTCTGTGAACAGCCAGCCTCTTTAGCGATGACCTTTTGTGTCTTGCCCTCCTTGTGCAAGGTGTCGATGGTCGTCTTTTGGACAACTGTCAAGTCAGCAGTCTTCCCCATGATTGTGTAGCCTATAGAACTAGACTGAAAGACCATTTAAAGGCTTTTGCAGGTGGTTTGAGTTAATTAGCTGATTAGAGTGTGGCACCAGGGGCCATCAATTTTGAACCTTTTCACAATATTCTAATTTTCTGATATGATGAATTTGAGATTTTCATTTGTTGTCATTTGTAATCATTAAAATTAAACAAAATAAACATCTGAAATATATGAGTTTGTATGTAATGTATGAATATAATATACAAGTTTCACTTTTTAAATGGAATTACTGAAATCAATCTACTTTTTCATGATATTCTAATTTTATGACCAGCACCTGTACATGTAACGATCCAGAATACACTGGATACCCAGTATGAAGAATGTGTAATTGCAAACAGTCTTCTGGTGCACCTCACTCAGGAAAAGGATTCCTGGCAGTCCAAAGGAACAGCATAGAAGTGGATGGATGTTCTTCAGGCAGCTGACCTTCCCAACATCCAAGCTGCTTTATCGTTTGTCCTTAGCATCCCATCTTTCACTGGCTTTGTGGGAAGGATTTTCTCCTTAATGAAGAACAAATGGACTGATGTGCAGAACAAATATTCCACTGAATTAATTAAAGCTGAGCTAATTGTCAGCCTCTTGCTCAGTGTTTTACTCTGCAGCACTCAAAGACAAACAACTCCTTACTGCTGTATGAGATCAGAACAAATACAAGTAGAAAAAGTAGGCTATCGCTGTCATGATTTTATCTAGAGCTCTGACCCACAAGCAGAAGACCAAACAGAGAGACCAGGGAAAAGTTTAACAGGTTTTTATTTAGAGTGAATGAGATGAGTCCAGTGCTGCTCTGAACACTGTCGAACCGGAACTGGAAAGTGAAGGGGAAGATACTGCGATTAGTTCAGGCTCAGTGGGAAATTAGTGTCTTTGACTTGAAGAAGATGATTTAGGTTGCAGACTCACGTTTCCAGAAAAAGGTGTCTCTTATTGAATCCAGTCGGTGTGGGTTGTTCCAGTAAATGTCTTGTTCGTTGGAGGGCGGACAGGGTTTACCCAGATTGTGTTTTTTTCTTGGTGAACGGAGAAGCTGACTGCCACTTAGTTTTCATGCGGTACTTGAACGGGTTATAGTGGAGATGAATCCCCTGCTCAGTGAGAAGCCCAAAACAATCCTTGAGGGGAAAAGTTGATCCAAACCACAAACTTGAATCCTCAGCTGAGTTTGGTGCTCAAAGAATCCTTCCAGGGGAGAGAAGGTCCAAAACATAGTTTGCAGGATGACTTACTGCCGAGAGGCAAAGACAAAAACAGCAAGGTTAAAAACTCAGGTAGACAAAAACTCAGTTTGGCTCAGCAAAACTCAGCTTGGCTAAAGTACCCAAAACTGGCAAACACTCTGGCGTTGAGTTAGTGGCAGTCAGCAGCTTAAGAGTCCTCCGTTAATGAGGTAACCATCCGCAGGTGTGTGAGGAAGCCAACCAGAACCAGGCACCGCCTATTAGAGGAGGGAAGACAAACAAAAACACAACCCACACAAACTGGATTCCTAACAATCGCCACATAATGTGGCATTGAGCTAATGATTTTTTTTCTGTTTTTCAACTGTAGCCTACTAAAACAAGGTAACGGCGTTACTAACGCCGTTACCTTGTTTTAGTAACAAGTAAACTAACTAATTACCTTGACTGTAACTATAACGCAGTTACCATTGCAGACACGCCATTACTGCGCGTTACTCAGGTCTCACAATTAACCTTTTTTCATGATAGGACTCGTGCGCGCCTTGTCATGCAAGAGGGGAGGATGAGATTGGTTGATGTATAGTGAGATTCCGTCTGTCAGTTGGGTAGGTGGGTGTTTCCTCTGGCGGATGTTAACGTACAGCACACACAGAGAGATGGAGAGTGGGGATGACTCCAGCAGCAAAACAGCGTTTTCCAGATGGAAATACTGGTGTTAGGTCGAGCTGCGTTTCCCCATCAGCTACGGTTTCCCCTGCATCTCCGCACAGCGCAGGCGGCACGATTCACCGCGCAAGCGACAGGAAACGCGCATGCACGCTAAAGGCGCGCAACAGTCGCCCTGTGCTCGCGCCACAGGAGAACTATGGAGAGCGTGAACGATCAAATGATAGCCTGGATGGATGGATGGATGGATGGATGGATGGATGGATGGATGGATGGATGATGGATGGATGGATGGATGGATGGATGATGGATGGACGGATGATGGGTGGATGGATGGATGGATGGATGGATGATGGATGGACAGATGATGGGTGGACGGATGGATGGATGGATGGATGGATGGATACTCTGCCTTTTCAACCTACTGTATTTTTTATTGTAAACATTATTTGAAGGCCTTTGTGGCAGGGATGGAGATGCATATTTTATGTCACACACAGAGTATACATCTGGATAGATAGATGGATAGGTAGATGTTGCAGTATCTATAACAACCCAAACACACAGGATTTCAGAATCAGACATCCCCAGTTATTAATTTCATATACTCACCAGATCTGAACGCCCTGTTAAAAAACTTCACATCGCGTTCCCCCTGATGTCATTTACGTTGAGTTGCAATAAATGCAAAACTCTCTGCAGGTTCTTGTCTTTGTCGTCCGCTCTATTCAGCTGGCTTTGGAAACACACGGCGAGAAGGTGGGGGCTAAGTGGTGAGGGTTACGGGGGCGAGAGACGCAAAATTAACGCAATAGTTACTTTTACTAGTAACTTTTATTGTGGAGTAATTCAGTTAGTAACTCAGTTACTTTTTGGGAGAAGTAACTAGTAACTATAACTAATTACTTTTTCAAAGTAACGTGCCCAACACTGCCAATAAGGTAAGGGTAGATATTAATGTTAGTTTTGGTATAACAAAAATAAAGGGTATAATTAAACAAAAAGCAAAAGAGAGGTGGAGGTGGAGTTATGGAACGAAGAAAAGAAAGGAAGGTGGTTTTATAAAATACAAAAGAGGATTGAGAAGATCGGAAAGGAAGAGGAGAGAAGAGATGATTATTTCTCGACTTAGAATAGGACACACTGGATTGAATAGATGGTTATTTTTGATAGGGAAACATCAGACAGGGAAATGTGACTGTGGGGAAGATGAGACTGTGGAACATGTCATTTTGAATTGTAGTAAATATTCCACTGCATGAAAAGTGAGATTTTCGTCCCCGTAAACTCCCGCAGATCTGCCTGATTTTCGTCAGTTTCCGAGAATTTGCAACCCGTGCTTGTCCGCGTTTGTCGTGCCACAAATTGTCGGAAACGGACTCTGACGTATGTGGAGAGCGATCAGCTGTACTAATGGCCCTAATTAGCATATGAATGCAGCAAACCCGCGCGGCTGGCCAGGTCTGGCTTGAATAACCTACTCAGTATTGGCTGAAACCACTATTCTCAAACAAATGAAATCGCTCGTGATTGGCAGCAAAACCACACGTGGCCACGCCAGGCTTTAATTTTCTTACTGAGTATTGGACGGAACCACTTCTTTTTAAACAAGTAAAGTCGCTCGTGATTGGTTGGCATATATATATATTTACATATAAATTTACATATATATATTTATTCATATATATATATATATATATATATATATATATATATATATATATATATATATATATATTTATTCATTCATATATTTATTCATTCATATATTTATTCATTCATATGGTGTGTATTTATATTATCCTACACTACTACACAATTATTATGCTACCATCAAGGACATGAATGAATTTATACAGGAAAAGAACATTTGCCAGGAAGCTGTTTATGCAAAGAAAGAGCTTTATTAAAACACACACAACTATATACAACGCGTATCCAAACACATGCGTATCTAAAAATTAAAAGTCCGTGAACGGTCCGTTTGCTTCCTCGGGGTTGGAGGTAACTGGCAGCATTTCCTCCGAGGCAGGTCCGATGTGCAGACGCCTACTGTGCGCGGCTCTGTACTTCGGCATCGCTTCTAACCGGGACTGCAGCTTAACACAGAGTTCAATGAGATCCGGCCTACGAAATGGCGGCGACCGTACAATCCATCCAGAGACACCGCCGAGGAAGGCGGACTTCCAGAGTTCCACTTCCTCATCTGCTAGCACACTCTGCCTCGCTTTCAGCAGCTGAAAAAAAAAAAACAATGAATCAGCGCACTGCGTATGGACACAACACATCTATTAATGCACCTGAAAAATAGTCACTAAATAAAGTCTTACCCTCTTTCTTCTGGCCCGACTCCGAGCAGATAGCCTCCGCACGCAGCGTGTTGGCTGGCTGCGTATATCTGAAGTTCCTGCGTACCATCTGAAAATACGTCTTACAGGCAGCTGGAAAACAATTAAATGAGAGTGGTATAAATAAAAAATCAAACGCAAGTCACAGTAACAAGGAAGGAGAAAACATTAAAACAAGTCACTTACACACAATGTCGTCTTTATCAACATCGTGCAAATCTGGACTTGCTGATATGGCTCCGAGCAAATAGGAGGTCTGTGAAAACAAAATGTACAGCTATGATCGGTATCCATTTCCTTTTACCGCAGAATGAAAGCATATTCTTTAAATCTTACCCTTGCTCCGGTTCATAGCGCCTGCAATTAGTCTCCGAATTGTGAAGACGGCGTACTGCTTCCTGTGAATCACAAAAAATACACTTTAATAAAGCTTGTTCTTGCAAGGCTACTATTAGCCGCTATTAGCCGTAGCTTAGGCTAGGCTGCTATTAGCCGTAGCTTAGGCTAGGCTGCTTTTATTTTAGCAGGCAGTAATCGAACATATATTTACCGCTAGCATCTCTTCTTTGAGTTCGTCTTGTTCGATGCAGAGTCGCCATCGCGTCCAAGAGGAGTTTTACCCCGAAATCCAGACGCTCCAGACCGCATGCACAAAGCAAAGCATACATCCTCCACTGTGGATCCAGCCGCGCCGCTCTGAGTTTCTTGGAGATCGTACAGAGCATGCGCGAGATGAACCAGGGTGTCCGCGGATCACTAAAAATAATTAAAAAATCATTTTTTTTTTTTTTTTTTTTAAATCAAGGCCTTAATTGGCACTAAAATTATTTAAATATGTTTATCGAAGTATTTATAATTCTTTAATAAAAAATGCTTATAAAAACAATTTCGTCAGATATATTATATCGCTCCAGGCGGAGAAAAAGCTAGAGGATATATATATACGTATATATGTGTGTGTGTGTGTTTACATACATACAGGAGTCATGGAACTGTGCTTACAGCTCCTTCATATTTCATGTACACTAATAACTTGTGTACATGGTTCTTGTTGATGGCATTAATATAATTTCAAATAGCATTAAAATAGCATTAAATTAGAGTCACTCATTCCTGTATGAACCCTGTGAGCGCTTAATTTAATATGACATATTAAAAAAATCCCACCATCATCCAGCATATGTTCAGTTTCTGCCCAAATATATATATATATATTTGTAGATTTTTGTAACAGGGATAAGGATAATTCAAAACTGCTTTTTTTTAATTAACTTGTTCTCGACTTCCAAACTCAGCATCTCTTTTCATTCCTGTAATAAGAAGTTTCTTTTGAATGGATTTGATTAAAGTTTAAGTCCCTCGGTATAAAATAAATATTTTGATGGAGATGAGAAATCTGCTTCCTCATTGGTGAATAACCAATAGTTTGGATCCAATCATTTAAATAAACGGTGTTAGTTTTTTTTTTTTTTTATATATATATATATAAGAATTGTGCTATAATTTCTAGTCACCGATCTGTTGCTGCTATATTTTAATTTGTTGAACCGGAATTTGTCGATGTTCTTTTTCCTGTTTGGTGCGATTGCAATTGCGGATCTTGACCTGGCCGGACCTTATGACCACAGTGTACCAATCTTCTGATGGCTACTTCCGACAGGATAATGCGCCATGTTATAAAGTGAATCATCTCAGACTCATTTCTTGAAACTTTTCCACTTAAGTAATTGTGAATTGAGCATATTGACAGACAACATTTTATTTTTTATCTTAAATGCAATTTTTTTTTTATAATTACTGCTCTAAATGTATTGCTCTGTCAGCTAAAGATCTGTTTTGGTCTCTATACTTTAATTAAATAAATCAATTCAAGCTAAAATGTAAGAGGCTATACCGAGCCTGATCTCTTTGTATTCTTACCTTTTAGAAAGATGTCACTTGGAGTAAAACCCCCCCCTGCAACCCTGATTTGCATTTGTATAGCTCACAGCATGTTCATTTACATGTTAAAGCCTCCCCTAGAATTCCATGGCGGGGAGGCATGGGGGGAACACTGCCTAAGAGAGTCCACGTCAATTTCTGACAATTTACGGGAGTTTTCGGCGAAGCCTGCAAATTGTCGTAAACTGCCGCTAACCTGAAGTTCCACGACAATCTACAGTGCCGCATATTGACGAAAATCCCACTTTTCATGCAGTGTTCGATATAGAGAAACAGGTTAATAAGGAAACTTAGTAACATGAAAATGAAACTTGACATTGTCGATTTATTGCAGAAGGAATCAGGAAGCAGAGGATATCGGGTTATATTTGAATTTTTGAAACAGATTAGATTGTATAATAGGATATAGCTGTTTTTTTCTTCTGCCATGCGGTCCACACTCCATACCAGTTAGTGGCGGTAATGCTCACCTAACGTTTTTTGCCAACCGCCAATAAAACTCAATAAGAAGAAGAGAAGGGCATCAGTTTTTTTCTAGCTACTAGCATGGTATATGACCAATCAACTTTGCTCCTAGATATTTCTTAGCCAGCTCTAATTCTGTGTCTCTGTTTTGTCCCTCCTAGTTCACCATCCAAGCAAACAGAACCTCCAAGCGTGCACCTTTCTCATCATTTGGAACTCTCTTGCCTTAAAAAAATCTTAAAATATTGTTCTATGAAAAACTGGTTAAACAAGAAATGACCGATTAACTGGCCAACTCACACCAATGATTTCTCTGGTTCCCAGCTATGCCAGTAGCCTGACGTACTGAACTTGTCGCTCTGGAATTCAAAACCACGTCTAAAATTGGGCTAATACTGTATAAACTTGCTGCACAGATGGTATAAGCGTTTATGTCTGTTTTCTTGTTTAAAAATATCGTAAAACTGTATCAAGTGAATAAACCTTAAAAAACAACATTGAACCGCTCAGTTTTTCAATTAGTGCCTCTGCAGGTAGCACCAAGAACTGCAGGAATCAACATACAGTCTCTTGCTGAACACAAATTTACCCCTTCAATTCGGGGTAATGTTATTTGAGAAGCCAGGGACTTTTTAGAAGCTCTTATTGGGTATTTTGAGTGGAATTTTGAGGAAAGAGATTCATTTGATATTTGAAAGAGAATTGTAACATAAACTGATTAGTGATGAAAATAGCAAAAGCATTTAATATATAACTTAGTTTTTCATCTGCTCGTTTTTCACTTTTCAGCTGAGTTCTCTGACTCTTGTCCTTGAGCAAGAAATATGCTTCATCCAGGAATATATCTGTGAAGATTCTCAGTCATGCAGGTCACGGTCAAGGTTCATCCACCAAAGGTTCATCCACCTAATTTTAAGTAATCCTCGCCTTTTTGCATACCCAAATGGAACATCAAATAACTAAGGAACTGCAAGCCCACATTACATGTGTGATACATCATTTGAAAGCTAACACCTTCTAGTTTCTCAAAATATAAAACCATGTGACTAAAATGCTGCCTAAACTGCATCAGTTTAAACATGAACATGAAAATGACATCTTTTGTTTTGTTTGTTGAATAGTTGTAACAACGACATGCTTGAGAATAGGCATGTGTTCTGCACAAATTGCAGAATAAATAAAAAAAAAATTTATTATGTCCACAAAAACTGCAGAACATTTCAGACCTACAATAGTTCTAGAGATATGGGACTTTTAACTTCTGGAGTCATCTACGACTCCAAACCTCTCCAAAATATGCCAAAGTATTCCAAATTCCAAAAAAATTTTTGAAGGACATTTTTCATTTTTCTAACTTTCCATCTAGCAGTGTGTAATGTTACAGGATCTAATCTGCCTGTCTGCCATTTATGCCCGGCAATATATCAGGGCTGCACTATTCAAATTAGCCATGCCTACCCTTATTTTAAAGGTAATTTCGTTGGCTAGACAGCCAAACATTGCATGTTGCCATAACCAATAGCAGCCGGAATTTATGTGGAATAATGTGAGCAAAGTATGCGTAAAGATGGCAGCTGAGAGGGAGCACTTTAAACACTTGAAGGCTGTCCTGGCATCAAATCTCAAAAACGGGACAGACGGGACAATTTTGTTTTGTAGGATGTAAGGTGAGGAAAACAAACATACCCAACATACCCAGATGTATTTTTGTTTACCTATGGTAATTAGCAAGATGGTTAGCATTAGTTATAAGGATAGAACTTTTCTGATGGTAACATACTGACTTAATTTTGGCGATTTTCACATAATGGAATGTTTTTATTACAAATATGCTAGATTACCTTTAATCTGTGGACCCTTATGGAAGAATAGAGTATAAATAATTGAAGATTGGATTTATAATATGGTGTTAATTGTGCTTTGATGCTTTCTGTTTCCATAAAATGAACTTGGTAGTTGAATTGTGGAGAATCTAAGCTTTCTAACGATGTCTAACATGTCTATATTGGTAACACTTTTACAGTTGTAATTTTCATGCGTTCTGAGTTGTTAGGTGGAAAAATATTAACATGGTCGCCGGCGACCAGGTAGCCTGACGTAGTCCGACTCAATTCTAGTCAGAATATGAGTCTGATACTGCTCCATAGAGCTGTGATTATGGGGCGTGTTTCGAACGAACCAGGAAAAAAAATGCCTCTGCACTCAATTGGATAGACCTACAACCAATAAGAGCAACGGAGTGTGTGACGTATGTTAAGCGAGGCATAGTTGTTGTCCACAAAAATCAAAGCGTGCAGTTGCACGCCTATAATAAGAAGATGAGATTTGATCGCGTTTCTCTGTTCCTCTTTTAAAATTAATTTGCTGTCGATATCTTCTAGAACAGACCTAATAGCAGAATCTACTCACCTAAACTCTCCAGCGGCAGCCATTATTGTTGTCACCCAAGCGCGCATTGGTCACGTGGTTGATTACGTTACTGTTGATCATCTGTCCATCATCGTATAAAGCCCACCCTGACAATTTGATTGGATCGCCAGAGGGTGGGCGATAATACTCGCGCTACTATGGAGCAGAGCCAGACTGAACTTCCCGACCTCAAACTTTGTGGGCGGGACTAAGTTCGGAATGGCACCCAGGCTAGCGACCAGGTAGATTTTCAATAAACTTTTTTCAAGGTTTTTTTTAGGGTATGGTGGCAGGGAGGCTGTCAGCTGATTGGCGCACTGAGGACATCGGGACCATCAGTCTGGGAAACAGGGAAACAACGGTTAACGATTTTCTTCAGACTTAAAAAGATGCAGGCCTATTGAGTCCTACCACTTAAGGCTGACACTCTGGCAATGAGGTGCTAATAGCCTCATGCTCAAGAACCATCCCTGCTCGTGATGGAACACTGATCACCTGCGAACGGCACCTCCCCGCTCGTCAGCCACCACCTGAAGAGAAGCGAGAGCAAATAAGGCAGCATCCAGCCCAGACATATCCAAAGCATCCTGACAATTTCAGTGTTAAATTCTGTTTTAACTAACAGATTATAATAAAAAATGTCTCTGGATCTTTAGAGGTTGTTGATTTATTTATTTTTTATTCCGCCCCGCTGATTGTTAATTGGTTACCCTTGTTGTAGACCGTAAACGCCCGATGTGACCTCCATGGCCAATCCAGTAGGAAGGAACGAAGCCACCTTTTTTCCCCCATAATTCTTTGTTAGATGTACAGTATATTAATGTCAGTGCTCTCCACCACTATTTAGAACTGATGAAGCCTATTGGATGAGAGGATAAATGTCTTCTAGAAAACTTCAAGTCTATTTGCCTAAACTGAATCCATCACTGCAATGCACCTTTTCCACATTTAAAATCAGAACACTAAGCATAGGAAGAAGGCCTGCTCTATAAACTACATTTTCTGTTATACAACATAGATGGTTGATTGCAGTTACTTTCCTGGGGAACATATGGCTCCATGGGACACCCTATTGAAGTGGTAAACTGGGAGTGACCATATGATGTTTTGGTTAAGTTCCACCATCTATCCCACCTATTCATTAAGATAACAGAGGACAACAGGTCCAGGCCATGATAATTCAAGGCTGTTAAAGCATTAAGAGGTCGACCACTAACTGATGAGGCATAAGGATTGGTGTATATTAAGCTGTATATTGCAGGTTATTTGTCCTCTTTAGAAAGGTGTCATAATACCCCTCCTGCTGTTTAGACCTCAATTAACCCCTGCAACTGCACAGCAGGGCGATGCGGAGAGAGTGATGGGATGCACTGGAGGAAGAAACGATCAGATGATAAACAAGAGTTTCTATCATTGGTAAACTTCCTCTACCCAGTGAAGTTGCATTCTTTCAGGTTTTTTTTTTTCATCTGCTCTTTCATCTATGCATCTACACCACCACCCCCTGACGTTCTAAGAGGCCCCCGGGGGCAGATGCTGAATTCAGGAGACGGACAATGGCAGGCCGAGGCAGCTATACAAACCCCAAACGTCAAGTGGATGGCCTGTGAAAGCCGCTGGCCTCAAGGCCTGCAAAAACCCTAACCATTCAAAGGAACATACATACACAAGGAGCAAAGGAAGAAAAAAGGAGCCCTTTCTTCTTTCTGTGGATAATAGCTATCAAAGAAAAACCATTTTACCAAATGTTGCCGGCCCACATCCCTGTGGCATGTGCGCATGTGTGTAGGTGACCCTGCAGAGGGCAGTAAGCCAGATGGAGTTGCAGCGGAAAGCAACTGTTAGTGACCGACAGCGAAATGCAGCTTTAGTGCTGCCACTTAAAGTCCCTACAGTGACCAGCCCTTTCCTGTTTCAACACAGCTTGGAATCTATGCTTGATCGACGCGAGCATAAAGTTGATTGAGGAAAAGTAATAAAGTTTTATCCCATTAGCGTCACTAACAACATTATTCTCCTTTCCTTAACAGTTGTGCCAATAAAGAATATCTAAGCTGAGGACATAAATACAGGAGGACATCAAACAAAGGCACACACACTACCCATGCTTTCCTAAACATTTCAGCTTATTAGTCTGAGTAAATCAAAAATCAATTCAGCATTTGGTTGCTTATAAATTCATGCAGGCATTGCTGAAGTAAATGCATGTGCAAAAAACATGCATGTAAAAAAGACCAACACAAACTCCGACACCAAGGGGAGAAGGAGGTCAGACAGGACTGATTGTCT
The DNA here is from genome assembly GCF_016077235.1 of Cyprinodon tularosa. Taxonomy (NCBI): domain Eukaryota; kingdom Metazoa; phylum Chordata; class Actinopteri; order Cyprinodontiformes; family Cyprinodontidae; genus Cyprinodon; species Cyprinodon tularosa. The sequence goes on along the minus strand of NW_024039028.1, from coordinate 352,630 downwards.
CTTCCAGTCGCTCCAGAGAGCATATTGATTTTTCCCACACTCCTCCATCTCCACACCTCCCTCTCATTCTTGCGCCTCCTCTCTCTGACTCTGCTTGTATTTTTCTTTCCCTCCCTCTTCCTCCTTATTATTCTTCTTTTTTCGAAACTATTTTCCCCTTCAGACGCATGTCGCATCTTTTAAACTTTTACTCTGTTCTCTGATGGACTATATATCAGCACACTGTTGTAGCTGCTGATCAGAAAAAAAAACTTTCACTCTGAACTCAAACAAATATCATTTGTGTGATTACCCATCCATCCATCCATCCATCCATCCATCCATCCATCCATCCATCCATCCATCCATCTTTTTTTAACTGAAATCTAATCTTAAAGAGTTAACGGATCAAGCTATTGTTTAAAAGAATAAAGGAAACTGGAGAGAAAACTGCACTCCTCAGGCCTACAGGAATCCTACCTAGTCTGGAAAAATAGTTTACTGCTGTATAAGAGGCCCCTTTGTAAAACAAGAGCAGCATTTTTTTCCTCATTATTAAAGGAGAGTAAGAATAATCCTAGATTTCTTTTTAATACAGTTGCCAAATTCACCCAGAGCCATAGCTCTGTTGAACCTACCATTCCACCTGCTCTTAGCAATAATGATTTAATGGGATTCTCTATAAACAAGATTGATCTTACTAAAAATAAGATCATTAGCATGCCTCTATCTACGATTGGTTTTTCTCTGGAAGGTGAGGCAGCATTTGAGGTAGTCATAGAATCTGAACCGGGTTTAGACTGCTTTGATCCAGTTGAACTTTCAGAGTTAGCAAAACTATTGTCTTCATCTAAGCCTTCAACTTATATGTTAGACCTAGTTTCAACCAGGTTATTTAAGGAGGTATTCCCTTTGATCTCCTCCATTTTAGATGTGTTTAATCTATCTCTGTTACAGGGATATGTACCAAAAGCTTTTAAGGTTACTTTAATTAAACCTTTGCTTCAGAAACTGTCTCTTGACCCAGATGACTTGGTCAATTATAGACCTATATCCAATCTTCCTTTCTTATCTAAAATTCTTGAGGAAGTAGTAGCCAAAAAAATGTGCGACCACTTACTCCCTAATGAACTTTTTGTAGAGTTTCATTCTGGCTTCAGAGCTCATCATAGCACTGAAACAGCTCTGGTGAAAATCGCTAATTATATTCTCATGGCCTCAGATAATGGACTTGTATCTGTACTTTTCCTGTTAGATCTCAGTGCTGCATTTGATACAGTTGATCATGATATTCTTTTAGAAAGATTTGAATATTTTGTAGGAATTTAAGGAACAGTGCTAGACTGGTTCAAATATGATCTATCTGATCAATTTCAGTTTGTTCATGTTAATGACAGATCTTCCACATGCTCAAAGGTTACCTGTGGAGTACCACAGGGATCAGTGCAAGGACCAATTCTCTTTACTTTATATATGCTCCCAATTCGTAGAATTATTAGACAGCATGGGATTAATTTTCACTGTTATGCTGATGATACCCAGCTATATCTGTCTATAAATCCAGATGAAGCTAACCCATTACATATATTACAGGCATGTCTTGAAGACATAAAAACCTGGATGACTCTTACTGTAACTTTCTCCTTCTGAATGCAGACAAAACAGAAGTCATAGTCTTTGGACCCGAGTCTTTGAAAAATAAGCTGATTAGTCAGTCACTTCATTTGGATGGAATTAAACTGATTTCAGATAATAAAGTAAAAAATCTTGATGTTATTTTTAATTATTACCTGCCATTTAACTCCCATAGAAATATCCTGTCCAGGGGAGAAACTTGTCCATACATTTATTTTTTACTTCAAGGCTGGACTATTGTAATTCTTTACTATCAGGAAGTCCACAAGCTGTAGTTAAAAACCTTCAGCTGATCCAAAATGCTGCAGCCAGAGTTCTGATGAAAATTAAAAAGAGAGATCACATCTCTCCTATCCTAGCTTCTCTTAATTGGTTCCTATTAAATGCAGAATAGAATTTAAAATCGTCCTTCTCACAAATAAAGCCTTAAATGGCCAAGCTCCATCTTATATCAGAGATCTGATTGTTCCTTATGTTCCTAAAAAAGCACTTCGCTCTCAATCTGCAGGTTTACTAGTGGTTCCTAGAATTTCTAAAAGTAGAATAGGAGGCAGATCTTTTAGTTATCAGGCTCCTCTCCTGTGGAACCAACTACCAGTTTTAGACATATGGCAGATGGCCGCTCCAAGTGAGCATGGTTCTGCTGGAGGTTTATTCCTGTTAAAAGGGAGTTTTTCCTCTCCACTGTCCCTACAAGCATGCTTAGTGTGATGGATTGCATTCGAGTCAATGAGTCGATGCAATCAACTGGTTTTCATTGGATAGAAGACTTTGAATCAGGTTGACTGTATGATCTGGTGAACTGTAAAGAGCCTTGAGATGACATGTGTTGTGAATTGGCGCTATATAAGTAAACTGAATTGAACTGAATTAAAAAAGACACACAAGATGGGTCATTCCTAGACCAAAATTCTATTACTCTAAAATGAACAAGGCTCAGACAGTGGTTTATGTTCTAGCATGACCTTAAAAATACAGGGCGTGCAGCGATTACGGCACATGACCCATGTATGGAGGCCTTGGTCCTCGACGTGGCCAATCCAGGTTCGAATCTGAGCTGTAGTCCTTTCCCGCAAGTCTCATATCCTCTTTCCTGTCAGCCAACTTTGAAAAAAAAAAATGAGCCAAGTGCCACAAAAAATAAAAAATTAAATAAAATAAAAACAGCCAGAGCTACAATAGAGGGACTTTTATTAAAGCATTTTCATAAAAGAAAATGCCAATCAATGTTCAAACATAAAACTAATTAAGAGTTTTTGGCAAGACTTCAAAAAACGTATTCACATCCATTCTCTATTCAACATAAAATAACTTTTTTATTTGAATTTTTATAGGAAATAACAGATTTCTTGAATAGCACTTTGGATAAAACTACAACATTTCATTACTTTATGGTGTAAAAACCTTTTTGACTGCCTAATACCGACTTTAATACACTGCATGGGTTTATTGCTAAAAATTTCATTTTATTGCACTGATAAATTACTGTATGTTGTGATCAATGGTCTAAGCTAATTGCTGCTTTTAATTAGTGGTGCAATTTTAAATACAAAGTAATTTAGTGGAAAGATTGGAAGTTCTTTCTAGAGCATTAGTTCAACAATTAGAATTTTAGAAAAACGTCAAGAAGAACAAATTCTGCCACAAATTGCAGTACGGTGTACTACATAATAAACAAATTGAATAACCCAATTACAAACAGTGTTGCTAAAACACCTGTTTGAGATTATGTGTGGATATGAATGTCAGACAGCAGTGTTGTATGTCTTATTAAGTCCATATGGCTGCGCAATGATTAAGGATGCTGCAAAAACAATGAAGAGAAGGCATTAATATCATATAATGAAGATAATTAATCCTCATTGCTCTGTATTAAAAAAGAAAACAAAGATGATCCTTTTTGCTCCATTTTGGCTTCTACTTGCTTCTTTTCACTTTGCACCTTCCCATTTTGGCGAGACAGGAGATACATGTAGGATACGTTCAATTTCCCTCTTAATCTCCTCAGAGTTTCAGCAATGGTTTCAGACGTATGTTTAATCTGTTGTCACAACATTGATATTCCTCAAGACCAGCCTGCACAATTAGTCTCACACACATGTTTACCTTGCACTTACCAGACATTTTAGGATAATGGCAGTGGAATTGTTTTGGTTTATATCTGTAGGAAACCACAGTCATTGTGGATGTGCTTAAACACACAGACAGAGGGCAATAATTGTGTTAAGGGATTAGAAGGGCTGAGACTCTGTTGTTGCACCACAAGGCAATCCATGTACGATTAGCAAGTCTGGTTGATTCGCTGTCATTACTAAAAACAAACAGTAACCTGCTTTATTGTAAACAGTTACACCTTAGTTCATTAGTCAGTTTCACAGAAAAAAAAACATTTTTCAAAACCAATGCATGAACAGGGATATTATCAGAGAGAGCAATTGGGATCAATAGCGGATATCGTAGCCAAACGCCTAGAAATAAAACAATAAAAATTATACTTGTAGCAGTAAAATTGGGATTGTTACACAATTTTTGTAGATTATCCAATTTTGTAACAGAACAGGTCTTAATTAAAGTAATTTGAAATACAGCGTCATCAACAAAAAATGCAATGCATAGTAATGAACGTGCAAAGGAACCAAAATAGCTTTTTTAATAAAAAAAAGTAATACAAAATTGAGTCATTTTACTTTAAGTTAAAATAAAAAATGTTTATGTAAACTACTTTACCTTATTGTCAGATTTACTTACTAATTAGAGTGATTTAGATCATCTCAGAAACTTTGATGTATAACAAAGACAACCTTATCAAATACAACATATCTGATTTTAAAAAAGGGTTTCATTTATTCTCAGTAAAACAATATCCAAATCAACCTGGCTGTATAAAAAAATACAACAGTTTGTAAACAGTTGTAATGTATTTAACCCCATATTCATTTTTCATTTTCATAAACCAGACCTAATTACTTCCATATCTGTGCAATAAATAAAAAGGAAAAAAAAATCACTTTAATACAGGAGGTGTCAAAAGTCCAGTCCTTGAGAACCATTAAACCACCAGACCTGAATCACATGGCTAAATTAAATAATCAAAATGCTATTTAGATCTGCAAAAGCCTGACAATAAATCATTTCATTCAAATGGAGATTGGAATCTAAAAGTTGCTGGATACTAATTCTAGATAACTTAAGTCTTGCCATCTGCTTTGATAGAACCTGTCTGACAAAACTGGTAAAATAAAAAGTCTTTAAGCGCAATACATGATCCCTTAATCTAAAGAAGTTCAAGAACACATTAAAACCACAGTAACTGACTTTAAATTGCCTGGAAAGGATCGGCAAGATATTTCTCAGCACTGTAACCCTTTGGGACTCCAGTAAACCTCAATGAGAGCCGTTATTCACAAATTGTAAAACATTTGGAACATTGGTGAAACTCCAAAGGAGTTTTAGGCCTTCCAAAATTACTCTGAGAGCACATCAACCGCTCCTCCAGGGCGAGACATAAAACCTAGGATCACATCTAGGGCACTGAAGGCTTCACATCAATTAGGGTCAGTTATTGATTTAACAAAAGGAAAAGAGACCTGGCACAAATGACGTCCATGGAGGAGATCTAGAAGAGGTAGAATTAGTAACATAATAATTAATAACTATTTGCATACCCAAATGGAAGAGCAATAACTGAGGAACTGTAAGCCTACATGTGTGATACATCATTTGGAAGCTAACACCTTCTAGTTTCTGAAAATATAAATGAAAGAAGTGTGAGTAAAACACAGGCTAAGCTGCATCAGTTCAAAGATGACTCAAAGTTGTTTTTTTAATCTAGAAAATAATAGGTATTTTTTGAACATCAGTAATAAAGACATGCTACAGAATTGACATGTCTTGTTGTATTACTTTTGTTCTACATCAAGTCAAGTACAAATGCAGAAAATTTCAGACCTCTGGCTACAACAGTTCCACAGTTGTGGGGCTTTGAGGTTTTGGTGTCACCAGCATCTCCAAACCTCTCCAAATGTGCCAGATTGTGCCAAAACTTGCCCAATTGTAACAAATGCTTTTACTCAACTATTTGATCCATAAAAATAACACAGAAGCATTTTTTATGGTCACAAAACACTTATGAAGCAAGTATTCTCTCACTTTTTTCAGAATCAGCGTATATAACAAAATGTAACATTTATAAACCTAAAATAACATACACATCTATAGAAAAAAAATGACACTGCTGTTTTTAAAGCAAAAATAAGCTCTAGTGCCCTTTCTGAGCTTTATTTTGTTGGGGGCTTTTTCGGTCTTAGGGATCGTAATAAAACAAAATCATCGTTCAAACTTAAAAAAAAGTCAGAGCGTTGTTAGTAAACTGCTTCAAACTGTGCACAATGATCCAGTCTCAGCCATGTATTTTCAATCTTACGCAAGTAACATGACTCTGCTTTCTGCAACCCGCCATGTCTACCCTTGTTTGAAACCTTATTTTATTGGATACAAAGCCAAACAGTCCACGTGTTCTTAACCAATAACAGTGGGACTCTATGAGGCATAATATTGCTCTACTCTCTATGTCATTGGCTGACAATGCAAGGGGTGCTTGTGAGACTTCATCAACTGTCTGTACCTGACTCAAATTGAGCCATACAAAGATGAGGACGCTTTTGTCTTGTAGATAAGAAGACGATGTAAAGAAACATAACAAACACCGGGAAAAATTTTTAAGCAAGTAATGCTGCATTCAGAGCGAACGCAGCAGGAACGCACGCTGCTGCTCAAGATGGAAAATTTGAACTTTTACTGCTCGACGCGCCACATCAACAAATCAGAAAAGCTGATCTGGGAGCTGGCAGGTAGACAGACACATTGCTGATGATGATACAGAGCGCTATGATCACTCGTCTGAAACAGTTTATTAACGCCTAACTTAACTTAAAATGCTGAAAACTGCCAACAAAACATGGTTGCTTTTATTATCCTGGTGCCTGCAGTTTGGTTTACGTACATGAAAACAGCTTTCCAGCCGCCGAGGCGTGAACCTCGAAGAGGCGACCGGGCCAGAGGCTGCTGTTGGATGGGATTCCTACTGACAGCGTTCCGCCGGTATGTGGGGGTCTGAGCGGCTCCGACAGAAATAATATTAGAAGGCAGGATGGTAATCTGGATGAAGTGACTGCAGTTATTAAGTTTTCAGGTGGATTTTCCCACTTAAAACATATTAAAACTACTTTATTCCCACACAGCAAATATAGCTGCAGGGCAAAGAAAGGATAGGAAAGCTCTGCCCAACGCACGTCAGACCCACTCTTCCACCGCGCGGCCAGAGCAGCAAAGCTGCTTCAGCTGCACTTCAGAACTATACTGGTCCAAGCAGCAAAAGTGAACGCAGCTTAAGTCTTATTAGCTAGATGCTAAGCATTAGCTATGACCAGCTAACTTTTCTGATGTCAAACAACAGATGTTATCTGGCGATTCTCTCATCATGGAATATTTTTATTATGAATATTCTGGAGTTTATTTTTGTATTTTGAGAGGTTAAAAGGAAGTGAATTGGGCAGCATTGCATAGTAAGGTTGTATTACGGATAAATCCAACGGGGAACAAAGAAACCAGTGAGCTTATTTTCTCTGGTAGAGCTGGAGAATGGCAAATGAACCAGATAAATTAACCATAAAAAAATGTTGAGCAGTTGAGACAAAATGAAGGTAGGGCAAATGAAGGAAGACAACTAATCAATAATCCAAAAATCAGAGGAAAGATAAGAAACAAAAACATACCCAAAAATAACAATGTTCAGGATGATGCAGAAGGCCAGGAACACCTGGATGAGACCGAAAGAACAACTTAGGAACTGCTGAGATCTGCAGAGAAATCCTGAATTGGGACCATAGTGCCATATGAGCATGCTAAGGAGCCAAAAAAGCCGGGATGGTGTCAGTTAAGCTGCTGGAACCAGTAACATAACTCTAGGAAGTGTCATTAAAGCTGTACGAATCCCTGACAGAGCTCAGAAGAGTGACTTAGCAGTCAGAAGAGCCCTCAAAACAACTTGAGCCAGAATTGTAGGATGGAGAGAGCTTTCCAGCACCACCGTATGAGCTACGTTTGAGGAGATGAAAGGGACCCTAACTGGATTGGCTCATTGGCTAACATGGAAACAACAAATGCACAGTGATGGGCAGTAGCGCCGCTACATGTAGCGAAGCTATTAGTTTAACTACATTTTGAAGTAGCTTGACCGTAGCGTCGCTGCTTTATTTATCAAGTAATTTTCCTGTAGTGACGCTATTTTTTTGATCAAGTAGTGACGTAGCGTCCACAAACGCTACAAAATCCAGGGCATAACTAAGAAATGAAACCAGGTTTTCTATTTTTGAAACAACAATCGGAGTTATTCGTTGGACATTCACGCATGAGCCTCTATTCTGCCTCCTCTGTGTGTATCTACTGAAACATGCGCATGCGCACTGCAGTGGAACTCACCGAACAACACACTGAGCCACACACCCACACAGGATGGAGGAGGAGACAGAAGCAGAGCGAGAGGAGCAGCCAAAAGTCCCTACCACACCGTGGCCTTACCTTCACAGATATATGAAACTTGTTGAAACTTCTGAAAAAAAGTACGTGTTCAGATGTCTGCTTTGTAATCCCAAAACGAAACTGTTGTCAACGTCCTGGACATCGAACACCAACCTGATAACCCACATTCAGGTGAATCACTGATTTCCCTACTGCAGTATGCAAGTAAAAATGTCTAGCATGAAGCATCAATGTACATCCCAACTCACTTTAGCCAAATGCTGTATATAAATTAGTAAAACGAAAGCTACCTAGCTAACCAGCAAGCAGTGTGTGATGGAAAGGGACTAGCCAAGTGGCTAAGCAGAAGTGTAAAAAAAAAAAGCTTATGCAGTTTTTAGAATTGTAAAATTCGATTAGCATGTTGTTTTATAATGTTCAGTTATTCAAACGTGAGTGATTTTCAAGGTTCTTGGCCATAGAGAGCTCATGTGACCAAGACTAGCCATTTGTTTTACATAGCTTAACACTCATTAAAACGGTCAACTACAGTCAATTTTTAAAAAATAAAACTGAGAAAAATATATCAGCTTTACCTTTATTAGCGCCTTTAATTTCCAGATAGTTCCACTAAGATACTCTTATTAGAGAGCAGTAGTGAAACTTAGATATTGTATTTTCATGGCCTAGTTTACCAGACAGGATGATTATATGAATCTGTTTTAAGGCTTATTTGCACAGATAAGATATTTTTATATATGGAGGAACAGCTATGCCATATATAAAAATAAATACAAATATAAATAAATGCTCAATAATCAAATAAGCATTCAATTAATTGCCCCCAAAAATACAATAAATAAATATATGTAGGTAGAAATTAAATTATACAGTGAGACATAAATGTATATATATCACTTAATTAACTTCTTTATTTTTTCACCTTTGTAATCATTCTTATTTATTTATGTAATATTTTATCTGTTTTATTCTTCCTTTTAATTTTTTACCCTATTTATTTCTTCAATGCTATGTAGATTCGACCGATGCAGTAAATGCTAACCAACCAATGAGCAGAAGTTGACCCTCTAAGACACAGCCCTTCCTGATTTGCATAATAAAGCAGAAATGTAAAAACCACAGGCAGAAATAAATAGCGTTGAAGAAATAAATAGGGTGAAAAAATACAAAGGCAGAATAAAACAGACAAAAATATTATATCATGCACATAAATAAATACTTAAGAAAATTTTAATAAATAAAGTTAAAGATTATAACAACATTAAATAAATAAGGTAATTATTACAAAGGCGAATAAATAAAGAAGCTAATTAAAAGGGATATATACATTTATGTTTCACTGTATAATTTAATTTTTACCTACATTTCTTTATTGTATTTTTGGGGCAATTAATTGCATGCTTATTTATTTATTGAGCATTTATTTATTTCTGTATTTATTTTTAAATATGGCAGAGCTGGTCCTCCATATGAGGGGGGTTTGGGACCACAAAATAATTGTGAATCAATCATTTCTTCTTTAGAGGGTCCATCCAAATAAAATGGAATGGCTGGACAAGGAGCGTGCTCGGGCCAAAAAAAGATGTCACCAGATGTCGCCACCTGGAAAAGATGAAGACCATGACTTACAACCCAGCGTGTCACATTTTTTCAGGGGGGGCACACCCATCATATCTCAGGAACATTTCGATAAGCTGATTCTTAACTTCATAGTTCAAGGAATGCACCCCCTCCACACTGTGGACAGACCTGAATATAGACAATTATTTAGTGAAATTCTGCCCTCAAGGCATTTGATTCCAAGGCGAACATTAGGGCGACTTCTTGACAAGGAATACTCTTCCATGAAGACTGCTTTGGCTGATGTAATGTCCAAACAGAGTCACCTGTGCACCACCACAGATGCCTGGTCATCAAATAATAGGAGCTTCCTCAGTGTCAGTGTCCACTGGATAGATGAGGACTCCTTGAACATCCGCTCTGGAGCATTAGCCTGCCGTAGAATTGTAGGGAGGCACACTTTTGATGTTTTGGCAGAGATGCTTGAAGCTGTTCACAGAGAATTCAACATTAAAGACAAGCTTACTCTGACAACTACCGATAACGGTTCTAACTTTATCAAAGCCTTTAGTATATTCACGGAAGTTCAGAGAAGCATCCAGGAATACAGAGCTGAGGAAGAGGAGGAGGAAGACGATGAGGATGAGGAAGATCAACCTGTCTTCATTAATCTCACAGAGATCCTGGCGGAAACACAGGAAGATTACAGCCTTCCTCCACACCAGCGCTGTGCCTGCCACTCTCTAAATCTTGTTGCCACCAGAGACATTGAACACGCATTGACCCAGTCAGAGACATTCAAGAGATTATCGAGATCAACGCTTGCCAAATGTCAGGCTCTCTGGAACAAGCAACACAGGAGCACTCAAGCCTCTGACACCATTCAAGAGAAGCTAGGATGTCAGCTGATAGTGCCCATTTTAACCAGGTGGAACTCCACTTACCATGCCATGGAGCGCTTGAATACTTGTATCCTCACAAAAGAACAAGAATTCTATGAAGTCTGTGAGAAGCTGCAGGTGGCACGATTCAAGTCAACAGAATTCACATTCATACAGGAATACGTGAAGGTAAATATGCCTAGTGTGCAAATAGTATGTGAATATGATGACAACAAGCTATCACAATAGCCTGAATTTTATAAGTGATAAATAGGGCTGGGTAATTTTGCCAAAGTCCTGAATCAATTCGATTTTGATTCATGCAGTTCTAAATCAATTAATTTTGATTTGATCTGTTTTTACAATAATGAAAGTGGTTCAACTGTGTTTCAAAATACTCATATATTTTATTTTTTCCGGTCATATTAAACACAAAGTGCAAACTTGTAAATTGGACAGTTTAAACTGGAGATGTGAACAAAACTGTCTCAAAAGTGCAAACTTGTTTGTGAAAAGTGAAAAAGTGAAGCCTCACTCGAGCAAGCAGACGTGACACAGCAGACATTCATGAGCTGCATTATCTTCTCTGCACAAACCATATTTGCAGTGTTGTCTGTAACAACTACAGGGTGTTTGCTGCTCAGCCCCCATTTGTTAATGTCTTCAGTCGACCTATTGGCTATATTTGCAGCTGTCTGGCTTGAAGTCATCTTGAGTGCTTCTTTCCTGCTCATTTGAATTTGCACGTCACACGCGTCACTATTAAACCAATCGATCTCATTTCCTAGACATCGATTTTGCTAAAATGTAAAGGAATCAATTCAAAATTGATTAAATCGATTTTTTTACCCAGCCGTAGTGATACAGTAAATAACTAAGAAGGCACTTGGAGAGCGCAGACCTCCGCCAAGGTAAAATGGGTGACTGACCCACAAATTCCACACAGTGTTATGGATCACCCCCAAAAATCAGCTGTTCTTTGTCCCAATACCCATGTTTAAGTAAAAAACATGACCGCCTTGGCGGAGGTAATAATAACATAATAAAAACAACTAAATTTTTTTACTTAAATAATTTACCTTTTTGTGATTTATGTGAATTAATATTTTTCTTTGACTGTTTTCCAAGGTTATGACGCCTTTGGCCAAGGCTCTTGACGTCTTACAGTCTGACCGAATGGGCTTCTCGGGAGTGTTGGTGCCAACCATCTCAATTCTACTTGAAAGGATGGAAGAGATGAAGAGGGAGTGCCGGCTTCATCACTGCAACCCCATGGTAGATGCGATCATCAGTGGGATTAAGAAAAGATTTGAGTACATTTTTCAAGATACCAGGTTGCTCAGAGCCTCTGCAACTCATCCGATGTTCAGACTGACCTACATCCCGAGTGACAAGAAGGCTCAAGTTGTGTCAGACCTGAAAGTAGAGGTACACCTGCTTCAAACCCAGCCTTCAGGTCACAGGCAAACAGAAGATGACAACCTAGCTGATTATGTTGATGAGGTAACGGGATACTTCCCATCACTGAGATCAGCCACAGAGCTGAATGTAGTAGACACGTACTTGCAGTCATCTGAAACTAAACTTGTAAATGCATTCCAAAGTCTGCCACTAATGAAAAAACTCTTTCTTAAGTACAATACAGGAGTCCCAGCAAGTGCAGCCTGTGAAAGACTCTTTAGCGTAGGGAAAGACATTTTCAAACCAAAGAGGAACCGCCTTTCTGATGCAACTTTTGAAAAGCTTCTTTTCTGCCGTGTGAACAAACACCTCTTGTAAGAACAATAAGGGCTGATGCATACACCGTTAGCCCCCCAGCCCCACCCTGTTCTATTCCTTATTTACTAAAACTTTGATTGGACTTCACAGAAATTTGATTGTCATTCAGTTTAGTTCATTTACTATTGTTCCAGTGATCACTCTCTGAGCCATGCTTATTAATCATTGTGTTAAATGTAAGGTTAGTTATGTTTTTTTTGTAAGCAGTTTCATTTGTTATTTGAATCCACTTGTTTATTTGAGGTCTAAAGAAGTTTTTTCAAAGACAGACCCTAAAGATGCCTTTTGTAGGGTTTGGTTGTTTACTTGTTTACAGATTGTTTACTAGTTTGTCCACTAGTATTTATTTCAGTTTTCATTTTATTATGCTGACCATAAAGCAATGTTAACACTGTTATATCATTGGCTAATCTTTAATAAATGTTTTAACCAGTGTATCAGACTCATTTTGAATTGATATTAGGTTGGTGCAACGTTAAGTAGCTTCTGATGTAGTTAAGCTACTTTTAACACATTAGTGTAACTTAGCTTGCTATATTTCTTTAGGTGGTAGCTTTGGTGTAGTGAAGCTTAATTTATTGTTGAGTAGCTGATAGCTTAGCTCACTACACTGGACAAGTAGCTTGCCCAACACTGCAAATGCATATAGGTCCAAGGCAAAAGCAACCACCAAAGGACCAATATTAACTTCTCACAGACAAACATATCTTTGCAGAACACTCTGATAGTGATGAGAGAGCATATGCTTCAGAGATGGAAAGACTTCCAGACACCCTAAAGCACAGATGTCATCATTAACTCCCTTACGTATCCTAAAATTAGTTCTACCCAAATCTTTGGGTAGTTCTGTGAAAATCCTGCACTCTCCTTGTTACTGTTGCATCCTTACAGTTTAATCCAAAAAGTTTAAAGACAAATGATGTTTTTACTTTTGTAATGTGAAACATTTGTTTTTTTAATTACTAAACAGTCACTGTTTATTTATGTCCCACTCTTCATTTGGAAAATGTTGTTTATTAAATGCTGATAGAATAGACGTTACTTATGATCCAAAATAGGTTCCCTGAAAACAACTTGCTCATAATCAAAAGGAGTCTGCAGCAATGTTTAGCTGAGATCAGTAACCTGGTAATGACTGTGAATGACATTAAACAACTCATTTTTATTCTCAAGGCATCACAGACGCTTTGCAAAGGTCCCCAGAGGTTTTGACATATTCACAGATGACCTTTGCCATCAATTACTGACATAGTCAGTAACTGCAAATGCTGCACATTTAGATCTGGTGTAAAAACTGATGAGCGAGGAGTAAGAATCCTGTAAGTTAGGAGAACAAAGTCTTTTAGAGGTGTTAAATTACACTGAAGTTCAAGATTACCTTGAGAAAGCTATTTGTATCAGGTGTTTATCTCCATAATTTTCAGTTTTTTATTATTAACTGTTTTGATAGCTGGTTTGCAAGATTGTTTTAAAAATTTCACTTAGCATCACATTCTGGTCCTAAATGAGATTACACAACCATTCCATCATTAGAAAGGCTACAGCTGTCTTGACTGTTATTCACTTATTTTGATCTGTGGCTCTCTTTAGTGATGGTGGTCTAATAAATCTCCTCAGATTCCAGGGTTGTAAATAAGTGCTTATCTGGTTTCTCTGATAATCTTTTTTCCCCTTAGTGCTGGAGCAAAGCACTGTAGGATACAGAAAAAATGGAATGACAAATAATATTTCCTTTAAAGTAAATATTTTTACCATAATTTAGATACACAACACACTTACTGCAAAAGGTGTTGGTTCATTATATTCTCACATACCTGTAAGATGTCATCTCATCAACATATTAAGTGCTGTAAAAACATGTTTTCTCTCCATTTACATTATTCTATGGTCTTCTTTCAAACCATCACTGAAGAAAATGTCTCTGAAAAAAAAAAAAAAACTGAAAAAATCATAAATATTTAGATTGAATGAATTCAAGAAATTAACAATTCAATTCAGTTTGTTTATAAAGCATCAAGTTCACAAGGCATGTGACAAGGCAAGTCACTTTATAATTCAACCGGATCATACAGTCAAATTGATTCAAAGTTTTCTATCTAAGGAAAACCAGTTGATTGCATTGACTCATTTACTCAAAAGCAAGCCCTCACACCAAGCATGCTTGTAGCAACAGTGGAGAGGAAAACTCAATTTTAACAGGAAGAAACCTCCAGCAGAACCAGGCTCAGTGTGATCAGCCATCTGCCAACGCCTACTGGGGTTCAAGGAGACAGAAGCAGGCATACAGAAAGAAGCTGTTCCTGTCTGAATGGTTTGCCTGAACTGTCTTTGGACTCACCGACCTCTGAGCCTGCCTGTTCCTGTTCTGATCTGTTTGCCTGATCTAGCTTCAGACTCTTAGACCTCTGAGCCTGCTTTTTCCTGTTCTGATATGTTAGCCTGACCTGGCTCCAGACTCCTGGACCTCTGAGCCTGCCTGTTCTGAAGTATTTACCTGACCTGCCTTGGGCCTCCTGCATGTTCTCTGGGGCTGCAACATCTGGGACACTCTGGGCCACACCCACCGCATCTTGTTGGCAGCCCACTGGCTGGATCCTACCTCCTTCTCTGGCTGTGGACTGAACTTGTAAACCAGGTTAGTGACTCACGTTCATAATCTTCTTCTGTTAAATTTACGTGGTCACAAACCTGTATTTCCTCTTTTCAGAGTATCCTGCCTCAGACATCCTAGCAGCTTTTACCACAGATCCATTTGTTTGTAAATAAACACTTTTTGAATAATTCCACTGTCTGTCTTGCCTGAATACTGGGTCCTTCTGATCTGTATCTTGACACAGCCAGGCAGACAAGCTCTGAGCCAGCTCCTATGTCAGAGGATGAAGAGAGCACATCCAGTTAGTCACAGTCAGAGAAACAGGACTACACTGAAAAACAGGCCAAGCTCCAACTTCTATAAACAAAGGTGTTGATGACACCTCTAGGATGGATACACAGCCAGAGAGGTGGAGGTACTATGATGAGAAGCAACAGAGAGAGCAAAAAGTTTGAGGATGAATAAACAAATACTGCAGAATTAGAAAATAACCCGGACCACTCAAACTATAAGCTTTATAAAAAGAGGAACATTTTAAGCCTTGCCTTAAAAGTAAAGAGGCTTTCTGCCTTAAAAAATAAAACTGGTATTTGGTTCAATAGGAGAGGAGCCTGACAACCAAAAGATCTCCTAACTAAACCTGCAAATTCAGAGCAAAGTGCTCTGTTAGGTACAAGCATACCAGAAACAAGAATAGAGATGAAACCAAATGATTGTAGGGACATGAATGTTTGGTAAGACGGATTCCTTCAAGGTCAACAACACAATACAAGTGTCTCTTCTCTGTTGCTACATGCACAACCTAGAAACTTGAGATACAACTCAGTGACTCTACCAAAACATTACTTGAATTGACTTTATGGAATAGCTTCGGGACTAAAGTGAAATACAATGTAATTCCTTATTAACAAATGCAGAAAACATGAAAAGCAGCAAACCCTCTCACCAAAGCCTAACCTAACAAAATAATAGCAACGGCCTATCAACATAAAATTTGGGAGGTCCTTAACTATCATGAAATCATGGCAGGCCTCACTTTTCTTTTTGCAAAGTCCCAAGACATAAACATGTTCAGACCAAAAACAAAAACAAACAAACACCAAAACAAGTGTAGAAAAGGATTCTGCTCTTAACTTTTATTTGGCACTTTATAACCTCCAAGAATAAAATTGCAATTTTTAATGGTTTTTTAATATTTAGAACTTAATAGTTTTATAAGGAAAGAGATTGTAAGCGTTTCCTAATTTTTAAGTAGATGTTAAGGACGATAGATTAAAAACAGTATCCCAAATAATGAATATCTTTCAGATCATCATTCAGTTCATTGTCTTAAAAATGGAGCGTAGCACACCTGTAAAGCTATCAAGACATGGTCTGCACCATAAATTAGAGACTAGCAAGTGTCTGATTGCAGCTCAGGAAACAGCACAGTTTTGCAGCATAGACTTGATGAGTTATTGATGAGAATAAGACTATTTGACATGTGTTGCATCTTTGGCCTCATTGTAAGAGTGGCAGGAAGAGAGGCTGAAAGAAAGCCAGCCCTGCCGATCCAAAATGGCACATTTAAGCCAACAGCTCCATGTGTGGCAGAAAATCAACAAGTTTATGATTTTTGAGTGTTTTAGATTTTGGTTTAAAGATGTGCTTTGATTACTTTTCTGTTGATTATTGCTAGAAACATGAACCCATCTTAATTAGTTTCTTAATTCTTTTGTTTGTTCCATTTTGCATTTATTTTTTTTCTCCTTTCAACATGGTATTTTTTTCTTTCTTTTTTATAGTTTAGCTTCCTCTTTGTTAGCTGTCCATCCACCCTCTGTCTGCCTGTTTGCTCTCATCAGGTCTTTCTAATATCCTTATTAACTTATCTATGTGTATTAATTTTACGTCCTTACCCCAGTATAAAAAAATCCCTGCTTTTTATTGATGTTTGTTATTTGCCACCTTGACTCTGTCCTCTGTCTACTCCATATCCTGTTCAGATTTTCCAGTTCTGTAGGTTTTCATGTTTTATGATTAAGTACTTCCTCATGCTCACTTCATATTACCCTAAACAAAATAAAAAAGTCTTATTAGTGTGCTTTTCTTTACCTAAAACAGGGAAACTGGTAAATGTTGATGTGAAAATGGATTAAATAAACCACAATTGTTAAGTGAAGGCTTCAGACCAAAGTATTTAATTTGCTGTAATGTCCACATCTAATTGAGTTGGCAGTATTATGTACACTATAGATGTACATGTCTAAACAAGCAGATATCCCCAAAAAGTTTGCAAATGCAGCCAAACATAGGCTCAATACAAATGCAGATCACAGCTTTTATATTTTTACATTTTAAATGTAAAAACCTTCATATTTTTTTTCCTTCACTTACCTGTGCTCCTGATGCTTTGTCACATGAAATGACAATATAATACAATGTAGCTTTTACATTTAAGATAGGACACTTTGTGTATACACTTGTTGTATACACAGTGTTTGCTATACACCAAGATAAAGGATACAAAGCTTGTTAGAAACAATCCACCATTTAATCTGGTCCCTAAGTTCAACTGTTCAAGAACTAGGACAGAGCTACTAAGTGTGTAATCGTAATCCACCTACAATATAAGACATATTGGGAAATATCCAACAGAAATTTTCAAGACTGATACATAAAAATAGACAAAGAAGTGATGTAGAGGTTTATTTCTATTTCCATCTGGAAACAAGTTTGATTAAACCTGTCTCTACATACAAACTTCCATCAGCCCCTTAAACCCAATAAACAGAAGTTAACGTGCAGTATTTCTCTCTCCATCCTCCACTGTCTATTTGTTTTTCTGTTGAAGTGTAACTAATTATTTCCAGCCATAAAACCAACCACTAACACAAACACATTCACCTGACAAGTGAAACCAGACACACCTTTCTCCACAGGCGAGAGAATGGAGAGTTTCCAAGACGCCAGTCATTCCTGAGAACCTATTCATTTTCTCAACATCTCCCCGGATTCAACAGCAGGGTGTGTGCAGAGACAACAGCCTTCTAGTCCCATCACAACAAAGACAACAACGTACATCCAAACCAAAGAGCCTTGCCTTCGGTTTGTATTATGGACACATCTCATCAAGGCGAAACTGGAATCCACAGGAAAAAGGATTGAAAAAGAAGCTTTTGTTTGATTAATGCTGCTGTTTTGTATAGTTTGGTGTGGCCCGTTGCTCATGTTTTGGTGTCTCAGAGTAAGCATGCTTCATTACAGCTGTGCAACTATCTTCTAGGTTACCGATGGCAGTCTAAGCACAAACATATAGTTTTTTTTTATCATGTGACTATCAAGCAAAACAGACACATTTGAACCAAAATTCTCAAATGCTTTAATTAAACTGGTGTCATTAACACATGTAAGTGACATGTTCAAATTCCATCCTGTCTTTGTCCTTCTAAATCATTACGTAAACTTAGGCCATGCATAAAGAAGAAAACCTAACGTAGCTGTGTTCAGTTTTGTAGGTGTGTAGTTTTTTTTTTTACAATAAAAGGCACTCTGAGTAGCTTGTATCTCAGTAGCAGCTGTCCAGCAGTCCAGGTGGTTGCAGTGACCTCTTCACTCCAACATGGCACACTTAACCCACACCTTCAGGTTTACTGCATGGCCATAAATGAAAGATAACACAAACCTCTCCTAAATCAAAGGGTTGAGTTGATTTAGCCAGTCAACTGGCTGACTCCTCCAATTGGTGAGTTTCTACACTTTTGGTTTGGTCCGGTGTCTTACAGAGAAATGTTCATGATTACTCATGGTGACTGTTACACTTCCATCACAATGGTTGTCCTTTCCTACTGTACATAGTTGAAGGAGGCTATGATGCTTTAAATTGGATCTATTATGTTTTCTTTTAAACATGATAGCTATATTGGCTATATAAAACATGGTCATTAATTTCTTTTAACGCAATTCCTCACAATATGGATACTCACCTCCTCAGTTCTACCTATTTTGAGCTTGTTCATAGTTAGCTGTTTTAAGGCTCTTTCAATTTTATGAAAATAAAGCTGAACTGCTGGCCATGCCTCCCAGATCATTGGGATCCGTGCAAGTGTTCGTACAAAACAAATTTCTCGTTAGTAAATGTTGCATTTACCTTTTTTCTTTTATCTTCCCTATTGCACAAACTAATTTTAATGAGTGCTCCAGAAGTCTTGTACAATCAATCAGCTGTTATTGAAACCTAGTTTTTCATTAAATTATTATATTAGTTGTTACTTGGAAGCAATTGTTATTTTATTAGGCTACATCTAGGGCTGGGTATTGTTCAAAAATTTTCGGTTCCGGTACCAATACCGATACCTTCACTTCGATACCGGTTCCTGAACGATACTTTTTTCGATACCAGTTTTATAATATCAATTCGAAGAAAAAGAAAATTATACAACATAAAAAATTACAAATCTTGAGTTTTATTTTAAGCTCTGATTTTTCCATTTACATTTTTCCTCTTACATAAAAAAAAAAAAAATCAGTGTCTAATATTCACTGTTACATTATGAGGACCTTTTTACTTAGCAGTTTTCCTTTAGAAAAATTACCATGTCTGACAAACAAGCCCGTTGAATGGGATCCTACTGACAGCGCACCGCTGGTATGTGGGGGTCTGAGCGGCTCCGACAGAAATATTGGAAGGCAGGATGAACTGACTGCACTGATTAAGTTTTCAGGTGGATTTTCCCACTTAAAAACATAATAAAACTACTTTATTCCCACTGATCACAGCAAATATAGCTGCAAGGCAAAGAAAGGATAGAGTAGCTCCGCCCAACGCGCGTCAGAGCCACTTTTCGACAGCGCAGCCAGAGCAGCAAAGCTTCTTCAGCCGCGCGTCAGAAGCTGGTACAAGCAGCAAAAAAGGAGCATCAGACGTGATTCTGCTGCTCCTGCTGCGTCCAGTTTGAAAGCAGCATTCTCCAAGAGTGTCTCTCATTATTCACTTCGCTCTGGCTTTGCTCTGCCCACGGGCTGCTGAGAGGAGGATGGTCGCGCTGGCTGCAGTCCGCTCTTCTTGCAGTCAAACACTGAGCAACTTTCTGCTCTTAAATTGTTTCCGTGCACGATGTATTGCATTGCGCACTATTGGCATCAGTCTTAATAAAGTGAAGCCGCACTTTTGACCTGGGGGGCATTTTAAAGGGGTTCTACGACGCTCACAACGAGTTCACAACAGATACACATGAACCCTGGCTGTAGGCGGGACCACCTGTGTATTTTTCCTGGATGACGCAATCACGTTAAGTGTTACAGCCAATCACCGAAACTTGGTACCGAAAGACGAGGCATGTTTCGATACTCTGTAGAACCGAAGCATTTTGGTCGGTACCATAAAAGAACCGAAGTTCGGTACCCAGCCCTAGCTACATCATTATATGTTATGCAACTCCAAAATTATAAATCACATTTCTATTCACTGATGACACAACTATCGGTCACTACGCCTGCAGCTGGCATTTTGTTATCCAGGGAGCACTGATTTAATTTGCTTTTACTTCTTAAAAAAGGAAGAACAGTCAGTGAGCTCTATGTGGGATAAAGCTGCTATTGAAAAAACATCTGGAACAAAAAATGGATGGAGAGATAAGAAATGAGTTTCATCAACATGTTGCTGTTTGAAGCTATGCATTCAGTTCACTTCATGGTGCAGTGCCTTGGCTTTAGTATTACATCAAATGTAGCATTCATAAAATTAGTTTCATCATTGAAATTTAATGTTTATGTATAAGAGGGATGGAGAATGTGATGAAGGGATGATAGATGTGGTCTGGAGATGTACAGAACAGATGTGCATGTGTATCAAAAGAAGATTTTGCAGAATGCTTTGTCTTGTTGGTTGATGGTGAACGCATTTTAAGCATTTACATCTTATGTTGCACCTCTTTCCTCCACCAGTAGTGTTAATCGTTTTCAAAGTATTTTTATAGTTATTATTTTCTTCTTATTAGAACTGTTACAGTGCAACCTTGTCTTTTAAAGCTTTTGTTATTTTCCACCCCTACTTGGCTTTTACTGGTCCTTTAATTTTGCTGCTCAGCTTTCAGTCAACAGAACCTGGAATCTGAACCAGTCAAGTTTTTCCTCTTTGTTTTTGATACCCTTTTTTGTGAAAGAACACAATCTGTCAAGTGTTGGAAGTTGTACCCTTGCATGGCCTTATTAGGGTGGTAATTATTCAGATTTACATCTTGGCAATGCTCGTTCACTTAAACACAGGTGGACTGCATCAGGTCTACAAGGGGCTATTTAGGAAGTTATTTTAGGTTAAAAATGTTTGTTGAATCTGATGTGGCGCACAAATAATAACTCATGGTAAGAGAAAAAGGAAGATAAGTTTATGACAAGAATATTACATATTTTTGCATAAGTGCCAATGTTTACACTTATATCTTATACACATGAAAATGTCAGCAAACAGATGCACAGTGGATCTAACCATAGACCTGTCACACTTACTCTGAGCCAGAAGAAGTGGAGCCTACTGTACAACCAGCGAGACAGCTTCCAGTTTCTGTAAGTAACAGGGTTATGTCCCCTATTTTAACCTTTGGGTTGTGCTAAATGACAAATCATGCTTAAAATGGACAACAAAAAGAAACAAACAAGACTAATTAAGACATCTCTGTCAATTACCTATTTGCAATGAAAAATAAGACAAGACTTTATGTCAGTTAAAATCTTTTAGCAAACAAACAAACAAAAAAAACATTTGTATTTATTTGTAGCCATTTTATTTTTGCATACAGCGGTTACACCAGCAAACCAAATGTGCTCCTTCTTGCCAGTAAACAAATGGATACTTTTTTTTGTTTTTTGTTTCAAGAAGCAATAAGGACCCAATATGTAAATCATGCTTTATGGATTCCTTTTATGCTAACACAACAGAATCGGTTTGCTATATTTTAAATACTGTAACATTGATACTTCGATAAAAAATTAGGTGAGGCTGCCACACAATTATTGTTTCTAATAGTTAGAATAAATTTGTGAAATGGTGCAGCTCTCACTGTATACCAATGCCATTGCTACATTTACACAATTGTTACCTAAACATCACATTTTACGACACCGTGAGGCACTGTGAGGCAGAATACCACAGTGGAAGTACAGTAATCTGACAAAAAAAGCAACACAAAGCAACTTCAGAAAGAGAAACCAGCATAGAAGAACCATGCAAAGCAGAGCAGCCACATCTGGGGACAAAGTAAGGAGACTGAAAGGATTTCAAATGCTTAATGAGGGGCATCAGAACCATATGTGATTTATGAAGAACAAATGAACTCAGAGGAAGCTGAACAGAGGATCAAACAAACCCAAAGATTGAAAGTGTAAGAAAAATCTAAAACAATACACAGATAACACCACACACGAGACAAAAAAGTACCCCAACACAACCAAATAAAGTAAAAAAAAAAAAAAAAAACTAAGTTACACTAACAGACAACTCATAGTAATCCTAACACAAAATCGAGTCAGAATTAATAATACAAATACGTGTGAATTGCAAAAGATTCATCCGAACATGTGGAAAAACAGATGTCGGCCAACCTGGTAGAATGGATTCGCTGTGGCCAGGGAGGGCCAAAATAGTTGATTGGAAAAATATCAAATATTAGATAATCTGATGACAGTAAATATTAAACCTACCTTGTATCCACAGGTGGTGCTGAAATAAAGCAGCCTGGGGCATAATCAAGCAGTATTAACACCCAATATGAGCATTGTTTACCATGTCCACCCATTTATGAGCAATGTGGAACAATCTTTTTTGCTGTCTCTAGCAGAATATTTCCCCATAATCTAAAAATAAATTCTTAAAAAAAAAAAACTTTTTTGATCTAGAAAATCCATTCACTGTACTCCACCGCTGCAGGTTTTCATAGGATAAATCTATAGCCATGTTCAGCTGTTATGTCAATATAGACCAAAACTCTAATTCATACCTTGTTAAATCTATGCCATAGAGATTAAGGCAGTTCTGAGAGTAAAATAGGTTCAACTTGGTACAACACAGGTGTGCCCAATAGAATTAGCACAGAGCATACTTAGCAAGATAGGGACATTAATATTTTGTTCTATGATAACATATTTCCAGTATATATATATAACCAAAAAATATAAGTTACAGTTTTGAACCAACTGAAAACCAGTTGATTGCATAGACTCATTTACTCAAAAGCAATCACTCATACCAAAATTTTTGTAGTGACAGTGGTGAGGAAAAACTCTTTTAACAGGAAGAAACCTCCAGCAGAACCAGACTCATGTGAGCAGCGATCTACCGAGGCTGACTGGGGATCAAGGACACAGAATTAGAAATAGAAAAAGAAGCAGAGAATGACGAGAGCACATCCAGCCAGTCACGGTCAGAGAAACTGAATTACACTGAAAAACAGACTGATCTCAAACATCTATAAACAAAGGTGTTGGTGGCAGCAGCACATTCGATATTTCTCTACAGGATGGTGTCACAGCCAATTAGGAACAGACCAGATGAAGCTACCATGAGAAAAAGCAGAGAGAACATAGTGTTAGAGATTGAACAAACAAATTTTGCAGAGTGAGAGAATAGAGATAGAATGAAGCAGAGTGATGAAAAAGGGGTCCCTATGTCCTCCAGCAGTCTAAGCCTAAAGCAGCATAAATATAGCAATAGGTCAGGATAACCTAAGCCTCTCTATATACCATAAGCTTTATCAAAAAGGAAAGTTTTAAGCCTAGCCTTAAAAGTAGGCAGGGTGTCTGCCTCATGGACTAAAACTGGTAGTTGGTTCCACAGGAGAGGAGTCTGATAAATAAAACTATTTTCTTTCTTTTTTTTTTTGAATGAAAGTCAGACTCATAAACCTCCCATTAAATATAATTTACTTAATTCAGTTAGCCTCCCCACAGGTCCAGCAATTGCAGATAGTATATAATATATATATATATATATATATATATATATATATATATATATATATATATATATATATATATATATATATATATATATATATATATATATATATATATATATATATATATATATATATATATATATATATATACACTCACCGGCCACTTTATTAGGTACCCCATGCTAGTAACGGGTTGGACCCCCTTTTGCCTTCAGAACTGCCTCAACTCTTTGTGGCATAGATTCAACAAGGTGCTGGAAGCATTCCTCAGGGAGTTTGGACCATATTGACATGATGGCATCACACAGTTGCTGCAGATTTGTCAGCTGCACATCCATGATGCAAATCTCCCGTTCCACCACATCCCAAAGATGCTCTATTGGATTGAGATCTGGTGACTGTGGAGGCCATTTGAGTACAGTGAACTCATTGTCATGTTCAAGAAACCAGTCTGAGATGATTCCAGCTTTATGACATGGCGCATTATCCTGCTGAAAGTAGCCAACAGAAGTTGGGTACATTGTGGTCATAAAGGGATGGACATGGTCAGCAACAATACTCAGGTAGGCTGTGGCGTTGCAACGATGCTCAATTGGTACCAAGGGGCCCAAAGAGTGCCAAGAAAATATTCCCCACACCATGACACCACCACCACCAGCCTGAACCATTGATACAAGGCAGGATGGATTCATGCTTTCATGTTGTAGACGCCAAATTCTGACCCTACCATCAGAATGTCGCAGCAGAAATCGAGACTCATCAGACCAGGCAACGTTTTTCCAATCTTCTATTGTCCAATTTCGATGAGCTTGTGCAAATTGTAGCCTCAGTTTCCTGTTCTTAGCTGAAAGGAGTGGCACCCGGTGTGGTCTTCTGCTGCTGTAGCCCATCTGCCTCAAAGTTCGACGTACTGTGCGTTCAGAGATGCTTTTCTGCCCACCTTGGTTGTAACGGGTGGTTATTTGAGTCACTGTTGCCCTTCTATCAGCTTGAACCAGTCTGGCCATTCTCCTCTGACCTCTGGCATCAACAAGGCATTTTTGCCCACAGAACTGCCGCTCACTGGATGTTTTTTCTTTTTCGGACTGTTCTCTGTAAACCCTAGAGATGGTTGTGCGTGAAAATCCCAGTAGATCAGCAGTTTCTGAAATACTCAGACCAGCCCTTCTGGCAGCAACAATCATGCCACGTTCAAAGTCACTCAAATCACCTTTCTTCCCCATACTGATGCTCGGTTTGAACTGCAGGAGATTGTCTTGACCATGTCTACATGCCTAAATGCACTGAGTTGCCGCCATGTGATTGGCTGCTTAGAATTAAGCGTTAACGAGCAGTTGGACAGGTGTTCCTAATAAAGTGGCCGGTGAGTGTATATATATATATATATATATATATATATATATATATATATATATATATATATATATATATATATATATATATATATATATATATATATATATATATATATAGAGGAATAAAACCTATTTAAGAAAATAAATATATATATATTTGCTTTTAGGTTTTATACCCTTTATTCCATTTATTTGCTTTTCATATTTCAAAACAGTGCTGCCTTTGTGCTGTGCACTAAAAATGGAACAGCATGGTTGAAGGTCTCTCGACTCCTCCTCTCAGAAATGTAAATCAAGTTTGTCAAGTTGCACCTGTCTTCACTGACAATGCCAGTGCTGTCCAACTGTCTCACTTGAGGGAATAACAGATCTTTGTTCTTGGCAGGTTCATGACATTTTCATATCCTGAGAAGAGTCAGAACAAGGCAGCAAGTAAAACAATATTTTTAAAATATGTAAAATACCTTTGCCTAGTTGATGTCTAACTAAACATCAACTTTTCTTCATTTGATTCAGTCCAATTGGACAAACTTGACATGCTTTATCTGATGTTGTAAAAATGTCAGTTTTTTTTTATTTTTTATTTTGTTGTTTTTCATCAAAAATCAACATCACTCACAATGAGCATAAACATTTATAAGCTATGGATTCAATGTATTTAGATTTTTTTTAACACAATGATTTGCAAAGGAGCTGCCTAAGATGACCAGTAAAAAGGCTTTGTTGCTGATCCATATCTGACTACTTGGAATCGTTGGTTGGAATGTTTTGATTATCTTACCGTCTCTTGAGGCACGTCGCATTTACTACAGTTCCTGTATTAAAGAGTGGATCTCCCTGTGAGTCAAAATCTCCCTGTATTTAACAATTGAAGAGGAAAAGTCTATAGAAAACGTGCATTCCTCATATAATCAAGTACAAAATTTGCAACATTTGTATAAAAAAATAGCTTGCAAGCCATTGTGCTCTTTACCCTTTTATCAACAGTCAAAAAATATCAGGATGTGCACAACTAGCAGAAAGGCCACAATACACTCCCTATAGACAGTAGTGCATCTGAAATCAAATATCACTCTTGGGGACAGAAAAAAACAAACAAAACATAAATAAGCTACTTCTTATCTGACTGGAGCCCCCAATATAGAAATTCTTGTTGTGTTTCTTAATTTCTGCCAAAAAAACAACAGACTTCTCTTACAATGAAATACATGTAGCAGGCACAAGAAGCATCAGTATAGCGGAGGCAAGGCAAAGGCGTAAAACCTTGGTCGGAGCTGTTGCAGTGGGAAGGGCAGGCCTGGGCAGCTTTCCCAAGCCACGCTACATCCGTACCAGCGAAAGGAGAAGCACCAACTGGTCCAAGATGAAATCTGTGCAGAGATGGAGGAAGAACATCGCATCAAGATAGTTGGCATATCCAAGCAAGGGGCAATGACTAGGTGGGAGCATGTGCACCCTCGCAAATGCATGTGGGAAAAATCATTGTAAAGATGTGTTTAATAGGTATGGAGTTAAGCTCTTGCTAAGACCACAGCAACATAGTGATTGACGTTACAGCCCTTCGGGATCCATCATGGTGAGTATGTTTGGTATGTTTGTATGTTTGTGTGGGGGGGAAATAGAGGGGTGGGGTTCAGGCAGGTCAGGTTAGGCCTTGTCTTAACACATCTTGTGCCCTCAAGCCTTGTTGTATTGCAGGAGATAGAGGTCATCCTTTGACTTCTCTGTAATCCTCTTTTCCTTCAGCTATGATGAACCGTCATAATGACAATCCCACTCTTTTTTTTACCTTCTTCTTTCTACCCTTTGAGGTAATTGGGTGTGTGACAGTGGGAGCAGGGAGGAAGTTTCAGGAACAAGTTTATATTACCTAAAAGCTATCTGAATTCTAACTCATTTTAACATTTTAAAAGTTGGAAAAAAGTCCTTCCAAACACACAGGTTGAAATAGTGTAAATGATGGAGACATTATAATATAGCCTGGGTGCCATTCCGAACTTAGTCCCGCCCACAAAGTTTGAGGTCGGGGAAGTTCGGTCTGGCTTTGCTCCATAGTAGCGCGAGTATTATCGCCCACTGTCAGGCGATCCAATCAAATTGTCAGGGCGGGCTTTATACGATGATGGACAGATGACAAACAGTAACGTAATCAACCACGTGACCAATGCGCGCTTGGGTGACAAAAATAATGGCTGCCGCTGGAGAGTTTAGGTAAGTAGATTCTGCTATTAGGTCTGTTCTAGAAGATATCGACAGCAAATTAATTTTAAAAGAGGAACAGAGAAACGCGATCAAGTCTCATATTCTTATTATAGGCGTGCAACTGCACGCTTTGATTTTTGTGGACAACTATGCCTCGCTTAACATACGTTACGCACTCCGTTGCTCTTATTGGTTGTAGGTCTATCCAATTGAGTGCAGAGGCATTTTTTTTCCTGGTTCGTTCGAAACACGCCCCATAATCACAGCTCTATGGAGCAGTATCAGACTCATATTCTGACTAGAATTGAGTAGGACTACGTCAGGCTAATTATAATAAGCAGGAGGTAAACTTTTTAACAGTGGGGTCTTAGCAGTAGTAGTGCCAAAGAAAAACTCTCAGATTGGACACCTATCATCTGAATATTTTTCATTTAGTTTAAGCACAGGACTTAGAGCAAGAAAATCTTTGCAAGTCCATTCTCAGGGTTTCTCTAGTAATAATCTGATAGGCCGAGTCCTGACCTTGGTCATTTCATGACTATCAAGGTTTTCCTGAGGATTTTTATCCTCTACTTACCTGTAATCTCAACCTGCTTTTCTCTGTACAGGTTTCCTTTGGTCCCTCTATCTGACAGAAACCCATTCATTGAGAAGATCTCAAATTATATATGTAAATGTAAATCCTTTATTGTCCCACAATGGGGAAATTCAATTTCTGCATTTAACCCACCTTGGACAGCACTGAGCTGCCACTGTTGGCTCCTGGGGTTAAGGGTCTTGCTCAGGGATTCAGAGTGGCAGTCCGTGGGAGTGTGTGGGGCTTGACTTGAACTCACGTCCCGTGGGACCTGAGCACAATGCTCTAACCATTAGGCCACCACTCCCCCCAAGGTCAATAAAGTTGTTCTGTGGCCATGATTCAGACACACTTCAGACATGGTTCGGATCCGTTTCAAGTTTGCTCAGCAGGCTCTCTCTTGGTTAGGACAGGCAATGGTCAGGTCCAGGTGATCAATCCCACTAGTGGAGCTATTCAGGCACTTAGGGTCATGAAAGCAGAAGGTCCGAGCCTGGAATCCAGAACTAAAATGGTGGTAAACAGGTTTAGACAGGTGGAGATGGACCACAGGATGTTTAAGCAGGTAGCTGGGCAAGCGTAAAACAGACTGGTTAGGTTTACATCTGTACAACACATAGCATTTCAGAAGGCCTGAAAGTGTTACCGCATAGACAATCACAAAATCTAAGGCCAATGTGGTTGGAGGCCCATCCCTATAAAGCTGCTGATGCTGAGCAAGGTGATGCTGTCCATAAATGATGGCCACCAGCAGGCGTAAGATATTCCCTTTGCATGCTTTCTTATATGCTATGTTTAGGCAAAAGATAAACCCAACAACATACCACCCAGAAAATCTAAAAGGTTCTGTTTGAGTGATCTTTTTTTTTTTTTTTGAAATTACATCTGACTCTATCGGCTTTCCTTTTTAAGGGATATAAAAGTTTTGTTGATTACGCTGGTGGAAGATTATGCTGAGTATTGCTTATTGAAGAACACCAGCCACAGAAAAGTCAAAATTATAAAGAGATTAGCGCAAACACATTTGAGTTATGTTGATATGACCCTTAAGCGTTGGGTTCACATTTCTTACTTTTCTTACTGATCATATGATCTCTCTGTGATTTCTTTTGTGCTCTAAAGCTTTGCTGTATCCTTGGCAATTCACTGTGTTTATTATTTCTAGCAGTTGCTAGAATCATTTTTCCTTCGTGCTTAGTTTCAAAGTGTATTGCTGCATTTTGTTCTCTGGGTAATGTAGTTTCTTTTCTTGGTGGTATAGGTATGAGTAGTAAATTTTAAGTCTCTCCTTGTATGTTAGTTTAATTCCTTTGTGTTCATTATTTACATCCATTGCCCTCCCTGCTTTCATTATGCTTCAGCTGCTGCTTGTTAACCTCACACTATTACACTGGCTTCCAATGCCATTCTCCGCACATTCCTATGAATTTAAGCTCCCTGTCTCCCATTGTGTCCCAGGGAATTCCCCTGTCCCTTTCTCTTGTAACTTGTGCCTTTAATGCCTGACTATGTCTGTCTATCCCCTTTTCCATCT
Organism: Cyprinodon tularosa; assembly: GCF_016077235.1. Lineage (NCBI taxonomy): Eukaryota > Metazoa > Chordata > Actinopteri > Cyprinodontiformes > Cyprinodontidae > Cyprinodon > Cyprinodon tularosa. Next base: position 323,065 of record NW_024039028.1, on the reverse strand, counting down.
GCTATCATTTGATATTCTATAAATATCATGTTCATCTAATGTTTCTGTTGGCACTTGGGTCCTTCTCAACAGCTTGACATCTGTTTAATCATGATGTGACTCCTGAAGGTATTAAAATACATTAAATTTTATTCATGGGCATCACTGTTAATGCCACTGAATGCCACAGTTCTCATATTTTTACATTTAGAAAACTAAGAATCCATTTCCTGCCATATAACTTTCATATTTACGTCAATAAAGTTTACAAAATGTCTAAAAATGTATTATTTGTTGTTGAAAGGGTAAAACTGGGCAAGAAGCAAAGGCTGAGGATACCTTTTCATATTTTAAAATTGCTTTCCCTTTGGAGTACTTCAAAGAGAGCATGAAGGATTTTAAGACTTAACTTAGTAACAGTTTCTGTCTGGCCCCTTCAGTATGAAATCCTGACTGATAAGGTGATGTGCTGATTTTTAGTAATCCTGTGAGGTTCTTTCATCTCTATAAAGAAACTCTTGATCCAGGATGTTGGTAATTTATCTCTGGCTGTTGATGGCTTTGAGTTAAAAACTCTAAAACCACCTTGCATACAGTGATCTCGACTAAAAGTCCTTCTTGGAGTGAGTGCTGGATCTGCATATTTAAAATGGATCTTGAACAAAAAGACTAAATACTCTAGAATTAAGATTAATCACATTCTCTGCCTACAACTAGCAACAACAATAACATATCATTAAAAACCTGCCCATGAGTTACTACACCATTTAATTTCCCTTTGGTATCAATAAGGAATTCTTTAATTAGATTTAAATAAATAGTTTACATGGTAATCATAAACCAGATATTGATTCTATGCCTCAATATTTGGATAATGTATCGCATAAGGTAGAAAAGTGTTTAAGTATGAATATCAGAAGGAACAGCCTGTTAGTACAAAGGAATAATTTTTTTAAGAAGATTAAGACAATCGCGCAAACCAAGCCTTTAACCTTGAGCAGCCAACCAACCCTATAAGAATAGCCTAATACTCTGTGACCAGAGATGGGAAGTAACGAAGTACAAATACTTCGTTACTATACTCAAGTAGATTTTTCTGATATTTTTACTTTACTTTACTACTTATTTTTATGGCGACTTTTTACTTCTACTTCTTACATTTTTACACAAATATCTGTACTTTCTACTCCTTACATTTAAAAAATTGGCTCGTTACTTTAGTTTTGAATAATTTCAATGGAGTTAGCTTTATTATTTTTCACGTCATCAATACCAAATTCAATCTAATTGGATGGGAATCTACGTTGCATTTGACGCACCACTACAAGATGAATCGGCAGATTTGACGGTATTCATTCGCGGCAAATCATTGCAGCTTGGTGGCGGTGGCGTTAGCATAGTAGTATGGACGACGAGATGATTAAAAATGAACACAACAGAGATCTAGTCCTATTGGCAAACATCCATTTAAAATGTAGGCAACGGCATGAAAAAAGTGGTTTCTACTTTTACTTTTATACTTTAAGTAAATTTACAAGCCTGTACTTTGTTACTTTTACTTGAGTAAAGAAGTTTAATCAGTACTTCCACTTTTACCAGAGTATTTTTTAACACAAGTATCTGTACTTTTACTCAAGTACGGAAAGTGAGTACTTTTGCCATCTCTGCCTGTGACAAGCATTAACCTGCTTCTCTATATTTGACACCCAGTGCAATAACCTATATATATATATATATATATATATATATATATATATATATATATATATATATATATATATATATATATATATATATATATATATATATATATATATATATATATTTTTTTTTTTATATATATATATATATATATATATATATATATATATATATATATATATATATATATATATATATATATATATATATATATATATATATTTATATATATATATATATATATATCTATCAGTGGCGGCTGGTGAAAAATATTTTTGGTGGGGCTGATATAGCCTAGTGTATGTCTCCAACTAATCCAGAATAAGAATTCAAATAAACAATTGGACAATAAATACAATTTAACAGTAATGATTTAATTTACTATATAATAACAGTAACAGTGATGATTTTGGTCACAATAACCATGACATGAAATTTTCATATCCTACAACAGGGATGTTCTTTTGGCAAACGGGTAGATAAATAAGGATCTCACCGAATTTGGTGGAAGCTGCATCTCGTTTATTACGTTCGCCATCGTCCCTCTATGTTGGGATCTGGAGCTGTACCACCTTCCTCCAGCAGAGTGCGCTGTGGGTCTCCTGGAGCTGGAGTCTTCCAGCACACCTGAGACGCATCTACTCATCAAGAGACCTGCCCTTTATAACCAGCTGCCAGAACTTGCTTCGACGCCGCAGTGTTGACCTAGTTTGGTTAGCGACCTGAGCCTAGAACCTGAAGAATCTTAGCTATCTCTAGAGAGAGATCTGATTCTAACTCTCCCTTGTTTTTGCCTCACAGGAAACCTATCTCTAACCTGAAGCTCTGGATGAGCTTAACCTGCCGAGATTGCCCTCATGAGCCAAACCTGAAGATTCCTGTGTGGATTCCCCTGCTGCTCTTACCCCCAGATTCCACATACTCCGTCAGCGCTCCGCTCCGCCCCGCTGACGTACGTCGTGCGGAGCGCTTGTCTTTCATGGAAATCAATGAGAGCTGTTCCACATCCACCGCTACTCCTCCGCACGTCTCCGTCCACGTACGTCTTCTCCGTCCGTCACCGACAAATTATGGAGCCGAGCTATTTTTTGCTCCGCTCCGGTCCGGCCAGGTCAAGATCCGCAATTGCAATCGCACCAAACAGGAAAAAGAACATCGACAAATTCTGGTTCGTCAAATTAAAATATAGTAGCAACAGATTGGTGTCTAGAAATTATAGCACAATTTTTATAAATATCTAAAAAAAAAAAAAACTAACACCGTTTATTTTAATGATTGGATCCAAAATATTGGTTATTCACCAACGAGGAAGCAGATTTCTCATCTCCATCAAAATATTTATTTTATACCGAGGGACTTAAACTTTAATCAAATCCATTCAAAAGAAACTTCTTATTACAGGAATGAAAAGAGATGCTGAGTTTGGTAGTAGAGAACAAGTTCATAAAAAAAAAAAAAAAGCAGTTTTGAATTATCCTTATCCCCGTTACAAAAATCTACAAGAAGAAAAAAAAAAAATATATATATATATATATATATATTTTTTTTTTTTTTTTGGGCAGAAACTGAACATATGCTGGATGATGGTGGGATTTTTTTAATATGTCATATTAAATTAAGCGCTCACAGGGTTCATACAGGAATGAGTGACTCTAATTTAATGCTATTTTAATGCTATTTGAAATGATTTTAATGCCATCAACAAGAACCATGTACACAAGTTATTAGTGTACATGAAATATGAAGGAGCTGCAAGCACAGTTCCATGACTCTTGTATGTATGTAAACACACACACACATATATACGTATATATATATCCTCTAGCTTTTTCTCCGCCTCGAGCTTCCTTTCCGAACATACGGCTTTATGATCAGTTTCACGCAAATTAATAGCGATATAATATATCGGACGAAATTGTTTTTATAAGCATTTTTTATTAAAGAATTATAAATACTTCGATAAACATATTTAAATAATTTTAGTGCCAATTAAGGCCTTGATTTAAAAAAAAAATTAATGAATTGTAATTATTTTTAATGATCCCTGAAACCCTGGTTCATCTCGCGCATGCTCTCTACGATCTCCAAGGAACTCAGAGCGGACCACAGCGGCGGCTGTAGGCTTTGCTTTGCGCAGGCGGTCTGGAGCGCAGCGGGGCGGAGCGGAGCGGAGCGCTGACGGAGTATGTGGGATTTCAGGGTTAGTTTAGAGCTGGAAACTCTGATCAAGGTCTGTCATTATAGTCAGAAGCAAGATGCTGCAGCTGCTCTTGGACTCTGCTGAACAAACAGTCTCTGGACCCAACGGTTCCCTCTCTCTCAAAGAGAAGCCTGGACTCTGCCAAGGTATACTCTTGAACTATCAAAGACTCATAACTCATCAGCCCGCTTCCTAATCAAACTATCATCTCTGCAGACTTCAGTGAACCAGCCCGGACCAGTTCCTGATCCATTTCATGATCTTGTGTTTTGTGTATAACTCAATAAACTCTGTTAAACCTTTACCCAGCCTCCGTTGTGTTCTGCATGTGGGCTAAGAACCTAAGACCCATCATGACACTCTAATTGTCTGCACCTGCGCATTGGATGCAGAAGCCTGTTAAAGGGCAGTATTTTCAGCGCCCCAAGACCATAAAATTCTGAGATGCTGATTGGCCATTAAATTAATAAATTGACCTAGCAATAGTACATGATTGGCAGATTCTCTGCACATGTGGGGCAGTCTGATCAGCGTCCCAAGACAGAGACGGTAGGAGTCTGTCTGTGGAAATCCACAAATGAATGACAGTAGGTTGGGAAATGTAGTTTATATAATTTGTTTTGCTTACTCTAGAGAGTAAAACTGACATTTATGAGTAATTTGTAAAAATATATTTTACGTTTCTCTCTTCTTATCAGGGAGGGCGGTGCCGCAGCGCCCCCTATGGGCTGGCCGCCACTGATATATACCGTAAATTCTCTAATATAGGCCCGGGCCTTTATTTCACTCAAGTGCATCGCGGTCCAGGCCTTTATTGGAAGGAGGCCAGAATTAGAGACAGGCCTCTATTGCTATTTGAGCAAAACAGACTACCAGTGGAATGAATAAAAAATGAGATTTTGTGTCTATTTGAACCTATAAAACACTAGGTTCATTTATTGAACAAGAACAGTTACCATAACGGTATACAGAAATTTAACAACAAATAGCCTACCTGTAATTCAGGCTAAATTCCAGTGAAAAAAAACGTAGCAAACATACCAGTAGTGCAACTAGTGCAATGTAAACACTTAACCATACATGGTGATAATTAGGCTGTTTTATAACAAAAAGCAACTTACAGGTTTAGACACCTCCTCGCTCACTCAAATTGTCTCGCTTGGTGTGAAGTAAAAAAAAAAAATCCTCCAACTCTGTTTAATCCTCCTCCTCAGTTTCCTCCTCCTCTTCATCTCTCCCTGTATTCTCCTCATCACTCGCGCCAGTCTCTATCACAAGTTCATTATTGTACAGTTCCTCTTCGTCCTCCTCATGTTTTGCTGCCTGTCTGTTTTCTTCCTCGCGCAGACGGGCAGCAGTCAGGGCCTGTCGTCCAGCAGCGCAGGGCTGTGGTACTTGTATGTTACTACCACAAGTATAATGTTGAGGTATGCCCAGAAAAAAAGTTTATAGCCCCGGCCTGTATAAGAGACCGGCCATTATTTACCTCCGCCATCAGCGAGACAGGCCATTATTAGAGACCCGGCCACTAATGGAATACAGGCCAATATTAGAGAATTTACGGTATATATATATATATATGATAACCTGTAGATTGATCCGACTATAAAAAAAAAAGCTGTCATATGTGGACGCACTGTATATACCGTTATATGCACCTTTTTCTTCCTTCGGTACTGAGCAGATAGCTCAGTACCGAACTGAGCAAGTATATTGGCACGCTAATTAGTCGCTAATTACATACCTCTTCGGATCTCTGATTTCCTTGCTCTGACCAACAGGCACCTATTTGGATTATCCTGCATTTTTTCGCCTGTTCGGTTCTGATCACCTGCCTGCCCTCCGACCTTCGAGGCACCAGTGCCTCTGACTCTGTGGGTGGTGCCCGCCGTGTCTCATTGGCAGCTGAAACCAATCTCATACTCTAGGCTCAGACTGAACTATAAGATCAGGTTAGTGATTCACAGTTTCATTTTCATCCTCTGCCAGATAGACCTGGCCACTAGTCTGTGGTCTCCTCCTGCAGAGGTTACTGCCTTAGACACTGACACTGTTCACTGCAGTTCTGTTTTTAATAAACGTTTTGAGAAATCTGTCTGTCTGCCTCGAAAACTCGGTTTAATCATTCTGAGCCTGAAAATGAAGGTATCAATAAAACAAATAAAGAAAGTGCATATGGGCAGATGTCAGTGCCATGTTTTGGTTTGAACCTGAAATTTTATCAAGCAAAATACTTTGTAATACCATTGAGAATACTGGCTATTGATATTGGCTTATAATTAACCAAAAAGCTCTCATTTTAACCTGACTATACCATACCATAACCAGACTACCATAAAACTAGAGAAACAGAGCGCTACAAGAGGAGCTTGCTTTAAACTAGCATGTTGTTATTCTGCAGAAATGGGATCCAAATCGCATGCTTTAATTTCAGTCAACCAATGAATGTCTTTATGATTCAATATACTTAAATGTACTTAGCTGGTGTCATAATCATCATCATATGATTCACTTCTTATATTGTGGAACAATACACAATAATGTTGTCTCTATAGAGCAGGAATGTTACCCTCCCTGAAGCTCCTTCAGCATTTGATGGTAGACATGTTTTTTGTCATAATGGGCTTTAAAGATCTGACCCACATGCAGAGAAACACTCAGAGACCAAGGGTAAAAGTTAACAGGTTTATTGAAGGTTTGCAAAGAAACACAGACGGAGAGAGATATTCTGCTGGGTTATAATGTCGGACCTCAGCGGACTGGTGAACCGGGACCGGAAACTCTGAAGGGGCGATCACTATGATCAGTTCAGGGACCGTGGGAAAAAAAGACTGAGGCTTGTATTTTCCTGGAGAGGCACTCACGCTTGGGGGGCTCTTGGTTATTCCTTGGGGTTTAATCCAGAGAAGACGCAACTCGTTGGAGAGCGGACAGGCAGACTAATGTTGGACTAAGAGGAATAAAAGGAGCGGACTGTCACCTGGTATTCCAGAAGTGGACTTGAACGGGTCATGTGGAGGTTTCCCATAGCTCAGTGCGACTCAGATAATCCTTCCAGGGGGGATAGAAGGTCCAGGCTTAGCCAGTGTTTCAGGAAGGCTTCCTGCTGAAGAACAAAGAGAAAACAAGCTTAGACTCAGAGAGACAAGACTAAGGTTAGACTCTGCTAATCTCAGTATGGCTAGAGTACCCAATACTGGCAAACACTCTGGCGTTGAGGTAGTGACAGCCCGCTGCTCAAGTACTCCTCTGATAATGACCCAACGAGCCACAGGTGTGCAAGGAGGCCCAACGAGGACAGGGCACCATCTGGTGGTGGAGAGAAGAAAAACACAAAAACAACCCAAACAAACTGGAATGCTAACAGTTTTACAGTTCAGAATCAGAATCAGACCCTACCTTAATAATCCGAGAGGGAATCCCAGTTATAAAAACCTTGGAGCAGCAACTGTATCATCATACAAAGATTTTATATGGATGGTCAACATCCTGATACTTGACATCCTTTCACAAATAGATTTTTTAGGTAAGTGTTGTTCAGATGCAAATGTGTATCATTAAAGTAAGCCAGGAGTTCAACTTTACCAAAGACATACCACCATATTCTATAATATAGACACTGTTAACAATATTAATTATTTCCAGTTGTTAATGGAAGCTGTTCCACATTTACAGTGAAACCATGAGTTAAATGGTCTGACACAGCAACACCATACTCAATAGTCATACGTTACAATGCTATCAGCTGGAGAGAATAAATAGTCCAACCATGAGATAATATGGCAAGCTTTTCTTATAGATGTAGCATAGTTGGTAGCAATAACACTTTCATTCACACTCCCAGAAATTTTGCATGATATAATTAGGTTTTCTTGTTTGGATTAGCATGTCATTTGCAAACATAAAATGACACACTCTGCAAAAAGACTGTCCACGAAGCTCCATCAGGCTTTATTACAAAATCTGTCAAAAACACCTGCAACAGTTGTAAGACAGCACCTGAAGAGAGTTCTTATGCTGGTATCTTGGCATCTGTCGTGATCCCAGCCCCGGTACTCATTACTCACTTCATTCGCCTGATGTTCCCTCCCCGCTCTCTAATTATCACTTATCTTATTCACCTGCTCCTTCTAATATATATACGGTTCAGCCCAGCTATCGGGTCCAGATCATTATTCTTTGTTTATTCGTGTTTTCTTTGTTTATTTGTGTTATGTAGTTGTGTCAGTTTGTTTTTGAGTTTTAATTAAGTTCTTGGTTCATATCCTGACTCTTGGAGGCCAGTGGATCAAGAGGGTTTGGTGTTTGTCTCCTGATCGTGTCCCAGCTGACTTTGCTGAGCCCTCAGGGTTTTGGCTCTGTGTGTAGGGGGAGCGTGGGTTAGTTTTAATTCCCGTAAGCCTGGCTCCAAGGTGGAGACTAGTTTAAAGTTCTGCAGTAATTCCAGTACCATGTCTTGTCTATGTCCCTCAACCACTGAGCCTGCCTGTCTCCATCTGAGCGTGTCTGCTGCAGCATACTGTACTGCTGGACTCATAGATCTCTGAACCTGTCTTTACTCTCTGATGATTCCTGGAACCCTGGATCTGTTTGTTCCTGTTTGCATCGGAACCTCTGGTCAGGCTATGGTCTCCTGGATCTCGGACCTGTCCAGATCTGAACTGTTTTCTAACCTGGATCGACCTCCTGCCTGCTCACTGTGGTTGCTACATCCGAGACAGTTTGGACGGCTTAGAGCTGCATCTCGTTTGGCAGTCCATCGGCTGGATCTTGCCTTCTTCAGAGAGGATGGACTGAACTGTTAAACCAGGTAAGTGACTTACTCTGATAACTATCTCCACAGCCTGGATCATTTTAAATCGCTTCTTAAAACTCATTTTTATTCTTTGGCATTTACTTGAAGTGTCTTGATAATCTGTTTTTATTAATTAGTACTATTGTTTGTCCTGTACAGCACTTTGGTGCAGTTTATACCTGTTTTTAAAGTGCTATATAAATAAATTTGACATTGACATTGACATATCTCCGGTCAGATGATCATGGTCACTTAGCTGTGTTTCTCCCTCCAGAGTATCAGTGATTGGGCGGTACCCTGCCCCCCTCCTGCAGCTACTGCGGTCCGCTTGTCCTCAGCAGCCTGCATATCTGTTCTGTTCTGGGTTATCAGTCCTGTCATTAAATGTTTTGAAAATTTCCATTTTCTGACTCGCCTTAAAAACTGGGTCCATCTGTCCCCTTTATGACAGCATCAGAAGGGGCAATCATTGCCCCTGCTGATTTCCATACTTCTGACCATAATAATTTACTCCTACCAACAGTCAAAGTAGGAGTGTTCAACTGTTGATCCCAGTAGCATCAATCATAAATGCAGATGTCAGGTACCAACCTGTTGCATTGACGTTCTAGGCTATTCCAGTTTAAATTTGCCACTCTGCATCTTAGCCTAGTCTTATTAAAGAATGGTGAGTGGGCAGGTGGAAGCTGGTATTTATGCTACAGTATAGAGACTTAGACAAACTTTATTATCATTTTGCATACACAGAATGTATACGAGTGTTAATTTCGCTAACCAGGACAATGACGAAAACATTTCGTCAACGCCACTTTTTCCCGTGACGATGACGAGACGATGACGCACAAATATTGTTTCCAAAAAATAGAAATATAAAAAAAATAAAAAATGATTGTTGTCAACAAGACTAAGACCAGACAAAATTTACGAGCCATGGATGAATGGACATTAAAAAATGTAATTGTTTATAATAAATTTGTAATTTGTAATTGTTAATATAAGTGTTTCCAAAACTTCATAGAAGAATATGCGTTGCTGCCCTGTTTGTCCCTACATGGCGCCTGTCCCACATTGCCTCGCTCCACTTAGTCAGTAGTAGCAGAGGGCTTATACGCCTAGCTCAACTTCGCAGTCATTGCGTGGGGCTCGGATACTGGTGTGTTTGTTGGAGGAGCTGGGCGAAAACAACGCCTGGATGCATGGAGCCATTTTGTTTACAATGTGAAGGACAACACCGGAGGAAGGATGCCACCAAAGACTCTGAGGCTTCAAAATGGCAGGAAAGAACACAGCGAATATCGAGTGACATCTGAGGTGCCAACAGGCTGCCATATGGAAGAAGGTAAGGAACGGGTAGGCCTGTAGTAGTAGGAACGGGGGGGGGGGGGGGGGTGCCCTGGCATGCATGCATGTGGATGTGTGTGTGTGTCTGTGCCTTCCTGTGCTTGTATCTGTCCGTCTCTCTGTCACTGAAGAAAGACGTTCTACTGATACACGGGATGTTACTTTAAATTTCTTCCTCCCAACTACATTCCTGACACAGTGACACCACAGCCAAATAAGAGGTTGGAGAAGGAAGGGAAGTCTGTTGCAGAGATGTTGGGAGCACCCCCACAAACCTGACGTCAAAGAGCAGAAAGCCCTAGAGAACTCAATGGCAAAGTGGATTGGGCGCTTTGGCCTGCCTGCAAGCACCATTGAGGATAAAGACCTTGTGGATATGATGAAACAAGCCAACAAAAGGTTCAATGTGTACTGTGTGATATATGTTAAAATGAGAATCAGTGTGTGAAGTTCTATTCTGCATAGTGTTATATAAATAAAATATAGAAAAAGAGAAGCAGTGTGTGGAGAAGTTCTATTATTTACAGTATTGACTAAAATGACAAAAATTTGACCAAGACTAAAATAGATTTTAGTCTAAGACTAAAGACTAAATTGGGAAGGCAATGACTAAACATGACTAAGACTAAAATTTATTTTTTTGTCATTGTGAATAAGACTAACACTAAATTTAAAAAAGCTGATGACATTAACACTGGTGTATATAAAACAACATTTTGTTGCTTTCATTGTCCAACAGTAAAATGAACATTACCATTATAAAGTGCTGCAGTGCTCAGAATCTAAACAGTGTAGGAGAAAATAAAACCAGTTTAAAAAAGGTTAGGTTAGGGTAAGGTGTGGTTTTTGGGTGGACACAGAGATATTGACATATAGAGGGTTAGGGTGGACATATAGAGGATATGATTGGACACATAATAATTCAATTTCAATTCAATTCAGTTTATTTATATAGCGCCAAATTCACAACACATGTCATCTCAAGGCACTTTACAGTTCAACCAGATCATACAGTCACATTGATACAAAGTGTCATGATGGGTTCTAGAGTTAAGCCCAAAATGCAGAACACACACGGAAAACGGGGTAAAAGTTCAACAGAGTTTATTATGGTTCACAAAACACACGTTAAAGAACTTAATCTGGAACAAGTTCAGGGCTGGTTCACTAGAGTCTTGACTGGGACTGGAGACTGTTGGTTAGCAGAGTTTATAAGAAGCTAAGCATCTAGCTTCAGGCTTAGCATGGCAGACCTTCATCTGAGCTTCCAGCTCACTGCAGAGAACAACAGGGAATATCCACATAGGATTGCTCAGGGTGAGCTTCCAGCTCATTGCAGAGAACAACAGGGAATATCCACATAGGATTCTTCAGGGTGAGCTTCCAGCTTATTGCAGAGAACAACAGGGAACATCCACTTAGGATTCTTCAGGGTGATTCCACATAGGAACCTTCAGGTTGGCTCACCAGGGCAGATTAGCAGGTTAGCTCTCCTAGAGCTTCAGGCTTGAGACTGGTTTCCTGTGAGGCAGCTCTTCCTGAGCTTCAGACCAGAGACTGGTTTCCTGTGAGGCAGCTCTTCCTGAGCTTCAGACCAGAGACTGGTTTCCTGTGAGGCAGCTCTTCCTGAGCTTCAGACCAGAGACTGGTTTCCTGTGAGGCAGCTCTTCCTGAGCTTCAGACCAGAGACTGGTTTCCAGTGAGGCAGCTCTTCCTGAGCTTCAGACCAGAGACTGGTTTCCAGTGAGGCAGCTCTTCCTGAGCTTCAGACCAGAGACTGGTTTCCAGTGAGGCAGCTCTTCCTGAGCTTCAGACCAGAGACTGGTTTCCAGTGAGGCAGCTCTTCCTGAGCTTCAGACCAGAGACTGGTTTCCAGTGAGGCAGCTCTTCCTGAGCTTCAGACCAGAGAAAGGTTTCCAACTAAGATCAACACTGCGGCGTGGAAGCAAGGCCTGGCAGGAGCTTATAAAGGGGAGATCTCCTGATGGGTGGATTAGCAACAGGTGTGCAGGAAGACTCCAGCCCTAGGAGACCCACGGCACACTCTGCTGGAGACAGAGGGTAATCTCCAGGACCCAACAGTAACTTCAGTCCTAAGGGAAAAAATACAAAGAGCAGAAGAGGATCCTCGGCGCCCTCTGGTGGGCAAGCCTGGGGATCCCAACACAAAGTTTTCTATATAAGGAAAACCAGTTGATTGCATTGACTCATTGACTCAAATACAATCCCTCACATTAAGCATGCCACTCATAATACAGATATAAGTGGACATAGAGAGATATTTTTAGGTGGAGAATTTGTCCTCCTTGACACCAAAGGTTTGGGGAGGCTTTCATGGACTTCAGTGTGCCAGATTCTTTTCAGTTCAACCCACTCTCTTCAAGGCACCATCTTCAGGTTTATCATACGTGCAAAGACTGTGCGCATTTTGCCCCTTTTTAAATAACTATGCATGAGCAAGACCATCCTACCTGCTGCTTTTCCACCATTGCGTGAAAGAATATCCCGATTACACTCTGATCCTATTTATTTCTTTTGAGTCCTTCCAATTCCTCTCAGAAACCTGTGTAACCATTTGCTTCTTCTAATATTTTGAGACCAGTTGAACTAAAAACCGAGGCCAACTGGATACATAAACACTAGAAGTGCGCATGAATAAACAAGAGCACACACATTGGGGTTAGGTGAGCATGTCACAAAGACCGACATGTCGAACACCCAATAGATGAGATGAATCCCTGAAACTCAAAGCCTAAAGAATTTGTCCAATATACGTCAAATTTAGATGGATTACAATTAAATTATGCATGGGTGTGTAAATATTTGCATATTTTTAATTAGCAAGGGCTTTAGGGAAATCTAATCTGTCTACAATGATGGTTTTTTGGAAAATATAGACTTTGAGCTCATTCATTTTCCTGTTGGGGCAGCTTGATTAGTGTAGACTTAGATTGTGATTAGTGTAGATAGGCTACTACACTGATTGTATGCACTTACTTATTTTCTGTATCAACGAGTATTTGAGCTACAGTCAACAAGTATTTGAAGAGCAAACCTTGGTCACAAAAAATATGTTTTTGTTCACACACACACTGTCCTGTCCATCCTTTAATAGTAGGGTGCAAAATCCACATTTTGTAAAGTATATTTATTTCCTTCTGAATGACATGTTGCAGGTGACTGGAATCTGCAGTGGGAATAAGTCCTCTTCCGAGATCAAACTGTTGCTGTTTGACCGACAGCCAGATTGAAACCTCCACCTTGAAGGAATACGCAGAGAGTGCGCGCGCGTGTTTGTGTGTATGGGAGCCAGGCAGCGCGCGAGGAAAAGAGAGAGAGAGGGGGAGAGAGAGGGAGAGATGCGACAGACGCAGTAGACGTGCCCTCTCCGGTCTGCTTGCCTTTCTCCTCTCACACTACAAAGAGCAGCGCTTTGACGCACCACACAGAGTTTGAATATAGTATTGCGCTCTGGTCTCTCGCCGTGTTTTTGCTACTCTTTCTACTTCTAATCGATATTCCATTCAGTCGGAACCAGAATATCTTCACCACTGCAGAGTTTTGAAGAAGAACCTGGCGCAGCTGCTGCGCAGGAGGCGTGCTGTGAATTAATATCCAAATATACCTGGAGTTTGCGTTAACGCGCTCAAGGAAAGCACCTGGATCAGATCAAGGAGCAGCCGATTTCCCCGGTAAAGACGCACTAACCCAGGAGGATTCTGGGCACCGCATGCCGGGGACATGTGGAAGTTTGCGCCGCTGTAGCGCAGCCACAGAGCCGGTTCATCTCTATCGGAATCAAACTATTACTTCAGACGCTCTTAGAGGACCCAGATGTTAAAACTGAACCTCGTTTTTCTTCTCTTAGCAAAACTAACATAAACAGGAAGGACACGAACAAACATAAAAGAAACAGAGGGCATCCCGTTGCTTGCGGAGTTTGGTAACCTGCTTCGGGAACTCCGAAGCTTCTCTTTGTATTTCACGGGTCTCGTATCGGCCGATCATTGCGCCGCAGACATGGTGGGATTAGTGCGCTCTGTTGGCCTTGTCCGTTCCTGGGAGACTGAACCGAGGCTACTGCTGCTGGGGACCGCTCTGCTCCTGGTCCTGTTGAGCAAAGCGGACGGTCAGCCGTGCCCCCCTCCATGCTCCTGCACTGGGACCACAGTGGACTGTCACGGCCAGGGACTGCGCAGCGTCCCCAGGAACATCCCCAGGAACACAGAGAGACTGTAAGTTTAGGGAAACCAGCTCCCTTATTATGATTAAATGCTTAAAAGCAAAATTATAATCACACTATTTATTATATAGAAAGGATCTAATCTAATTAATATGATTTCTTACAGTTTGTTTACAGGTTATTATTCTTTTTTTAACTATATTAAATCAATTTATAGTAAGCAAACCAAAAGGATGCTAAATAATTTCATTATCCCAAAGGATAGAAAATTAAGCAAATGTTTCCAAAACATCTAAATAACAGGGCTTTATATAATTCCTGTCAAATACAGTAAAACGCACAAGATTTCCAAGCTGATAAATACATATATATATTTTATTAAGCCATTCAGAATAATTTCTTCCAGTGTTGAGTGTTGGGGGGTGCCGCTGTGGTCTTGCTGGTGGTTTCGCACTGTTGCACTAACAGAGCCTCTGTCAACCACGTCGGTTTGTGTGGAAACCAGCGAGTTAATCAAAAACGGATTTGGACAAGTGGGCTTTGACTCAAACAGGCCTCGTTTTACCAGCGGAGTCCCAGTGATGGAACTTGTTTGAACAGTTTCACTGCACCAGAACCTTCTCCATTTATTTTTTATTGTCTAGTTTAAGTTCAAATGATAATTAAGATTGAATAAAGAACAGACAAACCAACATAAACTAAGTCTGTTTGAGTTCATGTATTTTAACACTTTGTTTCTTCCTTTTTTTAAATGTCTAGGGATCTGAACGCAAACAATCTCACAAAAATCGCCAAAGGGGATTTTGCAGGACTGAGGCATCTGAGAGTCCTGTAAGTTTATTTAATTATGTTTTTTGTTATATTTTCTTTCTGTTAGTCTTTTTCACAGACTAAAACATATAGCCTACATGATCTTTTTTAACATGTCCTCTCCTGGCCAACAGTATAGTGGCTCTGTGTGACTTATAGTGTCCGCAGAAATGGTATTTTGATCTATTTTCAGCTGAATTCAGACTGGTTTTCTGGTCATTCTAGCACTTTTCCTTTCTCAGTCTGAAAACTATCATGAGTTTACTTGGCCCTGTATTTGGGACCCTTCCTTTTAATTTTTGTATTCTTATCA
This sequence comes from Cyprinodon tularosa, assembly GCF_016077235.1. NCBI lineage: Eukaryota > Metazoa > Chordata > Actinopteri > Cyprinodontiformes > Cyprinodontidae > Cyprinodon > Cyprinodon tularosa. The sequence goes on along the minus strand of NW_024039028.1, from coordinate 307,743 downwards.
AGATTGTCTCTGTACATTTCTCTTCATAATGCAACTGCTTTTGGCATTTACTTAATCATATGTAGTTACTTTAACACAATTGTTTCATGTTAGCAGGGTAGGACATAAAACAATTGTCTTAAAGTAACTAAATATGATTAAGTGAATGCACAAAGCGGTTGCCTTATTATTTTCAGTCTTCCAGTACCTTATGCAGAGAAGCTACCTGACAACATGATGCTGATTCCTCAAAGCTTTACTTTTGGTGTAGCATTTCTAGGGTGATGTGCAGTGCCACTACTTTTCAAATGATAATGTTTGCAGTGACAAATAGTTCATTTATGTGTGAAATCTAAATATAATGTATTCATTCCAGTATTACATTGACTTGTTTAAATATTCTGCAACAAACTTTAAATCATCATGCATTTTCTTCATCAGTGAAGTCGTGTGCAGTGAGTACATCGCAGCTAATGGGGTTCAGTACATTACTTCTTTAGTGCATTGTTCTTCAGCTATTTTCTTAAGAACAACAGGGACTGATGATATGGTCTTGGCAACATATTCTCATTATCAGTGCGTATGAAATCGTACGAAAAGTTATGCACACTATTTCGTACGTTTTAGACGTTTTTCCTCAAAAATCCACATCAGTGCGCATGCGCTGGCAGACAGAAAAAAAAAGCGGATTCGAGGACGAACGTAAAACTGGGAAAAACAGTGCAATAATTACTTCTTCATGTCTCTAAGTACGTTGCTTGCTGTTTTATATCTTAGGGTTAGGGTTACGGTCAGGGTTAGGGCTAATTGTAATTTATATTCAAGATTCGTAAATGGTGCGTCAGATGCGCATGCGCATACGACGAAAAAAACTTCCAAAACGTACGAAATTACGGTGCATAACTTTTCGTACGATTTCATACGCACTCATAATGAGAATAGGTTGGGTCTCTCTAAAAATCTCTATAAGTGGTCTGTGGCTCAAAACTCTAATGTTGTTTTCTTGACTCTTTGTCATTTTTATCTTATGTAGCCTCTGGTTGATTCAATTATGACATGATAGTGCTCAAGATGACCTTTAGAATAAGCCCAACACTATTCTCCTCAGTTTGTTTTGCACCAAGTATGTTATGAATGTTTTCAGAGACTTCCCTGCTTGTATCCATCATGAGATGTTTCTAATGCAATATCTTGTTAAGGAAACCTTTTTTTATGGTCATTCATTTGGACAAACCTGTTATTATACAGGAGCAGGTATTGTTTTTCTAGGGGATTTTCTTCTCAGTAACCTGGATTGAATTATTGTTATTTTTTTGATGAATCACTTATTAATAGTAAAAGATTCCTTGAAGGCAAATTTTTACAACATTAAGGCAAGTAAAAGTAAAACTTTTCAATTTTTTTTTTATCTTAAATGCAAAATCTTTATATATATATATATATATATTAGGGATGCACGATATTGGGATTTTGGCCGATATCCGATATGCCGATATTTTAAAAACTCATGTAGCCGATAACCTATATCGATACCGATGTTAAAGCTGGACAAAAATAAGTAGTCATTGAAAATAGCAGTTTTGTTATCCATTTCTGACACTTTGAAAAATAATATACTCAAATATATTTTCATATGCTGATATCAAATTGATTTTTAGAAACGCGGTATCGATCTATTTTACTTTCAAAATCTCGTTAAATTTCATCGTTCTGTTACAAACTCTCGTGATATTTTGCAAATTCTTGTGAGATTTTGTTAGTAAAATAGATCGATATCAACATATAGAAATATGGCAACATTTCGTGAATTTTTGGGGGATTTTGTAGCATAACAATGACATATAGCAATATTTCATTAGTAAAAGAGATTGATATGGTGTTTTTAAATGGCAATATATCAGCATATGAAGATATTGTGATATTTTAATGCATCTTTAGAAGTTTTTAAGTCTGTAAAAAAGAAGTTTTGAGGAAAAAGAAGAAGTAATATTTTTTATTTTTTTTTTAGACTTTAGAAACTCAGAAGCTGATCAAATATCGGGTTAAATATCGGTGGGGTGGCCGATGTCCAATATTCAGTTTTAAGGCCGATACAGGCCGATTCCGATAGGGGGCCGATTATATCGTGCATCCCTAATATATATATATATATTTTTTTTTATAATTTTGGTATCATTACTGCTCTATCACCTAAAAGCATGTTTGAGAGTCTCTATACTCCAGCTAACGATTTATCGCTTACTATTTTAGTCGATGATTATTTCAATAATCGATTAATCACGATTTGTATGTGTTCCATATATTATGAACAGAAGTAGGGACTGAGATTGTCTTAAGTTAAAGCGCAGAGATGGTTTCATAAACACATGTGATGAATATTCATTTACACAGCTCAGATGTGGACTCTTTTGCTCCACAATGACAAAAGATTAAACGGTTTCCAATCCTGTTCTGCATTTTGAAGCCCTGCCACCTGCAGCGCTGCATCCAGTTGTACAGGTCGCTCCACTGAGCACACAGCCTATACGACCAATAAAGAACAGCTCTCTGGCACCTGTTAATGCCGTCGTGTTAATCTGCCAGTTGGAAGTGTCAGGCGGGGTTTATTTTAACCACTGGGCCCCGGGGCCCATGTGCTGGAGTGATTAACACACTGGCGAGGAAATGATGGAGGGCAAGAATGGAAAGAGATAGCGGTCATTAGGTGTAAACGCGGAGAGAGGAATGCAGCTGCTGGAAGGAAAGGCTGGAGGGGAAGGAAAAGAGAGAGAGTCAAGTAAGAACAGGTTTCCAACCTGACATCAGTCTGGGTTCAGAGTTTCTCAGCTCTGATCTGCTGCTGGGACACCTAGAGAACCACTGAGCGGCTATGTGAATGCTTCGTAAAACACATTGCTGGAATTCCTGTCGGGATTATATCCTTAATTAGATGTATAGTGTTCCGGTGCGTTTTGACGCATATCATCCTTTTAACTGTTGACAATATGCTTTTTTTTAAGATTACTGTTGTGTACAATATTTCAAAGTAAAGGAAACATTTGTTTCCAAAGTATATCTTGAACTTTCCACACTTTTTGCAAACACCCTGTATTTTGTATTTTCCCATGACTATAAAAACGTATCACATAATTATGAGGTGGTTTGAAAGTATTCTATAGATCTAAAAAAAAAAAGTAAACATACATTATGTTTATATTCGATTCTATGTAGAAGCAATTTTTGTTTCAAATATAGCTGGAAGTATTTTTTAGTATGCCACTACCAGGTTTCCAGATTTACAGACGTACAAAATAGGTAAAACATGGAATAAAGCGGATCTGTAAATATCAATTTACAAATCTTACCACAGCTTCTAAATTGTAGAAGACTGGAGTGAAAGGACAATTGACTATAGGGTGTCGAATCTTAATCCCTTAAGGGCCACTGTCATGTCTTTTTGTCGATGCGTCCATGCTAAAAAACAGCTGATTCCCGCGGCTGACTTAGCTCTTTAGCAGGTCATTAAGTTCCACCCATCCTGTTATGTTGAACCAGGGAACTAAAACATTCAGGATACTGGCTTTTGAAAACTGACTGGATAAAGCTGTACTAAACCACTTTAACAAGCACATCTGATTTCATTAAAATCAAATAAATATATTTGCATGTAAAAATACCTGTTCCCTAGAGAACAGGCTGGGTGGGTAACACGTCTACAAGACGGCAAAGAAATACTGCACTTCTTGAGAAAACTTATTTTCACTGCATGAAAAGTGGGATTTTCGTCAATATGCGGCACTGTAGATTGTCGTGGAACTTCAGATTAGCGGCAGTTTACGACAATTTGCAGGCTTCGCCGAAAACTCCCGTAAATTGTCAGAAATTGACGTGGACTTTCTAAGGCAGTGTTCCCCCCATGCCTCCCCCCCATGAAATTCTAGGGGAGGCTTTAACATGTAAATGAACATGCTGTGAGCTATACAAATGCAAATCAGGGTTGCAGGGGGGGTTTTACTCCAAGTGACATTTTTCTAAAAGGTAAGAAAATCTCTGATACAAAGTAGAGACTGACACGGGAGTGGATTTTCACTCCTGTCCTGTCCCACTCCCACAGAAAAAAATGGTGTCCCGTCCTGATCCCGGGCCAGAGTAGAAATCTAAATCCTGTCCCGTCCCACTCCTGGTGAAATTACTCCCACTCCCATCCCGCTCCCATTCAGAATGACTCCCGCTCCTGCACCACTCCCATTCTTGTTGTTTTTAGCGCAGGTGAAGCTCCCGCTCCCGTCTGCTCCCGTTAATGTTTAATCCTGTACCGTCCCAATCCCGTGATCGTTACTAATACTGACTCCCATCCCACGGGAATCCCACGGGAATCCCATGACCCGTGGGATTCCCGAAAAAATGTCAGTCTCTAATACAAAGAGATCAGGCTCAGTATAGCCTCTTACATTTTAGCTTGAATTGATTTATTTAATTAAAGTATAGAGACCAAAACAGATCTTTAGCTGACAGAGCAATACATTTAGAGCAGTAATTATAAAAAAAAAAAATTGCATTTAAGATAAAAAATAAAATGTTGTCTTTCAATATGCTCAATTCACAATAACTTAAGTGGAAAAGTTTCAAGAAATGAGTCTGAGATGATTCACTTTATAACATGGCGCATTATCCTGTCGGAAGTAGCCATCAGAAGATTGGTACACTGTGGTCATAAGGTCCTGCCAGGTCAAGATCCGCAATTGCAATCGCAACAAACAGGAAAAAGAACATAGACAAATTCTGGTTCGTCAAATTAAAATATAGCAGCAACAGATCGGTGACTATAAATTATAGCACAATTCTTACATAAAAAAAAAAAAAAAAAAACTAACATTGGATTGGATCCAAACTATTGGTTATTCACCAACGAGGAAGCAGATTTCTCATCTCCATCAAAATATTTATTTTATACCGAGGGACTTAAACTTTAATCAAATCCATTAAAAAGAAACTTCTTTTTACAGGAATGAAAAGAGATGTTTGGGAGAAGAGAACAAGTTCATTCAAAAAAAGCAGTTTTGAATTATCCTTATCCCCGTTACAAAAATCTACAAAAATATAAATATATATTTGGGCAGAAACTGAACATATGCTGGATGATGGTGGGATTTTTTTAATATGTCATATTAAATTAAGCGCTCACAGGGTTCATACGGGAAATGAGGGGCCCCCTTTTTAAAAATCCCTTTTTTAAAATCCCTTTTTGGAAATGATTTTAATCCCATCAACAAGAACCATGTACACAATTTATTAGTGTAAGAAATATGAAGGGGGTGCAAGCACAGTTCCATGATCCTTTTAGGGTATGTAAAAAACACACACACACACATTTTATACGATAAATAAAATTGCCCTAAACCCTTTTTCCCCCGCCGGGGAGCGATTTTAATATATCTGACGAAATTTTTTTTATATCCATTTTTTAAAAAAGAATTATAAATATTCGTTTTAAACATTTTTAAAATTAATTTTATTTCCCTTTTTAAAGGCCCCCTTTGTTTTAAAAAAAAAAAAAAATGAATGTTTTTTAAAATTTTTTTTTATTGACCCGGGCAAAACCCCCGGGTTTCCATCTCGCCAGGGGCCCTGTACGTTTCTCCAAAAGAACCCCCCCCAAACCCCCCCCCCCCCCCGGGGTTGGCGGTTTGGGGCATTTCCCAACGGGGAGGATGTATGTTTTTTTTGTTTTTTGTGCAGGCGGTCTGGAGGTTTTTTTTCCCGGGGAAAAACTCCCCCTTGGATCGATGGAAAACTCTGGAACAAGACAACTAAAAGAAGGGGTTTTTAGCAAAAAGGGGTTTTTTTTTTAAAAAATTTAAAAAATTTTTTTTTTCCGAATTAAAAAAAAAATTTTTTTTTTTTTTTTGGCCTTTGCCCAAAAGGTTTTTTTTTAAAGGCCTTAAAAAAGAAAAAAAGCCCCAAAAAAATTTCCTTTTTTCCCCCAAAAACCCCGGCCGAAAAAAAAAAGGAAAAAAAATCAAATTTTTAAAAAAAAAAAAAAGCCTTGCCCCAAGAACAAGCTTTTTAAAAAGTGTTATTTTTGGGGATTCACGGGGAAGCTTTTAACGCCGTTTTTCACAACTGGGAGACTAATTGCAGGCGCTATAAACCCGGAGCAAGGGTTTAAGATTTAAAGAATATATTTTTTCCTTTTTTTCTGCGGTAAAAGGAAGGGGTTTTAAACCCCCCGGGGGAAGTTTAACCAAAATCAAAGCTTTACATTTTGTTTTAAACAGAAACCCTCGCCTCCCCAATGAGGGGGGGGCCCCTCCTATTTGCCCCGGAGCCTTCTGGGAAAGTCCAGTTTTGAACGGGGTTATAAAAAACCCCATTGGAAAAAGTGATTTGGTTTTAATGTTTTCCCCTTCCTTTTTACGTGATTTTCTTTTTTTTGGAAATTTTTTTTTTATTTTTTAACCACCTCTTTTAATTGTTTTCAGCTGCCTGTAAGCCCTTTTTGAGACCGAACGCAGGACTTCAGATTTACGCACCACCCCAAACACGTTTTGCGTGCGGGGGCCCAAATCTGCCGGGTGGGCCAAAAGGGAAAGGGGGGTAAACTTTTTTTAGTGACTTTTTTTCAGGGCATTGATAGATGTGTTGTGTCCATACGCAGTGCGCTGATTCATTGTTTTTTTTTTCAGCTGCTGAAAGCAAGGCAGAGTGTGCTAGCAGATGAGGAAGTGGAACTCTGGAAGTCCGCCGTCGTCGGCGGTGTCTCTGGATGAATTGTACGGTCGCCGCCATTTCGTAGGCCGGATCTCATTGAACTCTGTGTTAAGCTGCAGTCCCGGTTAGAAGCGATGCCGAAGTACAGGGCCACGCACAGTAGGCGTCTGCACATCGGACCTGCCTCGGAGGGAATGCTGCCAGTTACCTCCAACCCCGAGGAAGCAAACGGACCGTTCACGGACTTTTAATTTTTAGAAACGCATGTGTTTGGATACGCGTTGTATATAGTTGTGTGTGTTTTAATAAAGCTCTTTCTTTGCATAAACAGCTTCCTGGCAAATGTTCTTTTCCTGTAAAAAATTCATTCATGTCCTTGATGGTAGCCTAATAATTGTGTAGTAGTGTAGGATAACATAAATACACACCATATGAATGAATAAATATATGAATGAATAAATATATGAATGAATAAATATATATATATATGAATAAATATATATATGTAAATTTATATGTAAATATATATATATGCCAACCAATCACGAGCGACTTTACTTGTTTAAAAAGAAGTGGTTCCGTCCAATACTCAGTAAGAAAATTAAAGCCTGGCGTGGCCACGTTTGGTTTTGCTGCCAATCACGAGCGATTTCACTTGTTTGAGAATAGTGGTTTCAGCCAATACTGAGTAGGTTATTCAAGCCAGACCTGGCCAGCCGCGCGGGTTTGCTGCATTCATATGCTAATTAGGGCCATTAGTACAGCTGATCGCTCTCCACATACGTCAGAGTCCGTTTCCGACAATTTGTGGCACAACAAACGCGGACAAGCACGGGTTGCAAATTGTCGGAAACTGACGAAAATCAGGCAGATCTGCGGGAGTTTACGGGGGTTTACGGGGACGAAAATCTCACTTTTCATGCAGTGTAGTGTTTGTAGTAGGGTGTTGCATATCTTCTATAAGTCTGTTGTGGAAAGTTTGGTCTCTTCAGCCTTCATTTGTTGTGTTAACAGCACCAGAGCAACTAACTTAGGAAAGTTTTGTTCTAGGAATTCCTCTTGAACCCCTGCAGGGCATTTTACAAAAAACAATTCTTTACAAAATGAATAATATTATGGAAAATTACCTTGTATTTTGCTTCATCCATCTTTCCATTAATTCTGATCTGTATCCACCTGTCTTCAAGAAACAATGCATCTCCACAGTATGATGCAGCCATAACCATTTCAATGTGAAAATGATTTGTTTTGAGTGATTATTTTAATATTTTACAGCAAACAGTCAGTGCATGCTTGCGTAATTACTAATCCTATCTGATTAGAGCACCTTTTCCAAATGATGGTTTGTCCACTGCATTACTTTTTACACATTTTAAACAGGACCTTTAATGGTGTTCTTTTTGCCAATCTTCCATATTTCCTAACAGATTGATCCTCTTATGCTGTGAATTGTTACCTTCCCTCCAAAATGGCCATGGACATGGCTTCTTTACTGATTATTGATTGCTCTACTAGTCTGACCTGTTAGTATTGGTGAAAACCATTATTTCATAGCCGCACTATATCAGGCAAATACTGAATAGTGATATCACTGTTTAAAATGGCTATGGGGATGTTGATGTTGATAAGAGCTAACCCAAATTTTTAAGAGCCATTTTCTGTCTGTGTTATATCAAACTCACCCCTCTCCTATCTGTAAGTTCAAGCTTCTCAAATAATAAAGATACAAATAAGGCCCGGGAATAAGGAGCAGTTTGTGTAAATCCCAGTGGGATAATGCACAATTAATAGTATGACATACTATGTACTAACAAAGCTTTGCAACTGCAATATTGGACCCATTGGACATATTCAATGGCAATGATGATTCTCAGTTGATATGGCGTGCCGCTCTAGTTTGCGTTATGCCAAAATCTTTCCATTTCATGCCAATGGCCTGAATTGTAGTAGAGATGCACAGATCCATTATTTTCTGTTCAAATCTGATACGTGACTGTGTGGCTGATATATGATACTTATTCAATACTACTGCTGAATGAATCAACCATATACTTCGACATGTGAGTAAAGGCATCATGAACACAGATATAAATCATCACCAGCTGCTGTGTGGGCTCTGATCAGTGACATAAGCAGGGTTGCAGTGATAAAATTGAAATCACTTTATTCTTTATTAATATTAAATATTTGTGTATGATATAAAAATAAATAGAAATGACTGGATTGGAATGCTGGAAAGGCATTATTCATCTAAGTATTCAGTATTGGAGCTGAGTATTGGATTGGTGTACTAAGTAATACCAAGAATGTTTGTTCACTAATGTTCTCTAACTAAACCGTGAGAGCTGCAAAAGAAAAGCTAGACTTATACTAAGATAATGTGAAGACTTATTAAGTAACTTCTAGAGATGATTGGTTGGCCTGTTTTTTGTTTCAATGGGTACTAGAGTAGTTAAAAGCTGTATAAGAAATGGGAAATTATGCATATTTTATATAAGACTTCACAATTAAGTGATACCCATCATGGAGTCAGTGGCAAAAATCTGATAAAATATGGAGATTTAGTGTAAATAACCATGCATATACACTCACCGGCCACTTTATTAGGTACACCTGTCCAACTGCTCGTTAACACTTAATTTCTAAGCAGCCAATCACATGGCGGCAACTCAGTGCATTTAGGCATGTAGACATGGTCAAGACAATCTCCTGCAGTTCAAACCGAGCATCAGTATGGGGAAGAAAGGGGATTTGAGGGACTTTGAACGTGGCATGATTGTTGGTGCCAGAAGGGCTGGTCTGAGTATTTCAGAAACTGCTGATCTACTGGGATTTTCACGCACAACCATCTCTAGGGTTTACAGAGAATGGTCCGAAAAAGAAAAAACATCCAGTGAGCGTTAGTTCTGTGGGCGGAAATGCCTTGTTGATGCCAGAGGTCAGAGGAGAATGGCCAGACTGGTTCGAGCTGATAGAAGGGCAACAGTGACTCAAATAACAACCCGTTACAACCAAGGTGGGCAGAAGAGCATCTCTGAACGCACAGTACGTCGAACTTTGATGCAGATGGGCTACAGCAGCAGAAGACCACACCGGGTGCCACTCCTTTCAGCTAAGAACAGGAAACTGAGGCTTTCAATTTTTTCAAAAAGGGTCATCGAAATTGGGCAATAGAAAATTGGGAAAAAAAATTTGCCTGGGTCTGATGAGTCTCGTTTTTTGCTGCGAAATTTTGGATGGGGAGGGTCGAATTTTTTGGGGTCTACAACATGAAAGCATGGAACCTTTCCCGCCTTGCAAAAGGTTTTGGCTGGTTTGGGGGTGGGGGGGCATGGTGTGGGGAAAATTTTCTTGGCACTCTTTGGGGCCCCCCTTGGGGGGACCAAATTTAGAACGTTTTCAAAAGCCAAAAGCCTACCTAGGAATTTTTGTGACCAGTCCAACCCCTTTTTGCCCAATGTTTCCCAAATTCTTTTGGGGGACTTTCAGCAGGATTTTGGGCCCATGGGCTTTTAAAATTGGGGTTTACTCAGAAATGGGGGGTTTTTTGCTGGAGTAACTGTACTCAAAGGCCCCACAGTCAACCGTTCAATCCAAAAGGCTTTTTTGGGGTGTGGGGGGGCGGGGGTTGGGTTATGGTGGTCCGACTCTTTTCGGGGGAAATTGGGGGTGGAATTCTTGGCCCCCCTTTTAGAAATTTCCAGGGTTTTTTGGCAGGTTCAGTTTGGGGGGAAAAGGGGCCAAGTTTTGATGGGGTTAAAAAGTGGGGGTTGGGTTTTTGGGGGGAAAAATTTTAATATTTGGGGGGGAATTTTTATTTTCTTTTTATTTTTTAATTAATAAAATTTTTAAAAGGGGGGGGGGGTTTTATTGTTGAAAAGGGGGGGGGGGGGGGGGGGGGGGGGCAAGGGGGGGGGAAAATCGGGGGGGGGGGGGAAAAGGGGGGGGGGGAGGGGGGGGAAATGGGGGGGGTTATTTTGTCAAAACTTTGGGGGGAAAACAAAAAGGGGGGGGGGGAGGAAAGTCCCCATCCTTGGTTGGGGGGGGGCGGGAAAACAACATCTTAATTTAAAAATTGGGGGGGGGTTTTTATTGGGGGCCCCAGGGGGGGGGGGGTTTTTTTTTTCTTTAACCCCATCAAAAGGGGGGGTTTGGGCCCCCATTTAACAGGTTCCTTGGGGGGGGGGGGGGGGGGGGGGGGGGAAAAGGGGGAATTTTCCCTTTGGGGGGGGGGGGGGAAACTTGGGGGGGGTTTAAGATTAAGGCCCCGGGGGGGGGGGGGGCGGGGGGGGGCCGGGGGGGGGGGGGGGGGGGGGGGGGGGGAAAGGTTTTTGGGGGGAATTTAAAAATTTTTTTTTTGATTTTTAAAAATAATTTTAAAAAAGGGGGGGTTTTTAAAGGGGGGGGGGGAAAGGGGGGGGGGGGAAACCTCAATAACCCCTTTTTTCAATCTTTTTGGGGGGGGGGGTTTTGGGGGGGGGGGTTTAAAAAATAATTTAAGGGGGGGGGGGGGGGGGGGGGGGGGGGGGGGGGGAAAAATAGTTTTTTTCTTTTGACCCAATAGGGGTTTTTGGGGGGAAAGGGGGTTGGGTTTTCGGTTTTTTGGGGGTTTTAAATTTTTATTTCCAAAAAAAAAATTTTTTTTGTTAATCCCTTTCCCAAAAAAGGGGGGGGTTAGGGGGAACCCGATTTTTTTAAATAAAAAAATTCAATAATTTTAAAGGGGGGGGGGGGAAGGGGGGGGGGATCAAAACCTTTTTTAAAATTTTTTTTTTTATGAATTTTTTGGGGGGGGGGGCATTTAAAGGGGTTTTGGGGGGGGGGGGCCCGGTTTTTGGGGGGGGGGGGGGGGGGGGGGGGGAAAATTTCTTTCTCATCCTTTTTAGTTTTAAGGGGGGGGGGAGGGGGGGGGTTTAAAAAAAACCAATTTTATTATTAATTTTTGGGGGGGGGGAAAAGGGGGAAGGGGGGGGAGGGGGTTGGGGGGGGGGGGGGTTATTCAAACCAAAAAATACCAAAAATGGGGGGGGGGGGATGAGGGGGGGGGGGTTTTTATTATTAAATTTTGGGGGGGGGCGGGGGGGGTTTAAGGGGGGGGGGGGCCATTTTTTATCTCTGCCTCTCTTCTCCATTGTTGTTCTCCTTCCATCTCTCTGTCAGCCTCTTCTCTTCTTCTTTTCTCTCTTAACTGCAGGTCAATCAGGCCCCTCCTGCTGTCTGGCCTCCCATGTATCCAACAGCTCCTACATTGTGTGTGTCTTTATCAACCCATGTCTTGAATTTTCCATATCCATGGTCTCACCCCCTCTTGATGTTTTTCTCACAGGCAGTTAATGGAGAACAAAATCACAACGATTGAAAGAGGAGCGTTCCAGGACCTGAAGGAGCTGGAGAGACTGTGAGTGAAACTGTCCTTTTGCAATTCAATAATTTTGTTTGTTATTTTACAAAATATTTCAAAAATGCTTTTCTTTATATATTGGCCTTGAAAGGATTGTGCACTCCAACATACCCACTTTGTGCAACTCAATTTTTGAAAAGAGATTTTGCAAGGAATTTTAAAACCTATAATACAGTTTGCCTGGAAATATCAATTGTTGTAGAGTATTGGCCTCCATTTTTCTTACTCTGCTTGTTTCCTAATAGGTGTGTCTTGTAGGAGGCCTTAAAAGGGAATTGATTACAGATTAATGGATTTTATTCTTTATTGAACTAATAAACTATAAAATAATATTATTTTGCTCTAAATAACCATTTGCCAGTACCAGGCTAGTCTCTGATACCTCTAATTTTATCAAATAAAAGACAATTCAATAAGTTTTGAATGGTTTACATGTGTATTGCTATAGCAATACATACAGCTTCAGATTAAAGTATTTTTTTTCTGTCTGTTATAGATCATTTTGGTATTGTGCCAGTCTAACTGAATTATGGTGACACTCTGTTTTGTCTTGAAGAGTTAAATATTGGGCTGTCCTGACAATTACTTTCGATACGATACCGATTTTGCAGTTTTAAGTATTGAGCGATAATATCCAAAAAAATCAACAACTTTTATTACTCATTTTCTTTCTTCTCAGTGGAATCTGTGCAATGTTGAGAAAGGCTTGATTAAGTAATATTATTCAAACACAAAACAATAGTCACCAACAATAAGTATGAGAACATTCACCTATGTATTATTAATCTAAAGGAAGAGGAAGGACAAAAAGAACTGGATAGAAGCAGAACATTTCTAACAGCTTGCTTGTATCAGGGATTTTAGATACAGAAGAATATATTCCGATATGTGTTTTTTGTGCTATTGTCATGGGCTTTGGGTCATGACGGAAAGACCGATATCCCAGATACAAGCGGCCGAAATGAGGCAGGACTCAGAGTAGTACCGCTGCCCCCGACGTTGAGAAGAGCCAAGTGAGGTGGCTCGGGTATCTGGTTAGGATGCCTCCTTGCTCCTCCCCAAAGATGGATGGATGGATGGATGGATGGATGGATGGATGGATGGATGGATGGATGGATGGATGGATGGATGGATGGATGGGCTAATATATCACATAATCAATATCAGATCAGGACATCCCTAATCAATTTTTTTGGAAATATATTTTATACAAGTGAAGATTCTCATTCATCCAAGTCATGGTCAAGCTTGGCAAATTCGGTTTAGGCAACTGGATGTGAAGTTTTCTAGACCAGCGGTCCCCAACCTTTTTTGCACCACAACCTGCTATATGTCAGACAATATTTTCACGGACTGGCCGGGGGGGGGATCAATGCGATCAGGTAAAATGATACGACTGGCATATAATCAAATACAAACAGCATAAAAATAAAACAACAAGCCGGTCCCATCTAGGCGTAATCGGAGACAATGACAGACGAAGTGTGCTCCTGATGTCCAGTCTGCTCCGTAGCTTTGTTTTGGTCGCTGTAACCGCAGAAAATCCCGCTTCACAAACATAGGATGTTATAGATAGGATGCCTCTTGACCTGAATTAACCCGTGTCAAGAGGCACAGATGCACCGACTGATGGAATTCGGAGAGAATACCGTAATTTTTTATATTTTTCAAAATAAAACCTCACTCAGACTCTGATCGTCGATAAATTATATATATATATATATATATATATATATATATATATATATATATATATATATATATATATATATATATATATATATATATATATATATATATATAAAGTATATATATATATATATATATATATATATATATATATATATATATATATATATATATATATATATATATACTTTTTTCTGTGCGGCCCGGTGGTTGGGGACCGCTGTTCTAGATGACGTTTCGCCTCTCATCCAAGAGGCTTCTTAACTTCATCCAAGATATGAAGCAAAACATTGTTCAGAGAACTTCTCGTCCACTCGCCTAAACTGAATTTGGTATTTGAGTGGCACCATCTGAGCAGCTTATGAATGTTAGCTCTCATGATACTACCACACCAGGTTCTGACATCATCAGTGTCATGCTTAAGAGTGTATAACACTTTGATTTTTGGGGGAAATGCTGTTTGGAAGAATACTGCAAACCACCTATTTTACAGTGATATCAGTCTGCCGTATGGAGACAGCTGCCAAGCTGCTGCATGTTAACAATGAGTTGTGTACAGTACTATAAAACTCTGGTTTGCAATTGTTAAAACAAATTGAAAAAGCATTATTATTATTAGTCAGTTTTGATAAGTAAATTAGGAAACATTTATTTCCATATTCTTTTCATCTCCAACTCACAAAACATCAATAACAGACAGTAGAAAACATTTGGTGGTTTAGCAGGTGCCGGCGCTCTCATCTGTATCCGATGTTTATTAGAGCCACCTTCAGCGACTGCATTTTGATGCTTTTTAACAGCTTTTCAGGGGCTGCTTTCTAACTAAATGTACCTGTCAATATTTATTTGAAACAGATTTATTTATCAATATATAACTCACACAGGAAAAAAGAAGCACAATATTAAAGACGCTCTCCAAAAAATGGGGCCTTGATCATTAAACCACAGCCCTCATTTTCTTAAAGTGTCATCAGACCAGGCAGTTTTCCACTCAGTTGGGCTTCTTTTGAGCATGGTGATCTGGAAAAAATAGCTTTGGGCATGTTGAGTAAATTGGAGCTTATTTTCAAAGGATTGAATCCAAAGTGTTGTCATTTTTTGGCAGAAAAGTAAAATACGTTTTATTAAAATGTTGAGTCCTTGCACTAGTATCATTACTTAATCTATTTTATGCTGTGGAGAATGGAATAAACTGTCAAAAAACCTAAGTATTCACACCTGTAGTCATCCACAATACTATATAACATAGAAAACACAAAGAAGGAAATTTACAAGAATATAACAGAGCTTTAAATCACATTATTGTTATTGAAGTATTACCATAAATATTAAAATACTATATTTGCACATGTTTATGCATGCACATTCAGATTAATATATCCATCAACAGTCTCCTTAGTATGAGGAGTTAAAATTGCTTTAGGGACACAATCTTTCCCAAGTGACATTAATTAGTGATATCTATCGGTTAATCACTGTGAAATGATATTGGCCTTTAATGTTTAGCTTTGACTTGACATTTTCATGTCAAAGTTTGAAAAATTTAAAAAACTTAAAAAAAGGAACGGGAGGCTGATCCCGAGCTATAATCATGGATTGAACCACAGAAATCACAGAATATGATCCAAAGCTCTTTGCAAGTATTATAATACAGCAAACTTAATTCAATTCAGTTTATTTGTATAGCGCCAATTCACAACGCATGTCATCTCAAGACACTTTACATTTTACCAGATCA
Source organism: Cyprinodon tularosa (assembly GCF_016077235.1). Classification (NCBI taxonomy): domain Eukaryota; kingdom Metazoa; phylum Chordata; class Actinopteri; order Cyprinodontiformes; family Cyprinodontidae; genus Cyprinodon; species Cyprinodon tularosa. The sequence goes on along the minus strand of NW_024039028.1, from coordinate 292,246 downwards.
TGTAGGTCATATAGATCATACAAGTTTTCTATTTAAGGAAAACCAGTTGATTGCATTGACTCACTGACTCGAATGCAATCCCTGACACTAAGCATGCTTGTAGTGACAGTGGAGAGGAAAAACTCCCTTTTAACAGGAAGAAACCTCCAGCAGAACCAGGCTTAGTCTGAGTGGCTATCTGCAGAGGCCGACTGGGATTCAAGGGGACAGAAGCAGAAATATAAAAAGCAGCTATAAAAGGCGGCCCCATCCAGGAGACACACAGCAGACGAGCTCCAAGCCAGCTCCCATGTCAGAGGAGAAAGAGAGCACATCCAGCCAGTCACAGTCAGAGAAACAGGACTACTCTGAAAAACAGGTTGATCTCCAACATCTATAAACAAAGGTGTTGATGGCAGCAGCACAGCTGATATATCTCTCCAGGATGGTGTCACAGCCAAACAGGAACAGACGAGGCAAAGCTACTAGGAGAATAAGAGGAGAGAGCATAAAGTTGTAGGTAGAGATTGAACTAGCAGATTCTGCAGAGTGGCAGAATAGAGATACTGTAGAATGAAGCTGAATGATGAAATAGGAGTCCATATGTCCTCCAGAAGTCTAAGCCTATAGCACCATAACTATAGAGATAGCTCAGGTAGCTTTAATCAATTAAAAGAAAATTAGGCTACCTTGTTCATATTGTGTTTTACATTTTCATGTTTTTAATAAAAATTGCGAGAGGGGTTAAGATTTGGGGACTGTTTTTTTTATGAGGTTATAGGTTTTCTATGCTGTGTTTGTTCTAAAAACTACAAGCAGATCAACAATCCTGACTCCTTATACAACAACCCTGACTCCAACATAACACTAGATTTATTTTTTAGTGGTTTATATACCTTTTGCTTACCATGCGGTGTTACTAACAGTTTGATAAAGAAGACCATAATCATGAAAAATAATGAAATATCGGCCAAGGATTTAGTTCTATAGCAGGTAAAGCATTCACAAAGAAAATTGACACTTCAATTTGACCCTTTTTTAAGATAAATCTTGAGAAAGAAATATTGTGCAACAAATGCAAGTAAGAACTATTTGCTCTGTTTAATCACTTCCTTTTACTTGTCCATAGTTAAGCCTTTACATTCATTTGAGAAATGTTTGTAGTTTTAGTCATTACATGTTTATTCAAACTTGCAAAGCTCTGCCAGCACCACATACCTTAGGATTTGCTTCATTTGCTGTTTTGCAGTGCCTGTGCCTTGCCGAGCCTCTTTGTTTCTCGACCTAAAAAGAATGTAGCTTTGTCTTTTTTGGGCGTGTGCATGCAGATGCCATAAACAGCCACTTCCATACTCATTTGTCACTTGTCAAAGTCTGGCTGAAAATGAATGAAGACTGAGTGGCCAGTGGTATGAGGTGTGAGAGTGACTCCAATGAGTTAATGTCACACTGCAGCGTGGCGATAATCCTTGCAGTCGTAAACAGATGCTTGGAGGCCAGTAACCACACAGTAAACTCACTTATTCTCTCAAGCATGCATGGTGCACAGGGATTAATATGCAAAATAGAAAGAAAATAACATACAGATTAGCAAGAAGTGTGCAGCACAATGACACAGGCGCCAGATTCTGAGTGGAAAAAGAAAATAAAATTACCTCAACCACCAATTATTACACTGAAAGTGCTGTTTAAGTTTTTAATCTGTTAGAGTACTTTAAAACATGCAAACACATGTACACTGGCCACAGTTATAACCTGAACCTTTCTGGATATGTCAATGACTTCACCCAAAACCACTTTAAACGGGCCACGTCTGGTTTAATATCTGATCCAGCAGTATGTGTTATTCGCTCGCAGCTGAAAATCTGAAATGAGAAAAGATCCATTATCTACCAAAGCCTCACTCTATCTAATCTCAGAATCTTCCAATTTAAAGATCAGTTAAGATATAATCTTTGCCGGAAAACACAGATATGCTGAAACCTTGTCTTATCACCTGACCAGCAAATTCCTTTGCTATCAGCCAGAAATCCAACGTCATTGAAGAGCTCTCCTTGTAAGTGTTGCATGGGCTGGTGTTTATCAGCAACTAAACATTGACCATAAGAGGCATTTGTTTAAAAATGTTCACTTGACAAAAATGTTGCTATGAAAATACCCGTATAGGTAACTATGGGATGGTGTGAGATCTACACAGTTTGATAACCTTCAGCAAAACAACTTTCCAGTATATGAGCTTTCACACACCCACATGTAAAACAAAATTCATAGTTAAATCCTCAAAAAGAGTGACAGTAGTTCCTTAGTTACTATACAATAGTCTGCATTTTCTGCAACCAAATTATGGTTATCAACTGCAAAGTCTGTCTTTCTTTGACGAGACCTGGTTCCTGCTCCTAAATTTCCTATTTCTGAACATAAACATGCACTTTACTCTCATTTGTATCTAATAATGGGGACAGTCAATCAAACCTTAACTAATGAAGGTGCTTTAATCCTACAACATGCAATAATAGATGATGACGAGCTCCTTCCCTTCTGATTTTGTAACCCTGTGGTTTTAGTTAGCAATGTGTGACATCCCTATATACACAGGACAATAGGCGGAGAAAACCAGATGGTTGACAAGGGTGCAAAAACATGAAGGAGGTTAAAGGATGAATGACAGGCTAGCGGAAGCATTAGAGGGTGTGGGGGGGCACAGAAACCCAGATAAAACCAGTTCTGACAGAGCAGTTTTGGGTAAGCGAATGCCTTAATGTGAGTCTATACATACACACGCATGCGTCTGTATGTGTGCATGAGTGTGTTGTGACATGCCTGCTTCTCCCCCAAGCCCAAACTAACCCTCGTCCCTCAAGGCAACTGAACCACACCTGACCTAGCCCTGCAATGCTAGCCTTCCAGAGCCAGATGCACAGGAGGATGAGAATGGAAGCTGTTCTCCAACCCCATGGGGGGCAGTCAGTGTGGATCCATCAGCCAAGCTTTGGGTCTTCTACTCTGGGCAGCAGCGCCCAGCAGGCCCCTCCAGCCCCTTCTAGGCCCTAAGACGACAGAGGCCTTTGAAATGACCCCCCAACTCCAGACTACAGAGTTGCACCTTTGTCTGGAAGCTGTGGGGGGTTATTGATGACTGACTCCATCTTAGTGTTTTTGAACATGTCAAGCTAGAAACATTGCATTACAGCGCCATGACAGGACAACCATGTTATGTGACAACATATTATTGGAGAGTCATAGTTTTGCTATTTGTGCAGACATGTGTTTTAAGTTACTTCTTAAGATGAGAGAGGACTCTAGCTCTGTATGATGGAGATTGAGAAGATTCATTCAAAGGCGGTGAAAAAGTCCCCTTCTTGTCCACAGTTCTGTGCAGAAATTCCAAGAAGGTCTTTGCCATAAAGTGCCTTGCATTGTTTTCAAGTGAAAAACTAGCATATTCCCTGCAGTGGTCCACATAGTACCCTTCTCTGACAACAAAGAGCAGCTATAGTGCAGTAGAGAGAAAGGCTAGGCGTGATAGGGCAGAGACAAGAACCCTGAAGGAATCATAATAGACTATCTGCTTCATCCCCACAACTTCCAAATAGTTAACCCAAAACAGCTATCAAATGGGGAAAAAAACCTCTTTTGAATAGTACTTTCCACATATTAGTTTTGTGTATGCACACAGGGGTATGCATGATTTTTTTTAACTCATAAGAAAGAAGAGAGGATTATGGTGTGCCTTTCATTAAAAGCTTGTCTGTAAGACTCTGAAAACATGGTTAAAGGGCTGCTGAGTGGCAATTTTGCACAAACAGACTTAAGTGTGCATATTCAGTATATAGATTACACCTTGCTAAAGCTACAGCTGTCAGACCAATGGTTTGTGGGAGTTTCTGTGAAGTGGAAGGAAAATGAAGTTGAAGGAAAATGATAAAAGAAATACTTTTATTAACAAAAGAGCTCAAGCTCCTTTTGACTAGTTGGAGAGAGATGGTTAATCTTCACCTTTGCATTTGTGTACAGCTCTTAGTGGATTTTAGGGATGAAAAAAGGTATCGTGCTTAATCAATTATTAAAATCTTCTACTAATTTAGTAATCGATTAATCATTAACTGGAGTATAGAGACTTTAACAACATGCTTTTAGCTGACAGTTACCAACTTAGAGCAGTAATTCTACAAAAATTGTAAAAAATATATAAACTTTTCGCATTTAAGATAAAAAAAAATGTTTTTGACTGTCAATAAGCTCTCTCCAGAACTCCTCAAATGGAACAGTTTTAATTTGGTCTGGTTTAAGTTCGTAAAAAGTCATTTTAAAGGAATAGTACACCCAAAACATGATTAGCCTTCATTTTCTACTCACCCCCATGCTGAACAACACTCTGGAGTACTTTTTTGATATCTCAAATGCATCTGGAGATCTGGGAGGCTTCTTGCTGTCTGCTGACATTCAAATAATGGAGGTCTATAAAAGTCCACAAAAAACGTGTCAATATTCCTCCATACTGCTCGTCCAATGTATTCCAAATGTCCTGAGTGGGTAACATCCAGAATTTACTCGAAACGAAGTCATTTAGAATGTTTTTAGAGCATAAACAGTAGTGTATAGGATTTCCTGAAAGCGCGCACCTGCACGTTCACGACACTACGGAAGCCGGCAGACCACACCAGCGCATTCAGCTCGGCAAAGAACTCATGCTCTTCCTCAACACTGAAGTCCTCAGACATTTTTCTTTCGTTGTTTCTTTCTTTGCACAGGTAAACAGCACATTTCTTCTTCTACGCTTGCATTATTGGCAGAGCAGACGCTGAATGCGCACTTTCATCTGGTTTGGTCTGCCGGCTTCCGTAGCGTCGTGAACGCGCAGGTGCGCGCTTTCAGGAAATCCTATACACTACTGTTTATGCTCTAAAAACATTCTAAATGACTTCGTTTCGAGTAAATTCTGGATGCTACCCACTCAGGACACTTGGAATACATTGGACGAGCAGTATGGAGGAATATTGACACGTTTTTGTGGACTTTTATGGACCTTTCTGCCTCGGGCACAATAGACCTCCATTATTTGAATGTCAGCAGACAGCAAGAAGCCTCCCAGATCTCCAGATGCATTTGAGATATCAAAAAAGTACTCCAGAGTGTTGTTCAGCATGGGGGTGAGTGGAAAATGAAGGCTAATCATGTTTTGGGTGTACTATTCCTTTAAGGAAGCTTTGGCTTAATAGTTTATCAAAATACATATTCTACTGTATAAAATTTTCTTTATAACATTTTTTTTTATCAGTGTTGTATAATTATTTATCATTTATATAATTAATATAAAGAAAATAATTTATATCGTTTTCCATTGCATTACTTGGACTACACCTGAATATGGAATAATTCATAGAATAAAAAGAGAAATCAAATTTTTGGGAGAATATGGATATGTTATTAATATTTGAGCTTAAATTAAAAAAAAGATATTACATTTTTGCTTTAAAACAGTTAAAGTAGTATCATTTACACAATTGTAGGGTCATAGGATATTCACAGCAACATGGACAGAATATGGGTCCATTTTCATAAAAAAAATATTTCTGTAAAAACAGGAACTGCCTGCTGGTTGGTCAAATTTTGTAGTAATTTTGAAAATCAGTCCACACAATATAAATATGCGGGTCATAAATGTTCTCTGGACCTAACTCTGGACAAGACTGATCTACTCCATCCGAACCAAGGGTAGATACACTTCAGCAATATGGAGTTATCATTGTCAAATTGAAAGGCATATACAGTATTATCAATAACATGTCCACCATTTTACTCTTGACCATCTGGGCCGTTTTTTAAATGTGTTAGTTTGAATTAATTTTTATTCTGATGTCAAGAAATTCTAGAGAAATGACCCTCATGCTTGTTGTACTTGTCATAATGTCAAATGTTATTTCTTTTAAATGAGGATAGAGGAAACCTTCCATGAAAGAATGAATCCAGACTAGGCATTAAAAAAAAACAATGAATGCTCTCACACATGACGGCAGAACAAACTAATGCTTCTCTTAATGCAACATCTGTTAATCATTGGTTATATACTGTAAACAATCCCATAACAAGATTATCAGAAACTAAAGCAGTGGTCTGAAGGTACATTCCAGGTTTTATAAATTCAATATGTGAAACAGGAAATGCAACATGATTTGGACCTTCCAGCTGCTGGCAAGCTAGTTTCTCACTCCTCTACTGTTGATGTAAACAAAACAGAGCAAGGAATCTTGAAGAATTTGTAGCTTCTATTTATGTTATATTAACACGTGTATGGTTACCCTTACGGATCACTGAAATAGTGCATCATTTCTATTTAACTTTATGACCATAGCCAACCTCGCAGGGCAAAGAGGCAATCAGGTTGGTAGTGCCAAGAAAACCATATTTAACCAGAAGGGAAGAAAAACCCATGTGAACTCCACTGCTGACAGAGAAACACCCAATGCACAGAAGTCAGACTGCAGTTTTGAATGGATTTAACACACACACAAAAAAACTCCCTGGTCATATTTAGCATTATATGTAGTACAAATTGCAGACATAACTCTATTGCTGTGATGAAACATGGATAGAGCCTGCCCAGTGTTGAAAGGTTAGGCTTAACTTTGTGAACATTCTTCCGAAAGAGTAAGTCAAAGTTCCAGTTGGTAAAATGCTTGATATTTTGCTCCTGCCATGTTCATTTGTTTTATAACAAGAAACTCAATTATTAATCAATTTTTGGAGGTTTTAGGGATCCATCCAGCTCATGAGATGAAATGGCATATGAAAGTGGCTTCGTGAGAACTTTACAATACAAGATGGTGCAGTGACAATATTGTTGGTAAAATGGGAATTCTTTTAAAGAAGATCAATGGAGTTTGTTTCCTCATAAGTCTGGCATTGGAGACAACTGCCTTGGATAAAATATGTTACAAAACTGGACATGAATATAGCAAAACCACTGATATCAAAGGCGACAATAAATACATGAAGAAAAGTTCATACTAAAAGTCTAATGGTGAATTATTTGCTGTAATCTATAGTTGCTCCTCCGATCCATGCTGTATTGAGAGATTTACAATACTTTGCATTATTGAAAACCAGGTAAAAAAGCAGCTTAACAAGGAGGAAACTTTCAATAATTGAAATGAATAATTTATGACCACAGGGAAGATTTTGTGCTTAAAAGAAGCTGAATTTGGCAAAGTTCAAGAATAATTTATTTGTTTAATTTGATTAAATACTTGAATACAGGCAGGGTATCAGATCAATACTCTATCAGATCAATATGGCATTTTTCAGACTCACCAAGGCTTAGAGTAGAGGACAAGATTTTATTTCTGTGTTTTCCTACTTCATTATCTGGTTCTTGAAGTCTGACAGCATTGTGAGACTATTTTAAGAGGATGAGCTCACACCACCTTTCTAGCATGGCCACTCCAGCACACACCCTCCCAGGGGGATGTCTAGCCCACTAACGGGCTCTGATGGCCGAGCAGGAGCTGCAGAGGGGAGTGGGCCTCTCTCTCTGGGACCATGTGGGGCTCTTAGCTGCAAGAACGAGTGTTAACGGAAGAGAAGTGAATAATTTAAAAACATCATTTCTGCTGGGCGTTAAATATTTAAGCAGCCTCTGATGTAACTGGGGAACATGAATGTGAGTGCGTGTGCGCGGGCATCACCCTACGTCCGTGCACTCTGGGGTGGAAGGCGGATGCAGGGGGGTGATGTTATTTAAGGAGAGTACAAGCCGTGTTATACTGATTTAAAAAGAAGTGAAAGACAGTTAGGAGGGGGGAAAGTCAATGAGGTAAAAAATGACAGGTCTTTAAATTCTTGAATGGAGTTTGTGTTTTCATGGATGTATAATACAAGACCAACTCTGAGGGTTTTATTTGTTAACAAAATAGCCCCTTGCAAAATTAACAAACTTGCATGTATTTTTTCTAATTTGTGCAAGTCTAGAAAATGTTTCAAAGGAGTAGGAACCTTGTCAAACACCCTTTGATTGCAGTTACAGTTGTTCGGAGGTATGTCTCTACCAGCTTTGCCTGTAAAGAGACAGAATGGGTTACCAGATTCTGGAAGGCCCAATATAAATGTGCACACTTTTCATTCCACTTCAAGATTATCTGCTGCTTTTTGTTGGTCTTTCACATTAATCCCAAATCATTAACGTCTTGGGTTGTAGCGTGACAGTTGGTGATTGACTTCTAATTGGCCACATATATTTTTAATTAAAACTGAGCCTTTTTTTCCGACACATATTTATTTTATTTTATCCGTGTCCAGTAGCAGCTTTATCCGTGTCCAGTGGCAGCCCAGAGAGCATCCGTAGCTGACCCTGTCATGTGTGTAAGTGTGGGTGTGTGTCAGGGTTAAACTGTTTCAGCAGCCTGTTTCTCATTGTGTCACTCTGTCGCCTCACTCCTCTCTCACTCACTTTAAGACTCGGACACACACCAACATGAACTGGCACACAAACCTCTTCACTCCTCTCAACTGGGGTTAAATGATCGCACCCAGATTATTAAACTCGCCCGAATTCTCTTAGCTCTTCTGTTTCTGTGTGTGTTTGTGTGTGTGAGTGTGATGATGAGTTATTGTGGGTTCTTCCCCTGTGAGGGCCTTGTTTATTCTGTGGGGTCCTTTTCACACATTCGGTAGTCCAGCCAGACTGCCTGTTTGTTTTTCCCACATCGTCTCTTCTCCCCCGTCTTTGTGGAAATAACATTCCCCATCACCCCCTTCATCCAAACCCCTTCCCTTCACCTCCCCCCCCCCCCCCCCTCTCTTCCCTTCATCTTTCACAGGTTCAGTGTTTGTTTGGTGGCTATATTCAACCGCTTAAATAACAAATAACCTTTCCATGAATGTACACAGCCATGAATATATTCGTTTTTAAAAAGTATCTATCAGTCGTGTGTTTGTTTTTGTCTGCAAAGCTTAAAATTTTTTCTCAAAAATGCATAAAAGGCCTTAATAAAAAAAAAATGCACTGAAAATATAAAATGTAATTATCCCTACAGGGACCATTAGTGTGCCAATCGGCATGGTATTGTTTCTTTGCATGGGAAACTGCATAAATGCACAGTTAATAAAAAAATTATTTATACTACCATCAAATTTTGGTTTGAAGTTATCTTTTAATTTTAAGACAATATTTCTTATGCAGACGTATCCAGGCGCAGTTGTTAGCACCGTTGCCTTGTTGAAAAAAGAAAATTTACGGGTTTAATTTTCAATCCAGTTTTTTTGCAAGCAGTGTTCTATCTGTGAAGTCCTGTTTCTTCCCACAGTTCAATAGATTTATTTTGTCTGAAGAGGTGTCTGCCTGTGTGCTTGTACTTGATGTGTGTCTGTGATGCCCTATAATGGCAACCTGTCAAGGGTGTACCCTGCCTCTCTTAAAATAACCACTGACCAGACTGACTACCCCTATTCCAACACCCCTTCCCTTTGGGCTGGATGTTTGTACTTACTAAAAGTAATATTATCGTTTTGGTTTGGCTAGATCACTGATATGACCTAAATCCAATACAGGGGATCTGGGAGGCAGAGGTAGCCTATGGAAAACTGGTCAGCAGATATTACAGTTGTGTGATTTATGTGATGCTAACAGAGAAATTTTTGTTCTTTTTTAAAGAAAATATAGAATATTAAGGATTTTGTCAACTATAAATAAAAAAAAAATATGTATATTTGTTTCAAAATCCATTCTTCATTAGTTAATATATTTTGAGGGACACCTACTTTATTTCCAATCAGAACCAGTCTTCTTGTTAGAACCAGAATGATTTTACATTTAGATGTCAAGGATATCAATCATTTACAGCTGTAAAGTAATCTGTCTGAAATATCTAAAAGAATGTCAATTGTACTGTTAATCATTAATTTCTTCCCAGGCTTTCTAAAAATCTTAAATGGTTTTGCCTAAAGATCTGCCCACATGTCTGTTATAACTCTTACCCCCAATCTTCATTAAAGCCCACAAATGTGGACATCAGGAAAAAACAGATCATTCTTTGAAATGCAGGTTGTCCCCATATATATCCCCTCTTTTGTAAATGAAACAGGTTTCTAATATATGTTGTGTTCTTACAGCCGACTGAATCGGAATAATTTGGCCGTGTTTCCTGAGCTACTTTTCCTGGGAACAGCCAAGCTTCACAGACTGTAAGTCATTCTGTTTTTTTCTTCTTATAATTATTTCCCCATTGATTTTTTTTATTATAGAAATTAAGAAAAAGAAACAACTGTAACAAAGCTTAGATAAATGCAAATGCTTCAAAGGATTTTGTGTTTTTATAAAACCAACTTGTTTAAATGTACAGAGTCCAATTCAAAGATGCCTTAATTGATGCTTTAATTGATTTAAATGTGTAAAAAAAAAAGGCTCTTTGTGACAAAATGTGGAGGTATCACTTGGATAAAGGTGCCAGGAGAACGAAGGACAAAATTTGCACGGCCCTGTCTCTAGCAGCCAGTTCAGTAGCTAATGGAGATTATCACCCTAACAGCTGCTGCCTCCTGGGAGAGAGGTGTGTGTTTTGGTCTGCTAGAGGAGAAAGTGAGAATGACCGACTGAAGAAGGCCTAAGCAGATATTTTGAAACTGGTTCTTCCTCTCTGGTTACTTCTTCACCACAAAATAGTTTCAGTAGCACACATGAATGCTCTGGTTTCCATTCAACCCAACAAACCACTGTTTGTTGTCATTGAGCACCTTCCCCTAGCTTCTCCCAGTGTCCTCCGTAAACTGAGCTTTGGATTCCCAGTACTGTTATGCTGGGCTTGCGACGCTGCTGAAACTGTGGGAACTGACTTCCAGTCATGGTCATTTGCGCGTCTTTGGGAGTAATTATGGTTGCATATATTTATATGTGCGGTTGAATATATTTATCTAAAGCTATGCTGAAATGCTAAGTTGATTCACACAGTGTGTGAAAGTTGTTTATGTTCTGCGGCTGCCGCAGCGGTCGCCTGCGCCTGACCTGCTATGTTTAAGGGTGTGTGTCTGCATGCATGTCTGTGATTCTGCGAGTGTGTGTGCCTCTCAAGGCCAAGAGCTGGCACTTTGCTCAGCGTGTGGGCCGAGGTAAAAATACAACGCGGATATGTTGCGCTTCTCAACATGTCACTGACAACCAGTTTTATGTTTGCTGCGTCAGCGTTGATGATATATGAATATTTAATTTCAGCAAAGATGCACTGACTCACAGATAATGAAAGCGACAGAGGAAGATTAAAAAAAAAAGTATTTGGAAAAACTCATACAATTGCTAAAGGATTACATTTGCAAGCTGTGAAAGCACAAAAGTATTCTTTTGGTCATCTCTTCAACAGAAAAATAAAATCCTGTCTTTATTTTTGTAGACTTTTCACTTTTATAGAACAAAAGAAGCTCATGAGACCTCTGAAATACAATCGTTTGGGGTTTTGTATGGAGGGCTGTAGGTATGTGCTGCAGCAGCTTGACTGGCTTTGAGTTTTGCAACAGTGCAGCTATAAATGAGCACTTGCTGAACCTGCTATTATGAAAATGTTGTTTTCAGTTTTTGAGGCTTGGAAATGTGTGTGTATGTGAGTATTTACTGTATCGGTTAACCTTAGCACAGCTCAGTGGTTTGGCCTTAGGAGAGCTGAGTTGTATCATTCAGGTATGATATCTGTAAACTGTTACTGCTTCTTTGATTAAACATATAATGTTTAATATTCCTGTTAAATAAGAGACTTTAGCTGTCATATATATGGACGTAAACCTTTTCTTCCTTTTGGCACCTTCTTCTTCTTTTTGAAAATTGAACCAATGTAACAACTAAATTTCTCAACTACTGCTACTGTATATAAATAATATATACAGTAGCAGCCATTCAAAATGGCCCTTCCTAGTCAAACCCCATGGCAGACCACTTCCCTGTAGCTCCCAGTGAAATCCCATTCAACTTCCAGCCACTTCCAGGCATGCATATTTTTTTCCTGACTTCACCCTTTCACTGAATTACAGGGTCTGACCAGGAGATGGCGCTTCTTTTTAGATCTTAATGTCCACAAATCACGACAGACGGAATATTTTAGTACAAAGATTGATGTTTAAAAAGGAATTGTGGGGGACCAGCCAAGGGCCTATCATGGAAAGTGGGGACATTTTGAATGACTACTATTGTAAATACATTCGGAAAGTTAGATGCTTTAAAATTTGCTGCATAAAAAAAGAATTTTCCAACCAATCATAACCTCAAATTTCATACAAAAAGTAACCCTGGTGTTGACTTTAAACTGAAGCTGAACGAATTGGTTGGTAATAATGTGTTCTATTTTCCTCATCTAACTCTCCTGGCCTATAAGAAATAAAATAATATGATGTTCGTCCACCTTTAACAATGTTTACAGTAAAAAGAAATAGGAAAAAATTCACAGCTCACCATCAGTGTTTGGGAAAAAGACTGCGCATGGAAACAACACATTCAGTCTTAACACTGCAAAGCATTATGCTTAATAAAAGAAACTTTTACTGCATTTTGTTCATTTACAATTTAGTTTAGGGCTGAAACAATTAATGAGATTAATTGATTATTGAAATAATCGTCAACTAATTTGGCAATCAATTAATCATTAACTGGAGTATGGAGACTCTAAAACATGCCTCTGGATGATAGAGAAACCAACTTAGAGCATTAACTATACCAAACTTGTACAAAAATATATCAACATTTGGCATTCAAGATAAAAAAAAAAAATGTTTTTTCGTCTTTCAATATTCTCTTTGCAGAACTCCTCAAGTGGAAAAGTTTCACCTGCTTTAATTTCATAAAAAGTCATTTTTAAGGAATGTATGGCCACCCTATTATTAATTGAGTAATCCAAATAAAGTAATCGACAGGTTAATGGATTCCCAAAATAATAATTAGTTGCGGCCCTAATTTAGTTGAACCTTTAGGAAAAATGTCATTGACAAAATATCAACAAAACATAAACTAAAACCAGGATCTCATTCTAAATGCTAGCAAACCTTTAGAATGAGATCTGGATCATCTTTAATGGACCAGTTACAAACAGCAGTGTCCAGACCTCTGCAACTCTTACATCCCTCATTAGATATCTACATTGATAACCTGAGCACTCCAGAGCCCTAACTCCTTTAAACAGACACATCTGGGAAAGACCTTGTTCTGGTTCCCACCCACCCCTAAAAAACACATTATCTGAATGTGACACAAACATAGGCATAGCCCCCTAGTTTCCCTCCCCCACTGTCTCCACATAGCAGCAATGTTGAGGACCACAGCTGGGGCTGTTTGGTCTGAGGGGAAAAAAGCAATGAGACACTTTTAGCAGGAAATTAAATTCAGCCACTTCGTTTAGAGGGACTCTGAAAATTAAGGTGGACCTTTAATAGCTTAAAGCTTTAAACATCAGCCAAGAATTAAACTGCTAAAGACATCCAAGAAAAAATACAACCCCTAATAAACTTTTTAAAAAACAATCTGTAGTTGAAATAAAGGTCATTTCTATAAACGCACTTAAACAAAATAAATTAAGACAGAAGACTACAATAAATCTTCTATTTGGATCTTTGAAAATCAAATCCATAATGTGTATGTTTATTTACTGTAAAGATAGATGATGTTCTGTTTGGTTTCTTTTTGCAATGAAACTGATAAAAACAATTGAAAAAAGTAAATTGTTGCCTAATTGATTTTCAATCTTTTATCTCACTAGTTAAATCTAGATCTGTTACTGCCTCTCCTGCTTCTTCAGTTATGATAATACTTAGAGAAAAGATGAGTTAATATACTGGCTATCACATTCTTTAGAAGAGTAAACTCAAACTTTAAGCAAATGTATTTAGTCAACAAGGTTTAGTTTAGATATATTCATGGAACCTAATCCATTAAAGCATATCAAATGATTGTAGAACCCTGACGTTATGGAGTAAATGTGTTTACATTATTTTTTCTTTTCTTTGATTTATGACTAGGCTCTATCAGTCTCCCTCTGATTTACTGGTCTGTGTTTAGATATTTTAAATGGCACTATATTAAAGGAATAATCATTGGTTTTATTTTAATAAATGAGTGTGACTTAAGTAGAAAGATGTTTTTAAATACTTCAAGAAAAATACATTTCTTTATATAATTTTTGATTTTTAATATTTGTTGCAGTAAATTCATAACCTCTCATGTGACGATTCAGGCCAGTTTTACTTTTAATATGTAAGGATTGTTTCTCATGATGATCCTTTATTGATGACCTTCTGAATTTTCCCTGCTTTTAAATTCGGTCTCTTATAAAAAAAGAGTATTCTTTGCTCTGTTTCCTGAATGGAATTAGGTCATCAGCAGACCCAGAAATTCCTTCTATCTGACCTTTTTGACCCTTGATTGCACTATTGCACAACAGGTATTTTGATTAAAAGAAGCCAATTTCAGGAAGACTTGTATCCATTCTAACTGTGTCATGGTACATGTTGCATTTAAATGTAATATCCAAAAGAAACCCGAGCAACTCAACTTCCTCAGGAGAAAATGTCGTATTGCATATAACTCTTTCTGTCATCTTGACATCCCCTCTTTAGAGTACAATTATTTGTATGCAAAAAAACCAAAAACAATAATGTATATAATGTGCTACAGTTGCTTTATGGCATACAGGAACTCTAACCTGAATTGTTGCTCTGTATCTACACCAGCATGTCAGCTTTAGGAAATCCCATTTTAGTGGCTGATGTAATATATTGTGAACACCTTTTATACCATTATATGCATCACTGTTACATGACAGCCACCCTTATCCCCCTTCTGTATTTTTAATGCTGTCGTTGACTGAGATGTTTTTAGCTTCTTTCATTCATCTAACAGCAACTGAAGGGAATATTCTTCCTCATTCTCCATTCATCCATTACCTTATCATCTATTTTCTTCTTCTTAGTAGTTAGATCCAAGGGAAAAAATATTTTAATTAAACTTAAACATGGTTTCAGTAAACTCGTTGTTATATAAGTTTGATATTTTTAGATATTTTATTAAATGTTTGTGAAACTTGGTAAATATTTAGTGATCTGGTTTGCCAAGATTAAACTTTGAAAGTGACAGCGGAACACAAAGCAACCGTTCCTGAAGCTTTTCACCATCAAGCGTACAAGCAGGCCTCCTATAGACACATTTTTTATACATGGAATGAGAATGAATGGTAACATGGCAAGCTTGACCCAAAGTATGCTAAGGTGGACTTTTAGTTTTAGCCGCTCTGTATTACCTTCTCAGACTCTGAAATCGAGCTGAACGTTTCCAGTAATGTTGGTAGCTGACAAGTTTTCATTCAGAAAATAAAACATTGGCTCCACTGCATGACTGTTTTAACAGAACCTCAGAAAACATTATTGTAAATCACTTAGTACCTAACCCTGTGCTTGCTATGTCTTTCTAACATGCATGCTAACAGTGAGAACCCAGTTACTCAACTTTGTCAAACCTACTCCTTGTTTGGTGCATTAACTTTTTATGCGATTGTCATTTTACATTAGTTTTGCAATAAAACAGTCAAATGGATTGTTTTTTTTTTACATTTTAGCTGGTTTGATAACATTAATTGAATAAATAAGTCAGATAATAATCCGCTGTGCCAACTATAGATACTGAAGTTTTATTGTAGTTGATCAATTTTGCTTTCCATAGCAAAAAAAAATTTCTCATTTTTATCTAGGAACTGTTTTACGTGTTGCACTTAATTTATTAATATAAAGATTGTACAAATAGAGCAATGAAAAAAAACTTTGTAATATTTGATGAGTGAAAGTGAACCTCACCTTTAAACTGTCTAGGTTACTCTTCCTAGACTGTTTAAAAGTGAGGTTCACTTTCACTCATCAAATATTACAACGCTTTTTTGTCACCTTAAAAAAACCTTATTGATAATAAAAAAAACAGCAACTTTCCCACTAATTACATCAGAACTGAATAAGAGTTTGAACTAATGAGTTAATTAAATTGCATTTTTAATGCGCGTTTCTTGACTGTACTGTCTAATCCTATACGAAACAATTTGATGACGTTTTGCCATGGAGCACTGATTCTTAGTGTTGTAGCTTTGCCTTCTTTGAAAGCTTAACCTTGCTCCATGCACACTCTTTCACTGAGACTCTCACACACAGGCCCTGCCAGTACTGCAGCCGCGGCGCTGCTGCGGCGCAAATGTGCAAAAAAAACTTCAGGGCATATGGGCCTTTCAATCATGTCAATGGTTTGATAGTGCATGGAGAGGGGAGGAGAAAGGGAAAGGAAGAGAAAGGTCAAAGGTAAAGGGAATGAAATTTTCTCTGAGTAAATAATGTTTTTTAATTAAGATAGAGGTGCTCCAGGCCTTTTAGTTGCCACAGTGACGATGACCTCTGGGTATGACAGCGGTCAAAGGTGAAGAATGTTCAAGACGGGAAATCTAAGTAGGGGGTATTTTATACAGGCAAAGAAGTTGGTTGTCCCCTCCCATTAACAGATTTGCAATTAAGTTAAACCTTTCATTGCAAGAAGTCTTGAAGGAATTTCCTCTCAGCTAAGATAAGACAGTTTTAGCTACATGTTACTTTAATTAATAAAACTAAAATCAAAAGCAAATAGCTTTGTGATATTGTTAAAAAAATCTTAACAGTTTCCCGAATACCTAGTTTTGACTTCCTCAGACCTTTTCTGCTATTTCAATAACAGCGTTATTAAAAGAGGAGATACACCAGGAAATGTCATTGTCACCTGTATCAGATTGTTTTTAGTTTTACTGACCTTGACCAGTAACTACCACCTTTTCGACTCTTTGAGTTCAACAATGAGATCTACTAAACTACATTAGTTTGCTTATTGTGGAATTTTGTCAAATTGCCCAAGGAATCAATTGACGTGACTTTTAACTCCGATGGACATCGAAAGGCCTGAATGTGTGAGGCAAATTTACCATTTAATTGTTGTTTCTCTTTGATTGTTCAACCTGGGTGAGTTAGGTCATGGAACATATCTGACTTGGAAATTTTGACTGCCTTTTATGAACCTCAAAGTTAAGGTAATCATCGGTGTTGTCGGGTGAATATAGAAACAAATTGAGCCAAGGCGGATGTTCAACTGAATTGACCGGATCACTTACCCTCATGCAATCAGAGGCTCATCAGCCATTATTAGTATTCATCCACACCTCCTTGTATCCCAATTAGCATCCTAGTCGTGCTTAAAATACCTTCATATCAACAGCTCAACCTGCCACCAACAGGCATCTGAGTTGGATCGCATGTCAGACTTTGATTCTGATGATTCAACCCTCCTGCATCCCCTTCTCCACCATCCTCGCAAGCTCCATCTGCCTCCTTCTTTATGCTGCTGCTTGCCCCTTTTGAAGTAATTCCTTTGACTCACACTGCTTTTACAATGTAGCCGGTCTGCCAGAAGACCACTCTGTTGTGTCTGGTTCTGCCCGAGATTTCTTCCCACTATCGCTTCATGCTTGCTCATCATGGAGGTTCATACAAACCTGCTCCTTGTTCTAGCTGGCATCTATCTCCATTCCAAGACCAGTTTCAGACCTAGGAGGCTTCATCCCTGTTCTTATTAAGAAGCTCATGCATATAGTCAAAGTAACATGTATTGTTGATGTAACTGAGGCCTGAGAACCAAAGTCTTTAAATATTGTTCCAATAAATGTGTTCTAATTGCCTCCCTTATTTTTCAGTTTTTAGGTTGAAATTTTTACATGTTTGCTGCACTAATTTTGCTAATTTCAAAATGCTAAAGCTATTAACATCAGATCATCCTGTAGTTTAAATTAAGTAGTAAATGGCCTTTTTACAGTAACCTCACATCTCATACTCACTGACAATGTGACATCATCTCTGCTTGTATTATTAAAAAAGTCAGCAAATACTCAATTTATTAACACTAAGATAAAAAAAATATTTTAAACTCTCTAGTTTTAAACTTGTAATCACTAAAATCAGGAGTAGCAGCCTTGTGGTTAGAGCAGAGTCTGAAGAAGGCTGCAAATCCCCAGCTTGATCCTTACAGATTGCCACTCTTGGTCCCTGAATAAGACCCTTGTCGCTACAGGGCTCCCTGAGTGGTGGAGCTGCCCATTGCTAACAACGTTACAGCAACAATAATGTTTATTATCCTTATCAGTAATGGCATGTTTAAGAAATAGAGAGATATGATGGCAATCCAAACTCTTTAATTGATGCCTCTGTGCTTTTTCCTCACAATTCTTTTTTTTTTTTGGATTTTTTTATCCTGAAACCTTTGCACAAACAATCTTTTAGATTTTGTAATCCCCCCTCGAACCAGCAAATTGTTAATATGGCTTATATACACTGTCAATGTCTTTTAATGCATGATTTACACAAACAGAGGATGTTGTTGGGAGAACTTTGCCACCATCAAGCTGTCGAGGTTACGGTAGGGAAAATGGAAAATGTAGCTAATATGCATACTAAATACCTAAACTTTTTGTCGCTGTTATATTAACAAGTTCTAATTGCTTAGAAGCTTTTATGAGCAAATTCTGTATTTTTATTTAAAGTCAGATTTCCCCTTGATATCCATTTGCTCACTGAATTTTACAGAAAACTGAAAAGAATAACTCACTGGAGAATAACTGAGCCAAACGGTTCCCACATACACAAACTCTAAACATCATAAAAGCACCATGGGCTAATTAAAAACAGAAACAAACTTTGGCAATAACTAAATAGAACAGGAATGACAAAGTTCAGAGGCTCTCTTTAACTTGTCCAGTTGGTTTAACAAAGTATGCCTTTTTACAGCTTCAAAATTCATCTAACATGCAGTTTAATGTGTAACTAATACAATTAAATTGTTCTTTTGAGTGCTGAGTTTACCTTTGTTTCTGTAATGTTCATTTTAGCAATTTTCTTTTACAGTTTGTAAATATGTGCAATGGTATACGGATCTCTGTTTTCTGCCTCTTTTCTGTTTTTTTTTTGTTGTTCTTTCTTCATTGAACAAGCAAGTTTAACTACTGGCACAATGTCTTACCCCTTAGCAATGATTTCCTCCCATACCCCTCCCACCAGTGCGCCCTGGTCTCTGTTTCTAACAGTTGTAAAAACTCACTCAAATGCACTCCAATAAACTAACAGCTATTTTAGCACACATGTGCACAAACATGTTTTTTTTTTTTTATTCAAGAGCTGTTTTCATCAGCACTCTTGGATCACACACATCGTGTTTAGTCAAATGTGAGGGAACAGTAATTGTATGTTTGTTTCCTCGCTGTTTAGTGTCTTTGTTTGCAGATTGTTTTATGTTGCTATACTTGCACAGATTATGAGTCACCTTGGGTACCAGCTAAGAGATACAACAGTTTTTAAGATTGCAATGACTCACTATTATATGAATCTTATGACCTCCTATCTGAACCGCTCAAGGCGACTCATTCCTAAGAAGTGATTTGTCAATTCCGATCTTAACACAATGCCGTCATTCAGGGCTTCCCAGCTCAAAGCCCCACTGGGAATGTTTAGAGTGCAACGGAACAACAGATTATTTTATGCTTTAATATGTTAGATGCTGTGTGTTTGCCTGGTCTTTAAATCTGTGCAGAGTTTTTAAAATGTATTTATTTATTTTTGCTAAGCTTACATCTTCAACATTAGCTGTGTGCCATAAAACTGACGTTGAGTTCTGGCCTGAAAACTGCTGGATTTATTAGCTCTGGCTTGCTAAATTTACCTAAGTTTACTATGAGAGTGCTAGAATGAGGCAGCTTTATTAGAGTAATGGGGACATTTGTTTGGATTTATTGCTATGCTAATTGTAGTGGTCGGAATTTCTTACACTGCTCAGCAGTAAAGTGATTTATAATAACAATGAAAAAGAAACAAGTTTGTTTTGACTTTTACCTTGTCTGTGAAAACATTGTTTCAAAATTAAAAACTCAAAAGTTAGCAATCTGTGTCTGATTTGAGATGTTTTTGTACAATAAAATAGGACTTTTCTAACAACATATATGTTGCATAAAACATTACAGTTCTTTCTCGCTTACGAGAACCACAAATTATAAATATGGACTAAAAAATCCATTTGAAATATGTAACATAAAACAAACAATATTTTCTAGCTTGATATATGAGAGGAAAATTGGTTTACTACTGAATTAGTTAAATAAGTCAATCATTCATTAATTCATCAAACTAGTGATTTTCTGTGTTAAGTAAATATTACTGATCCATTTAAATAGTTGATAGAAGTGATCATGTCTACAATTAAATATGGTTTTATTATTACTGCATAACAAAGAGAGAAAAAACAAAGAAACAGAAAGTAACTTTTTTTAAGGGATTAGAATGGTCAACAATGCTAACTGTAAAAAACTGTTTTCAGAAATGTTGATCTCAAATGTTCTTCTCTTCTTTGTTTTGTTTGTTTAGTGATTTTCATCATGTGTTTTAAATAAGTGAGGCCATTTTACTAACTTTGTGTTAAATTTGTACTCAGTTTTCAAACCGATTGATTTAAAAGCGCTGTTAGAAAACATGATTTAATGATGCCAATATTTAATATTTACCTATAGGAGGTCAATCAGATATACTATGGCTCGCTTGGGGCATCTTGGTCTTTCTTATTTTAATCAAAATCAATTGGACAAAATAAAAATCTGTACAAAAGGAAATAATTAATAAATATGACAAACAATATAATTAATAAATACAAATATACTTTAGTAAGTATATTTATATTTATTAATCTCTTTTTTAAACTTTAATGAAAATTCGATTGTTTGAAACATGACATTGAAGTTGAATAATTATTACTGAAGCAAATATTTGTCGCTAAGAAAAAGGAAGTAACTCCTAGTAGATAAACGTACCACTGCTATGAATGTTCCTAAAGCCAGCAGACTTTTCCACATCACAGGAAAAATTAGATCAACATTATGTTTAGCCTTCCTGTTATTTACATTGTTGTTTTTCCCTGTTGAGGCTGACATGTGTCTCTTTCACCTCATCTAACCATTTTACTGATATTAGAATTAGATAAGACCTTTTTGCCTTTGTGACAATTTCCACAAGAAGATTGTTGTAGCAAGTCAAACCAGCTGCCCAGAAATGGTGCATTTACTGACCCAGACCAAGACAGGAAATTTAACTTTCCAAATGGATGATTGTAACTTACTTACCCACTGATTTCTACGCATATCCCTAAAAAAATTTACTAGCTGTGAGAGGAAAATAAAATTAAATAAACATAGAAAAAAAAAACTTAGTTTATTTTCTTAAATGGTGCAATCCAGCACCATTCCCAAAGGGCTTTTATTCAAATTGTAAAGTTCATTCAAAAACAAAAATTTAGAAGAATATCTGCTATTTCACAGTGGTAGCACCGTTGAAAGAAAGAACCTGTTTGGTTTCTTAAATTAAGACTTCCAGATTCATATTAAATGTAATTTAGCATATGATATTAAAACATAAAGCAGTCTATCTAAAGTTTGGCTGGATGCATGCAGCTTTATTAATCACCTGTCACTCGGGGTGTATGAGAGTCAGAGTTCAGAGCAGCGGGGCAAAGGGTTAGGGAGCGTTAGTGTCAACCGATGAGATATCCAGGATAATGGAGCTGCCAGCAGTGATGCCTGTGCTTCGCCCGTCATGTCACACCAGGAGTGAAAGCTACGCCTGGAATAACTTACAGCCTGGGAGCAGGGGTGGATACGGACAGAATGAATGAAGGGAATTTAAAGGAAAGATTAGAGACGTGTTTGCTCTCTTAAATGGTGTGGAAAAAAGAGCTGTGAGGAATTTACAGAGGTGAAGAAAGAAGTTTCCTCTGCATTGTGAGCTAGAATGTATGTGAAAAGGGGAAAACTTACAGCTAAGGCAGGGAGTCGTGGAAACGATAGAGGAAAGGTATTTCAGTGCTTAATGTAGATGGCTTGTAGCCTAAAGCCTGGAGCCTGTAAGTCTGTTAGAGAAGTGCCCAGGTGTTTTATGTGTGTGTGAGTTTGAGTAACTTGAATCTGGATTACTGGCAGAGGGTTACATACCAATCCAAAGTCAGGAAGAGCTTACCTTGAAGCAGGTAGTTACATTGTGAAACAATGTGTGTTTGTATGTGAGAATTTATGAGTGTGTGAGTTCTTCCAGATCATCAAAGTATAACGTCACCTTATGTGTGATTAGAGGTCATAGTGTGTGGTAATACCTCCTACCTTTTCCCTCCTCACCCCAGGTCTCCCTCCTTTCCTCCCACTCATATGTATTATTTTTGTTTGAAGACCTCAAGCAAGTAAACTTCTGTCTTGTCGAACTGAGTACAAAACAATGTAACCTCTCCTGTTGTAAGCTGATCCTTTTTGGGGTTCTGCTGGTTGCATGTTGATAGATGAGCTTGCTGGATCGATGAATTATGAGATGGATTATGGGACAATCAGGACGATTAATCATACACCGCTCCTCTACTCACCCCATACAAACAAGCAGCTTCTCAGCAATATTGACCCATTCTTACTGTGTGCAGTCATGACTTGATGAGATCTATATACCACCAAAATATTAGCTTTTTTTGAGTCTGTAAAGGATAATTCAGGGTCTTTGAAAGTTCCAGAAAAAAAATATAGAAAGTAAAGTTAGACTGATAAATTTCCCCACCAATATCTTATCGATATTTAAGGTTAAATAGGGTCAATATTTTTATAGATACAAGCATGCATTTTGCTGATTCATTAGTACATTCAGCATTGCTACTCTCTCTATTTACTATCCTTTGAAAAGGGTTTTTGTTTGATTTCTGTCTTGTTTAAACCAATACTTGTGTATCACTGTGTATTTTTTATCAAGAATTTTCACCAAATGTGTGGTGGTAACATCTGTCTTACAAACATCTCTAATAGAAAGTGAATATCTCATCTGCCACAGATTAATCTCTCTTGCATCTCTTGCATTGCAACAATGGAGCAGCTTTGATGTTAAAGATTTAAAATTGGAAAACACCATATATCAGTAAATTTGATATGTTGTGAGATCCACCTTCATTTTAAATAAGTTTAATATATTTTAAATCCCCTAACATTTCACCTTAATGTTTAATCTTGCTAAATGATGAGGGTTTGCACCAGAGATGAGTGACAGATATTCAGAAAAATGTCAAATTAAAGTAAACAAAATAAGTATTACTGAACACAGCCTTCCCCCACCTAATTCATGCATTCAAAACTTTATTGAAATTAGGCTTTTGGTTACGTGGAGCGAGCTAAAGAGCTAACAAATGTGTCGGTTAGCCTGCACATATACAGTAGTTGGATTATGCATTTGCTGCCCAAGATAACTGTCTGATTGCTAAAAAAAAACAAACACTGGCAAACTTTAGTAAATGTCATATTTCAATTTTTACACATCCATCAATTTTCTGTCAAGCTTATGCCGGCTAGGGTCGCAAGGGGTGATGGTGCCTATCTCCATCTGTCTACAGGCGAGAGTCCATCACAGGGAAACACAGAGACAACCTAACAGTCATGTTTTTGGATTATGGGAGAAAGCTGAAGTACCCGGAAAGAACCCATGCAGGGAGAAAAGGCAAACTATATGCAGAAATAGCCCTTGCCGTGAATCAAAGCTGTAACCTTCTTGTTGCAAGGCTGCAGTGCTTCCCACTGGTCCTCTGAGCAGCCCAAATTTTTTACACAGCTCTGCTTTTTTTAAAATTATTATTATTGTTTAAAACCTGAAACATGATTACACAGGACGATCAATGGTGTTGCACCATAGACCTCTTTAATGTTAAATATTAATTGGCTTTAGTATAAATAGCAGTCTGATCGAGTTTTCTTTAATTCGACCTTTCTTTAATTCGACCTTGTTGAAACTTTACTTTTTACTAGAGTAGATGTCATCTTTAGTGTTGGCCTTTTCAGACTAACTTTTAGCTTCGTCCTCTGAGAAATCTGTATTTATGCTAATTGGGATGCCAAGGGAGTTATCTCTTACTCTTACTTTAAAAAAATGTTAAAATACAAAAAAAAAAAATAATTAAGTTTAGCAACTACTTCTCAGTTGATTTTATTCACATGTACACAGTGGCGACATATGACTAATAAAAAAGCAAAGACAAGAAACTATAGATATAAACTCACAGAGCTTAACCTGCCAAATACAAGAGGAAGGGTTTACTTTATTTCAGTCAATCAGCAGACCTAACCTGGCTGCCTTTCTTTTCCTCTGGAAACCTCTCTTCTAACCCCCTCACATCCCAATCCTCCATCTTGGCTCCATGTCAAGCTGCCTTGTCCAGTTGCACAATGTCCCCTCTCCGAAGCAGACAACTGCATCCCCTCTCTGGCTCCATTAGTGCCACTCTGCTGGCATAGTCGGCATTCTCCAGTGGGACCGTCATCACTGGCCACTCCATTGGCACCCCTGTCACTCTGTTACAACCACAAAAGAAGAGCTCCCCGTCCTCCCTCCATCGCCTCTCATGCTCACTTGGTCTTTCTTTGTGCACCCCCTCCCCACCATCACTGCCATTTTCTTCCTCTCCCTGTATGTCTCTCGTCCTCCTGCTATTATCTTCATTTTCTCTTTTTAGCACCTTCTCTTAATTCTTTTTCGTAGCCTACCCTTGCTCCCCAGTCCCTTCCCAGTTCTCTGTCCTCAAAGCCCAACACATTGGTTTGGAGAGGCTTATGCAAGACCCTCAACCATGGTAATGAAGCAGAAGAAACCAGAAGAGGAAACTGGGAGCTGACCAGTGATTGCTCCCAGAGATGTTGCTCACAAGTTTAGAGTCTCTTGCATTATTTCACTAAAAGCCGAGTGTGTTTGAAGTGACCACGGCAACCCTGACTCATTAAAAGGCACTATGTTTGCAGAATAAGGGGGCTTGGGACAGAAAAAAAATCCACAACATAGGCAGGCCTTTTGGAATAGTTTAAAAACGTGTACCAGTTAATTTTTGTATTCTAAAAATGTACATTCAAATGTGTCATTTGCTTTCAGATGTGATGTTTTACCTAGCAAAAGTATTCATAATCATTTTTTTTTTTTTTACATTTTGCCATCTTGCTACCGATCTTTATTTGAGACTTTATGCCATAGACCATTTGAATGTAGTGCTTATTAGGGAAGCAAAATAAAAATTACTTGTGTTTTTTTTTTTCTGAGATATTAAATAAAGAGAACCTTGTCAACCGTCATGTTTCACAAAGCAGATTTACCAAAATCACACACAAATCCTCAACTCTGAATTGATCTAGCCTGGGGTTGGAAACTCTGAGTTTTCAGTTTTTATAAGAACTGCTGGGTGTTAGCCGAAGACCCAGAAGTTCTAAACTCTAAGAGGACGTAATTAGAGTTTAATCAGCTCTGAGTAGGTCCACTCAGAGTTAAGCACGTGTGTAACAATATGAAAAGCCATTATTAGTAGAGCCCCAATTCGAAAAATCATCATGACGACAGGCAATAGGAAGTGCCTATTTCACACCACTGGAATTAGATTTTAATGTAGAAATGAAAAAAAAAAAAAACGAATTGGAGAAAGTGTTTAGAATTAGTGTTACAGCTGCTCAAGGATATACAGGTGCTGGTCATAAAATTAGAATATCATGAAAAAGTAGATTGATTTCAGTAATTCCATTTAAAAAGTGAAACTTGTATATTATATTCATACATTACATACAAACTCATATATTTCAGATGTTTATTTTGTTTAATTTTGATGATTACAAATGACAACAAATGAAAATCTCAAATTCATCCTATCAGAAAATTAGAATATTGTGAAAAGGTTCAAAATTGATGGCCCCTGGTGCCACACTCTAATCAGCTAATTAACTCAAACCACCTGCAAAAGCCTTTAAATGGTCTTTCAGTCTAGTTCTATAGGCTACACAATCATGGGGAAGACTGCTGACTTGACAGTTGTCCAAAAGACGACCATCGACACCTTGCACAAGGAGGGCAAGACACAAAAGGTCATCGCTAAAGAGGCTGGCTGTTCACAGAGCTCAGTGTCCAAGCACATTAATAGAGAGGCGAAGGGAAGGAAAAGATGTGGTCGAAAAAAGTGTACAAGCAAGAGAGATAACCGCACCCTGGAGAGGATTGTGAAACAAAACCCATTCAAAAATGTGGGGGAGATTCACAAAGAGTGGACTGCAGCTGGAGTGAGTGCTTCAAGAACCACCACACACAGACGTATGAAAGACATGGGTTTCTGCTGTCGCATTCCTTGTGTCAAGCCACTCATGAACCACAGACAGCGTCAGAAGCGTCTTGCCTGGGCTAAAGAGAAACAGGACTGGACTGCTGGTGAGTGGTCCAAAGTCATGTTCTCTGATGAAAGTAAATTTTGCATTTCCTTTGGAAATCAAGGTCCCAGAGTCTGGAGGAAAAGAAGAGAGGCACTTCATCCACGTTGCTTGAAGTCCAGTGTAAAGTTTCCACAGTCAGTGATGGTTTGGGGTGCCATGTCATCTGCTGGTGTTGGTCCATTGTGTTTTCTGAGGTCCAGGGTCAACGCAGCCACATACCAGGAAGTTTTAGAGCACTTCATGCTTCCTGCAGCTGACCAACTTTTTGGAGATGCAGATTTCATTTTCCAACAGGACTTGGCACCTGCACACAGTGCCAAAGCTACCAGTACCTGGTTGAAGGACCATGGTATCCCTGTTCTTAATTGGCCAGCAAACTCTCCTGACCTTAACCCCATAGAAAATCTATGGGGTATTGTGAAGAAGAAGATGCAATACACCAGACCCAACAATTCAGAAGAGCTAAAAGCCACTATTAGAGCAACCTGGGCTATCATAACACCTGAGCAGTGCCACAGACTGATCGACTCCATGCCACGCCGCATTGCTGCAGTAATACAGGCCAAAGGAGGCCCAACTAAATACTGAGTGCTGTACATGCTCATACTTTTCATGTTCATACTTTTCAGTTGGCCAACATTTCTATAAATCCTTTGTTTTTATTGGTCTTCAGTAATATTCTAATTTTCTGTTATATGATGAATTTGAGATTTTCATTTGTTGTCATTTGTAATCATCAAAATTAAACAAAATAAACATCTGAAATATATGAGTTTGTATGTAATGTATGAATATAATATACAAGTTTCACTTTTTAAATGGAATTACTGAAATCAATCTATTTTTTCATGATATTCTAATTTTATGACCAGCACCTGTATATGAAGTCATATAAACCTATGTCAATATGGCAGGCTGTTTTGGCATTTATTCAAAGGCTTCTCCTCTCTGTTGTTCCATTCCTAGATCACTGAAATTGGATTCTTCATGGCCAACATCAAATGCCTAGTTGGAACTGTAATAATGTGTTTTCTAAATTACATTTGCAGCAGAAACTGAATTTCAGAGAATAAAAAAACAAACTTTTTGTTTGTAAGAATAAAGTTTCATATACCGAGAAATGTTTACACATTTTAAGTGGCCATTTTGACATTTAACAGCTTGACTGAATATGTATTTATGATATCTGAAATGCATTTCTTCATATTCAAAATAATACAAATTATGACTAGTGACAGTAGTAATATGGAGATCTGAAATTTATATTTAAACATCCTGAATACTTATTCTCGATCTAAAGAATGTCATTTTGTTTGAAATTTTTATTTTGACAAGGGAATAATGTATATCAGATATCAGAATTACCTTTTCAGATAACTAATAAGTATCTAAATGGCCTGCCATTGTATGCTTTAGTAGTATAGTATGTTTTAATCACGATAACATTACAAGGGAAAACTAGTTCACTGGTAGTATTGGATCAATGTCTTTGGGTGAAATCTCAAAGGAGAGAAGCGCACCTGTCAGCAGGTGAAGATGAAGGTATATAAAAGGTATAGGTATGTAAAAGTTGTTCAAACAGGTAGGACCTGGCCATCATGTCATGGGGTTCATAGGTCATGGCTTATCTCAATTTCTCTGATTTCAGGTTTAATAAACTTAGTTTTCAGTAAACCTGAAATGGGTAAAAGGTGTTCAATGAAATCCGTATAAACGCGCGTTGGGGAACAACCACAGTGTTAGTATTATTGGACTGTAGTACAGCAATAGCCACAATTTATAATATGTTTTAGTGTATTTGAGTCAATGGAAACCTGCGTCGCCCTCTTTAGTACAGCACTGGACTGGTTCAAATCCTTCTTGAAGGACAGGGACATTTTTGTGTTTGTATGTAACCTTAAATTAGAGATGCCATGAGAAACCACAACAACGTACACATTTTAGTATGATTTACAGGTTATGGCTCCAAATTGCCTTAAATGAAACTCTGAAAAGTGTGGCCCTTATTTGAATTGAATGCCTTAGCCCCATTTACACTACCTTTTTCAAACTGTGCTGAGTTCGGTCTGAGCACGGCAACCAAGATAACTGTTAAGAGTAAATGGCACGCAAAACTAAACCGGACCGTTACAGACACAAAAATTGGTACTAGTTCATCAGTAGGGCTCGGCACGGTTCAGTTCTGGCATGGGCCTCAGATAACAAATAGTGCATGAGCAGACTGTGTCATCCCTTTACAGTCAGGCTCCATAATCATGAAATTTCAGACATTCCTAAAATTGATTCGCTTCCCTAGCCACACGATTTCCAGTGACGATTCTGCTTAGCAGTGTGATGAACCTCAACGTCTGTCATTGATTCCTGCGTCTGTAAGCCCTGATTAGGCAATCATTTGTTGTATTTTTCCTCTTTCCAAAAGCTGACTCTGTCAAGTACATTGTAGTAAGTAAAAGTAAAAGTTTTGTGCACAGCTTTCAAGTTTCAGAGGACCTCTTGGCTGCTTCTCAGATTAATGCTCTTCTTATGTGACTTTGTTAATGGTACGTCTTGTCACAGTAGTTTTGCAGTTATACAGTACCATACTCGTTGCATTTTCTCAGTGATTTACAGAGCTTAGTTGGATTTTAAAAAGCATGGGACATTATTTTAGCACCTCACTCTGATTAAGACTCACCACAACCCTTTCCCTGAACTGCCTGCTGTGTTCCTTGATCTTTATGATGCTCTAAGTCTAGCAGATCTTGATTAATTGTTATTATACTTGTATAAGAGGCCACACTTATTTTTATAGTTGAACAAACTGCTGAAAGCTCTGAATCTGTGGGTTTTCATTATACTTGACAGTGTCTGATTTCAAACTCGTTTTCAACAGTGCTTTTTTGGAAGACATGTCTGATAAACATGTCCATTAATGTTCTCTGACAAACCTCTAGGTGTTCACCTAAGGTCAATGTAACATCCCCTCCTATTTCAATTATACCTGGGTTGGATTTTTCTATAACATAGCATACTTTAAAGTCTGAGGTTGCACTGTGACAAAATGAGAAAATGTTCAAGAGGTGGAACATTTTGTCAAGTGGAAGTAAATTAATATAGACTTATGTGACATTCAAAAAGAAAGGAGCCCTGTAGCTGTGTTTAGCTCTAGGCCGGTGATAGATCAGCAGGTTTCTAATCACAGGTTGTTACCCGACCTGTGTGTGTCCCCGTGTGGGCTCGCTGGTCTGTGTGTAAGTGTGTCTAATGACAGGTTCCAGCCCTGATGTGTCATTATCCAATTACAGTTTTCTCTCATCTCTACGGCAACGCCGTGCTCCCCGTAATTGGACGACTGCTCAAGAGAGCCCTGACCTCTCAGCAAGTGTCAGGCAAAGGGAAGCACACACTCACACGCCCACAAACAGGATGCCGGGAACGTTGGGTAATCCAGGATAAAACAGATGCTATCTGATGGAGGGATCAGATAAACCATGCAAAGACAAGTTTGAACTTCATTTTACATATTCCTCTTAGCACCCTCCACCCCTTTCTTCACCCATTTGTCCTCTAACTCTTCTGTCAATCTTTTTCTTCCTCTCCTGCCAATGCGATGCGTCTAAATGAACTTTAATGGGCCAAGTCGAAGAAAAGTTTTTGTGGTCTGCGGTTCTTCTTGAGGCTGTCTTCGTTTCTGTCTCTACATATTTTCATAAAAGCAACACATAACGGATTTCCCCTACTGTCCCTCCTTAGTAATTCAGATGGTTAGAAGGCTTCCCAGCCAGTCTCCTCCTTGTTTACATAAAGAAGTGCGTAGATTGCAAAACTCCATGGGGTTAAATATGATGCCAAGACAAAGACAGATGCTTATCATTATTGGGAACTCAATTATCAACTATAGCCACAATGAGAGAGATTATTAGGAACAAACAAGAGAGTGCCTGTTTAAAGCCTTTCCCTGTTGTTGCATCAGATGTCAGTCATTAGGAAATAATGTCATTTGAATCTAATTGACAAAGAAGTTAAGATTTAAGATAGAGGTTTTAAACACAACACTGATGAGATTTAAACGCCTCTTTGTCTTTTTGGAATGATGAATTAAATTCTGTGTGTTTATTCAGTGTATTTATTAAGAAAATTCGATCAGACCATACAGTCAGATTGGTTCAAAGTTTTCTATCTAAGGAAAATCAGCAGAGATATAAAAGGTAACTGTCAACCAGCTCCACAGGCGGCCCCGTCCTGGAAAGACACAGCCAGGCAGACAAGCTCCGAGCCAGCTCCCATGTCACAAATGAATGTAACCCACTCAAACGACAGAAACAATCCGAGAAACTTTTGACGATACCTATTCCAGTTAAATCATTTGAGATTTTTTCTTCTTAACATTTCAACCCAATGAAGCAGCTGGGTAATCGATAAAAGTATCGCAATTTGAAAACTTTGTGATATTTTCTATCTTCTTCAACAAAATAATGTCGCTATTTAGTTATTTTCCAAATGTCCAAAATTAAGCACGCACAGTGTTAGGTTGTATGTGCTTATTTTCTTTTGTGTGTGTATGTTTTGAGTTTCGGGAAGACATTATTAGACATAATTATTTTGGGAGCCACCTCCTATAATATATTTCTACAAACAGGAGGCAGCTGCAAGAAACACACGAGTAAAGCACTTTACATACACAAGGGCATGTGCAGCCTCTCGTTATGATGTCAGCCTGTTTTATAGCTTTGATAATTACAAACAAGACTCTAGAGAGGTGAGTTACTGTTAGTATACGTCTGTTTACTGCTCACAAGACTCCTGCCAGGGTAGATGCCTTAAGGACATCTCATCAGCTGACAACACTGTCTGTCCTTAATGTGTTGTACTATGAGAGATTACATTTTATTTTTTTGTGCATGTTATGTCAGTAGCACTATCTACTAAAAAAGTGTCACTTCAGCAGTAAGTCAATTTTATCGCAGTGCATAAAATTAGTCGTTGTATTACTATATGGATCTGTTTTTATGTTAGGATTTAGTTGAGCATCAAGCCAAATGGCAAGAGTACTACCTAAGGTAGCCAAGCTGATCACATCTGGCAACCTACTTTGCTTAGTATTAGGGGTCATCAGAGAGAACAGAGTGGATACAGCAGTACTTTTTTACTGGAGAGAAACACAAAAAGTAGGCAGAGTTATTGGCTCCTTCGGGGGCAAAGGAGAACAAAGAAGTACTCGGTCAGGAATACTTTTTATATATGATGAAAAAAGTGAGCTGGTAAAGTAAAGATAGGTACACGCTCAAAAGCAGAAGTGCTTGATTATGAGTACTTTCTATGGAACACGAAAAAAGAGTACATACAGCAAAGAGTTACGGCCAACATTCGCTACCATTATTTTATTCATTTGCTGTTGAGTTTTAACATGATACTTATATCAGTATGTCGTATTACTACACATTCACATAATTCCGATAACAGCTGGAAAAAAAAAAATATATATATATATACAAAGATAGATATAGTTATATGTAAATACACATATATATGTAGATATAGATATATACATATTCCAGCAATTGAAGATTGGAATTGGATTGAAAAATGCTCAAAATTTTTAGAAACCTCAATCAAATTGATTCTGGAAAATTGAATCGATATCCAGGCCCTTTCATGAAAAAGCCTCTTTTAGGCCTGAACCATGAAGGTCATCTTCCCTTACAGATCTCAAACACCCTTATGTATAAAATGTTTTTTTTTTTCAAAATCAGGACTGAATTTCCTATACCTTGAGTTAAAAAAAAATTACACATTTGTTTTTTGTGCCTTCCTTCATTTCTTCAAAAATACATTTTTAAGCAGGCATATGGGTTAGATACGTGAGGATTTATATATAATTGTAGAGTTTTAGATCAGACACAAGCAAGTTAATTTTTTTTGTCCATCTTTAAACTTAGCCTTAAATAATTAAGAGGCTAATAGCAGATTGCATGAGGACCAGTTTAATGTATGTTAGCAGCACTAACCATCCTTCAACACCTGTAAAATGGAAAGCGGTGAAAAAAAAGTTAAAAAGTGCTGTGATGAGATGAAAGCTAAGGAAAGGAGGATGGGAAAGGAAAGGGGTTTTACTACTCACAACAAATCACAGCTTGACATGCTCTGACAAAACCTCATAGTGGTGATACTGACACTATATCTGTGTGTGTTCCGCATGTTAGTCCCATGCAGGTTTGCTAAAGGTTGGAAAGTTCAGTGTTTGAGGTTCGACATGCCTCATTTAAACAAAATGTTCATGCTCACATGTGTGTATGTTACTCTCAGGCGTGTCATCATCCAGCTGGTAGGAGACAAAGAGAAAAATATTGTGGATGTGCATTTTTTTTTCCAGAAATGATGGCACAGCTCCAATCTCCTGCATCATTTCCTTTTATCAGCTCTCTCAAGTGATAAAAACCATTGGGCTGGCTTGGCTGAGTTTTATGGAGTTCTCACTCAACTTTCTTCTCTGACTCCTATTACCTTCAAAAATGATTTTTTTTTTTTTTTTTTACTTGTATAAGATTTCTTAAATGTATGATAAACCTTTCAAATTCCATAGTGGCTCTTGAATATCATGACAGGTAAAAACAAAGAACACTGAATCATGTGTAATTTTAAGTAGAAAAAAAATAAACCTGAGTGCTTAACTAGGGTCATATTGTAATGAAAATGATTTTAAAACTTCCAGGTACATTTAAGAAATTGTCGCATTTTATACCTCTCATCACATTAATACACGTTGGTCTTGGTCTTCTGTGATGTAGTAACAAACCAATACATTAAGGAAATATATCCTTCTGCACATTTAACACCAATTAACACAAAATTAAATCAGTCTGAGTTGGAGTAACAGTGTTACTGAAACCTTATGGGAGTCTGCGAAGACGGGAGGACGGCTTGAAAGAGGGACAAAACACAGCAGTTTCCAGGCCACAACGGAAATTTGATAGCTATGTTTTTATTGTTAAACTTTGTGTGGCTGCATTTTACACTGGAGTTAATAAATGATGCATAGAAAGACAGCTAATCATGTCATGTAAAGGTATTTGTTATTTAATTATTTTACATAATATTTTTTTGATTCACAAATTACTGTGCACCTTCATTTTTTATAGTCCCTTTTCCAAAACATTTATTTTGGTGAAAGTAACTATAAAGTGATCAGTAACTTATTACTTTACACAGATAGTAATAATGTAAAGAAACATGTTACTTTCTAACAGAGTTAACTTGTAAGATCAAATAGATTCAGTTTGGAAGACCTGTCAAACACTGACTACCACAGAAAAGATCCCAAACCCCTTTCATTTAACTACTGGTACACGTTACAATGGATGTTTCTCTACTTACAATGATTTATTCATTTTGGAACACCTAAAACAAAAGTTCTCTAAAGCCTTCCAATAAAGTAAAAAAACAAAACACAAAAACACTGCCACTCACTTAGTTTCCAAGTTTGAAGACATTTTGCTTCCCATCCAGGTATCTATTTCAATTCATAATGTCAGAAATAGTGTTGACATTTTGAATTAAAAAAGCTTCTTGGATGGAAAGCGAATCTTCAAACTTGGAAACTCAGTCCAGTGGATTGTTTTTTAACTTTTTTGGAATGACTATGACCTGAATGACTGAGAATCTTAACCAGCATATTCATTACAATCAAAATAGAAACCTGAAAGACAGAAGAGGAATTTGTATCAAACAAAAAGTAAAACAATTTCCTTTTTATATACATTAAGACACACACATTCACAGCAAAATAGGAAACGATGAATAATAGCAGGACATACGGCTAAGTAAAACAAATTGTGTTTAAAATTTGCTCTTATTTTATTTTACGCTGTGAAATGTCTTTTTCCCCCTTTATGTCCAAACTCTTTTGCGATTGCCAAGGCAGAAATAGACACAGACAGGTGATGCCTGAAGGTGATGACTGCTGCTAGTCAAGCAGAATGAATTGTCCTAATTGAACAGTGCAGTTGTGTATGTGGCTGTGTCTACACTATATTGCCAAAAGTATTTGCTCACCCATCCAAATTATTGGAATCAGGTGTTCCAATCACTTCCATGGCCACAGGTGTATAAATTCAAGCACCTAGGCATCTAGACTGTTTTTACAAACATTTGTGAAAGAATGGGTCGCTCTCAGGAGCTCAGTGAATTCCAGCGTGGAACTGTGATAGGATGCCACCTGTGCAACAAATCCAGTCGTGAAATTTCCTCGCTCCTAAATATTCCACAGTCAACTGGCAGCTGTATTATAAGAAAATGGAAGTGTTTGGGAACGACAGCAACTCAGCCACGAAGTGGTAGGCCACGTAAACTGACGGAGCGGGGTCAGCGGATGCTGACGCGCATAGTGCGAAGAGGTCGCCAACTTTCTGCAGAGTCAATCACTACAGACCTCCAAACTTCATGTAGCTCAAGAACAGTGCGCAGAGAGCTTCATGGAATGGGTTTCCATGGGCGAGCAGCTGCATCCAAGCCATACATCACCAAGTGCAATGCAAAGCGTCGGATGCGGTGGTGTAAAGCACGCCGCCACTGGACTCTAGAGCAGTGGAGACGCGTTCTCTGGAGTGACGAATCGCGCTTCTCCATCTGGCAATCTGATGGACGGGTCTGGGTTTGGCGGTTGCCAGGAGAACGGTACTTGTCTGACTGCATTGTGCCAAGTGTAAAGTTTGGTGGAGGGGGGATTATGGTGTGGGGTTGTTTTTCAGGAGCTGGGCTTGGCCCCTTAGTTCCAGTGAAAGGAACTCTGAATGCTTCAGCATACCAAGACATTTTGGACAATTCCATGCTCCCAACTTTGTGGGAACAGTTTGGAGCTGGCCCCTTCCTCTTCCAACATGACTGTGCACCAGTGCACAAAGCAAGGTCCATAAAGACATGGATGACAGAGTCTGGTGTGGATGAACTTGACTGGCCTGCACAGAGTCCTGACCTCAACCCGATAGAACACCTTTGGGATGAATTAGAGCGGAGACTGAGAGCCAGGCCTTCTCGTCCAACATCAGTGTGCGACCTCACAAATGCGCTTCTGGAAGAATGGTCAAAAATTCCCATAAACACACTCCTAAACCTTGTGGACAGCCTTCCCAGAAGAGTTGAAGCTGTTCTAGCTGCAAAGGGTGGACCGACGTCATATTGAACCCTATGGATTAGGAACGGGATGTCACTTAAGCTCATATGTGAGTCAAGGCAGGTGAGCAAATACTTTTGGCAATATAGTGTATGTGTATAACGGCGCTGCATATGGTAGTCATTTCCACAGT
This sequence comes from Cyprinodon tularosa, assembly GCF_016077235.1. Classification (NCBI taxonomy): domain Eukaryota; kingdom Metazoa; phylum Chordata; class Actinopteri; order Cyprinodontiformes; family Cyprinodontidae; genus Cyprinodon; species Cyprinodon tularosa. The sequence continues at coordinate 256,689 of NW_024039028.1, read as the reverse complement.
AGTAATTGTGTTATGGGAGCTTGTAGGTCAAGGTTAAATGGCATGTAAAGATTAAAAAAGAGCACAAGGACAGGGTTTACACATTTTTTTCTTACCTTTAATGTTTTACAATGTATATTTATCATAAAAAATTTTGCTTTGTACTGCATATCATTATATCATGAGTCAAATAATGTTTGCAACATTTGTTTTCTAAAATATTCTTCTGTAAATCTACACTTTAGAAAAAGTAAAAAAAAAAAAAAAAAAAAAAAAAAAAAACAGAAAAAGTGCTGGTAATTTTCTGCCTTTTAGTCTAAAATGTTGCCCATTGTCATGAGTGGAGTTGTCAGAACTTTCTTACCTAATCGGCCCTAATAAATACAGTTGAAGATCCATAAAAACAAATCATGGAAAATTCCTTCACATAAATACAATACCTTATGCTGTGTATTTACAGACATGTCTTACAGTTTAGGGATCCAGACACTGACATAGGGATTATTGAATTAGCACTCTGAAAACACTCTCTATCATGTGTTTTTTTTTTCTTTTTAAATGTATTAAGTACTAAAACTATTGGCATCAGGCAAATCCAAATAAAATGATTTTACATATGTCCATTTATATTATAGTTGATCAGAGTGTCAAGAAACATACTATTTATCTCCCTGCAACTGTCAGTAGAAGTGACAAAGAGGCTATTTAAAGTCTGTCAGTATGTCTTTCAATCATTTAAATATATTTGTAGACACACACATGTTATGTCCTGCTATCCTTATGAGGACTCTGCATTGATTTCCAACCATTTTGCATTACCCTAACCATTAATAGCATATACCTAACCCCAGGCCTAATCACTACTATGACATAGGTAACCGTTAATCTAAGCTAAACACACACTACAGCATTTATCAAGAAATAATGACTGTTAGGTTCACTTGTCTCTACAACTTCTCCATAAGTTTGATTCCGTATGCATGGTTGTTATTTTTCCTGTATATCTCTGTAAAGCCTGACGGACTGCCAACCTTTCCAGGATGTACCCGACATCTCTCCTATTGACAGCTGGAGCTTGACTCCAGGCCTCCATGACCCTGCAGGAATAAGCAGGACTGATAATGGATATTAGGTTTTTAGAAAGTTAGGTGAGAACATACAACTGTATTGCTATGTTTTCCATTTTTGCTGATTTATTTTTACTAAATTACAGAAGGTATTCTAGTGATAACAACCTGCACTGTGAAAGTCCTGCAATGTGTTGTGAATATTTTTTTTAACCTATAAACTTCTGCCTTTAAAGGTATAATGGAGGATTTTCACTCATTTTTGAAAAGGTCCACCCTCTCCACAAAAAAAAAAAAAAAAAAAAAAAAAATCAGAGAGGGAACGCTTATTAAACACCTGTGAGAGCATGCATGAGCCAAGCACGACCTTAGGTAAACATATCACCAGAATGATTGACAATTAGGAGGACCACTTCTTTTGATGATCCACCTGGAAAAAGAATATCCTTTAACTGTTGTAGGATTTCTGTTAATCTCTTTCAGCAGTCACTTTTCCTACTAAACTGTACCATCTGAATGCCTGTTGAAGAGGCCTCCACTCTCTTATTCACAACTCACCAACACAAATCCTGTGGTATGAGCACGCTTAATGCGAATGTGTTTATGGTGATTGATATGCATTAATGATGCAAGGCGACCGCCCATTAAAAGCTGGAAAACTGTACTCAGATCTGCCATGAGCTCAGGACTTACTACTATTCAGAAAGTTTCTGCTGCTGGCAAAAACACAAGGGACTGCAGTGGCAGATGTTAGAGAAAACTGTGTGTGTGAGAGTGTGTGTGTGTGAACTATCAGTAGCAGGTGGTAAGTTTATTTCACCCTAACCCCCCAGCCCCTAGCCAAACCTCACGGTCATGGGGGATTTTACTGCAATCTAAGGCTCAGCTGCTTCTGCGCTGGAGATTCATTTACAATAGTGTTTACAGGAAAACTTAAAAGCTCCTGGACAGATTGGTTCATTCAAATCTACTGGATAGATTCATGCAAGGAGATTTCCACATTAATGGTGATATCAAATGAAACCTGGACAAATCCAAGTGGCTGATTGTTTTTGTGCAACTTAAAAGAAAACTAACTCATCCGTACTGATCTACTGTAGCCAGGTAGCCTCAAACAATATATCTTATTTGAATTCAAGTCATACTATCTTTATTTTGCCTCTTCACATGGAAATGGAGCTAATTAAAACTAGTGGCTAATCTTTTTGGGAGCAAACAGTGAGGAGTGTTGGTACAGTTTTAGTATCAGGTTTCTAGCTGAGTGCTCCAGTTGGCCACGTTTGATCAACTTAACACAAACTGGGGTCCAGCGGCTCACAAAGGACAAGATATTTGTTACTGGGCTCACTGTTTGCAAAAGAAAGGTTGAAGGATGGGAAAATCGAGATCATTATTAAATTCCCTTTTCCTGAGGTCAGTGACGACGAGGCTTTTAGAGAGCACTGGAATCATTGGGCTGCAACACCCAGGCTAATTGCTTAACGACATCTGATGTCAAAACATGCCCCGTTCACTTAGCGCCAACATCATTCTTCTTCTGTGGTGCTGTGCTCTTTTGGTTTTCTATTTAAACTGTTGCATTCTTTCCCTTTTTTATGCATTTTCTTAAACCTGGTTTACATCACACAAAGTATTAGAATACCAGAATTACCTGTGGTAGTTTTGTAGCGCAGGCCAAAAATTTCTAGTTTTTGTCACTAAAAATTTTTTTATGAATAGGTTGCATTAAAAAAATTGCAGAGCATCCTGAATTAATTTTCTGTGGTCCACAAGAAGTGAATAATTTGTTATTTTTTGCGTTTCATTGAGAACAAAGTTCTTTCTAGACACGAAATTTCCTTTTTTTCCTTTAGATTTCCAATGCACAACTCAATTCAAATGTGTAAAATTTCCTAAGTGAAGTAAACATTGTGTGCCTATTCCTTCAATACATAAAAAAGTGTCTGCCAGGGAGCTGTGTACAACAATCCTACAATCATTTTTTGTTTACCAATAATAGTTACAGTCATATTTTAATCTAAATGACTCAATAACAATAAAATTCAGATAAGCGCTGAAAAATATTGATCAAATTTTGCCAGAACGAATGGATCCATTTCATGAAAAAGAAAGTAGCTGAACAGTAAAGTGTTGGCGGGTTGTAATTAAAACCTCTCCCGGTTCTATATCTTACAGACCACCATGTCTGACAACTTGACCCTCTGTCTCTCTGTCTGGCTGCATCCAGTTACTGAAGAACCCCGCACCAAAAATAACAACACGTCCAACCTCTCGTTGCTGCTTTCTCACATTGCCCATAAGCTTCACAGCTCTCCGTTGTGCCGATACTACAACACAAATGCACAACGAAAGCTAGATTAAAAGTGTTCATCAGGGGTCTGTTTCCTAACTCTATCATTTTCTCTTTATATTCACTAGAAACTCGCAAGAGACTGAACTTGGATCTTTTTTCCTGGAAGCGATTGTCTCCTTAATCAAAAATTCAGTGAACCGTGTTCAAAATATTGAGGCCCCTCATGTTGGTTGTCCTCCCCCAACTGGATACCCTAATTCCTAACCCTGCCTTACACCCTAGGGGGACAACAGCAGTGACCCATATGTGGCATGAAAGATCAGAGATACATCTGAACCCCTACGAGCAACGTACCTCCACCCCCCCACACACAGGCACATGAAAACCCACATTTTCAACCCCAAGGAAAAAAGCTCTACACGTATTCATCCTGTGGAGCTCATTCATTCAGCTACGCACACCCTCACACACATGTCGGGACAGACGACAGAGAACAGAGTAATGGACTTAGAGCAGTAGAGCTTCATGTGTGTTATAATCTTGTCATGATACTGTCCTAATCCTTCCCTAATCCACTTCTCCACTGGAAAAATTAAAATGGGATTACTCTTGTCTCTGTCTCCATTACACAAGCATCTTTTCTTGCGGTGTGTGTGTGTGCATATGTGTGTGTTGCCCTATGAGGTATTGCAGCATTCCCAGGAATGTCAGCTATCGTCATGCTTAGAGTTTTTTTCCGCTGATCCCAGGGCTCTGGTTTTTTCTTGGGCCGTATGACTATGTGAGCTTCTGTAAGCTTCTATTAAATGTCTTGTAGGCTCAAAAGCAAATCCCTACAAAAAAAGCATAATCAGATTTTACTATGAAGGGTAAACGCAAGTTTAGGTTCTAGCATGAAATGGTTTTTGTAAAGATTATGATTAATCTTCTACAGATTAACAGAACTCAATAAATTGACAGATGTATTATCCTATTTATGAGTCTTGGTTTGTGTTTATTAGCTGATTGTTTGTGTACAAATACTTTCATGCAGTGGAAATAACGTGTTTTCTTTCTTGCGGCACCACAGGGAGAGCAATAATGGAGAAGTTCGTCCAAACACACACATTGGGATGGAGCAGATGGTCGCTGTGTGTGTGTTTGTTTGCGCTCAAATGATCATTTATATGCATAGTGAAAAATTAACATACTAACAAGCTGGCTTTGCATATGTGTGTGAGTGTGTCAATCTCTGATTACCGCTGTGGTCACACTCTGTTTGTGTGTTTCTTTGTGGGCAGATATGAAATGGTTTGATTTACCATGAAAAGCCTTTATTTCTACTTCTACTTTGTTAGCAATTGGAATTTTTGAAGCTGAAAGTAGTTTAGAGCTGTTGGAGTAAGTGGCCTCAGATATCAGTGTTTTACCTGCTGCTGGCCCTCAGATTTTGCTTTCTGTGGTGGAAATTTAAAATCTAGTGGCTGTGTATATTGTCTTGATAAATCTTTCCTGATCCATTTGCAGTCAAACTGGAGTCCGTTTTCCTAATAGTCCTACATTGTGCAAACTTTGTAATTCATTCTTTCTTCAATGATTTTGACTCTTTAGCCTCCTATTGTTTTGTCGTAGGTTTTTTCAGGACTTTCTGTTAGACTTTCATCTTGATTGTGTTTTTTGTTGTTTTCTTTTCAATGGAGGAAATATCAGTTTCAACAAATAAGATCTTTGCAGGAGTTATCACAAATAGGCAAGAAAGGATTGCTTTGAGTCATTGAGGAGGACAAATAAAAAGAAGAAAATGAAGTGTAGTGGCCTGCACAGTGATGGAGATTGAAACAGAAGACAGAAGGGGGAAAAAAATGAGGAAACCGTAACACATTGCTTTGGCAGCTTAAAAAGGCTGCTGTGACTTTTATATTCTCACAGTAAAGACGGTCTTAAAAGACACTGAAATGAGCAAAGCTTTGAGTGTGTGTAAGGGTATGCGTGGTGCATGTGTTGCTGTGTGTTTAGTTGCCCTCAAGGTTTTGGCCACTAATGGACAGCAAAAGTCTTTGTTCTCGTGCAACATGATTTTTGAGTAATGGTGGATGCACTCAGGAAAAAACATATTATTCATCATTTGTGAATAACTGATGTCTTGCATCTTTTGCTGCTCACTTCCTCAGCATCATGAGTGTGTGTGTGTCTCGCCATGTATTTGCTATCTTATGGGGACAGCGTAAAACCAATTTCCTATTAGTATGCTATGCTGTGGGAACTTACAGGTACTGTTTGGGACTAGTCAACTGGATTCCCATCATGAAAAATTCTTCTCTAGGGTTTGGGTTTAGTTTTTGTGCTAAGGTGTGAATTGAGTTTAGGTTTTAGTTGGGTATATGTTATTAATTGTTAGGGTTAGGGTACTGGCCTGGGTTAGGGCAGAGACAAGAGTATGAAATAAATGGATGTCAATGGAAAGTCCTGAAAAGGATAGCAGGCAAATCATATGTGTGTGTGTGTGTGTTTAGGAACCAGGTTGCATTTTTGTGCATTCCCTTCTGGTGGGAGATTGCAAATGCTCCAAGTCACATTCTTGCAGGTCATTGGCTAACTGTTGCCCCGGGAGACGACTCAGCCGGCCGTGATTGGCAGTGGATCCTAACCCACTCTGACAGCTTGTTAGTGCAATCTGATTGGTCAATTAGTAACATCTCTTACTCTGAAATCCCTACACAGAGAGAGAGGAGGGAAAGTCTTGATATCAGTTTCTTTTCTATAAAATGAGGGAAACGGCTGTGCAAAAGACACTGTTTTTCCTGAGTGAGGCTGGGTGTGCAGGAAAGGGCATGTCCTTTAAAATAATGGAAAGATGACTTAAAGGAGTACAAGGAAAACAGCAGACCTTTTCCTGTTCAGTATTTCTATAAATTATAGATATGTTCTGGAGGAAAGGATTTATTAAATGTTAAATGATATTGATCCAAGAAATCGCTTTGTCCATTGGAGAAAATAATCCTGATTTGTTAGAATTCAATCAATCTTACTGTTAATAATGATTTGATTTTACCTTTTAGAGTACAGTACCTTGATCATTTTGTGACACACCTTGAACTTGTTAAATATTAACATCATAATGACCACAAAAATATTAAGAGATTTTGTTTACATTCAGTTAACTCATCATCATCATATCTTAATCCTTTGACGAGCTATCTCGTTGGCCTCCTGGATATCCTTGTCACAGCAGGTTGGGGCAAGTTTGCATTCATGCAGAAAGTGCTCAATGGTCTGGGGATCTACTCCGCAGTGTGATTGACCTGCAAAAAAGTGTTTCTTCTTTTTTCTTTTTGATCAAAGGGATAGGATGCATGATTATTCAGCACCATATAATCAGTTGTTTTAACAGAACCCTTTATTGGAAAAAAGCTGCTAGTTTGTATCAGATTTAAGTTTTTTTTCTTCAATTTTCTTTACAAAATAGTTCAAGCTCAGTCACATTGGATAGAGAATGTCATGGAAGATACATTTTCAATTGTTGTACTTATTCTCAAATAGTATGTATGGCTTTTTCGGGCCATTCTGACATACATATATGCTGGGTTCAAACCATTCCATTGTATCTCTGGCTATATTTTAAGAGTTACAGAAAGCATCTGTCCTAATTTTAAGATCTTTTGTGCCTTTTGGATTTTTTTGCTTTCTTTTCAACTTGTCTTGTATTTTTCCTCATGCATTTTCCCATCCACTCTCCAATGTCTCTATCCTCACTAAGGTTAAGCATCATCAGAGCATGAAGCTACTGTACCAGAACTATGTTTTATTACGGTGCTCACTTGTAAGCAGAAAAAATGTGATTTCGATCTCACTTTACAGAACACCATCTCAGACACGTCTGCTGTGTCTTTAATGGGTTGAAGGAAAGTGCAAACGGGATTTACCAGAGGCTTCTTTCATGTAGATCTAGGATGAAAAAGAAAATATTTAACCTAAAAGCAAAGAATGCAACCTGAAAACAAAATCCCAATAAATCACAAAAAACTGAAATACTTTGTTAAATAAAGATGTATTGTTTTTGTTTTTGTTCCCCTTTTGTTTCTCATTTTTTCAAAGGTTGAAATCTTTCCGATCTCAGGGCTGCTCCAAGAGCAAATCAGTAATCTGGACCTTAAATAACTGGAAATGATCAAATTCATCTCCTAAAAAGGAAAACAAGCCAGTGATTTTCGTAGTATAAGTTTAAAACAAAGCATAACTTCCATAGAAAAGTCTTTCTTTCAGCTTCTATTTGTTGCTTGTTCTCCATCTTGTCTTGCAGACTTTTTTTTTTCAGGCAGCTGAGCGGAAATGGGCATTGCTGTGTTCATGTCGTGCGGTGCTGCTTATAATACAGTTTTGTTTATACGAACGGCAGCCATGAACAACTTAATGAACTTGTTTAGCTCACAAGACGGCTGGGTAAGACTGTGTCAACACACTGATTAATAAAGTTATGTTATCACAGCAGCAGGACGCCTGCACAGCACGGTGCTGTTAGAGGCATCTCATGCTGTGTGTGAGTTAATAAACTTATGTGTCCTTTGACTGCATGCAATACAGCTGCCAGAACTGTGTGATGGTTGCATTACAGGAGGCATTTTGATTTGTCAGGGCAATGGGCTCGAACCAAATGCCTCTCAGTGTGATCAAGGAAGCCATAGCAAACATGGGAAGATTCTTCCTGGCTCTGGGGTTGCGTATTGGTGTATTTTATCAATCGGGTCTTCTCATAAAGGGGAAATAGAGAAACTGCAAAGAGGAAGGTGTTAACAGAGGTAACATGGGCTCTACGAATACATTGAAACAGAAATAAAGATGTTCGGTATGCGGCTTCTGTGTCAGGTGAAGCCAAGAAGATTTGACACCTCGTCAGAAAGTCTCAGAAAGCAGGCAGGAGATCTCACTATGCGACACCGTGCTTTTTTTAGAGGACAGGGAAGGGGAGAAAGCTCCAAATGGACCACCCCTATACCTCAGAGACCCTCTGACACTGTGTTAGAGTGATTTAAACATGCATTTGAATTGAAGTTAAGACTTGAGATTGGCTAAAATGAACCTTTTTCATTTGGAGCTCCCTGACTATAAATGAGAATGAAAGGCACTGTTAGTTTGTGCCCTAACTTCCTTTAATGTCCTTTATTTGAATGCTGTGAAAAATAAAAATATAGAATTCAATGTTAAAATTGTTAGAAAACAACTTGCTGACATAATAGTAAGTAAAATCCAAGGATTTTACAAAAGCATGGTTTGTTATATTGAAAAAGCTTAATTAATGTGAAGGCCAAAATATTGTCTTTGTTTTTAAAACCTCTGATTGCTATGAAAGGAGACATTTTTTAAAGGAAACCTTTTTTCCTCTCATTTTAGAGTTGGTCAGTGTTTGTTCCTTTTCTATTATTTGACTTTTTGTTTTGGTCATGTTCTTTAAATCCCATTTAGATTTCTTATCTATACAGAACGATTTATCATGTTTTCTGTTTCCAGCAAAACGTTTCAGGGGACCACACTTTTGTCAAAATATTCCTAGAGGATTTCAACATCGACACATCCTATAATTTCATAACAGACAAGGGTTATAAATCTTTTTAAAACAAAACACCTTTTGTTTTGTTTTAAGAGGCTTCCTGTTGATACTTGCAGCATTTTTCTTCTTGCCTATCATGATCAGTGCAATAGTCAGGCTCTGTTTTAAGCTTACAGATGTTTGAATAACACACATAAAGAGGAAACCAAATTAATGTTCTTTCAAGTTAAAGAAAATAACTAAAAAAATTTGCATAAATTATATAGTGAATATTTTTAAATAAAATATTTAGATGCCAACAAAGGATCAGATTAGTCCGAGTTGTCATAGTTTACACAGTTCTACTCACATTTGCGTCCTATGAGTTTTTAAGTAGAATTTACCTTAGCATTATTTATTGACCTGGTAGATTTTGGTTCAAAGCCATCTTTAATGTGATTGCCATTTTTTCTGTAATGTAGTAATGGTCACCTTTTGGGGTATCCAGGCCAGAGTAGTGGTTTAAATCTGAAAGAGGATCTATAGAAGGAGCCAGTATTTAGTAGAGAAGTTTTACAAACCGTGAAGACTTGCAGTTTAAGACCAATGAAAGTTATGAAAACAGCAGTCAAAGCATATGGAAAGATGGTCAGTGATCATTAAAAAGGCTTGATAGCTGCAATGCAAATAAAAATGTTTCAATAAATGATTAAAAGCGGGATTAATATATATTTTCATAAAATGTAATAAAAACAAAAAACAATACTCATTTTACATTGTTTTTTGTTGTTGTTGTTTTTGTTTTGTTTTGAAGAGATGCCTGTCTCATAGACATCTGTGTTACATAAAAACAATTAAATCTGCCAGGAGTAATAATTTGGTGCTTAGCTGTACATATCTGTGCCTATACAGCTGAATTTAATCATGAGTATAAATAGTTTTGACTGCATGATAAATGGGATTTAGAAAATAAAAATGTCACACAGTGTTTGGCTCAACCGTTTTTTTTTTTTTTTTTTTTTTGTGTTTTAGTGTGGTTATTGTCTGGTTGTGTATGCACCGCCATGCACACCCTGATCAGTATGAGCATGTAAATGGGGCTGAATAGGGCTCTACAGGAATACCAGCCCGTCTAAGGAAGATGAATGTGCTGATATGACAGTGATACATGGAGATGTTTACAGTAAAACCAGGAGAGGAAAGAGGAAATCTGACCTCAACAGTATTAAAAGAAAGAAGGGTGAACAAAGCAGGAGCTAGAGCCAGTAGGATGTTTTTTCTCCACTCTGCTGACCATAAAACAAATCAAAATAAACAAATAAAAGAAGACAGTTGATCCGTCTCATTGTGTTTAGAGACGCTGCTCTCAGTCTGCGTTGTGTCGGCGGAGGGACCGTCATGTGAACTGACATGATTGGCTCACGTTTGCTGCTTGTTTGAACAGCCAGCATGCCCCCGCCCCCTAAAACACACATTCACAAACACCCAGAGATGTATAGACACATGAAGTTGGCTCTTCCCAACCCATTAACACAAACATTTCTTACAATGTCTTTGAATTACAACACGCCAAGGCTGCCTCATACAAAGCAAAGCTCAGTCTGTTCACTCAGCACACACATGAATGGAAAACAGGAAACAGGAGTAAACACGGACAAAAGAAAAATAAGGCCATTTCCTTCAGTAGCATTATGGTCTCCATTAGATTACCTTGGCTTATAATTGGGCTCCTTCACTCTAGGAATCCTACCAGTAAGTTTAGATTTTTGGAATTAATCTTACAGCAGAAAACTATTGTGTGCAGCTTTTTATACCCAAAATAAAACTACTGGCTGGCTTTAGGAGACATAACACTGGTGCTTGTGATTTGTTGTAACTTTGTGGGAAAGTAGACTGTGAGTGGGATAAACCCTTATGCCAGCTCCTGAGAACGTGTGTGGTTATGTGTGTAGAAGTGCATGTGTGTGAGCTGATGGATGAACTTGCAGTCTGGTAAGGAGGGACATTCCCCTCTCTGTTCTTGCTTTGTGCCATGGAAACCAGACAGGAGGGCTATGGTGGCCCACAGGAGCCAAATGAGGCGGCAATAATGCAGCGCTTAACCCCACATTGAAAAATGACTTTATTCTCTCGTCAATGGAGCAGTTCCTAACGCCCCGCCACGCTTATGCATGCATGTACACACACACACACACACACACACACCGGTGCGTACACACACTCGCACATGAGTAATTGAAATGTGCTGTGGGAGTTTCCCTGTGGTTGAGGTGTGATACAGTTAACAATTATGCATTTCTGATGCACATTTCCACACACAGAAGCTCAGTCTCAGTTTCATACACAGCATGATTCTTGCCTGTTTAACTTCGTACAGTAAAAATATGCATGTACTCATGTGCCTTTTTGCAGTCAGACGTTTGTTTGTGTAACTTTTATGAAATATGAGAGGCCGTTGGTTTCCTGTAATATGCTCTCTCCACCCTGTCTATATCTATTAATATATTTTAAACCCACTGTAAAAGGACATACAACCTTTCTTGTTTGCTATCTGAGTTTAAGTTGGACTAAATCTTTGATTTAGGTCAGTAAAGATTGCTAAAGTTATGCTGTATTGCATAAATGCCTAAAATAGATGAGATGCATTTTAAATTTTTTATTTTTTTTTTGTTGTCAGTTTTTTTTTTTACTAAAAAATAATAATAAACTTTATTGGGGAATATCAAAGTAAAGATGGATTTACAAAAAAAAAAGGATCAAGCTGCACTTTTTTGGATTTGTATTTCCTCCCTTTATTGCTTTGCAGTTCACTTTTTAATTGTGCTCCACTTCATGTTATCCCACCTATAATAGTTTTTAGGTGTAACGCGACAAAATCTTAAATATCTAAAAGACATGGAAGTGTTTAAAGATACTGATCCAAAGCATCTGTTTGTGTGTCAAACATCTGCAAGCTTTTTCAAAACCCTCTTTCTTTCTGTTTCCAGGGGCTCTGTGTTCACTTAGCGCATGTATTGTATGCCACTCTTCCATTAGTGTGTGTGTGTGTGTGTGTGTGTGTGTGTGTGTGTGTGTGTGTGTGTGTGTGTGTGTGTGTGTGTGTGTGTGTGTGTGTGTGTGTGTGAGAGAGAGAGACGAGATAAAAAGGAAAAGCGCTAGACATTTACGGTGTACTGTAATGTCATCATAAGTTGAGCCCTGAGGGAAGCTAAGAGCTTTTAGAGAGACACCAAAAGACACTGATGACAGAACGGTAGCCAGGCGTGACCGACAAGACAGACAGGCAAGAAAATGAAGTGAATTGAAGAAGAGACAGAAAGAAAAGAGAGACTGCAGACAGAAAAAAAAAGAAAAGAAAACATTTTATATAGAAGAAAATGCCCTTTCATTTCTATCAACTCTGAATTGTAAGCTTAACAATTAGGGATCTCCCTTCTTTCCTGCTATGTATTTATGTGTAATTACTAGTGTCTCAAAGAGACCACTTAGTATCTCCAAATTAACCTTAAAAGAAGGTGTTTTTATCTAAAAAGTTTTTTTTTTTTAAGTCCGGTGATTATATTTGTGTGTCAAGCTTGCCTTTAGGCTTTTAGGTTCAGCCTTTAGGCTTTATGTGTCTATTGGTGTTTGTGATTGTGTATACTTGCCTTGGGCTACATTTCTTTATGCTTTCTCCTCTAAGGGCTCGTATTGAAAGCCTGCTGAAATTGTAGCCTAAAGATATGAATGCTTGTATGCACCAGAGATTGAGAGAGAGTTGAAGATGTGAGAGATGCACAAAAAAAGAAAAAGAAAAGCTTAGAGTAAGTAAAAAAAAAAAAGTCAAACATAAGGAACTGCTTTTAAATGACTTTTTTAATCTGGGAAAAAATGTCAACCGTTTTAACAATTTTTATCATTCTGAAACAATCAGTTGGTTGCAATGAAATTATACAAGACTTTCTGCCACAAAAGCGTATTAATTTTCAAGGAGCAGAGGTAACATTACACCATGTGTTTACACAAGAGTTTGAAAGAAATAGAGCCAAATAACTCAGAAAATGATTCAAGAATCTTAGTCAAAGTTATAAACACATAATGGGGATTTTGTTTTCCAATTTTTTATAATTGTATTCTCAGGTAACAGTTTAATACAGTTAGCAACAATCAATGTCAAAGTTACCTCTCTCTATGCATTTGCCAGGTTTTAAAAGTGTCTTAAATGCCTGTGTAATTTCTAAGTCATCTGGGTCATGGCAACCACAAACTGGCTTAAATTGGAAGGCAACCAGATTGTCGCTATGTTTTTTGAAGACGTTTCGCCACCTCTCCAGGAAGCTTTCTCAATTCTGGAGAGGAGGCGAAACGTCTTCAAATCTTGGAAACCAAGTCCAGTGGATATTTTTTGAATTTTTACGGAATGACTATGACCTGGATGACTGAGAATCTTCATCAGCATAGACACCTATCTGGGAGTCTTTGTCAATTATTTTGGTTCGCACCAGAGAAATCACTAGTGAAGCGCTGATGTATTTCAGCACCATGGAGGATCATCCTCCTGCAAACATTCCAACTCAGATGCAAAGGTGGCTATTTTATTTGCATCTGACTTACTAATTTTGTTCCAGAGATATTGAAGATTATTTTTTAGATCATCCTGAGGTCACCATCCCCTCATTAAGCTCCAAATTGAATCTTAATTATCTACCTTTTCAGTGCTACTTGATTTGTGTAGGTTAAATTGTCTTTTCTATTGATTTGAATTTTAAAGGAATAGTACACCCAAAACATGATTAGCCTTCATTTTCTACTCACCCCCATGCTGAACAACACTCTGGAGTACTTTTTTGATATCTCAAATGCATCTGGAGATCTGGGAGGCTTCTTGCTGTCTTCTGACATTCAAATAATGGAGGTCTATGGTGTCCGAGACAGAAAGGTCCATAAAAGTCCACAAAAAAACGTGTCAATATTCCTCCATACTGCTCGTCCAATGTATTCCAAGTGTCCTGAGTGGGTAGCATCCAGAATTTACTCGAAACAAAGTCATTTAGAATGTTTTTAGAGCATAAAGAGTAGTGTATAGGATTTCCTGAAAGCGCGCACATGCGCGTTCATGACGCTACGGAAGCCGGCACACCAAACCAGATGAAAGTGCGCATTCAGCGTCTGCTCTGCCAATAATGCAAGCGTAGAAGAAGAAATGTGCTGTTTACCTGTGCAAAGAAAGAAACAACGAAAGAAAAATGTCTGAGGACTTCAGTGTTGAGGAAGAGCATGAGTTCTTTGCTGAGCTGAATGCGCACTTTCGTCTGGGTTGGTCTGCCGCGGTTTCCATAGCATCGTGAACCCGCTTTCAGGAAATCCTATACACTACTGTTTATGCTCTAAAAACATTCTAAATGACTTCGTTTCGAGTAAATTCTGGATGCTACCCACTCAGGACACTTGGAATACATCGGACGAGCAGTATGGAGGAATATTGAAACGTTTTTTATGGACTTTTATGGACCTCTCTGCCTCGGGCGCCATAGACCTCCATTATTTGAATGTCAGCAGACAGCAAGAAGCCTCCCAGATCTCCAGATGCATTTGAGATATCAAAAAAGTACTCCAGAGTGTTGTTCAGCATGGGGGTGAGTAGAAAATGAAGGCTAATCATGTTTTGGGTGTACTATTCCTTTAAGATGGTATAATTCTTAATTTTGACAGACATCACCATCCCAGCAGATTTTAGTCCTGCGCTTGTTACAGGATATACAGTAAAGTTATTGGATAACATAACAGGTTGTTCCTGTGCGGTATTTAATGTAACAGTCGGCATGTTTATCTTATTTAGTGGCTGGAATGATTGTTTAATATTTAGTAGTTTATCAACCTCCCATATCCTTCAGTTTGGTCCTGGTGTTAGCCCTGGCAGCCCATTAGCAGTTCCTGTCAAGGTCTCGCTGTCAGCGTTTTACAATAAAAGCTCAAGTTAAACCTCAAGGAGTGCTACTAAATTGTTATATCTGCAAAACTTCTGAACTGGCTTGGAGAGACCTTCAGTTTTTGGAAAGGCCCCAAACGTACTGTAAAAAGGGTGTGCTTTGGTTAATCCAAAGTTGCGTCTGGATGAAGGTCGAATTTTACCTCCTTGTAATTCTACCCATGCAAGGAGCACCGCTGCCACAGAGTGGGCAGTGACAGACTGGGATCTGTGCTGGAGGTAAGGGAGGATGACTAGTCCTTCTAGGGCTAAATTAAAAACTCTACAAAGCAGTCCTTCTTTCTACCTTTGCTAACATTATTTCCTCTATATTCCATTTTAACTCGAAATTTTTTTTTGCCTTGGCTGCACTTCTTTAAGGTATGTCACAACTACAACCAGTCCCTGATTGTACTCAAAATTGTAAGAAATAACAACCTAAAGTTAGAAATCTCTACATACATAGAGAGGCATTAAAACATACAAAGAAAAAACAAAATGATTCACATCAAATTAACTTTTTTCATAAATATGAGACATTTTTGGATGTGAGAAAGTATATAATAAGAGGAACAAAGAAACATTGAAATAAGTAGGTAAAAGATTTTTGTAAGGATGTTTCTGAGAGCATCTTTGAGCGTGACTCCAGACACCAGGGCTGAAGAAAAGATGGAAGTTACAGGCCGATAAGTTAACCTGCATACCTGTTAACAATAACTCAGTAGGACTCCTTCAGTCCCCAGCCTGTCTCAAGTACTCCTTGTCACTCTTTAGAGTGTTCTCTTTCTGCTCAGGCAGTTTGCTCCAATTCCTTCTGTATGGCCTCACCAGGCCCTCCTTAGATCCCTGTGGTAAAAAAAAAAAGACAAAGGTTTCACAACATCAATATCTCCACTCATCTACTCCCAGGACTGGAGACATGAAGTAAAACCAGTGTGGTTAAAATTGCAGCATTTTCCTTGAAAGTGCTTGATGCAATCCTGCAATTCTTATACATTTATATTCAAGTGGTCATTAGCTGCTTTTTTTAAAACCACCACTTTACCCACCCTGTAGCCCTCATGACAATTAAACACACAATTACTGTGTGTGAAATGTTTCAGCTGCTTGGTCAAATGTCTGGACCAGGGGTCTGTAACTCCAGCCTGAAGAGCTCCTGTCCTTCATTTTATTAGTCCATCCATGTTCCTGTCAAATTGATTCAAACAATACCTTAGTCTTTGCCAAATTTATTGGATTACTAAAAGGGACAATCAAATAATTTTATGTAGACGATGTTTTAGCAAAGAGTTACCAAAAAGCAAAAACATGCATGCAGCGCATAACTTGCAAGGGAAACTGGTTATTGTGGTGTATACATATATTCCAACTAAACAACCACTTGTTTTGTTGCTTTGTCGCCAATATTGTATAGAAAAACATAAAATTTTGAAAATAAATATTAGTTCCTTTTAGTGTATTGGGATCATCCACCATCATACAGCAACACCAGTTAGCAAAGGAGTAATACTTTTTACATATTTGCCATCCCACAAAATCCATCAAGCTGTTTTTATGTTTGATTGTTTTAACAATAAGTTAATGTGTTGTTTTCTGGAAAATTAGGCATTTAACTAATAAATTATTGGAAGAACTCATGTGCACAACTTAATTAAACTTAATTCACTTTGGGATGCTAGTACTATTACTGTATTTTTTTAAACCCAGATTATTCTGACCTAAAACAACCAAAACAGAACTGTGTTACCCAAGCCAACTCTTTGGGTAACAACTCTTACCAATCAAAATTCATCAACACATATGATTTTTTTACATATTAAAATAACAAAATATGTTTAGTAGTCAGATATAAACGATTTAGCTTAGTTATCTTAATATCCTCTTACACCCTAAGGGGGTATAAATAAATTTCTGCCTGACAAAAACACACAAAAGTAAATAACTTATAGCCTCAAAGCTATTAGATTTAAGAAGAAACTTTTGGTACGTCTGTAAAGGTAAGATGTCATAGAATGGTTTTCTGGTGTCAGCACCATTGTAGCTTTGACCCTGCCTGAAATATTAGGGACAAAATACAAAATATTTTGCATTTTTTGAACCTCGCCAAAATTTTCTTTGAAATAAACATTGCAAAAGACAACCAAAATATTATTTATAGCACAAAAAGGTAGTACAGACTTTCAAATCTAAATGTTGTGTAAAAATGTACCAAATTTGGACTCAATCAGATGAATCATATTTATTTTAGAATGGTATTAGTGAGAAATTTCTTAGGCGGAGAGGCCATTTTGGCACATTTATCCATAAATGTCACCAAACTGTGCCAAATATGTTTTTTACATCAATACTGGGGGTTTGGTAAAACTACGAGGTCACGTAGCAGCTGGACCCGCCGGTGGGTCCGTAGGGTTCAAGGGGTTAAGTACATATAGAGGCTGCCCTCTCCAATTTTCCATCTGTTTTTTTTGTGTGTTTTTTTTGGCAGCCCTACCACTATAGATCCAGCTTATAAAAAAAAAAAACAGTAGAAACCACAGTTGCTGTATTAAGCTACAACATGTTTCTGTTTTTTCCTTCCGTTCAACTTCACTGCCTCTGCTTAATGTGGGGTACTTAAAGAAAGCATGCACGCCATTTTTGGTATGCAGGAATTAGGGGGGCATATACTGTAGGGTGGACTAAAAGTCCTACTTTACCAAGAACACAACCTCAGTAACCAAGAATATAATTACTACTATTGTTTTTCCAAAAGAAAAAAAAGCTGCTTTTTTCTATCATATTTACCAAAGTCGTGAAATATAAAAGACAAAGTCTGGACAAAGATTTCACCACCTGCTATGATAAAAAGGGAACAAGAAACTGACAGAATGGCAATATGTATGGGAATAGCAGAATGGAGGAGCAAAAAAATGTAAAGAAAAGAGAACTGTGACTAGCGGAAGAGGATACAGACAAAAAAATTCAGGATACAGACAAAAGAAAAAAAAAGTTAACTATATGATGAAAGTGAAGATGAAGGAAAGACATTTGCAAATGAGAAAAGAAAAAAAGGTTGCAGAGCTGGGAAGAAATCCAGTAAAAAAGAAAATAAGCCAATAGGATCTGATAGCTGGTTTCAGGAAAGTGATTGTAGGGAACAATTTACATTTAAAAGACAGGTAGGAAGACAATGGGAGTAGTTGCAAGGTATCAAAAATAATAACAGGAGAAAAGAAAGAGTCGGAACAGTCCTATCCCAAAACATAAGGAAGAACAAGTGAAAGCATAGGAAATGAAAGAAGCAGGATTTAAGAGAAAAAGTAAGTCAAAAGCATGTGTATGTGTGCATATACACTGTATTCTGCAGGCAGGGGTGAGAGGTCTATGTCTGTCTTCAGCAGGATTAAGCTTCACCCCTTATAACAGCCTCATTACATCAGTCTACTTCTTCCATTACAAACACACTAGCTGGATGCGGTTACTGGTGTACACTTGTATTCTTACTCACTCATGAATGCACACACACATACTTACACATTTAAAAACAGTCGCCGCGTCAGTTGGTCTCTAAGAGGTCAGGGCCAGGGCCAGGGTTTAGTTAATCAGTTTATGTGTATGCAAGTGGAGTGGTTTATATATATATGTATATATGTGAATGTGTTTGTGGGGAATGTGGGTGGACGTGTGTCACAGCTGTTCAATGCATTGCCAACTAATGTAACACTCCTGTTGCACCCACAGACACTAACACCCACACAAATTCAGAGAAGGCCTGGGAATCTAATTTAGTTAACAGCGGTAGCTTTCAAAAAAGGTACACGGATGTGTCTAGCTGCTTCTTAAACAGCACTCCACACATTCAGATCCACAGCCAGTCCCTTTTCCCGAAACCCCCACTCTCATGTGCTCTCTGCATGCAGTACAGAACCTAACCTGGTTGTTGTAGTTGCTCAGGTTGGATTTCAAACCAAACTGCTCATGTTGTTCTGTGGTCAGTAAATGGAACATGGCATCAGTCAGATTCCGAGTCCAGCCGCAGCCTGCAAACTGAAGAGTCTCACTTCGTTCCCTGGAAATTTGATGTAGAGACCCAATCTCGTCCCAGACGGCCCCATTGTGCCTGATCAGAATCACAGTGAGGGCCAAAGGTCCTTTGGTATAGTTAGATCATAATTAAGTAAGTAATTTATTTTTATTTATATAGCACCTTTCACAGATGTTGCATTCACAAAGTGCTTTACAAAATTAAAATACAAATAAAATACATTTACTCTCACAAAAGACATGGTCATAAAAAAAAAAACTTAATCTACTGGAATTAAAATGCCTTCTTTAAGAAATAGGTTTTTAGTTCACACTTAAAAACAAGAATCAAGTAAGCTCAAGGAAAGCGGAAGATCGTTCCATAGCGCTGGCGCGACCGCCTGAAAGGAGCAATCTCCCCTGCTACTCTAACAAGTACGGGGGACCATGAGCATTTATTAGTGTTTTTCACATCTATCCCCAGCAGGGATAGATTAGGTTGATTACACTTTTTAAATTTATATATATATATATATATATATATATATATATATATATATATATATATATATATATATATATATATATATATATATATATATATATATATATATATAAATTTAAAAAGTGTAATCAACCTAATCTATCCCTGCTGGGGTTGTGAGGGGTGCTGGTGCCTACCTCCAATAGGGGGTTTTCAGTGACGTCACTGGCCAGCTTCCGGTCCGCCATCTTGGGTGGCATATTATCGTATATTAAATATATCATGTCGCGAATGGATAAGTACGCCAGCACGCTAGAGCCACCAGATCATGGAACATATCTGAGGAAATGTTCCGTGATCGACCATATGGACCCCTATGCCCTCCACGGTGCCTTGTTTAGCACTAATCCAGATGATTGGCCAAATGTAGAGCACGGCGACATAGTTCATTACCCGGTGTTCAGTGAAAACCCTCTGCACACTCTTGAGGAAATGAGAGCGTACAAGGGTCTAGACGCCCACAACCAGTTCACATCTGGTTGGGTACGAGATGTTGAAGTGATGTACATGAAGGAAATCGCCATCATACGTGGACGGGTGAGTTTTAATAAGATGCTAAAAATGTAAACAATCCGACGCAGGGCTCGCTATGCTAGGTGGCTAACGGCCGGCGGTGCGCGAACAGTTCCAAAGCTACAAGTCCTTGGAGTCTCATGTGCAGTTTACGAATGGATGGGTTCAGGAGCTGCAGCTCATAAAGCCAGCAAACAGTGCTAACCGTTAGTGCTAACAACCACTCAGGCATATAATGTACTTTTAACTAGCTGCTATGTGTTTCAAAGGTTTGGTTAGTAACGTTAACTGCCAAACCTCCCTAAACCCTCCGGGTTTCTCACATATTTGAGCCTTTTCGCGCTGGTTGAAATCAAGTTAAGGTGAAATTAATCAAATTAAAACACGGCTGAAAGAGGGAGTCCAGTACGCGGTAGTCATAGGCGGTAGTCTGAGTAGCGGCGGCGGAGACGGTCAACATTGCGGCCACGGAAAGTAATACGTCATGACGCCCAAGCCCTATTATTAATATATTCTTACATGTTTTAAATGCTTGACAGTTAATTACCTGTGACAAAGAAAGCACTGCAGACTCTGGCGTATTCCAGCTTAACACCGTCCAAATCGGACCTGGATATCCGTGTCAGCCATAGGTGACGGCGTTGTTCAGATAGCTGTTTTGTTTTTTCACATTGATTCACGATTACGGCTGGTATGCGATAGAAAGAGCGTTGATCTCCACCTCCACAGGCCGTGCAACCAACAATTACACACGATTTCACCATTTTTCACTGTCAATACGGCCTAAGGCTGCCACCCAATATGGCGGATGCGCTGGGTAGTCACGTGAGCGTGACGTCACCTGAAAACCCCCTATTGTCTACGGGCGAGAGGTGAGGTCCACCCTGGACAGGTCACCAGTCCAGGGCAACACAGAGACAAACAGGACAAACAACCATTCACACACACACTCACACCTAAGGAGAAATTGGAAAAGCCAATTAACCTAACAGTCATGTTTTTGGACTGTGGGAGGAAGCCGGAGTACCCGGAGAGAACCCACACATGTTCAGGGAGAACATGCAAGCTCCATGCAGAAAGACCCCGGCCTGGGAATCAAAACGGAACCTTCTTGCTGAGTAGCCCATAATGAACCTAATGTAAAACAGTAAAAATCCGACTTGTGATAAAACTCACTTTAAATTTATGTAACACCATTATTAACACATATTATTATTACTTCCATTTTCATTTTTACAGAATTGTACAAATAATTTTTCGTCCAAATGGTTTCAAATTAAAAACACCAAAGACACTGAACTGAAAACGTTTTGCAATAGAGTAACTAAATGGGTTGAGCAATTTTAAAGTATTTAAAACATGCAACATCTGGATAGTAAAAAAAAAAAAAAAAAGACCTTTTCGTAATTAAAGGGTTGGCACAAAGGCTAAGAGAATGTGTCAAATGTAGGAACAGACATTATTCTAAACATGTTCCAGACAATGGAAGCACAGGCTAAGTAGCTCCAAAGTGTTCCTAATTGTCCAGTTTATATCATCTGGCTTACAGAATGTACACACAGATTATTTCTGTCTAAAATACATCTACGGTGTTTAAATGCAGACACAAGTCTGCAACAGTAATGAAACTGGAGCAAAATCAAAAAATGGATAACTGTATCCTATACTTGGTGTTAAACTTTAAAACAAAGCAGTTTGTGAACGCTGTGTAACTGGGCTTTATTTTCCATCAAGCGTGTTGATAATCTATTCCAAAGGCAGTCGATGCGTTGAATTATTCTGATCGTTTGTGACATTTCTTTTTGGAAGAATTCGTATTTGTGTGTGTGTTGCCTGGCTTCTGTCCAGGCGACTTAATTGCCAACACTGTTTGCTTTCATGGCCAGTCTTTCCATCCCACTGCTCAAAGGAATGCAGCGCACACGCACACAGCAGTGCAGCTCGTTCCAGTGCATACGCTGTTTAAGTGGAAGTTTTTTTTCTGGAAGATGTAGCAATGCTTTATATTCTGTATGTCTATCGATTTCTTATATTTCTTGTGCACATTTATTTATTTTCTTTTGATTTTCACGCATTTCCCTCTACATCGTCTCTCTTTTAATCTTTGAGACACTATTGAGCTTGACACGGACTATAAACATAAATTGTTTTTGGCTCAAGGGTCTTTGCCAACAACCGCCACATTTGAGCAACAGGATGTGTGCGTATGTGCATAAATGGGGTGTGTGTGTGTGCTCAGTGGACAGTGGACAGATGGCGCATGACAGCTGGTCCAGAGTGACAAGTGTGTGTGACCCAAGCCTCTGCCGTGGTGAAAGAAAGAAAGACAACATTGACGGAGGGAAAGTATTTGAAGAGGAATATCTCAGCGAGCCAGCAATTGTCAGGAGCTGGCAAATAGGAAGTTTTGGGGGAAATGAAGTGGGGAGGTGGGAGGCATCTTGAATAGATTTGGATCTAAATAGAAAAGAAGGAGGTGGAGCAGCGATAAAAGAAGAAAACTTTGATTTTCTGCCAACTTGTTCTTTTTTTATTTAAAAAAGAAAAACTCTTGGATTTCTTTTTGATTACCACAAATGTTTTTCTTGCATCTTTTTGTCCTCAGTCACTGGCATCCTCCCCTTCTTCTGCTCCATGCCTCAGGGCTAAAAGTGTTGTGCAGGTGTTGGCTGAGACGCTTTAAACTGCAGCAGCCCTGTCGCCCTCACACAGCCGAGTGGCTGACGGATGAATCCCTCATTTCCCTAAACAGCCAAGAGAAGACGATTGACAAGAGGTTCATTTTCACACAGACTCTAAGTGAGAGGCCTCGGGAGAGGAAACACTTTCTGTTTCTAATGTACACACAGTGCACAATAATAGTCACACACACTGTGATAGCGCCTGGAGGGAGAAACCGGATCTAGTTCCAACAGCCAAAGAGGTACACACTGATTTCATGTTCTTGAACAATTGAAAATTTTGGTCAATAAAAACAAAATACTGAAGATCTTCATTTTAGATGTCTGAATCTTGCAGTCAAAGGGTTATTGGTTCAATTTCCCTTTCTTACAAATCAATGTACCTCTGGGTAATAGACTAATATTAGGACCAGGGTTTCTGCTGCTCTTCATATGTAAATCCCTTTATTGTCCAAAAATAGGGAAATTCTTTCTCTGCATTTTGACCAATCCCCTTAGGGAGCAGTGGTCTGCCAGGGGAGCAATCGGGGGTTTTCGCTCAGGAACCCAGAGTGGAGGCTGTGGGGATCAAACCGGATACTTGCAACCTCCTCAGACCACAAGCGCACTGCTCTAACCCACTAAGCCAACACTGCCCTAAATTTGGTGTATGTGTGTAAATTTGTAAATAAGATTGGGTTATTGTGGCTATTTGGTCTAAAGCACAGCTCTTTGAGCTGTCTGTATGATTAGAAAGGTGCTATATAAACTTTGTCCATTTATAAACCAGCACAAAGTTGTGCATCATTTTGAAGTGGAAGGAGAGGTCATGCCTGGTATTAGAAATAATTTTTCCTATGAAAGTCTGATAAAAGCACATTTGCATTCTGATACCACCAATACTTCTTGTTAAACGTCTACAAAGGATGTGTTATTGATCAACAGAACCTTCTTTGTGGAATTCAGTTTTAGTATGAACCCAGTTGTTCACTGAAAACCCTGTGAGAACCTTGGTGCTCAAAGTTTTACATTTGGATCAATGTGATGATCAATTTATCATACATATACAAAAAGAATACGATATATGTATGTTTAATAAAAGACCAGGATAGGAGAATAATAATCACATAAGCAGCCAATGGATTCGATGTAACTCTGGAGGAGCTGTACTGATCTACAGCTCAAGTGGGATAATCTGTATACACCTCAACTATTGCTCATGCACTTAAAAAAAAAACTTTTTTTTAATTACAAACTTATAGTTAAAACTGATCAAATATCACTTCCTGTTTTGTAGATGTGTAAGTGAACTAGCTTAGGCAAAAGGATGCACTGTGTTAATCTGCTGAGTTATCTTTTAATGTGATGAATTACTTTTTACTTTACTTTTATGGTATAATGTGAAGTTTAAATATAAGAACACTGAATAAATATATATTTCATGTCATCGTTGTAGCACTTTAATTTTCAATCTTGGCTATTGGACGTGATGTATTCTAGAAGAGTTTTCTCCTCTCATCCAATAAGCTTTTTCAGTTATAACTACTAGTAGGGAGCACTTAGATAAATAATAATAATAATATCCTTTTAAACTTGACCATGACCCGGATGACTGAGAGCCTTCACAGATATATCATTGTTGTACAAATCTAACTAAAAACTGAAATAATTCAGTACTACAGGTTTCTATCACTGCTAGAATCCTTCCCTTCAACTAAATCTGTTTTTTGCCTGTTTGACTCTTAAAGGATGATCATCAGGGTAAACAAACACCTGCATTATTTCTTGATTTACCTGGCATTTTTTTAATGCTGTACTGCTGGAAACTGCCGGACGGGCCGGAAACTCATCTTCTAAAAGGACCATTACCGTAAACATTTAACCAGAGCTAAAATTAGTGGGCTATGGACTAATTCATATCTTTGCATTAGAATGTTCTTGTCTAAGTCCAGACCTAACTGACAATCTGTAGCATGTCTGTAAAGTATAGAACGCTAAATTTACAAATATATTAATTGCATTCATGTGTATATGCTTAAAAGTGTAGTTTAAGATCTACAAAATTCTCAAATGTCATGATACATGTTTCTACTTGTGTGTGGGGGGTGCTTGGAAGTATGGCAGTAAAACCTGTGTAAACTTAGGAAAGGGAAGACAAAACCACACACATTGCTAAATCAGGGAAGTTCGTGTTACTGTCTCTGTATTGTCATGGTCTGTAAACTGTGAATAGGGACACTAGGGTGAGTAACACATTTCCATTACTTTTTCTCTGCTCTTATTCACACTCAAGTACACACAAAAAGTTTAATGCTAGATAAACCACAGCTCATTTTAGGTAAGATATGAAACATTGGAGGTTTTTTTAAAATGGCATTTAGTCATTCATATATTCCATACAACTTTTATCAGGCATATCAATTAAAATGCAATGCACCAAGTGAGGTGTAAAAACAGTCTTTGTGAACTGAAATATCTCCATGTAGAATTGGAGAAACTGTTTGACATGTGAAAGTGCCAGAGTCGTGTAAAACAAACTGGGATCATAAACTGGAGATATAACTGTGTACAGACGGATGCAGACGTCTCTGTCAGACATTTTCTTTTTGCTTCAATCTGCCTGCAGATTGGAAAAATATGTTTTATATTATTCTAATCAGGGACATTTTAAAAAGGATGAAAAAATATGCAGTCCTTTCACATTCATCAAGTCTTTGTGTCATTTATCATATTTCAGTCCCACATTAAAGGTAGGACAGATCAGATCAGATACCAATATGTGTGATATATCAGTCCACAAGATGAATACTCCTGTTTTGGTTCTGGTTCTTCTGTTCTTATGTTGTTTGAGTAATATCTCTTGATAATGCCTATTCTAACATTCTACACTATGAATAAATAGTACCAATATTAATCTGATGTATCAGATTAACATTGGTGCAGGTCAATACTCAAAACTACTGTACTGATATCATATTAGAAATGAAAAAAAGCAATAACATCCCTAGTTAAAAAAAACATTAATTACTGGGCTATATATATTTACTTAGATAATTCAAACAAAGCTTTTCTGCAAACTGTGTTCTCATCTGTTGTAAAATATGACAAATGGAAATATTTAAATACAGAAACTTCTTTCTTTTAACTATTGTAAAATCCATAGGAGGAGCTTTTTTGGTCTGACTTTTGCGTTAATGACTGGCTTTCATTGTGTGATCTGTGCATGCTTCCCTGGGCTGAGAGGAGCAGAACCAAATGTATAAATTGGAGATAAAGGCTGAACTTTCAAGGCTTTTATATGGCCAGTGAGTGTAAATTAATTTTAGGTGAATTAATAAGGAAATAAGACTAGTTACTTTTAACATTACAGTTAGTGAACCTTAAATATTTATGTTCAGCAGTGAAGAAAATGAGCTAAACTGCTACAAAAGTGGTTTTATGGGGAATAAAATGGTCGTGTCTAGCGTATTCCTGTCACATTTCTCTCCTTAATTCTACACGCCTGAGCCTGTCCAACCAGACAGCAGTGGAGGAAGACTGATAGCAAGAAGAATGATTGATGCATTCAGAAAAGTGATGCTATGATTGAGCGATCAGCAGAACAGTGCAGCAATTCATAGAAGCAAATTGTATAAGAAAAAGATGATGAGAGTCTATGGCTGGAAATCACAAAGAATTGCTAGAAGTCAGACGGACATATTATCTGGTGGTAAGATAGTTTTTTAGATGTCTTTGGACCTAAAAAGGATTTGCGACAGCGAAGAAGGGAGGAGGCTTCTTTTTCCTTTAAACTATTGGGTCACAGAGTTTGTGGCAGACCAGGTCAACGATGTGGCTAAAAAAGAAAAATCAGTTTTGGCAAAGAATATCCAGGCTGACATACTCAAATGCACACAGATACAATAATCCGCATGAAATGACCCAGTCACACATTTAGGCCCTGTCATTTACCGTTATTCTTTTCTGTTTATTACATTGAAATGTGAGAAGCAAACAGGAAAAGGATATGATGTCACTCTCCATGAGTTTGTGGTGATGGAGTGGTCTGGCACCATGTCCAGCGGTGGTCATTTTAGCTGCGGTGTAAGTCTACATTTTGTGTGTGCTTTGGACGCTCCCCTAGACAAGGACTGCAATAAATTTGGTCGTAGTGCTGAGCTGGTTTTAAAATCTGCTCACAGACACCCGCACACAGAAACACACAACCTAAATGTCATAGTCTGTGTGTAGGTGTTAGAGCGGGGGTTATTGACTCGTAGAGACGGAGACAGCAGAGAGCCGCAAGTGAACACACGGCTATCGGAATACGATTAATACTGTCTGGCTGATGGATTAGACTCATTACCCATGGAGCAGGGCGAAAAGGGGATGGTGGAGAGAGGAGAGGGTGTAAGAGAGAAAGAACAAAATGGGTGAGACAGAAAAAAGGGGAGATTGAAAGAAAAGAGTTCTGAGGGAAAGCAGGAAAGAGGTTACATTTTTTCTAGACAAGTCAGCAGTGGGCAAGTGGTGAAATCCTTCCATTCATTTGCTCTATGCTTTAAAGACAAACTCTGGCAGCCACCTCACCCCCCACCCACATTTAAATTGTCAATATGAGACAGCTGAAACTAGAAATGCATCACTTTTAGGTTATATTACACCATCATGGATATGACGGACATCTATAATTTTTGTGCGGAGAACAGGCTTTCGTATCACCAGAACTGTTTTAGATGTTGTTATGTGGCACCTAAGACATTTTGTGTTTGACAAGAAGTGCCCAAAAATGTTTACCCATTTACTGTGTACGAATTTCCGCCCTAACCACTATATAGGGCACTTTATAGTGATTATGCCATTTTAGATGAGTTTTGAATGTGTAGTGGATGAAAAAGTAGTGGACTCGAAATTTCCCACAATGCACTTTGAAAAATAGTGATAATCCATAGTCACTAGAAAAGCAGATATAATCTGGAATGTGTGTGGAGAGCTCTCCTCGCAAAGCATCATGGGATTTGTTGTCACAGCAGCCCTACGGCTGTCGCTACCCTACAGCGGCAACAAATAACAAAGATGGCGCAGGCACTGCGTGGTGGAGGCAGAGTTACTTGACCAACGGGCAGGGAAAGGAAGTGATCATCTGCCTGAATGGTCAATTAACTGAGTTCACTATAAAGCCCACTATATAGTCCCCGCTCTATATAGTGTTTGAGGGATTTAGGGATTAAGGCGGACGTTCGGACACAGCCATATATAAATTGCATTTATTTGGTCATTTTTTGGTCACTAAATTTAGCTCACTCCATGACTCAAATCACACCAGCCCCTTAAGATAAAGTATATATCACCTGTGAGCATTAATTGCAGTTTAAATCCATCTGACTGGCTAAATATGATAGCCTGAAATTTAAAATATCACATCCCATTATTTGTTGCAACCAAGATCTGAAAGTGATATTCCCCATTATGTTAATGTGAAGAATAATCTATTTACATATACTATAGATCTCATCTAAATGATTCCAATCCTGTCATTTCGAATAAAACAGCTTTCTTTATGCCTCTTTTCTGTAAAACACCAGATCTGTGGAATGCATTTAAATTTATCGTATTCTAAACAGGCTTTCACCTGACTTTGGTGTTCTCTAGTGTTTTTCCTTTTGGAACACTGGACCTTCACAGGTTGTTTTGAGGATTTCAAAGAGTTTTTCCCATTAGTCCACATGTGATTTGTGGAACTGGACAAGGCTTTTGACCGTGTCTCTCATGGTACCCTGTGGGGGGCACTCCAGTGGTAACATAGTAAGGGGCCCCTCTCTGTGCAAGCAGAGCAGAAGTCTAGTTCACATTGTTGGTATTAAATCAAACCTGTACCCAGTACATGATGGACTCCGGCAGCGCTGCTCCCTTCACAAGTCTTGTTAAAAACTTTATTGGACAGGATTTATAGGCACAGCCAAGGGTTTGGGGATCAGCGGATTTCATCTCTGCTTGCACTGGTTTTGATTTTTCCCTTTTGCCAAACCCACAGCACTTTTTCAAAGTTAAGTTCAATGTAGCAGAAGTGAAAATCAGCTCCTCCAAGTCCGAATTCATGGTTCTCAACCTCTAAAGGGTAGCTGTCCAGGTCGGGGTTCCTGTCTTAGATAGATGATTTCAAGTACCTCAGGGAGCTGTTCAAGGGTGACTAGAGAATAGATTAGAACTCAACTGATTAGGACTCACTGAGAAGACGGTCCTGGCATGTTTAACTGGAAGGGGCCCAGGCAATGGCTCAGAACCCGCTGGAGGGACTAGAGGAGCTGGAGAAGGATTGAGGGAGCAAAAGATGGCTAGTCAAGTACATTATAGTAAATCCAAATTCAGTAGTCTACAGGCCTAAGTTATCTTAGGAATCTTCAGTGCCTCCCTGAATAATTCTTTCCTTGCCTCACCTATCAGTTTAGGGGAAAAACAAGTCTAAAATATGTTTCTTGGACTACATGATGGTTGTTCAGTAAAGGTAAAAAACTCCTCTAGGGCCTTCACAGAATAGCTCCATTTACAGGTGATGGTCATAAAATTAGAATATCATGAAAAAGTAGATTGATTTCAGTAATTCCATTTAAAAAGTGAAACTTGTATATTATATTCATACATTACATACAAACTCATATATTTCAGATGTTTATTTTGTTTAATTTTGATGATTACAATTGACAACAAATGAAAATCTCAAATTCATCATATCAGAAAATTAGAATATTACTGAAGACCAATAAAAACAAAGGATTTATAGAAATGTTGGCCAACTGAAAAGTATGAACATGAAAAGTATGAGCATGTACAGCACTCAGTATTTAGTTGGGCCTCCTTTGGCCTGTATTACTGCAGCAATGCGGCGTGGCATGGAGTCGATCAGTCTGTGGCACTGCTCAGGTGTTATGATAGCCCAGGTTGCTCTAATAGTGGCTTTTAGCTCTTGTGAATTGTTGGGTCTGGTGTATTGCATCTTCTTCTTCACAATACCCCATAGATTTTCTATGGGGTTAAGGTCAGGAGAGTTTGCTGGCCAATTAAGAACAGGGATACCATGGTCCTTCAACCAGGTACTGGTAGCTTTGGCACTGTGTGCAGGTGCCAAGTCCTGTTGGAAAATGAAATCTGCATCTCCAAAAAGTTGGTCAGCTGCAGGAAGCATGAAGTGCTCTAAAACTTCCTGGTATGTGGCTGCGTTGACCCTGGACCTCAGAAAACACAATGGACCAACACGAGCAGATGACATGGCACCCCAAACCATCACTGACTGTGGAAACTTTACACTGGACTTCAAGCAACGTGGATGAAGTGCCTCTCTTCTTTTCCTCCAGACTCTGGGACCTTGATTTCCAAAGGAAATGCAAAATTTACTTTCATCAGAGAACATGACTTTGGACCACTCACCAGCAGTCCAGTCCTGTTTCTCTTTAGCCCAGGCAAGACGCTTCTGACGCTGTCTGTGGTTCAAGAGTGGCTTGACACAAGGAATGCGACAGCAGAAACCCATGTCTTTCATACGTCTGTGTGTGGTGGTTCTTGAAGCACTCACTCCAGCTGCAGTCCACTCTTTGTGAATCTCCCCCACATTTTTGAAGGGGTTTTGTTTCACAATCCTCTCCAGGGTGCGGTTATCTCTCTTGCTTGTACACTTTTTTCGACCACATCTTTTCCTTCCCTTCGCCTCTCTATTAATGTGCTTGGACACTGAGCTCTGTGAACAGCCAGCCTCTTTAGCGATGACCTTTTGTGTCTTGCCCTCCTTGTGCAAGGTGTCGATGGTCGTCTTTTGGACAACTGTCAAGTCAGCAGTCTTCCCCATGATTGTGTAGCCTATAGAACTAGACTGAAAGACCATTTAAAGGCTTTTGCAGGTGGTTTGAGTTAATTAGCTGATTAGAGTGTGGCACCAGGGGCCATCAATTTTGAACCTTTTCACAATATTCTAATTTTCTGATATGATGAATTTGAGATTTTCATTTGTTGTCATTTGTAATCATCAAAATTAAACAAAATAAACATCTGAAATATATGAGTTTGTATGTAATGTATGAATATAATATACAAGTTTCACTTTTTAAATGGAATTACTGAAATCAATCTACTTTTTCATGATATTCTAATTTTATGACCAGCACCTGTATACTAGGGTTGTCAAAAGTATCGATACTGAAACGTTGTATCCGGATACAATACTCATTTTCAAAGGTATCGATACAGCCATCTAAAGTGCAGAATAGTGGAAAATGCACTTTCTGAACACTGTGTGATTGAATAATTCTGTGCATTTTTCAGTTTCAGACTTTTTTTGTAACAGGTGCAGCTGCTGAGAATTATTTTTGTTTAACTGGTTTGGCCAGTGTCATTGATATGTCTGCAAAACATAGCCAAGGAAGGAACTTTAACTTTGTAAGTTTTTTATCAAGCTTGCTTAATATTGTGCACAGCATACAACCTCAAAATATTGTTCTTATTGTTTTTTTGTTTATTTCTTTTATTTTTTTAGTAATGAAAATAATTCTGTTGAATTTTAGAGTCTTTGTTTTCATTCTTGTGGTATCGAAAATGGTATCGAGTATCGAATATTTTACTTAGTATCGGTATCGAGTTGAAAAGTTTAGTATCGTGACAACCCTAATATACTAATATTGAATTGTATCTAGTTTGACTCTTTACACTAAATGACTATTGAGGGTAATTGATTGCTGTAGAATTTATTTTTGGAGGTTAAAATTGAGTGGGCTGAAATACAAATGCATGTCATTCAATTATTTTGAATAAATTGCTAAAAATCATGTAAGTTTCCATCATTTTACCAGTTGCTCTCTTGTTTGTTTCAGTCTATTTGTCAGACTAAACCTGAAATGAAATCTTTTTGACTGTACTGTTAGAATATTTAAAGAGTTCAATGCTTTTCTAGCCCTTGTAAGTTTTACATGACACATTACTTAGGACTTGGCAGACATGGTGTTGTTTTTTCTTAATTGGCAAGCTCAGTCAGCTGAATCAATCTTAAGAAATTCAATAACTTAACAGATGTGTCTGTCTATATGGTTCTCAAAGATTGGAATGTTTTTTATCCCTGCAACCAGATTAGATGGCTTGTTTTAGCGTAATGGAGACATGACCAGCATGTAGAAAGCTTGTATAAACATTTGGAGAACCAACATTAGTACACTGTTACATCCTGGCTCCTAGATTATATTTTATTATTTTAGAATAAGCCATGTATTTTAGTTATGTGTACTCACACACAATTGAAAATTTACTTTGCAGTCTTTGCGAATAACCCTTGTTATTTAGATAAATATAATTTTCTATGAGTAACTGATGATCACAGGTGTGCAGTTTAGCTGAAAGTTTGTTGCAGCAGTATTTAGATCTTAGGACCATCATCAGATGTTCCCAATCATGAAGTGCTGCTGAAATGTCCTCATATGCAATTACTGTATTACTGCAAAGCTCTGTCAGTTTTCCCTCTTTGTGGCGTATGGGTATGTGGCTTTGTACAGCAGATGTATTTCTCACTTATATATAATTATGTGTGTAAACATTTCTGATGATGTCATAGCCTCATGCCGCTGACTAATCTGTTCCTGGGCTTTAGAAAAGCATAGCCAGACTGGCTTTCACTAATGTACACAGAAAAAAAAAGTGTCAAATCTGTTTCCTTTCAGCTGTGTTATGTTACCAGGGAGGCATGGCCGGGTTAACGGTATCAAGGTTTTAATAAGTAGGGCTTTAAAACCACAAAATTTTTCTCATAAAATGCTCCTACAGCTTTAGGATGGCAGGGAACTCACTGGTACAGGGCGTAAAGCCATGGCTACTCCATGTTGCTGCACACTGCCATTCAGCAGCTTGTAGGCAGGCAAGTATTTTTCTCATACTATTGCAAAAGACAGTACAGATGTTTCTCCATTTTTATACACATCTTAAAAACACAGGCATTTTCAGTCAGGGTTCAATAGAAAACAAACTCCTTGAGATTGATAAAAAATAAACAGCTTCAATCTTTAATGAATGTACATGTTTTGTCTAGCTTTTTTCATGTGGTGCACTTTGGTAATGCAGATGCTGCACTGATCTGTTGTGGTGAAAAGAGAGGTGGTTGACCAGGCAAAGCTCTGGATTTACCAGTCAATCTACTTTCCTACCATCATCTATGGTCATGAAATCTGGATCATGACCAAAAGAACAAGATCCTGGTTGTAAGCAGCTGAAAATAGTTCCCTCTTTAGGGTGGCTGGGCACTCTCTTATAGATTGGGCTAGGAGCTTGGTCATCCAGGAGAGGCTTGGAGTAGAGCCCCTTCCTCTCCACATCTAGAGGAGTCAGCTGAGGTGGCTCGGACATCTTTTTCCGATGTCACCTGGCGCCTTGGGAGGTTTTCCAGACATGTCCCACCAATAAGAGGGACAGGGGATGACCAAGGGCATGCTGGAGGGACTATGTCTCTGGTCTGGCCGGGGAGTGCCTCGGGCCCAGCAGAGCTGGAGGAGCATTTTGTGGAGAGTGAAGTCTGCAGAGAGGGAAGTCTCAGCTGAGATTGCTGCCCCTGCGGCCGGTAAAGTGGAAGGCAATAAGCATCTTATGACTTAGACAAACTTTATTGTCATTTTGTACACACAGGGTGTATACAAAACAAAATTTTGTTCAGTAGGGTACAGCTCTCAAGATATTTCCATTTCTTAAAGTGCAGCAGTGATAAAATGTAACCATGGTGATCAAATGTAAACATAAGACTGAGATATGATTTACAGTTTTTGTTTTTTCCAACATTCAGCTTTTATTTTATTTTATTTATTTATTTATTTTTTTCATGCCAGCCTCACTCAGGAACAGCCTCTCCTGGAACATTCACTGCTAGAACTGAGATGCTAGGATGTCTTAGATGCATCTCCATTTTCTATACTTTTACAAAAACATGCATGGTTATAATTAAAAATAAGAATATTAACATCGAAATTTATTTCTAAAAAATAAGATAACCCCAAAAATAGATCATATAAGGGCAAGTATTGTACTCTAGGTAGAGATAGCGTAGCAGTGCACCCCTATTCTTCTACAGCTACCATCTGCTTTATAAACTCATCATCAGTGACTGTTGTGCACCTATGGAGAAGATATTTCAAATAAATTAAATTCAGTTTATTTATATAGCGCCAATCCACAACCCTTCATCTCAAGACACTTTACCCAGACAATTCAATTAAATCCTCCAGAGAGATTAGATGTTCTTTTTTTGTTGTTTTTTTAAGGAAGCACAGCTGATCGCATCAAGTCATAGACTTTGCAGGATTCACTCCTTCTGGATAAACATACAGCAACATTGTTCCCCTACCTCATACTTCCCTCAAGTACTGCAGCATCTGCAGCAGCACATAGACGTGCAACGCTCTGTTATCAGATATTGAAGTCTACACTTTTACAACACAGCATTGTCAAAAATGTGCAGCAGCATTGAAGATGGAGTATGTTGTTGCCCATTCGAGTCTCATAGCCTTTTGGAAATTATCCCAGCAAATTCATGATGAAAGGGTGAAATGGCTGTTTTTATCGGTAATAGTCCCTTCAGCTGCAGTCAACAGATGTAATATCACTGTGAGATTGTAGAAAATGGAAGACAGCCTCTAGAGCACTGGAAGGAGCAATTTACTACTTGAACTGAAAGTATTCCTGTCCATGGAATGCTGGCCCATTATCACTGCTTTTTCATCACTTAACCTTCCACAAAATATATTGTTAGTTTTTAACAATTTCCCCAACTGATCAATATGATTGTTACTCTAAAAAAAGTTATTTTGAAACATCCATGCTGCAGATTCTGCAGAATGGAACAGTCCTTTAGTTCCAGGCAATTGTTGTTTTATTTCCTCTGTTTTATCAATGATTAAAAAAGAAATAATACTTATATATAAAAATGCAACACTTTGTAAAATGACAAACTAAGGAGAGATTATTTCTAACTCTGTCTTTTTCTCACACATACACAGACACCCTTATCTTTATTGCTTCATTTGCCCACCAGACGCTCATATGCTCAGGGGACATACACTCTGTCAAGTCAAGATGTCCCCTAGGTGTCCACCCTTGTCCGGTTACCTTAGCAACCATGTTACCTGGCTTTTAAACTATGTGTGTAAGGCGTGATGTTGAATAAGGAAAATAGACAATGAGATGGGGGAGAAACATTAGAAGAGAGACTGCAGATCTGTCATTCACCAGTAAAGTCAATATTAGTTTAGAAGAGCGAGGCCGGGGTAAACGTTTGAGAAGAGGAGGGGGTTGTGTCTGAAGGGAGGAAGTCAGCTAAAAAACAAGGGAAAAAAACAAAGTTGCATTTTGTTGTAATGGTAAAATCTTGCAAGCAGTAACCTCCTAGGACCAGAATGCACTCATGTTTAATCCCTATAAGTTATGCTTCACCATCACCCAAATGCACAGTTATATTCCCTGACATTCCCAGGTGCCAGTCCCAGCCCTGTGTGCTCAGTCCTCAACATTTGTCTTCAGGAAGCCTGATTTCCTCCCTCCTCTTTCTTTGGGACTCTTTCTGCTTCTAATTGCTCACAGAAGTGTGATCTTTGGGGGTCCATTAATGGCACTGCCGCCTGAATTAGCTGCAGGATTCACACACAAACATCTTCCCGCCTCTTCATCGTACGCTCTTCAACATCCACCTCATCTTCCACCTTCATATTTCCCCACACTCCATTTCTTTTTTTCAATTTTCCTTATCCACTCCTTCCAGCTCTATCTTTGGTCATTTGCACATTTGTATGCTTAATAGGATTAAGTTCTCAAAAAGGGATTTAAACAAGATGATTAGTTTACTGGTACTCGTATCTAGCCACACATGCACATGCACTTCCACAGGAGCCAGGAGTTTGGCTGACCTGGGAAGAATCTCGTGGCGTTAATTCCCATACAAAGAGATTCAGAAACTGTACAACAGTGAGCAACAGTGTGTGTGTCCGGGGTGAGAGTGAAAGAACAGGGTGAAGGGACGAGGGGTGCATGTGTGAGAATTGAGTGCAGCTCTTTCATGGCCAGGTCTTCTTAGACACGGAGGGTGTCAAAAGCCCCACTCACTCTTAAAAGGACTCTTTAGAAAATCAGCACTAAGCTCTTAACACTGGAGACCTGACTCTATCAGGCACACACATACACACACTCACATCTTTGGCCACCAGAGGTGAGAAAAACACAGAGAGAGGAGGGTGGGAGGATGTGGAAAACTTCACCAGACAAGCTTTAAAGTCCCAGCACAGATCTGTGTTGACTATTTTAAAGATTTTGTTCATGAAAGCCCTTAAATAAAAAGCCAACGGCGTTAAGCAGTGCATCAAAGGTCTGGTCAGAGTGGACGCGATGGGTTTGTTTAATGTGTTTAACCTCAGTCTGTGTTTTGCTTTGATCAATTGTTCCTCTTTTCACCTCTGCTGAAAACATTTCTTAATGTTTTATGTTAGCCAAGAAAAACTGAAAACTACTGATGTACTGAAGCAAATTACTTATATCCTAAGTGATTTAATCCTCTTATGGAATACCATTTAAAAGCATTAAGATTCCTTAACCTTATCCACATTTTGTCATGTTAATAGTAATTAATTGCATGTATTGTTCAAACAATGCAGCAAACTAACATAGTGTGGTTTACAATTGCAAAGGAGAAAATATCAGGCTTAACAATTTATAAAAAATCTAATCTGGAAACTTTTATGTGCATTTGTGTTTACTCCCCTTCCTAATATGGTACCCCCCAATAAAGCCCAGTCTATTTCTTATTTCTTTACTATTGGAGGGTCCTACTTTTTATGAATTTTGATTACTTTTATTAAGCCTTTAAAAGATTTTAAATTGAGCCAATTTTTGTTATAAATCTGGACAGAAATGAAATCTCTGACTTGCACCTCTACATCTATAAACCTGCTATAAAACCTCCTATGCTGAAAATGTCAGCTGTCATGGATTTATTGAAAACATTTTGTTTTTTTGTTTTTTTAAAAGGACTTTTGTCTTCGCTCTCAGACAGTTTTTAACTTAGCTGCCTGATAGAGTTCCTGTGTGGCTCTAATAACTTTGGCATCTTTCAAACACACACTCATACATCCTGGGCTCAGCTGGAGCCTCTTTTAATGAAGCCAACCTCCCCGCACAGGCACAGGAGCAGAGGTGAGGGGTTAAATCTTGGGAAGTCCAAATACAAATCTATTTTGGGGGGAAAAGAAGAGGGATGTGGAGGAAAAGGAAGAGGTTAAGGGGAAGAATTACCTAAGAAAGGGGGAAGACAGCAGTGGGCCGAACATTTAGGAGGAATCAGGTTTCTTTGAGATGGAAAATCCTCCCTTAAGTTCATAAAAACTCAATTTCCTAGTTGAAGTGAAACCTGCTACCCACTCTCCATCTGTGGTGATGAAAGGAGGTTAGGGTGACCGTCTGCAGGTCATCAGGAAGTGAATGTACTTCCACACAGAAGATTGGCTTTAAGCATTTAAACTCCTGTTAGCATGGAAATTTGATGTTTCTGTGATTTCAGGTAGAAAGTGAAGGTCTCAGATGGGATTTTAAAACAGCCGTTCACAGCTTTGCTCATTCTAAATGTTGGATACTTTCTGGCGCATGGGGTGAACAGGGAACATTATCCCCTGGTTTTATAAAATACTGTTAACAAGATATCCACACAAAATTATGTCTTATTGATTTGTTTGTTGTTTGTTGCATCACATGTTGTAAGCTTCAGGAAAAGAGTCATCCACTAGTATTTACAGTTAGTAACAATTAAAATTAAATGAAAAAAAACTAAACAGATAAACTGAGCAAAGAATAGAAACATTAAGTAAAAATATTTAGGAGTAATGCCAAAAGTAATGAACTAAAAAAACAGATTAATACAGTAAATATATTCAAAATATGAGCCACCAGAATGTAAAATACTAATAAAAAGATTTTTTTTCCAGAACCTGGAGATGGTGTTAAAGGTGTAAAGTGCTTTTAACTAAAACAAATATTATCTTAAAGCTAAAAAGCTTCTGAAAGTCTATGACAGCTTATAGTTTTTGGTTGTGATCCCAATTTATCAGCTGCCCCACTCTGACCCCCTTTCCAAGACCTTGTAAAAGTATCTTTGTATTAATGTTCAGCTCGAGGTAAATTATTGTTTGAGTTCCCTTACATAGATTCTTTAATAATCTTTGGGAAACACAATATATGAGGGTTGAAATACAATGTGTACTTTTTAAATCAAACTAACATTCTGGAAACTTTTTGTACACAAAACAGATGGGAGATAACAAAGAAATGCAATGAATACTGGAATCCACTGACCTGAAACCCTTCATCTGTTTCCATAAATGTAAAATTTCCTCTTTATTCCTTCCCAGCAGCACTAATTTGGCTTTTTTTTTGTTTCACAAGTCTCCTCTTTAAATGGAAACTGATTTTCATAGTCTGTGAAAGCATTAATTTTCCTTTTAAAGGTTGATTTTAGAGAACAAGGAAACAACTACTTAGAGCTCTGAGGCTTTTTGACCTCAGTGTTTTCTTTTCTTTTTTTTAGCACAAAATTGCCAGTTTAAATAAAGTTTGTAGCAGGAGGTAGGAAAAGAAGAAGGCAGATTAAAAGTTACCTGCAGTGCTGATTATATGACTGCAGCATGAGGAATGTGAGGAATGTGGATAAGCATTAGCTGGTAGTTGATTTCTATTGTTTGAGGCCGCAGACAAGGTCAAGAGCCGGAAGGTCAGCAGTGAAGGGTTATGTTGTCTGTCAGGAGATGGCTGAATGATATCAGAAAAATACATAACTAGCATGTCTCATTCAGCATATCATAGTATTTTCAGAAATCAAAAAACTCTAAAAACTTTTTTCTGATGGTGGACTTCAACCACACACTCCTGTGTTCCCTCAACTACAAACAAAATAACATCTTTCTTATGGCTGTTTGGAACATATTGCTGGCAGTATTATGCCGTGGATGTGTTTCTTTTTCTTTCCTGCAGCGATAAGGAAGGTTCAGGATGGATGAGGTTAAATACAGGGCAATTGTGAAAGAAAAACTTTTGGAGGAAGCACTGCAAAAATTGAAATCTACATAAGTAATTTTTTCTTAAATTAAGATCATTTTTTTCTTGAATTGAGCAGGAAAGTGAGACATTTTGCCAACGGAACGAGACAATTTACACTTAAGATAAGAAAAAACATTTGCTTTGTCCTATTTGAAGTGCATATTATCTATTTATCATATTCTAAGAGTGAAAATAATCATCCCATTGGCAAACTGTCTCATTTACCTACTCAAATTAAAGGTAAATACGCTTAATTTAAGACATTTTTACTTATTTCTAGATCATTTTCCCAGTGAAGATGTGACAACTGGACCCTAAATATAATCTGTTAGAAAAGTTCAGTCATGGTTCAGACCTAAATCCAACCGACAAATTTCAGGAGCACTTAAAATCTGGTTTTGGAATTCCTTTTCAATCCAATTTGACAGTTTTGAGGCATTTTGTACAGAAGATGGTTGGAAATATCAAAGCTGGTGGACTTTATAGGGCTTTGACTCAATAGATCTGTATTACTTTCTTTTAATAGATGTTGAGCAGTTTGCTTGTTTTTTTAAGATAATTACAACCACCTATGAGTCAGTCACATAAAAGCCTTATGAGACATTCTGTTCCCAAACAATATACAAGAATTTCAAAGAATCAGAATATTTATTTGCAAGGCACTGTACTTACACAATACTGGATGTGCTCTCTTCATCGTCTGACATGGGAGCTGGCTCAGAGCTCGTCTGCCTGGCTGTGGCTTTCCTGGAAGGGGCCGCCTGTGGAGCTGGTTGACGGTTGCCTTTTTTATCTCTGCTTCTGCTACCCCAGTCGGCCTCGGCCGCTCACACTGATTCTGATTCTGCTGGAGGTTTCTTCCTGTTAAAAGGGAGTTTTTCCTCCTCACTGTCGCTACAAGCATGTTTAGTGTGAGGGATTGCATTTGAGTCAATGAGTCGATTTAATCAGCTAGTTTTCCTTAGAAAGAAAACTTTGAACCAGTCTGACTACAGTATATGATTTGGTTGAATTGTCTCTTTAAAGTACCTTAAGATGACATCTTTTGTGTATTGGTGCTATATAAATACACTGAATTGAATTGAATTGAATACACTAGAGGCATTTTTCTCTGCAAGGGCAACTGCTTCTATGTTTAAGGGAA
This sequence comes from Cyprinodon tularosa, assembly GCF_016077235.1. Taxonomy (NCBI): domain Eukaryota; kingdom Metazoa; phylum Chordata; class Actinopteri; order Cyprinodontiformes; family Cyprinodontidae; genus Cyprinodon; species Cyprinodon tularosa. Next base: position 216,969 of record NW_024039028.1, on the reverse strand, counting down.
TATTTTGTGTGTGTGTGAGAGAGAAAGTGTTCTGAGTCATGCAGGCTACAGCTTAGTTAAAGAGGCTGAATGTTCAATCTCGTAAAGCCCAACGCTCCTGGTCACACAAACTGACATCAATCACTTACTCCTTAAAAGCAGGGGATGGAAATGGTTGCTAAGATTAGTGATGAGAGAAGAAGCTAGAAACCATGAGGGAAGCAGAGGTCAGCAGTGCCCCCTACAGTTACAATTAAAGCCTCCTCCTACCTGCCTCACGGATGCCAAAAGGCCACAGTTGAGTAGCAGCTGGCTGTAGAGACACGGACACTGAGATAAACAGAGACAGATGAGTGTAGTTTGTGAAGTGAGGGGTCTCTGCGGAACGACCTCAATTTTGCCAATGATCTTTCTGGCTCTGATGTTCCCCTGCTGCATTTTGGTGATTACATCAAGTACTTGTGCTTCAAAGCAAGTGGCTCTGTGACAGCTTGACTAAGCTGCCTGCCAAATAATTTCACTGAACGCCCCCCCTCCACCCCTTCCTCTCCTCTCTTTGTCTTTGTCCAGTGACCTGAGTGAAAACCAGATCCAGGGGATTCCAAGGAAAGCCTTCAGGGGAGCTGTGGAAATCAAAAACCTGTAAGTTCCACTTTCACCACCATACTGTCAGTGCTTACACATCTGTAACTTGCTCCTCACCGTGTCAGCTTATGTGCACGGCGCTCACTCGACCATGCATCAATATTTCATTGTGTTAAATGTCATGTGCCTCCTGCTTGCCGTATTGACTGGCACCCGCTGCTCGTCAGCAGCGATATGTGTGTGTGTGTTGCCTCACTGGCATTTTGCAGTTTTCTTTGTTTAGACTCGCTTATAGTCATAATCATTTTTTTTTCTACTCAATTCACAACAGGACTTCTATAAATATTGATCCCTCCACCAATTCACTACTTCCTGGGCTTTTTTACACCACCACATCAGATAATTTTCTCGAAATGCCGTGCAATTATTGTTAAAGGACAGGGAATTATGCATGTGTGTCAGAGTGCTGGCGACAGCTGATTATTTACAGTTCCTGTGTCTGTACAATTAAATTGTTTCAGCAAAGGTTTTGTGAACAAAGAGAGAGAGGTGGTAAATGCTAAAGTCTACTACATAAAGAGTAAATGTCGTATTGAAGAGAGCAGGAAACATAAATAGGTGCAGAGGCAGCTATATTACAACCAGGAAGAGCCCAATAGAAAGGAGGTGAAGGGAGCATAGACATCATTTGGACTTTTTGTCTTACCTGTCGTTGTGTTTGCAGACAGTTGGACTACAACCACATTAGTTGCATTGAAGATGGAGCCTTTAGGGCGTTACGTGACCTGGAAGTGCTGTGAGTACCTGTTTCCTCAGTCATCTTACTTTTCTACCTTTTACCATTTCTTCTGTTTTTTTCCCCTTCATCATAAGAAAAGACGAAGAGACTTTGATCAGCAACACTAACAATGCTGAGATACAGAGCAACTAATACTCTCCTTGACCTTTTAGGCACTGCAGAGCCTCTGCAGCAGCTTTAAAGGAGTTTTATATTGTTTCAGCTGTGGCTTTCCTATTTCTTTTTATGCATAATGAAGTTAGTTTTTTTCTTGATATGTTAACTGCAGACTTAAATAGGGCTGGGCAATTAATTTCATTTGCAATTTAATTGCAATTTAACAAAATGCACTTTTCAAATCGAAGGTGCATTAAAATGTGGTCACGTTACATTTAACAAGTCTAAGAGACTAATTTTTCTTCACACCAGCCCTTAGGTTGGTTGTAATATGTTTGAAATGAGCTTGCTGCCACAAAAAAGTGAAGAGGAAAAACCCTGCGAGCAAACCGATCTATGCAGGCAAGTAGAAGGAAGCCATTTCCAAACAAAGTTACAAAGCTAAAGAAAACAGTAAAGTTCTGCAACAATTGACTCTGGACAAGCAAGCTTTAACGGTCATGAAAAATCTAAAACCCTGGAGTGACACTTGTGGTTGTGCTTAGTGCAAAGGAAATTGAAAATAAAATCGCAATATTTGTAAAAAATAAAATAACAATTTAGATTGTTGGCAGAATTTTTCAGGCCTAGTGCTAAATCATTTTGTGATATCCTGCACCTTTCTCTGAATTTCCTTAAATTTGGTACTTCTGGATTCATGTCATGTGTTACACAATGAGAAAATGAAGAAAAATTAAGCTGTTGTCCCAAAAAACTGTTCAGAAATAATTGAGAGCTACTGCTCAACCTTGAAGAAATTAGATTTCTGTTGTCGGAAAGCAGCATAAAGGAATATGATTTTAGTTTACCCTTATGTATGATGTATGTTTAACTTTAGCACTCCATTCTGACTAACAGAACTATGTAAAGCTCTTTTACTGTTTCGGCAGAGGTGAATATGATGGATAGCTAGGTAGAGCTAATTCATCCAGGTCTTCCTCAACCGCCAACTGAACAAAGATGTAAAAGGTTATTTTCTTATGAGGATTTTGCTGTTTCACTGCATTCAGGATTGCATGTAGATGAGCATGTTGTATATTCTGCTCTTGTCTCTTTAGCACTCTGAACAATAACAACATCAGCCGACTGTCTGTGGCCAGTTTTAACCACATGCCAAAGCTCAGGACCTTGTAAGTGGCATAGCTTCATATTTGACACACAACACGATAATCTGGAAAGACATTCCTCTCATCCGTACTTATTTAAATATTTTTTAATCCTCCTTTGCCTCCCCACTCCTGTCTCCTCCAATCATTTCCATTATTTGCCCTCTCTCTATCTGTGTGTCCCCCTACGATCACCAAACACATCCCCTCCCCTCCTCCTCACTTCTCCCCTCCCTTCTGCTTCACCTCTGCCCAGCCGCCTTCACTCCAACAACTTGCAGTGCGACTGCCATGTAGCCTGGTTGTCCGAGTGGTTACGACAGCGCCCCCGCCTGGGCCTCTACACACAGTGCATGGCTCCTCCTCACTTGCGAGGGCACAATGTGGCTGAGGTGCAGAAGAAGGAGTTTGTGTGCACAGGTAGGTTGACCTTACTTTGGTTTCCTTCTGTGGCTTCTACCTCTTCTTACTCTTTTACATCAGAAAACATGTTTGTTCCTTTCACTGTGTTTTTGCTCATGCCTGTCAAGACGCTGAGGAAGGTAAGTTTTCCCCATGATTTGCAGGGCTTTGCAGGAAAGTCATGAATAAAATGACAGCACAGAACGACAAGGTCACATAAACAGACAGGATAACTTTGAGTCTTATGTCTCTCTTTGAATTATTTGTTCATCTACAGCTTTTGGCCATTTTGTATTTAAATGAAGCATTAATATCAACTACCCACTGATAATCCAGGGTCCTTGTCTCTGCGTAGGTCATCAGTCGTCATCATCTTCCTCCTGCAGTGTGTTACAGTGCCCAGAGTCCTGCACCTGCAGTAACAACATTGTGGACTGCAGAGGGAAGGGTCTGACAGAAATACCCACCAACCTGCCTGAAACCATTACTGAGATGTAAGACATGCAGATAAAGTACACACACATCTGCTTCGCTCAACACACATACTGCACTCATTAAGACACACTGGGTGCAGTGATATTTCTCTTGCTCCTTTTATTGCGCGTCCCTCTGTTTCCCTTCTTTGTGTTCTACCACCTTTCTCTTTCACTCCTGCTGTTTGTCTTTGTGCAGTGAAATAAAAGCACACATCTGTGAAATGAGAAAGCTTGGTCATGCAGTGCATTCCTGCTAAATGAAACAGCAAGAACAAAGAAAGAAACGGGGAGAATAAAGGAGCTCGGAGATTAATCTGAGCTCTAAAGAAACCTATATTTCTACCTGAGAATTAGATGGGGTGAACTTGAAAAGCCTGCCTGCTTCTACAAAATGGAAAAAAAGAGTGATATAAAATTCCCTCATGTAATTATTTTGTACGGCTGAAGTAACTGAATTTGTTTAAAAAGTAATGTGATAAATCAGAAAGTAAAATTTGACCTTAAAAAAGAAATACTTTGATAAAAAATGTGATAAAATATTTTTTAGTGTAATTGAAATGAAGCAATTATTTACCATGGCAACATTTAAAGCATAGGTGGTCAATAAAGAACAGAAACATCAAACGGTTGGCTTAAGGGAAGGGCTTCACATTGAAATGACCTTTGCCCTTATTGGGTTCATTCCTTCTTTTTGTCCTTCATACATGTGCCGCCTGGTGCGGTTCTTCAGGAAATGACTGGGCATAAAAAAAAAAAACAGACCAAATAGTCAATTGTGTGAGTACTCTCCTAAGTTTGTGTGCCCGTCTGGCTGTGCAAAGGTGAAGGAGGGCAAAAGATTGGCGATATGTGACAGAAAAATGGCTACAGTCATCAAAGGGCCTTATCTGGAAAAGTCCCCCTTAGGCAGAGCCCTTGGGAATGAACAGCGGTTTGCATTACAGCATAGATAAGTGTATGATAGGGGAATGTTAATGTCTCATTGCAATGGTCTGAGGGTATGTTTGGTTCCAGACGACTGGAGCAGAACGCCATCAAGGTGATCCCAGCTGGGGCCTTTTCTCCATATAAGAAGCTGCGCAGAATGTGAGTAGAAAAGCTGTTAAGCTGCAGTCTGTCAACCATGGATCAAAACTTAATGTTGCAGCAGCATCTGTAGTTGGTTTTGACCTTTTGTTATTCTGCTTTCTTTTGATTACTTTTCTTTTTTTTATCACTTTTTTTGCAGAGATTTGAGTAACAACCAGATCTCAGAACTAGCTTCAGATGCCTTCCAGGGTCTGCGATCCCTTAATTCTTTGTAAGTGTTCTATTTCAGCTTTGATTTTACTTTTAGCTCAGAGATATTCATCAGAAACTATGATTTTCTTTTTATAAATGTTGCTATAAAAGCTGCATGTTTCTGTAACCAACACTTCATATACAATTAGCCAAAAACAGGGAAGTTAAGTTAAATCAGAGCTCCAGATTAATCCAAAATGTCCCCATTAAATAGAAGATTTAAAATCACAATAGACATTTACAGACAACTGTATTTCATTTAAAGCAAACAATATAAGAATAATAAGATGGACCTAGAGCTTTCCCAGGTGTTCTCAAACAATAATATTAAGACAAAAGAACTTAGTTTTCAGGTAAATTTCATTAAACCGTATGGATGTAAGTCAATACCTGCAGAAACAGAGACACTTGGAACAAACTGCCCGGTTTCATATCCATATTGGAGAGTGGTGTTCAACTGGTTAGGGCATAGAGCTTGAATCCTGAGGTTGTGAGTTTGAAACCCACTGCCACTCTGGGTCCCTGAGCAAAAAGACCCTTAACCCCACACTGCTCCATGGGCGCTGCAAATGGCAGCCCAGTGCTCCCAAGGGGGATGGGTTACTGTAAATGCAGAGAGTAAATTTTGTTGCTCTGTACTTGTGACAGGGTAATGACATATAAATATATATACCGGTATATATATATATATATAAACCCAGTTCAGTTGTGACTAACATCATGTAAATCCATTTCTAGTCCGATAATGAATATTTTTCCTGCTGTTTGCATATAGAAACATCGCTTTGTGTGTCATTATGACCTACATATTGTTTGCTGTAGTTAACAATTTCTTATATGTATTGACTACTTTGACTCTAATACTGCAGAAACTCTACACTTATGTGGTTACAGAATACATATTACTCATATTCTCCATAAATAATTGTGAATCTGAGATATTTTTATTAGAGGAATCTTAAAACAATTATCTTATAGTGAGGGATCAGTGCTTGTCTATGGAACTGCCAGTCTTTAATAATATCTGCACCAAAGCTTTAAAAGGTCAACTTTTTTAAAAAATGTCATTGTAATTCTGAATCATGTGTCAGCTTGTGATATGCACCACAGCCCAGAGGATTGTTTTAGCAAAGATATATTTTATAGAGAACACATTCTTTAACAGAGGTGCTTGGGGATATGCTTTGACTTTCTTTGCAGTTTATTCTGTTGATATTAAGGAAATCTCTGGATTCTTCTCAAACTGAATTAATTCTGTGTTTGCTGTGTGCAGGGTCCTGTATGGGAACAAAATCACAGAGATTTCCAAGGGACTCTTTGAAGGATTGTTTTCACTGCAGTTGTTGTAAGTGCACACACACCCACACTAATGCACACACTCATAGTTAGGTTCAGTTTAATGGTCACATCTGCATCTCATTGATATTCGGCTGAAAAGTGCTTACCTCAAGCACTGCCACCCGAGAAGAGACATCCTCACTAAAAGCCATCATCTGTGACCTGCAGCATCTGAATGATTTTTGCTGGAATGATAACAAGATAAGGTTCCTTTTATTTTTTTTTTCCTTTCTCAAATATTGTCACTTCTTTGTTTCAGGTTGCTAAATGCTAACAAGATAGCATGCCTGCGTGTGGATGCATTTCAGGACCTTCACAACCTCAATCTGCTCTCTCTATATGACAACAAGCTCCAAACAATTGCAAAGGGGACGTTCTCCTCACTACGAGCAATACAAACCCTGTATGTACTCTCACAAATACACACAAATATCCTTTTGTTAAACATATTTACCTGATTAAGATTTGCATGATGTTGCTTTCTGTGACACATAAATGTTTCAGATCATAAAAAATATTTCAGGGTCTAATGAAGAAAACCTTGGTTTACTCAGCAAGCAGTTTTCAAATATTGATATCATATAAAAAGTGTAAATAATAGAAATCTTGCTTCTTGGCAGAAACAAACCAAATATCTGCAACAAGCAATAAACATTGTGCATCATTGTATTGGAAAACTGCTCCAATCTTATAACAAGATTGCTTTTTTATTATTCAGCAGTCTTGGTGGATTTCCAAGGATTGGCATCATGTTTGACAACCCCCTTTTTGTAAAATCAGGTCTAAATCTGGACTAGGCAGCTCCAAAAGTCTTACTTTTTGAGCCATTCATAGGTGCTGTTCTGCTTCTTATCACCATCCTGTGTAAATAATATCTGCACATTGTTCCTATACTAGAGAGCAAGAGCTGTCTTCAATTTCATTTATTTAAAAGGCATGAATGAAACAAAACAAAAAGACCAAAGAAAATTGTAAGAATGAAAATAGTCCTTTACTCCTCCAAATATCAGTGGAATTGAATAAACAATTAAGCCGCTTAAAATTAAAAGATCAAGAGTAGCTTATGGCCTCCATCATTATTACAATGTTGTTCATTTAATTTATAACTTTAACATGTTTCTTAAAATATGGTTCTTACTGATTCTTAGGCAGATGCTAATCGCCCGTCTCCCTGTTTATCTTATTCTAAAGAAGGGTATAACTTGCAACGCTTCTTCCCACACGCCATCAAATTCTGACATCACCCCTGATTATGTGATAATAATACATTATGTCCCTCCCACTTTAAGATGCATAGACCATACAATGGCATTAAAACCTGTTGTCATTGTCACGTTTAATTGGTGCTTAGTTTTTGATTGATTCACTGTCCATGGTGCTGAACTAGCACACTGTTTTACAGTAACCATGTCTTCTGTTATTTTGCCTTGAAATTCTTGCTAACCTACATGGAGGCTCAAGTTAATATATCAGATAGCTTTATTTTCAGAAAGAAGCTTAAATAGACCCAAAACAAGACAATTAACAGCTAAAGAAAACAAACAAAAAAAAATTATGTTTTGCGTTTGAATGAATACTTTGGTTCTAAAGCACACTCCTTGTGGTTTGCCTGCTGCAAGCCCTGAAAGTACAGACAGCTTTATAGTCTCTAGGGATGGAAGACCATGATGTAAAAAATATAGTGATCTGCAAAATAGCTTTTTGTGGTTACATGACTATTGTGGAGTTGTGATTAGTATTTTCAGATACTGTCCTATTCTTATGGCATTAATTGCAGAAAAGTAATCTCAGTTTAATGGAGAAATCATTTTAAATTTAATAAATGTCAAAGTACAGCTGAATGACCTGTAAAAAATCCTTCTGAGCCAGATCTAAAAACTTGAAATCATATGTATTAGGTGTGCCCAGTACAAGTTTTAGTTATTTAAATGTTGTATTTTGCCTACAGTCTGTGTGTCCTTCTTTTCAATCTTTGTATCCTTCCTTTTTTACGTTCCTTGTTTCCTAACTTCCTTGTACCTCTCCCTTCTTCCTTTGTTTTGCCCTACCTCCATTTATTAATTGTGTTTCTTTTTCTCTTCCATCCCGCCTTTCCTACTATACCTCAGTTTCCTCTTCATTTCCTTTCTTTCTTTTACTCCTTTAATATGTGAACAGATATGTGAACCTTCTATTCATATATCTGCATTACATTATGAGTAAAGGGAGTAAAGGTTGTATTTTTGGTTAGAAATGGTTTTGAATAGTGTTATGGAAATACATTCTATTTTAGAATAAAACACCCAACCATTTGTAATTCTTTCTGTATATCTCAAAGCAACAGACTCTAGATCAGTCAGATCTTTTTTTAGGAACCAATTTTCAAGATTTGGTTTGTTTTAGAATGGCCCCTCCTTTCAGTAACAACTTGATTTTTTTATAAGATTATTTTAGTAATTTGCTTAAGTGCCTTCACTCTGAGTGTTGTATGTTCACATAACCCCACTTTAAAGAAACTTTAGTCTTACTTTAACTCTACCTAATGCCTCTTGTATTTGTTTCACTTTGTTCAATAAACAAAATGTTAACTGCATTTATATGTATATATAAATGTAAGTATGGTGTTTCAACATCTTCTTTATGTGTTTTGTTTTGTGTGTGTTCCTTTGTCTGTTTGTGTGGTGAATCAGTCATTTAGCTCAAAACCCATTTATCTGTGACTGCCATCTGAAGTGGCTGGCTGACTACCTGCAGGACAATCCCATTGAGACGAGTGGTGCCCGCTGCACCAGCCCTCGGCGGCTCGCCAACAAGCGGATCGGACAAATCAAGAGCAAGAAGTTTCGCTGCTCAGGTACAAATCCCTGGCACAGCACAAATTGAATACTCATAGAAGAGATGAGCCCACGGACATGTTCCCTGAGGCTTTTTCTTTCTGATAACCAAAAGATGGATGTCCAGACTTTCACACATAAAAAAATCAACCTAAGACCAACAGTCTTTCCCTCTGTGTTCATTCTGTGTTTTCCTGCTGGGTTTTTCCCTCAGCCTTTCTCTACTAACCACACATTCCCTACCTCTAATATTTTCAGTGCTCTTTTCAATGCCTCTACATGCACAAAGAGTCAGTTGTACACCATGAACCTTCTCTTCTATTCTGACTTTTTTTTTTTTTTGCTGACTTCGATTTTCCTGCTATCTGTCTCTCCATTAGCTAGAGAACAGTATATCATCCCAGGTATCGTACATGGAGCATGAGTGCTTGTTTTTTGTAACTATTTTCACTGCACACTCACCAAGTGCAGTTTGCCATGACTGACACCTTTTAAATCCATATCATCTCTTTGGATTGTTTACTAATGAAGCACCATGTCTAACGAAGAACAGGATATCCATACTCATACACTTGCACTGGCTTTATGTTCACAACCGTGACCTCGTTTGAAAAAGGTTAATAGTTTGGTTTCTGATGTCCTGTTTGGGTTACAGTATAAAATCAAGTTTATATATACTCATGTTAGTGCATGTGAAAATTATTCCTTAACATTTAGCATTTATCATATTTTTTCACATTACGACAAAAAATTACATTGCATTTATTGGAATTCTGTGTGATAGATTGACACATAGTATTGCATAATTGGCAAGTGGGAGGTGTATGAAAAGTGTGGCATGCATTTGTTTTTGGTAACCTTGTAATTAAAAACGACTATAAGTCCAGACAATCAAACTGCCTTCAGAAACCCACGCATTGTGAATACATTTAACCCCTGAGTGTTTTCATCTTAGCATCTGTACAACTGGGTCCTGGTCAGGGAAGCATTGCTTAAAAAAAGTAAGAAAGTTATCACTGAAATCACGCTACAGATTGATTATTAGCCATGTAGGGACACATCACCCATTGAAGAAGTTCCTCTGGTCAGTTGAGACCAGGGGTCTGTTTGAAGAAGCAGGTTTAACAAACTCAGAATCAAATCCTCAACTCTAAATTGATCCAGCCTAAGGTCGGGAACTCTGAGTTTTTGGTTTCTCAAGGCTGCTGTGAATTATTTCAATCAACTCTAAGTAAGTCCACTTAGAGTTCCTAGAGCTGAACACATGTGTAGCAAGTGTGACAAGCCATTATCAGTGGAGCTCCGATTCGACAAGTCACCATAACAACAGGCAACAGGAAGTGCAAATTTCATCCTATTGAAACTAGAGATTTTAATGAAGAAATAAAAAAAAGGAGAATGTGTTTAAAAGAGAGAGAGACAGCACTACAGAGGAATATGGCGAAGAAGATTGACCCTGTTAAAATAGGAATATGGGGATCTGAGATTGATTTCTCTAAATCCAGAAGGTTTACTCTAGATGTGAAGAATGACATTTTTTTAAATGGTAATTTTGACAAGGATTTTTTTTCCCCCCAGATATTAGAAATACATATTCAGTAAAACTAATACATATATAAAAAAAGACTTACCATGGGCTGTTGTGTACACAACAACATTACAGGTTTATTTCTTGAATGGTAGGGTATCAGGGTATGTATTTAGGTGAAATTGTTGGGCAGCAGGTAAAGATGAAGTCTACAAACATTGTTCTAACAGATACGACCTGTGCATCGTCTCATGGGTGTCCTTAGTTTTTAACCTGTCTGCCATCACACAGTAAATACTAAGTGGCTGTTTGTATCCGCTTTGGATGTTATCATCCCAATAAATGTGATTACTAGCTGGGAAGTAAAATGCACAAATCATGAAAATGCACTAATTGCGTCCTTTTGATCGTTGTTCAAAAAATAAATAGAAGACATTCGGCAAAAATGGCTGCAGTGCAGCCTTTTTTGTTTTGTTTCAGCTTGCTGCTTCTAGTTTACGTCATACAGGTCACTGCATTTCATTGATCCAAAACATTAACTGTATGAGGGTTTGTTTGTCTATTTGCGTCTGACAGAATTTATTTTTGGAAGTTTGTGAAATCACAGATCTCACAAAAATTAATCTTGCTTGCAAGGTAGCTCAAGATCTACTGTTAGATGCATCTAAAATCTGTTTGCAGATTTTTAATACATCCTTGCTGTAACACAGCTAATTTAAATGACCGAATTCTCTTTTTAGCATGGCATCAAGTTTGGCAAAGGAGTGGCAACGGGCCATTAATTTCATTAATATGTTTTGGATCAAGGATGAATCTAATACCTCTGAGACAGTAGATCTTGAGGACCAGTGTTGGGTTAAAGGGTAAATCAGTATGTTGTGAAGAGCTGTAAACTATCGTCAATGTCTTTTTTGTCCAAGTCTAACAATAACTGAGGATTTTGGGCGTGCTTGTGAGCATATGTGTATGTTTCTTACTCTGCAGAACATCAAAAGGTCACACAGTCACCATGCTCAGAGGGGTGTTGGGAAATATGCAAATTTGACTTGCATTTGAGATCAGTAGCAGGGCTAAAGGCGGTCATTACCACAGGGAAGCGTCAGGGTGTGTGCAGAGTAAGACACAGTCTGTGTGCGTGTGTGAGCGCGTGCTTATTGCAGTCATTAACTCCGAAGCTCACCAGGGGGACAGAGGTTTCAAAGCCTAGATAGCACATAGGGGGCAACGCTGAATAATTTAACAACATGTAGGGCTGTAAAGTTGAATAAACATACTCCGTTCTTTGGTGTAACCTTGCTGTTGCATCTCAGAGCAATGCATCTCAGATCCTCCAGTTTAATTTGCAATATGTTCATGGATTACAGGTGCTCTGCACTCACACCGGCCGGAGTTTAATGTTTGCACAGTTGGCTCCTTCTGAAGGTTATTTGTCCTTTCAATGTCACACTCTCACAGGAAAGGGTTTAAACCTGCCTTAAGTGCGAGAAAATCTGGGAAGATGTGTGCATCCTGCATGACTCTCACAACTCATTACATTACTTTAAATCTCTCCCTGGGAGAGAGAACCCACACAATCTGGATTTTTTTTTTTTTTGTTGCCTTTTTTCATTACCTTTTCTTACCCCTCTGCTTTAACAAATGAGTCAAATCCCTTCTTCTTTTTCCTAATGCCTTTCTAACACTCAGGAGTACACCATGTCAGCTGTAAGTAACAAAAACACATGACTGTCCATCAACCTCCAACTCCCTCACCTCTTTTCCCAGAGATGACCTGCAACCTTTGACCCCTCTGAGACTCCTCCTGTCTGAATAATAAGATATAAATGATATTATATTTGTATGTCTCAGTGTTGGGGAATCAAGAGAGTTTCATGTATTCTACTCTTGTTTGTATCTGTATGATGGCATCAGTGAGTGTGTGTGGTACCCAGAAGTAATGGTTCTCTTGTATTGCTGCTGTAACTCTCCTCCCACTCCTCTCTAATAACTGCTCTCTTCCTATTGTTTCTGAAATGTGGATGTCTGTAGATGCTTTACTGTTATACCCTCTCTGCTTTTTAATCAGGCTACCGTTCCTGAGTTTTTCACCATCCCTCTTCCTCTGTTTTATTTAATTTGTAGGTATTTTGCTACAAATTAATACCTTAACCTTATTTCCTCCCAATATATTTGTGTCTCTTTATTGTTAATTATTTTGTAGATTACTAGCATTTCCTGTTTTTTTCATCCCCTTTGTGCTATTTTCCAAATTAACTTTTTCATTCTTTACCCTCTTTCCAACTCTCTTTACTTAGTCCCTCTTTTTGCTCACCCTAATTCTAGCCTTTCTCCAAAATATCGTGCCTTGAAAAAGTGTTAATACCCAGTGAACCTTTTCACATTTGTTCACTTTACAACATCAAACCTTCATTTTTTTTTTAAATAATTGATATATAAATACAATCAAAGCTTTAAGAAATATAGCTTTTACACATTTAACGTATTTTATTTCTTAATTATTTACAAAATAGATCATGCTCAGTTCAATCCAATGAGGAGCTTATCTGCAGCTCATCCAGCGTTACTTTTAAGATCTGGCTCCTTCTCTGACTATTGTCTCCTTTATTACACTGTCAGTTACCGTGCAAGGCCATGAATTGTTGGGTTTGAGGTTGCTTCTTTCTCAGGTAATGAGAACATCAGAATATGTTGGACAGCTAGATTATTACTGAGATGAAAAGACGCACAGCCCAGAGTTCACATAGATTTTTTATTTTAAAAACTGTTTTTATTATCTTCTAAATGTAGCTGTTACAAGACAAAATAAAAGTTAGGGTATATGAATACTTTTGCAAGGCACTGAATATTCCAGTTTCTTTTCATCTATTTAAAATCCTACCTCCTTCATCTCCGTTCCTTCTTCCCACAGTCAGAAATTTTGCAAATCCGCAGAGAAAATCCCCTCTACTGTCTGTATGATCCTCTCTCCCGCTCATCTGACCCTTCCTCTCCCTCTTACCCTCCGCCCCTGTGTTCCAGTGGAGGAGCAGTCAGTCGGCAGGTTGTTCCTTTGTGCTTGATCTAACCATGTGGCTGCAAGGTTCCAAAAGTGGAACATGGTTCTGTCAAGCACCATGGAACGGCGCTGCAAATCCCTGCAGCATGGCCGAGACGCAAGAGAAACCAAACTCCTGTCACTCCCTGCCTGTGTGTTTGAGCATGTGGTGTTTGGGTTTTGTCAGTGATCTCATTTTTGATACTGTTTGGTCTAGTTTATAATACTAACACTGGGATTTATACCTGAAAAGAAAGAAAGCCTCTAATCTCTTTTCTCCTGTGGGTGCAAGTGTGTCTGTATCCTTATATGTGTCCTTATGTCCTTACATGTGTATTACGTCTTCTCTATGTCAGTGATACGCTAAGAAAATGCTTGTGTATCACACTGTAAATGATTTGCTTCTCGCCAAGCAAAGAAACAAAACAAAACAAAAAAACAATTTGATATAGAATTTTATTGTTAATTCAAGAAATCTAGTCAAGTGAATTTAGGTTGGTTAACTCAAAACATCTACATTTATCTGTCCGTTAAACTTTAACGGCCGGATAAATGTAGATGTTTTGAGTATTTTCCTCCTTGGATTTCTTTTTTTATCTTTGTTTCAGACAACCTATTTGTTTAAAGCACACAGATGCATAGAAATTACTTATGATCAGTGTTTTATCTTTTTTTTTTTGGCCATATTTAGTTTCTTTTGACAGTTTCTACTATGCGAAAAGGAGCTCAGCTCTTTGTACCACACCCTGAACCTTGGATATGCACATGGTTACTGATGGAAACCGTGTCAAGGTTTTCTTACCACAGCAATAGTGTTCATTAACATCTTAGCTGTGATTGTGAACAGGTAACGAGGATTACCGCAGCAAGCTCGGAGGTGATTGCTTCGCCGACCTGGCCTGCCCAGAGAAATGCCGTTGTGAGGGCACGACTGTCGACTGCTCTAACCAGAAACTTACCAAAATCCCAGATCACATTCCTCAGTACACCACTGAGCTGTGAGTCACCCTTTGTTTCTTGACTACAGTTGGATTTATAAGAGAAACCTCATGTCAGTCTCTACCCCCTCTTATTTGCCTTATACTCATTATTCTTGGATTTTACCTCATGTGTTTCCAGGCGTCTGAACAACAATGAGTTCACGGTGCTTGAGGCGACGGGAATCTTCAAAAAGTTGCCTCAGTTGAGGAAGATGTGAGTCAGTCTTGTTGATGTGATTAGAAAAAAAAAGTGTTACTAAGCGATGTCATAAAATCAAGTTTGGATCCAGATGAAAAAAACCAACGACTATAAAGTCGTCGTCTTTCCATTGCATTTCTACTGCCTCACCTCTCTCTCTGTTCTGTACTTCCCCCTGCAGTAATCTGAGTAATAATCGTATCAGTGACATCGAGGAGGGGACTTTTGAAGGAGCTTCAGGGGTCAACGAGTTGATTTTGACCTCCAACAGACTAGAGAACATACACCACCGCATGCTGAAGGGACTCAGCGGTCTCCGTACTCTGTGGGTTCATACACACACATAGATACACTTAACATTGCAACCACAAAATTTGATCCAATTTAGCCGAAATGTGTTGTGATAGACCAACATAAAGCATTGCACTATTCTAAAGTGTGGAAATAAGCATAATTTACTCAAATACCAATAAATAAAATCCATCACTTTTGAGTGCATTATAAAGTCTACTAATTAATCAGTATTGCTTTTCTTTGTATAATTTGACCTCGGCATAAGTCCTATACTGTTCTATAAATCCATTCGTGGTCTTTTAGAGAACCATAGAGAACCAACTGTGAAGTATCATGAGAACTGAGGAACACAACAGACAGGTCTGACACTTTGAACATCTCACAGTGCTTAAAATATCAATTCATCCATAAATGGAAAGCAGATGTTACAACTGTAAACCAACGAATACATGATCATCCAGGGAAAATGACATACCTGTACTGGGTAAGGAAAGCATTAATCAGAGAATCAGTCAAGAGCTTTGTTATAATTCTTGGAGGAGCTG
Organism: Cyprinodon tularosa; assembly: GCF_016077235.1. NCBI lineage: Eukaryota > Metazoa > Chordata > Actinopteri > Cyprinodontiformes > Cyprinodontidae > Cyprinodon > Cyprinodon tularosa. The sequence continues at coordinate 201,475 of NW_024039028.1, read as the reverse complement.
CAGAGACAGACAGCTCAGGAGGGATTGGCTGCTGACAGGATTGTTACTTGTGAACGGTAAATTTGAGTGTTACAGCAGCAAAAAATTATAGCAAAAGTGGTCACACAAATGAGGACCCTAAAAAGTGTATAAAAATAATAGAATAAGTGACAGAGTTAAGCAAATAGACAAATAAACTACTTAACTGTACCATTATTGTTTTCTTATTGTAAGCGAATGCATATAAGAAACAGCTCCATAATGTTTGGAAAGCGTTATTAATTCCACTCCACAATCCTGTAGCTACTATATACAGTATGCTGTCACGGTCTATCACATTAAATGCAAATAAAATAGCTTTAATTTATATCATTATTTTAACATAAAGAAATTTTGAAAAAGTTTCCACTCACTGCTATTATTGGACCAAATATACACTCTTTGAATTTTGCTTGAAGTGTATTATATATTAATGTATTTATTTGTGTTCATAGTATGCTGAGGAGTAACAAGATCAGCTGTGTGAGCAACAGCAGCTTCGTGGGGCTCAGTTCTGTACGGCTCCTTTCACTGTACGACAACCAGATCACCTCTATGAGCCCCGGAGCCTTCGACACACTGCACTCCCTCTCCACACTGTGAGCTTACGTCACTCTATGAAACCATCAGGCTTGTGCTCAGTAGCTTTAGCTCAGAGTAAATCTTTGCTTGTTCCATTTGATCTCCAGAAACCTCTTGGCCAATCCTTTTAACTGTAACTGCCACCTGGCCTGGCTCGGTGATTGGCTGAGAAGGAAACGCATCGTCACAGGGAATCCTCGCTGCCAGAATCCTTATTTCCTAAAGGAGATTCCCATCCAGGATGTAGCTGTTCAGGACTTTGCCTGTGAAGATGGTGAGTTAGAGCGGCTGCAGTTATCTGTTCTTAACTAGCACTTTTTCTTCACTCTTATTGTTTTCCTCAATGTATGCAACAGGTAACAATGAGAACAGCTGCTCTCCTATTCTGAGGTGTCCAGCCGAGTGCTCTTGCCTGGATACTGTGGTGCGCTGCAGCAACAAAGGTCTCACAACTCTGCCCAAAGGTGTCCCAAAAGAAACCACTGAACTGTGAGTTCCTGTCCTACAAACTATTACATAGTTTAAACTGTAAAAAAAGTACAGGTATTTGCAAATATCCATCCACCCATTGCTTATGTGTGTTTGTTTGGGTGTGTGAATATAGATTTAAAAACTTCAGAATTTATCAAATGTATTACTCATTTTCTGTTTTGTATAAATATGTGACATCCAAGAAGGAAACACTGATGTAACATAAATTTTATTTGATTTGAAACATAAATCGACGAATCTGGATTAGAAAAGAACTCAGTTTCAAACTGCAAATCAGTTATACAGGTAAAAGCCAGTAAATTAGAATATTTTGAAAAACTTGATTTATTTCAGTAATTGCATTCAAAAGGTGTAACTTGTACATTATATTTATTCATTGCACACAGACTGATGCATTCAAATGTTTATTTCATTTAATTTTGATGAGTTGAAGTGGCAACAAATGAAAATCCCAAATTCCGTGTGTCACAAAATTAGAATATTTTGTAAGGGTTACATTTTGAAGACACCTGGTGCCACAAACTAATCAGCTGATTAACTCAAAACACCTGCAAAGGGCTTTAAATGGTCTCTCAGTCCAGTTCTGAAGCCTACACATAATCCTCATAACACCTGAGCAGTGCCAGAAACTCATCGACTCCATGCCACGCCGCATTAATGCAGTAATTGAGGCAAAAGGAGCTCCAACCAAGTATTGAGTATTGTACATGCTCATATTTTTCATTTTCATACTTTTCAGTTGGCCAACATTTCTAAAAAATCCCTTTTTTGTATTAGCCTTAAGTAATATTCTAATTTTGTGACAAACGGAATTTTGGATTTTCATTTGTTGCCACTTCAAATCATCAAAATTAAATGAAATAAACATTTGAATGCATCAGTCTGTGTGCAATGAATAAATATAATGTACAAGTTACACCTTTTGAATGTAATTACTGAAATAAATCACGTTTTTCAAAATATTCTAATTTATTGGCTTTTGCCTGTATACAGTGATATATGATCTCCTTATTTTTCAGTGTTGTAAAATTCATTTTCAAATCAATCCATTTGATATCTAATTGCATACTTATTTTATTTGAGCATTTCAGATTCAGTTTCTGATGTCACAAATTTCTGCTGATAATGTTACATCAAAATATTGCCAAAAAATATATATATAATGTCTTCTGATGTCTCAGTTTGAAACGTTAGAGCTAAGAAGGTATAATTATTCATGGTTTGTGGGCTTGCCCCTTGCTTCAAGCACCCTTGAATAGAATAATATAAAAAGTAGAAAAAGGAGTTGTTGGGCATGAATCGATCCACCTCTGCTAAGTTATGCTTATTGGCAGTTAGGTCCTTGATAACCAATATGCTGCAAAGCAAATGTGACTTTGTTCTAACAGGTTAAGTTTTAGCAGGTTGAGCTATTCTACATCAGTGTAAGAGTTTAGATGGTTACTGTGTTTTTAGGGTATGGGTTAAGGCTATAACAGAACTTGTATCTCATTAGTTGCCTCAGAACTGAAGGGAGTCATATTGTCAATTCTGGGAGATTTTTAGGTCTTATTTAAAAGACTATAAGGAATTTTGTTTATACATATAACAGTTGAATGTAGCTATTAATCCTTTTGTTTTCTCTTAAAGGAACAGTGAAGGATTTCCTAGAATTTTTGAAAAGACCCACCATCTCTACTTTAGAAAAAAAAAGCAAATGCACAACCCTGTACCCGCTCACAGGAGGGAATGCCTATTAAATGCGTGCGAGAGCGTGCATGAGCCCATTTCTCCTTGTGCACTCTGTTTAAAAGTTGCTGTTTGCATCGTTCAGACAAGCTTACTTTCCAAAAGAAGATTAGCAATTTTTCCACTATGTCAGACTCACTAACGCTAAGTGAAAATAGGGACGAGCACGTAGGACGGCCTTACAAATACATATCACCAGAATGATTGACAATTAGGAGGACCACTTGTTTTGATGATCCACTCGGAAAAAGAACATCCTCAGCTATTCCTTTAAGTGAATTTGAACATTTTATTGTAAAGTATTCATGGTGACAGCTTGGTATTTTGTTTAGACTATGTTCTGTTTTATGTGTTTTTTAAAACTATAAATCATTGAAATGAAAACAAGAATGCAAGCAATGTGTTAGATGGCTTAAAACGTAACAGATAATTTTTACAATACATTTTCAGATAAATACAATAAAAAGGGGAAAATATTTGTAACCTTAAAAAACCTTAAAATATTTGTAACCTTAAAAAATAACTAATTAGCTTTTATTGTTTGGTTGTATTTGAACAGCAGTAAGTGATTTAGAAATATTTTGTGACTGTTCTTTAAATGAAACGATAACAAATTTGAAGCTATTTGATATAGACTTTTCTTTTTTTAATAATTACTTAAAAGTAATGTCAGATTTTTCCCCCAAGGAACTAGATTATTTTGCTCTTTATGCTAAACTATCACTAAGTCAAAATACCAAGTCAGGGATGAAGAAATGATCTGGGACTGCTGGTTTTACACCCCCTTTAAAGCTATCTATTAAACCAATGGGCATACTTAACATTTACGGGTCTAAATGTCAGTTTAATTGCTTTACATATGCAAAGAAAAAGGCTAGCTAGCACAAAGGTTAATTTTTAACATAAAAAAATAATTTTGGTTTAAATCCAGCTGATTAAAGCTTCACATAAAATAGTAAATAGAAAACCAAAATTGACTGCAGAGGAGTAACCAAACATACAGTTAAAGGAAAACCCCTCCATGATTGTCAATGCAGTCATGGAAAAATCATGATTCAATACTTTATAAAAGTGATTGTTTTGCGCATGACTGTATCGGTTGGGGAAGGCCCAATCTTTGGCCCAATCCTCCTTAGATCTTTGTTTCAGTTCTTGGAGATTTGATGGGGTTGAAGGGAAACCTGATTGAAACCAGACCTTAGATGACCTGATTCTTTTCTGCTTTCTCTTCTAAGGCTGTGGCTCCTGTGTCTGAGATCACTCTAATGATGATGACTCGGTTTTTTTTCTGTTAGAGAGAGAACTTCTCTTCTCTTGAATACTTTGCTTTACAGAGGTTATGGTTGACTGCATTGCTATAAGATGCAAAGTGACTGGGACGGGAAGGCAGTCCCATACCATAAGCCCTCCACTCCTGTGTTTGACAGTTATTGTGTTGTATTTATGCTGTGATGCTGTGCATCATGGAGAAGATTTCTAGTTCAGTCAATTACTTCACAAGTTTCTGAATTGTTTAGAAGTTGCCTTATAACCTGTATAGTTAGCAACCAATGCTTTTTTAAGATCAGCACATTTAAGATATCTTTGCATGGTCAGGAGCAGGAAACTATCAAACCTTCAGTAGAGACTATTCTTAAACTTTCCATTTTAAACCCTGCTGAAGCTTCCTGGGAGAACTTAGTCGGCATTCATTACAGCTTTTTTCTTCCCATAACTTTAAAATCTGAGGTAGATCCACTTGTGTGAAAAAGAAGAAATGGTAACTTTAGAATTAAAAACAGGCACCAGAGTTAGGTTTATTTGTTATAAAACAACTACTCTTAATATTTGCTTACATTTCAATCAATTAAACTTCGATCTATATCCATCCGTGCTGAAAAAAAACAACATATTATCTCACCAATGTTTTTCATTTGTGCGTCATACAAAAAAAAGTGTGAGGCTCCAATGGGAATATTGCATTTCAGTGTTTATTATGGCTGCTTACACCGTTTGAAATAGGGAATTTCCTGCCTGGCTCTTAATCGCAACTTCATTTGGTTTTCACTCCCAGACTTTCCTTTTAACTTTTCATATTTCTCTTTGATCTACCCAAATCTTGTATACAAATCCCTTTTATGAGTGTTTTTGTTTTTTGTTTCTGTCTGCAGGTATTTGGATGGAAACCATTTCACCCAGGTTCCAGTGGAGCTTTCAAATTACAAACACCTAACACTTATGTAAGTTTTAGCTCAATAAACAAGGAGTAACTAACCAACAAACCATTGAGACAAAATAGTTTAAACAAACATACATGGAGGACAGTGACTCGGCTGATATTTCAAAGCCAAACTCTAACAGACCGCTGCTGCTGTGTGAGATTTCTGTATTGAATCATATTGATCTGGCACTGATGAGGGTGTAACAGTCAGACCAAATGAAAACAAACAATGATCATCTGCTGTTTGTAATCTGTGTGCTGTGTGGATTCAGTTTCGCACGCATGATTCTGTGTGTGTTTTATGCATCTGTTGTTTCCTTTTCAGTGATTTGAGTAACAACCAGATCAGCACGTTGTCCAACCACAGCCTCAGTAACATGTCTGAGCTGCTTACACTGTGAGTCTGGCTTCACATTTGTCCCTCTGTAATTTGGGTGCAAGTGTGTGTGTGTGTTTGTGTTTGTGTGTGTGTGTGTATGTGTGTGTGTGTGAGGACTTGGCTTGGAAATCACTGCGTGTGCATATCTGTTGTTCCTAGGCATAATTTGAGCAGAAGTACTATAAGATGCTCTTACTGGCTGTGTCCGAATGTCCGCCCTAATCACTATATAGGGCACTATACAGTTGTTAAGCCATTTTAGATCAGTGTCCGAATGTCTAGTGGATGAAAAAGTAGTGTACTTGAAATTTACCATAATGCACCTTGAAAAGTAGTGATCATCCATGGTCACTAGATAAGTAGATATATCCCGGAATGCTTTGCACTGAGAGCCCTCCTTGTAAAGCATTATACGATTTGCTGTCACGGCCGCCTGCTGTCAACTATGGCTGTCGCTACCCGACAGCGGCGACTAATAACAAAAATGGTACAGCCACCGCGTGGTGGAAGCGGAGTTACCTGATCAACGGGGATAGAAAAGTTGTGATCATCTGTCCGAACGGTCAGTTAACTCAGTTCATTATAAAAGCCTTTACAAAGTCCCCGCTCTATATAGTGATTGAGGGATTTAGGGGTTAGGGTGGATTTTTCAGACACAGCCACTGTTTACCTTTGCCTAAGTGTTACATACTAAATACTCAAATAAATGTGGCTGATTGTGTCACAGTCAACTGGTTGAATTACAAAAGTTATTTACACAGACTCAGACTATATTCCATGGAGCTGATTTAGATATCACAGTTAAACTAAATCAAATCACATCAATAAGGTAGGGGTGAGGTACTCTGGCTGGCAGGTCACAGAAAGCAGTTAGATTTGCTACAAACAGAAAAACATGTCACAAACACATGAATGATGTAAATTACAAAAACAACAGAAGAAAAACAAATGCAAAAGATAATGAAATAAGAAAAATTCTACAATCACAGAAAGTATAAGCAAAATCTTCAAACTAAAAAACAAAAAATGCTACAACTTTTTAAGACAGACAGGAAAAAAGGAAGAATACCACAAATACAAAAAAACCACCAAATTTAAAAAGCTGCAAAATTGTTGCACACAATGGAAGAAAATCCCAAGAATCCATTTAATTTGAGAAGTTGTGAGATGTGCTGACAAGGAAGAACATATTGAACTTGGAGAACTACCAGGTTCTGCTGGTAATATGTTGCCAGATAGCACGGCAGACTTTAAGGGGTTGTATTTTAATCCATATATTAATGAATCAAAATAGTTTTGGTCGCAAAAACAGGGAGAGATGCACTATTATTAGGCAGGTGGTCATAATGCTATGCTTGATTGCTTTATATTGATTTTATTGAGCATAATCCCTGACAAAACTCTATTTTTTTACTTCTTTGAAAAGAATCCTGAGCTACAACCGTCTAAGATGCATCCCAGTGAGGGCATTCGATGGTCTCAGGTCTCTCCGTTTGTTGTGAGTATCTGATTTTTTCTTTTTTTTTTTTTTTTACATAGAAAAAAATAAGCTGTCAATGTAGACACGTACCTAATCAGGTTTTAAAATCTGGGTGTCCTCATTTTTGATGTTCTTTTTCCTCTCTGCTTTTAAACCTCTTGCTGACTTAGATCTCTCCATGGTAACGACATATCCTTGATTCCAGAGGGAGCCTTTAAAGACCTGTCATCCCTGTCTCATCTGTGAGTATCAAAAATCTGTTGCCAAATCCAAACAATAATTTAATTAAAGTGACCTTTACAGCATCAGAAAACAACATTTTTGTTATATCCATACTCTCCGTTATTATGGAGAAAACAAAAAATGTCTGCATAAAGCAAAGTAACACAAACCATCTTTTTATTTAGTTCATTGAACAGTTCAAGACTTGAGATAAAGCGCCATCAAATACTTTCCAGTTTTTAAGGATTTTAACAGTTGCTAAATTATAAATGCTGTAATTCTTAAAATCCATCGTATTACAGAAGAACTTGTCTCTATGAGGTTACTTTCTAAGATCCCTAAAATCTTTCATTTTTACTATTCAGAACAATTTACTATTTTACAGATTATAAAACATTGTTAATCTAGCTGCAGCTCTTGTGTTCTTACACACAGTGACAGTCTGACTTTAACTTTCTAAACATTCATTGTGGAGGATATTGCTTTCAATCTTCCTTATGCTCGTGCTGCAGGGCTCTGGGTGCCAATCCTTTGTACTGTGACTGCCACATGCAGTGGCTGTCTGACTGGGTGAAGAGTGGCTACAAAGAGCCTGGCATCGCCCGCTGTGCTGGGCCCGGGGACATGACTGACAAGCTACTCCTAACAACACCCTCCAAGAAGTTTACCTGCACAGGTAAAGGCACATGTCTACAATATCATATCACAGCAACAAACAGACCTACCTCTAAAATCATTTAGCACTGTGTCTTCCTTTTGAAGTACAAAATAACAAAAATAAAACAACAAGAAAGCACAATACAACTGCTTCAACTAAAATAGCTAGCTTCTGTTTCACAAAGAAATAACAGTAAATCTTCCTGAATAGAGGAGCGTGCAATAAAAATTTAAGCTAAATAATAGAAACTATGTTCTGATCTGAAACTTTACTTAAGGAACTATGAAAAGCATCTTTTTTAATACATCAGTTTAATTTAATCAATATGATTTGCTTTAATATCATGATCATGACAAGTTTGATGTGAGAAACAGTAAGCTGATGGTATCTGTGGACAAATGGTTTTGGTAAAAGTAATATATTTTATTTATTTTAATTACGTAATGCTTTCAATATTGTTTTCTGTGTGATCGTGTCTTAAGATATCAAAACAACACAGAGTTGATTACTAACATTTTCACATTTTTGGAAACTCAATTTTGTCATGCATTTGCCCTGTTAAAAACCTTTATGAATTTGTTAAAGCCATAAATTATTTCTTTAGGTTATCAAACCAATTGTAATATACATAACTAAAAAAAATGGGCAGCTATTAAAACCAATTATCACTCAATAATTGTAATTTTTAATGGGAAATAAATCTGAAAATTACTACAGTAGTGTTCACTTTCAGTAATTGTATGATAAAAAGGTCTAAGGTCAGGGTTTAATAACTTTCGAGGGTCTGGATGGTTTGGATGTTTGGATACACATTTTTTTCATAAATAAAGTATTTCTTTGAAAACACTAAGCTAAATGATGTCAAAACCTATTCTGAAATTGTTATTATTGTTATGGAGAGGTGATTTAAGGTCTTATTTTATTATTTGAGTTAACTGTTGTCTTGAAATTTTAAGCAGAGAAGCTGGAGTTGGAGCTGGAGATCCCAAATTAAGTTATGCACTGACAAATGTTAGAAAACACCAGCACATAAATTATAAAGATATTTGGCTTTGCAAATAAAAAAATGTGAAAAACATAGCACTAACACTTTGTGACAAGTAAAATGTTTAGTTTGCAACCATACCAGTTTTTTTATTTTATTTAAAACATTGATAAAACACATATTAGTGCTAGCAGATCTGTGTGAATTGTTAATGTTTCCATTAGCTCTTCAAATTTAGATTTGATTTGAAGTTTTACTAAAAGGAGCTAGTACTGAGTGTTGACCTTGTTGTTTTCACCTAATAATTTCAAAATAAAATTGAATACATGACTGAAAACTATTTTTGACCTAATCTGACTGACGCACTGTAGAAGTTCCTGGGCCTTGTGGTTTTCCTGTGCCAGGTAAAGTAGCCAGTCAACTCCCAGTATTTCCCCTCCAAACCCTGGTTCCTGGATGATCCTAGCCCTTTTTTCCTCAACCTTGAAAATCCTACCTAAACTGAACCATTTTGTTTCCCTCTTGATCCTTATCATGTTCCTATCACTGTGCCATCTGGTTGTTGAATGTTCTGCCATTAAGGTTAGGAATATATTGTATGTCTTCTGTATTGAAAATGGTCATGCACAGAATATGACAACTTTCTTGTCTTTCCGTATAATGTTGACTGCAAAAGTATTTGCTCACCTCTCTAAATGTAATTGAATTTAGGTTTTCCAATAGCTTTCATGGTCATATATGTAGTCCTATGCAATGCAGGACCTAGACCAATACATTCTCACTCCCAGCTTGTCAAATATTGACGCTTTCGGTCAAAACTCCTTCCACGTCACATATTGATGCCCAGGGTAAATAACAGGTTATGGACATTGTATCACGTGTGATTTATGTGATCCACGATTGTTTTTCCTGTTCTTTCCTACAAAGTTCTGTTGGTAGCTTTAAGCTTGGTTTATGCTTGATTTATTTGCGAGGTCCATGCGGCCAAATTACATAATGTTTTGGCTTTAATGCCCCTCCTTTGTCCTCCATGAGCAACTTCAACTCACCACCAGGGGAGATCTTTGGACAGCTCCATCCTTCTCTTTACCTAAGTGTCAAAAACACACAGCTGAGGCTCCAAAGATACAATTAAAAAGTTGTTTATCCAAACCTGGCCTAGAGTGTCCTTGTGCCAGGTGTACTGAGGAACAGCCTTATTAAACATGGTGTTCATTATGGACAATTCCTTTACAAAGATTCAATACGAAACACCACTCAAGTTAAGATTTAAGCACTATTCCTACCAATCATACCCCTTCAGGTGTCACTGATATTTCCAGAATGGGCATTTATATTAAAACTGGCCCCACTATTTCTAGCCGGTTAATCTTGACATTCAGTCTTCTCAGAGCAAGTTTAAGTAACTAAGATCCAGTCTAATATAATTTTGTTTTTCATTTGATTTCAGTTCATGTTTATGCACGCCACAGCTCTAGAGCTAAGTATGACTACTCAGTCGTGTCTGTCTGGCATTCCAAGAACAAATGCACTACCATTTGACATACTATGTCCCTTGAGACAGTCTAAGTGTCCAGGGATCAATCATCCTGTCTGTCTGGCAGTCTGAAGGATAAATCCTGGTTATGTGTTTGCCAAAAGAACAGTAATGATATATTTTTGCGAAAGGGATTTTTGACGGACGGAGAATGTGGTATGAGGCTGATCTTTGGGAATTGGGCTCTGCACCAGATTTCCAGGTAACGGAACCCTCAATTTGTCAGGAAATTAAGATGAGGGAACAGTTTGGAGATGGTCCCTCTTTCTTCCAACAAAACAAGTCACCCATGTACAAAAATAATCTCAAAATCTGAATGAGTATGTTTGAAAAAAAACTTGACTGGCCCAATCTTAACCTGTTAGATAAGTTCAGGGATCATATATAGTGGAGATCAAAGGACAGGATTCTTTTTCTCCCAACATCAATGTCTGACTTCATTAAAGACCTTGAAGAAAAATGGCTAAGATATTGTATTAACCACCTCACCAACCTTTTGAAAAACCTTTACCTATAATTGAAACTGTTATAGCTACTTGTGGTAGTTTAATCCTCATTAAACCCTAAATTAGGGGTTAGTATTGGCATTGTTGTTGCGACATGATATGTATCACGATACTTGGTTCACAATATGATATTATCACGATATCGCAATATCAATAAATATAGCAATATTTTTTCCTGCTATGAAAAGTAAATGTATACATAAAAAAGCAAGTGCTCTGTATGTTCATCAATAGATGTTGAAATAATTTGTTTTATTTTTTCAAATCAATATTAGAAACTGAAAGATTGAAATTATACCGGGAAGCCAAAAATTACAATATATCACCATATCATTTTTTTTTCCCACACCCCTATTAAAAATGTAATTCAGTTTATTTATATGGTGCCAATTCACAACACACGTCATCTCAAAGCATTTCACAATTCAACCAAATCATACAGTCAGATTGATTAAAAGTTTTTTATTTAAGGAAAACCAGTGGATTGCATTGACTCATTGACTCTTGAGCACTCCCTCACACTAAGCATGCTTGTAGCGACAGTGGAGAGGAAAAACTCCCTTTTAACAGGAAGAAACCTCAAGCAGAAACAGACAATTAAATGAAAATGAATTGTAACATATATTAATGCAGATGCACTTTTAAAAAATTTAAATGTCTTGAGAGCTGTACTGAACAAAATTTCTTTTTCTGTACACTATGTGTGTACAAAATGACAATAAAGTCTGTCTAAGTCTAAGATGAGCAAATACTTGTGGCAATTATTGTATTGGAGACATCTTCTCCAGGTGCCTTATAATTTTTCTTTCACAATGTTTGGTTAAAAGTTTTTTTTTTTTGTTTTTTTTTTGTTGTTCTGTTTAATTGGTCTTCTTAATTCTTTTTATATTCAAACGTATTGAAATTTATTCAGGAAGAAACTTTTTTTGCATCATAGCTTTGTTTATTACATCATATCACCATTAAAACTACACACATAAACCTTAATTTTATCTGTGCAAGGCCATAAATACATACAGCCATGTAAGTGTTTTGTAAGTGTTAATATTTCCCCCTACTCTACTTGCTTAAATCAGTGTTATTAAGTTGCTATGAATAAAATGTTCATGTATATGTGTTGTTTCATGTGGGTTGGTGCCTCACACAGGCCCAGTGGATTTGAGTATCCAGGCCAAGTGTGATCCGTGTTTGTCCAGCCCCTGCAAAAATGACGGCACATGCTCCAGTGACCCTGTGCACTACTACCGCTGCACCTGCCCGTATGGATTTAAGGTACTTTCATGTTGCTTCAAAGGTCTGCATATGTGTTACACTGTTTAATGTGATACATTAAACAATGCCATGTTTCCAAAAGTGAAAAACAAATATTTTAATATTTTCCGGATCAGTGGGATAAAATATGTAATTATTTTTCTACACTATAGCCAGTTTAGATATTTTTACAATGTCTGATGTTCTGTTAAGGCACAGATTTTAATAAATGTGCACATTTGTAGGGACAAAACTGTGAGGAACCCATCCATGCCTGCATCGGTAACCCCTGCCAAAATGGAGGAACTTGCCATCTGAAGGAAGGAGAAGGAAGCAATTTTTGGTGAGATACTTTGAAAAAACTTTTTACAGATTGTGCAGGTTTTTTCCTGTAATTATTGTTAACCTTACCTGATTTCAAATCTTGGCTAAATGCTTCCAAAATTGGAATCACCGTTTCTTTGCCGCAAGAAGGTCCTGGGTTTTAATTCTGGGTGTTCCTCATGCTAAGACGGATACTCCAGTTTCTTCCTTTTCACTGCCCAAAGTCATTCATTTAAAGTTAATTATCCTCTATGAAGTCTGTCAGTGTGTGTCCAAGGTTGTGGTGTGTCTCTGTCTGGCGACCTATCTATACCTGCCTGTTGCCCACTGACTGCTGGAAATAGGCACCAGCTCATTCATGACCCTGTAAGGACTAAGCTGGCATTTAAAATGGATGATTATGAATTTCAGTGGCGTAACTGCTCATGCAACAAACATGAAATCATCATCTTTCTGAAACCATTAATTCAGTGCTTGCAGCAGTAGAACATTATGTCGCTTTATATGAATATTAACCAGAAGATTCATTTTTAAAGCACTGAATTTAAGCCATTAGGAGTAATGAAAGAAAAATGTAAATCATGCACCAAACTTATGCAAAGGGCACTGTTGGACATTTTCCTTACCACATGATGAAGATGGTATCTTTCCTTGAGGAAGTCTCGGGGCTAAATCGCTGTAGAAAAAAATACTAATCAAAAGCTGACTTTTTTTCTTAGATTGCTGAGAAAAAGGAAAACATGCAAAATCAAAAATCTATTCATGTTTTTCATGTCTATTTTCCATCAAACTAGTTGATACCTGCAGCTGCCAGATAATGCATATCCTCTGTAGAGATGTTTAACCAAATCAAGTGCAGCACAAAACTACCTTAGCCTGACAAAAAACTGACTGAATAAGTCGGTCGGAGCAGGAGCAGATATTTAGGGTTAGGGTGAAAAAAGTCAACTTAAGCTATGAATATAATATATTTAATATAATTTGCAGAACAATATTTTATAATACAAACAATCTCAGATCTCTACTCACCCGCTCAGCTTCATCTCAGCATTCACAAGTTGTAAAGCTTTATGTAAATTAATCACACCAATTACACAGCGAGTGAGTGGGGCTCAGCATGAGCACATACAGAGATGAAGTCAAGCGTGCCCAGAAACATTGCTGAGCGTGCAATTTTAGAGTTAAGCATGCAGCAGACAGGTTTTCAGCGAGGGTCTGTGAGTTTTAACGCCATACATTGTTCTCACTGCGTGCTCAGACTGATAACTGCACGCTCTGACTCCGAGCGGACGGCAAGTTGGCTGGCAACATCCTGCAGACTGTTCAATACAGCCGAGTCAACCTCCACATCCATCTCAGCTGAGATGGATGTGGCAAACGAAACTGGAAGTAGTCATTTAGTTTGTTACTGTCGACATAATTCGCCAGAGGCTTAAATCATTGGCGATGGCTGTCAAAGAACTTTCCATCAGGAAAATGATCTATCATAAGAACTCAGGTACTCGAGTCTAGGCTTTTGGTTTAGGCAGTAGCAGTAGGTAGGATCATGCACATCACTCTAACCAGTCATGCTGAAGACAAACGTTAGAACCACCCACCTCATTAACAAATGGAGGCAGAAATGAATAAATGAATAAAATTGGAAATAGAGAAAAGAACAGAAAAAAATGTTGGAAGAAATAAATAAAAGTAGAAACGAATGAATGTAAAAATAGATACATGAATAAATACATAAATGTATAAATGCAGAAGAAGAAAATACATGAATAAATGCATAAATAAATAGACAAATACTAGTTAAAAACTATAGAACTAGCCTTTTTTATGATGAAAACATATTTATTTGTTCATTCCTTGTTTTATTTAATAATAATAAATATATTTAATAATAATATTTAATAATTTATCCATTTGTACATTTTTATGTGTATTTATTTATATATTTATTTTGGGTTTTTGTCACTTTTGTCCCTCATAGGCAAAGAAAGCAAATGTAGTTGCACACGACAGACAAATAATAGGCTTGTGTATTTTTCTGATATTTTAAATGTGACTGAATTGTTGGCAAAAACTGATATAATATATAGTTTACCTAACCAACTATCTGAACATAGATTTGGACATTAGTTTGGTATAAAGGACTAGAAGTGATTCAGAACGCATCCAAAGACATAGCAGATGTTCCTCAATCATTGTCACTAAACCTGTTATAGGAGCTGCTAATGAATTCACAGACCTAATTAGCTCAGGGGGCTTCTTCTGTTATTTCTGAGTACCTTTATAGGCCTTCCAAAAAGGCCTAATGAAGAGGCTGAAATCTGATCATGAAGCTATTAAGTGCCAACAGGAGGTAACCTAACCAAATAGATATTAACACAGATAATTAGACAAACTCCCAAATCACTCCTCCTTGTGTTCCCCCTCCATCTCCTGTTAATACCTATCATACATTTTTATCATCACCTGACTTTTTATACTAATCTGACTATATTCCTTCTGAAGTACTGCCACTGACTATAATGAGATATCATCATCAGAGCGCGTAACGCATAAAGAGCTCTTGATTAAACTCATAATATAGCACAGTATGTGTGTTCATGTGTATGTGTGGTAGCTATGGAGTAGCTACTAAGCTGAGACACGTTACCCTTTGGCACGTAGATCTGTAATATCAAGACGTCCCCAAGGAGACTATAAATGTTCTAAATTATAATTATGCAAGTAATTCTTCAGGTATGGAGATAGAAAACTCCAGACACTCAGCCTATTTATTTACTGTTACAAAGTAAAAATGGGCTTTTGGATGTAGACTGAATACTTCAGTTTGAAAGTTTATTTTAAGGGGCTACATAGAATAGGAATGATGGCATGTTAAAGTTGACTTAGATATAGAAAGTATGGAGGGCAGACAGGTTGCTGAAGAGGTCAACCCTTGGAAAAAGAAATCCAAGAAAGCTTCTTGAAATGAAAAAGTTTGTCAGAGGCTCTAGGAGAAGTATAAATAATTTCCAGGCTTTTTACCTGAAGGGACATGGAACATGGGGAAAAGTTACAGCAGTAACAGACAGGATCTAAAACTTACGATACATTTCAAAGAATCACCCTATTTAGGTTGTACGAAATGTTCAGCAGTCTTAACTTTACCAGGTTGGTTAATCGTCAGGCAGTAAAGAGCCGTCTGGCAGCTCATTTTACCCCAAGTATAAAAACAGGAAACACACTCTGCTCTGAAAGGAATACCCACAGAAACATACAGGTGCTGGTCATAAAATTAGAATATCATGAAAAAGTAGATTGATTTCAGTAATTCCATTTAAAAAGTGAAACTTGTATATTATATTCATACATTACATACAAACTCATATATTTCAGATGTTTATTTTGTTTAATTTTGATGATTACAAATGACAACAAATGAAAATCTCAAATTCATCATATCAGAAAATTAGAATATTGTGAAAAGGTTCAAAATTGATGGCCCCTGGTGCCACACTCTAATCAGCTAATTAACTCAAACCACCTGCAAAAGCCTTTAAATGGTCTTTCAGTCTAGTTCTATAGGCTACACAATCATGGGGAAGACTGCTGACTTGACAGTTGTCCAAAAGACGACCATCGACACCTTGCACAAGGAGGGCAAGACACAAAAGGTCATCGCTAAAGAGGCTGGCTGTTCACAGAGCTCAGTGTCCAAGCACATTAATAGAGAGGCGAAGGGAAGGAAAAGATGTGGTCGAAAAAAGTGTACAAGCAAGAGAGATAACCGCACCCTGGAGAGGATTGTGAAACAAAACCCATTCAAAAATGTGGGGGAGATTCACAAAGAGTGGACTGCAGCTGGAGTGAGTGCTTCAAGAACCACCACACACAGACGTATGAAAGACATGGGTTTCTGCTGTCGCATTCCTTGTGTCAAGCCACTCTTGAACCACAGACAGCGTCAGAAGCGTCTTGCCTGGGCTAAAGAGAAACAGGACTGGACTGCTGGTGAGTGGTCCAAAGTCATGTTCTCTGATGAAAGTAAATTTTGCATTTCCTTTGGAAATCAAGGTCCCAGAGTCTGGAGGAAAAGAAGAGAGGCACTTCATCCACGTTGCTTGAAGTCCAGTGTAAAGTTTCCACAGTCAGTGATGGTTTGGGGTGCCATGTCATCTGCTGGTGTTGGTCCATTGTGTTTTCTGAGGTCCAGGGTCAACGCAGCCACATACCAGGAAGTTTTAGAGCACTTCATGCTTCCTGCAGCTGACCAACTTTTTGGAGATGCAGATTTCATTTTCCAACAGGACTTGGCACCTGCACACAGTGCCAAAGCTACCAGTACCTGGTTGAAGGACCATGGTATCCCTGTTCTTAATTGGCCAGCAAACTCTCCTGACCTTAACCCCATAGAAAATCTATGGGGTATTGTGAAGAAGAAGATGCAATACACCAGACCCAACAATTCAGAAGAGCTAAAAGCCACTATTAGAGCAACCTGGGCTATCATAACACCTGAGCAGTGCCACAGACTGATCGACTCCATGCCACGCCGCATTGCTGCAGTAATACAGGCCAAAGGAGGCCCAACTAAATACTGAGTGCTGTACATGCTCATACTTTTCATGTTCATACTTTTCAGTTGGCCAACATTTCTATAAATCCTTTGTTTTTATTGGTCTTCAGTAATATTCTAATTTTCTGATATGATGAATTTGAGATTTTCATTTGTTGTCATTTGTAATCATCAAAATTAAACAAAATAAACATCTGAAATATATGAGTTTGTATGTAATGTATGAATATAATATACAAGTTTCACTTTTTAAATGGAATTACTGAAATCAATCTACTTTTTCATGATATTCTAATTTTATGACCAGCACCTGTATACTAACCCGAATCATGACACGCAGTGTCAAATTTTGAGGAGATTTTGTTGCTGCATTGAAGGGAAGCTGGTGAGTTTATGAAAAATAAATGCAAAAACATATTAAACACTTTAAAATGTCCCTGCCTGGGATAGGGAGAGCCATTCCCTGGAAAAGGAGAAGCCCCCCCCACACACACACACACACACAGACACTGAGCCGACCAGCCAGCGTGACTCGATCTTACCAGAGGGGACGCCATGACCAGATAACCTGTCACCAGTTTCATTATTACCACAGATCTTATATCATCTGTAGTTTGCTGCGTGTAGCTATTTTCCTAATCATGAACGATTATATGCCTTTATGCGTACCTTTAGGTGTGTGTGTCCTGAGGGCTTTGAAGGCGATACTTGTGAGATCAACATTGATGACTGTGAGGATAACGACTGTGAGAACAACTCCACCTGCGTGGATGGAATCAACAACTACACCTGCATGTGCTCCCCAGAATACACAGGTAACACAGTGCTTTTAAAAAAAGCAGGAAACAAAGAGGGTCCATGGTTGGCAGCCTGTTTTCACCCTCAGTGTATTTCCACTTCATTGATTCTAATCAGTATTTAATCACATATTTTGAACATAGAGTCAAAGGAGACATTTTCAGAATGTACAACAATCTCATAAAATTGTTGTCTCATATCTTAATTATAATCACTTTTTTTTGTTGTTGTTGTTTTTTTTGTTTTTTGTTTTTTAACCTTTTCCACTTAGATCTAATACAAACCCTTGCTGCTCTAAATACTGTCTGTCTTATTCATAGAGTGCCAGTTTTAAGTTAACTTAAACTCTTAAGGACATCATAACGATTAATTCATAAGTAGAATGATTGTGAAACATGCAATATGTAATTTTTTAATTAGGTTCATTGATTTTTCATTGTTGTTGTTTTCTATAAGCTTATAATACTTAATAAAAACAATAAAAGCATAAAATACATATAACACAATTAGAAAAAAAACTGCATAGGAACATGCGTTTTTAGAATTGTTTTAAAATCAGACAAAGAGGTACACTCTTTGATACGCAATTGAAGGTCGTTCCACATTTTTGGAGATGCCACTCAAAAAGCATGATCCCCCCCACCTTTCTTTTGGTTTCCAGCACCTACAGAATCGCTGGTCAGCTGACCTTAGTACATGCATGACAGTGCAGAAGCTCAGAAAGATAAGATGGAGCAAGACCATTGGGTGACTTCATAAGAAATCAAATAACTTTTAAATGAATGCTAAATATACAAGGAGCCACTCTAATGAGGCTAAAATAGGGTTAATGTGTGATGTATAAAAGCCATGCCGCAGAGTTTTGCACTCTTTAGAGTCTATCAATATTGGAGCCACTATCCCCCACATAAAGTGCATTACAGTTATCCTGTCAGGTAATAATGACGACATGGACTACTCTCTCTAAATGTTCTCGGGGGGGGGGAATGGGCTTTAATTTCGCCTCAATTGAAGGAAACTATAGAGTTGCTTAAATCTGGCTGTCAAATTTACAATCCACTTTGTCACCAAGGTCAATAATAACCGACTTCCTGTACACATTAATTATCAGCTTAATGGGCAAATGTAAAAGTGGAATTTCTTACAGATTTTTGGTTCCAAAATTGCTTAAACAGCCAAAAATAAAGTCTATGGAATGATCTTAACTTCTATCCTGTAGAAAAAAAAATAATGCAAAGTGTTTCTTGAAATCTTCTCCAATAATATTGGTCCATTTGCCAAAATTACATCATTTGAATAACTCTTTGCAAACTTGTGGGGTTTTAATGCAGTTTGCTGATGGATGTTAAAAAAAAAATTAGTGGAGAAGTAAATTCATGTTTTTTTTTGTTTTTTCCTATACATGTGATTTTCTCCTAATACAGAGAAGGTAAAGTCAGAAGCAAATATAAACATAAAGGCCCAGTTATTATTTTGGTGTAATCATTGAAGTTGTAAATTCAACCAGCCCCAAAAATGGAAATCTAAATAAAAAAATAAATTCCCACATTCATCTAAAATTCTTTGGTGAGAAACAGATATTCTTACTTTATCTCTGTTCTATTGCTTTATGTCTGTCTGCCTTTGCAATGTGCTGATTGTCTCTGACTGCTAACCTTTGTGGCGATGTTCTCTCTCTGCCTGTGGATGTTTGTTTGCTGTCTTCTCTCTGCTCTCTTGCTTTACTTTTTTTCATCTGTCATCTTTTTGTGGTTGCAGCTGCTACCAATGAGGTGGAGAGAGGTTAGTCTGGTCTTCTCTGTGTCCTTCCTGTCCTTCGCCCTCTCTCCTTCCTTACTTTTTGATTCCATCCCTAAATTGAATCATACCCTTCGCTTTGTGTGCACAATCCATAGAAAATCTGACCCATAACTGAACAGATAACTCAAAGTCTGCAAATTTGCTGCAAATTTACTGCTTGGAAGCAATAGAGCAGAGAACCTGTTTGCTGCTTATCTGTCATTAGAGCTCAAGGTCAGCTTGTTAGACTTAAAGGAAAGGGAAAGTAACATTTATTCAAAATTCAGGCATCAAAAACCTAAGAAAAACATATGGTTTTTTAATCCCTAAGATCCCCCCAAATGCTTACTTTTAGAATGAACATAGAAATGAAATGAACATAGAAAAACATAGAAATGAAAAAGATCATGTATAAATATCTGATTATCCATATAAGTTATAGAGTAAAGTCAGACCTATGACTTTACTCTGATGTGATTTTGGGACCTGTTTTTAGGAATGAACATAGTTATATTTGGATTGGCTGGTTGCTGCATTATCCCTGTGTTTATTTTACTAAATTTTATTTTTTTTCTCTCCTTTGTATTGACAGAGTGGCAAGTCCAATGAAATGTCAGTTAGTCTGTAAATGTACTATGAGCTGATATGTCTTATAAGCACAAGGCTAATGAGCCTACAGTGCAAGGCATATGCATTTGCTTATTTTGTCCTGTTACAACCACAAAAATTAAAGCTTTTAAAGTTTTGTAAGTGCAACAGACAGTAGAGTATAACATGTGAAAAAACAAAGACATAAAATAATGCAACCTTCTTCTTAGTCTCAAGTTTTGCATCATGATCTGCTCCAGAATTATCATCGAAGCTCAATCCTTTTAACATTTAACTACTAGATTAATTGGGTATTCTTAAGAAAAGCAACCCCAGAGTATGATTCCACCACTACCATGTGGTCGACTCTTTGTAGTATTACTTTTCTCCCAGATTTCAATTCAGCCATTAGTACACAGGATGCATTTCAATTCACATGTTTACTCTGTCTCCTACATATCTTGCCTTCTTTTAATAGTGGCTTTCTTTTTGCCACTTTTCTGTAAATTTTATATATTTGATGTGTGCAATCAACAGATATCAATAAACTGTCCTGATGATACGTTTTGTTAAATGGACTCCAAACCTTTGTTGCTCTCTTAGGATTAATATGGCTCTTTTATACTCTACACACTTATAATACACACTTTTTTTTTTGCCCCACCTTTAAGACATGTCATGCAGACAAGTCTTTAAGTTCTTAAAATTTTGCTGTACATATATCTTAAGGGATATGGGATGTTCAATGTAGGGCTGATTTTACAGGTATTTCATTTTCCAAAACTGTATCCGTGACAGTCCTTCAGCTTAACAGTTAATTAACTTCCTTGTATTTATTTTCCACATCAAGTCTCAGTAAAAAGTATAAAAGTTTGTGGTTCTAACATGACAAAATGTGAAGTTTATTTGTTATTGAAGACATTCAACTCTGCTAAACTATTACACATCAAATCCTTGACAACTGAACTTAGAAGCACTGATTGTTACCCTACTGTACATCTGTTGAATCCTAAGATTTAAGTGGACATTTAAATTACAGAGACAAGTCGGAAAATATCCAAGTTGTTGACCTTACAGCAGGTCAAAGTCTGATCAAACATCTGAAGTAGATGCTCAATTCAAATTTCCATATTATCTCAGTCGACCAAAGGGGATTTTGTCAATGCCTCACCTATTCTGCCAGAGCATTTCACATTTGATTAAAAAGAAAATACAATCAACACGTATTATACTATACAAAGTGTTTAGTTCACAATTGCATGTTTATGAGCACCTTTTAAAAGAAATTGTATTCACTTGCAATACTACCTTTTTCTAAATACCCATTGCTTATTTTTTTACAACTTAAAAAGATTAAAGGAACACACACACATGAACGTTCACCGAGATCCCCATGGATTTGTGTAATTATTCCCTGAGTGGACTTTCTGCTGCCAGGAGTATCGGTTTATTCCCTGGTGTCTCATCATGGATTCAGTTGAATTCAAATGATCAAGAGACACTCTGGAATATGACATTTTCAACAATGAGATCATTTATCAGACCCCTGTGTTGGTCTTGGCCACAAGAGAGTCATCCATCATTAGAGCACACACCCAAAAACCCACACGGCCACACACTGGATATTCACTCGCTCTATGTCATGCTGATGCAGAGTTCCCTAAACACAATTTTAGTAGATACATTTTTAAAATATGGATTTTCTTTCTATTCTAGTCTGTTTATAACATTATCACTGTATAAACACTAACTGATGTTATCTGTTTATGTGTTTGATTCTAGGAGAATTGTGTGAGGAGAAACTGGACTTCTGCGCCCCAGAACTGAACCCGTGTCAACACGACTCAAAGTGCATTCTCACCCCTCAGGGATACAAGTGAGTTGATTGTAGGGCTGACTGACGCCGACTGAAAGCTAAAATGTTTTTTTTGACTGTTTTTTTTTTTTTTGACTGTCAAATCTTTTATCTGAAATTATTTTACACATTTAGGTGTGAGTGCACTCCAGGCTACGTTGGGGAGCATTGTGAGTTGGACTATGATGACTGTGAAGAGAACAAGTGTCAAAACGGAGGTCACTGCATTGATGCTGTTAATGGATACACCTGCATCTGTCCAGAGGGATACAGGTCAGGAACACAACCAAAATAATGACTATGAAAGCAACTTAATCTTATGGGCCATTAACTGTAACATGTTCCATGTTAGAAGTAGATTTTATCATCTCCTTTGCATGCAGGATAAATCCAGAGTTTTGTTTTTGCCCTGACACCTTTTATGTTTATACAGCAATTGAAAGCATAGCTTAACCGCCGGTCCTACAAGTAATCTATGTGCCAATATGACTTTTTCAGTGGGCTTTTCTGCCAGTTTACTCCCCCAATGGTCCTCCCTCGAACCAGTCCCTGTGACAACCACGACTGCCTAAATGGAGCTCAGTGCGTTGTTGTGGGAACAGACCCCCGCTGTCAGTGTCTTCATGGCTACGAGGGCGAACATTGTGAAACGCTTGTGAGTGTAAACTTTGTCAACCGGGAGTCCTACCTGCAACTTCCCTCCAACCTCCTCTCACCACAGACCAACATCAGCCTACAGGTACTGTCTACTTTCTATTTATAGATATTGTTGCACCATGCACTTACAATACAATGGACATACAATAGACATTTTCTGCTTGGGTAGAAAAAGCTTCTCAAATGTAACCTTTTCCAGAATTGTTATCAGATTTAGTCTCGGCAAAGACAAGTTGAGGAGAAAAAAAGGAGATCGTAATTTCATTGTAATAAGAGATCGTTCTCTATTATTTTATTTTTTTTAAATTGAAAAGTGCTTTATTCATTTGTAATTAGCCCTTTGTTACGTTATTATAACCAACCTCCAAAAAAGGGTTCGGTTGAGAGACAATATGCAAAGGTTTGAACATTTCAGTCTATTACCTGAAGATGCAGGAGGCGCACATTAGCTGCAGATTTTGCCTTTTCTTTCCCCCTTAACTGGATGATAAGAACCTTAATAGAATAGAATAGAGAAAAGAATTCAACTTTCATGTCAATACGCTGTCAAAGTACAAAGCCTAAAATTTAACTCTCTGCATTTAACCCATCCCAGTTGAGAGCAATGGGCTGCCATTGTGTGGCGCATGGGGAGTAGTGTGTGGTTAGGGGTCTTGCCAGACCCAGAGTTCAGGCTGTGGGGATCGAACTGGTACTTGCAACCTTCTCAGAGCACAAAAGCACTGCTCTAACCACTCGGTCAACACTCCCCCTAATTAGAGAAACAGCAAAGAAAACCTTATTACCTGTGGAAAGGCTGCAGAAATCCACGGCTCAGGATGTTTCAAGAGAAATTCCATTCTTAAATAAAAAAGAAGTCATTAGAAGATGAAGCCCTTGTATGCACTTTTCCATGTGTAAGAGGTTGCTCTGATCCCTACGCAAGCTTGGCATTAAGCAATGCCCTGAGCACACTTTCTACATGTTAGCATTATGCTAATAATGGGGAAAATAGATGGAAATAAATCAGATGAAAAATACAGGTACACATACTAATACATACTAAAACATACTAATTCATTTCACCAAGTAATTAATTTGTCATTGTAAGAAATAATATGAAGGGATTTTTCGACGCTGCAAGTGTGTTTAATAACAGCTAAATCAACCTGTATTTACAGATTGCTACTGACGAGGACAGTGGCGTCTTACTGTACAAAGGTGATGATGATCACATTGCAATGGAGCTGTACAGAGGACGTCTCAGGGTCAGCTACGACACTGGATCCTACCCACCTTCTGCGATATACAGGTTTGTTCAATATATAAAAACCGATTTAGACATACTTTTAAAGAAAGAAGCTGCTACAGTTTCTCCCTCCTCTATTTTTCTCAGTGTGGAGACAGTAAACGATGGCAGTTTCCACTCTGTGGAGTTAGTAGCAGCTGACCAGACTCTGTCTCTGTCCATTGATGGCGGACCACCCAAATCCATCAGCTCCATCAACAAACAGTCCACCCTCAGCATTGATTCCCCACTTTACCTGGGAGGTAAGAACCCACATAATGGCAATGTCTTAGTTACTAAACCTTGATTTAAACAGGAAAGTCACATTTAATACATCACACATACATCAAATCTCCAGAATACTAGCCCCAGAAAGGGAGCGCCTATTGAATGTGTGTCAGAGCACACACAAGCCCATTTCTCCTTGTGCACGTTCTATTTACAATTTGCTGTTTGCATCGCTCATACAAGCTTACTTTCCAAAAGAAGATTAGCAATTTTTCCACTATGTCAGACTCAACACAGGTAAGTGAAAATGGGGACGAGCACGTAGGACAGCCTTACGTAAACATATCACCAGAAAGACTGACAACTAGGAGGACAGTTTATTTTGATCCACCCAGAAAGAGAACATCCTCCACTATATTTTAGAATTATTATTGGTGCACAGAGCATTGTCAGAACCATCACTGTTTTAAAATCAGTATCCCGATAAAATGACAAACTGCAAAGTAGTTACCATGTTATGGTATACTTTTTATTGTGTAATCATATGTGTTATTGCATTTGGGAAGTATACATTTAGCTAACTTTGAAAAATTTTATTAATTTCTCTAGTTTTTTTTTTATATTCCTTGACTGGTTCTGACTGCTTCTGTTATATTTATATCTAGTGCCCTTTGGTTTAATCTAAACAATGCTTTTTATTGTAATGCAGATGAAACTCAGATTTTGTAACCCTTAAACCGAACGATAACTTCCTGTTTAATCCCTTATTGAGTTGTTTGACCCATCATGATGTTAATGTGAAGGACTTGAACTTGATATTGGTGCTCGGTATCCTTGATATGTCTTTAGCTTGTGCGGCCATATTGCTTTCACCATGAGTGTTAAGGATAGTATGTTTTCTCGTTTTTCCCAACAGCAGTGTGGGACTTTATTTTTTCAAATTCCTTCAGTGGTATTGGCCAATATAACCAGAGCCACTGCAGTTTCCCTTTTTAGTCACTTAGATAAATTGAAAACCTGTTACAGAATGGTAAGAGGAGAACATCAGGGAATTTTCTAGTGTTCATCAGATAGTGTTTTAGCTTGATGACTAAAAAACATTAATAATCCAAATTTTAAAGGCCATACTTTTGAATATAGGTGCTTAAGATCCAACATTTGTGCTGCTCTTTGTGCAGGAATGCCAGAAAAGGCTTCAGGCTCTGGTGGCTTTTCTGCCCTTCAACTCAGCTCAGGAGGCCGCAACGGTACAAGCTTCCATGGATGCCTTCGTAATCTTTACATCAACGGAAAGCTCCAGAACTTGGGAGCAGGGCAGGACCAAGACACTCCAGCTCCAGGGAATTTACAGAACAACAGACAATGGCTTGGAAATGGGGTGGAGCCGGGCTGCCAGCCATGCCAGAGAGATACTTGCATCCAGGGTGACTGCCACCCAACAGGTCACCAAGGATTCACCTGTACCTGCCATCCAGGATGGACTGGGGCTCTGTGTGACCAGCAAGTTACCAATCCTTGTGATGGCAATAAGTGAGTGGGATTAAAATTCTACAGCTTATTGAAACTGAACTAGTAAGGTATATCTATTCCCTATTATATCGCCTGTTTTGTCGCTTCTCCTCCAACGTACAGGTGTATTCATGGTACCTGCCTTCCAATAAACTCTTACTCCTACTCCTGTCGGTGCCAGCCTGGTTTCTCCGGTGTTCTATGTGATGGTCAGGACCTGGATACGGCCAATCCTTGTAGCGCGTCCCATTGCAAGCATGGCAGATGTCGAGTGTCAGGCTTGGGAAAAGCATACTGCGAGTGCAACAGTGGATACACAGGGGAGGCATGTGACCGAGGTCAGTTGATTTATGTTCATATAAGTGCAATGATATGTAAGAATGACAGTCATCTGTGTGGACAGTAACCAAGTAATTGCTTTGTAAATAACACCCTTATACAGCAGAAACTTGTTTTATTCTAATACATTTCTTTTAAAGGAGAATTCCGGTTTTTAACACTTTTAGCCCATTTTCTGTAGTGTCCAGGATGAAATCGAATGATCGACACCAAAAGTTTGACAATTGGTCCTGTCTCTGCTTTTTGGCTCATTTAGAATCCACCCCTGGCTGCTTCAGAATGGCTTTCATAGTGCATGTCCGATAATGTCCTTAAAACAACCTTAAACGTTCTTTTTTTAAAATATGCTACTCACCGGGTCGTCAGCGCTGTTCAATGACGTTCCAAAAAAAGTTTCGTAAAGAAAAAACGTTCCTGTAGTGTTTTATTTAGCATTTTGTAAATCCCATTGAGTTCTGTTGGAATAGTCAATATTCCCCTGCCACCGGAAACGGAAATGGGGCCTGTTTACACAGTTGTAGTCTTTTCGCTTCACTCTGTGTACTCCGACGTCGAGAATCAAGAATCCACCTTTCGTATTCCATTTTCAGAGTTTTTTAAAGTGTTTAACAGAGACGTTAGCACCTCGACGTCGGAGTACACAGAGTGAAGCGAAAAGACTACAACTGTTTCCGGTGGCAGGGGAATATTGACTATTCCAACAGAACTCCAGAACAAAATGCTAAATAAAACACTACAGGAACGTTTTTTCTTTACGAAACTTTTTTTGGAACGTCATTGAACAGCGCTGACGACCCGGTGAGTAGCATATTTTAAAAAAAGAATGTTTAAGGTTGTTTTAAGGACATTATCGGACATGCACTATGAAAGCCATTCTGAAGCAGCCAGGGGTGGATTCTAAATGAGCCAAAAAGCAGAGACAGGACCAATTGTCAAAATTTTGGTGTCGATCATTCGATTTCATCCTGGACACTACAGAAAATGGGCTAAAAGTGTTAAAAACCGGAATTCTCCTTTAACTAGACCTGGTCTTCAATGAAAAAAATAATGCAACCATTTTTGGTATTTACTTAATAATATTTAATTACTTTAACACAATTGTTTCGTGTTAGCAGGGTAGGTCATAAAACAATTGTGTTAAAGTAATTAAATATGATTAAGTAAATGCCGAAAATGGTTGCGTTATTTTTTTCAGTGTTGAACAAATCTCTTTATTTGTGTCTTGACACAGTTTCTTTTTCTGTACTAACACTTCTAACACTTTTTTAACTTAGCATCTCCTGAGCTTTCTCCTAATCCCACACGGGGGACTACTCAGGTATGAACATAAACTTCTCATCTTAGATTCCCCAGTATTCTCTGGTTACCAGTGCAATCAGTGTTGTTTTTGACAGCTTTTATTAGATTTTGTCTTAGTTTTAGTCTTCAGGATGGAAACTATTATTAGTCTTAGTCATATTTTAGTCGTTACGATGTGATAGTTTTAGTCTAGTTTTATGTTGTAAAAAGGTTAACCTTTACAATTTGGAATAACAACCAGATTCTTTACCAGATTGACATCTCTTGCCTATATACTACAATTGCTGGGTATGGAATGCTGTTGTGCAGTTCATCATTGTTGTTTGGCAGAAAACCTTTATTTATAGAATTTAAATATTTTTTTTTTATGTATTTATACCCTACTTTATGAAAAGTGTCTCACAAAAGCTGTAATAATAGCAGATCTAGTTCAACACATCCTATTGGTCAAAATAGCAGGCAGACAAGCTAACAAAATAGACAATAAAGAAACATATTAGGTTTCCATCCCAAAGCAAACACTTCCTGATCTACTATGAATTATGCATTACACACAGATCAATAAAATCTTCATTACTCCAAATAACAAAAGCATTCTTCTTTCTACTTTGGCAATGTTGGCTTTACTTCTGAGAATTTCCCCCTTTGTTACCACTGCTCAGGGATCAAAGTAGATTTAAATTCACAGGGTTTTGATATAAAAAAAAAAAAACAGAGAGAACGTACATAATTGCCTTGTAATGCCATGGCAATCCAGACATAAATTTCATGAATATTTCAACTAAAATGTTGACATATTCAAATAAAACATAGAAAATGTTTTAATGACATTAGAGGAAACATTTACATCATCATATTTAAATAAATAGAAACAAGAACTATGAGAAAGAAATATTCAAAGATCTATGTACCTTTTCATCTGGCTCTTTATCCAAAAATAAACAGTAATCAATTAAATATTTGCTTTTGATATAATTTAGGGGTTCCTTTTGGTAGAAATTAAAGGATATTTAGTATAACCTCTTGTGAGCTGGAAGAAATAAAATATTGATAGTTAGACAAAGGGATTTTTTTAAGCTTGGCGGAGGATGATCAGCCACATATAGTTTACTAAGTAGCGAGAGCAGCAAGAGCCATACTGCTGAGAGTGAACCATCAGTGTGGAGCGAGAAGCGCAGACTAGCTTCACATTTCTGCTAAAGCACAGCTGGTGAGATCAGTTTGTCAGAGTTGAAGGTGCAGTACCGAAAAATTCTGGGTTATTTTCTACCCTGCTGCTGCTGCCATGGTTTATCTGTTGTCATGCAGAATATGCAGGAACACAGGACAGCAGCACAGCTCATACTGCTTAGGTTTTCTAACAGATTACAGCACAAGGATGCATTTTAAACGCGTGAGCGATGACCCACTAATTTTCATCCAGTCTTGTCTTGTTAACGAAAACTCAAACCTATGACTAGTCATGTTTTATTCATCAAAGATGCAAATTTATCTCATCAGTTTTTGTTATCGTCATTAAAAAAAGTAGCGTCAACGAAATAATTTCGCCAACGTTGTCGAAAACAACACAGAGTGCAATAAAAGACAATGGACCTCTATCTACTTGGCCTTCTTCATTTTTGTGTGCAATCATCAACAAATATTGTACTTTACCCATCACATTTTGGAACCTCTTATAAAGGTGTTATTTCATGGACATAAAAATACATTATATTAAGATTTTCAGTTTTTTTTTTCTAATTAGACTTTTGTTTGTATCATATTCCACACAACAATCACTGTATTGCCAAAAATATCTTTTCACTAAGCCTTTTGGTGTTCCATAGCAACAGGTGTTGAAAATCAAACACTTTGGATGACATTTTAGAAAGAAGGGACAGCTTTCAGGAGCTCAGTGAATTTGAGCATGTCTTCATCATTCAAAGCATGAGATGAAGAGTATGAGCAAAGTGTTTTTCATTAAACATCAGTATCTAACCTCAGAAATGCTCTTCTGCAAGAGGAATTGTCAATCATTTTAATGAAATCCCTCTAAACCTTGCAGAAATGTCTTTTCTGAACATTGCCAATAAAAGCCTTTGTAATACTAATGGGATAGTAATGTACATAAGATTAAGCATCTCAGTACATTTGGCAATATAGTGAATGTGGACAATGTTTGCTTTGATTTAATTTACACTAACTACATTATTTGTTATTATTTTTCACTCATCCTAATCCTTTTGCATGTTTCATTCATCGTATAGATGTCTCTTTTGCATTCCTTTTCCACCTCTATGATGCATTACTTAGAAGTTTTACTCATATTGTTTAATGCTCTCTTTTCATACAGAGGTGGCCTGCCGAGGGGAACGGGTCAGAGATGTCTACCAGAGACAGCAAGGCTATGCGGCGTGCCAAACCCAGGAGAAGATCTCCCGTTTAGAGTGTCGAGGCAGCTGCCCAGGGGGAACAGAAGGACAGGGAACCTGCTGCACCCCCCTCCGCAGCAAACGCAGGAAATACACCTTCCAGTGCACTGATGGGTCTTCTTTTGTCCAGGAAGTGGAAAAGGTTGTGAAGTGCGGCTGTACAAAGTGTTCTTCGTAAAACAAAAGTTTGTTTTTTTCTCAGAACAGTTCCTGCCACCCCTACCAGATTGATCATCTTTTTGTTTTCTGTGGAGAAACTCTCCACACCCCAGGAGTACTTCTCCTAAGCACCACAATTTTTGTAAGCCCTCACAAAAGAAAAAGGAAAAAAAATATCTAAAGAAATCACAGGAGAAACAACTCCAAAAATGGCTACTTTTCTCATCATTGCTGGACTGATGAGCGATGCTTCCTCGTTGAGGATTTTGAATTGTATTATAAAGTACAAAAGCAGACTTATTTTTATTATGAAGTGGGGAAAAAAGACAAAAAAAGAAAGACATTTTTCTTCATCTACTTCTGTTTTATTGGTTGTGAATACTCCAGCGGTGTGCCACACTGTGCAACACTTTCTGCTCCCCGGAGAACTGGCGGCTCACCAACAGTTCACCACTTTCCAGTAGACGTCCAGCGCCCTGTCTCTGAGTTGTGTGTCTTTAGGAGTAACTGTAATTGGTAGTACTACAGACTCACCACCAGGAGGAGCTGCCTTAAAGCATGGCCCAGTATGGGCATCTATTACCCCCTTCAACATAAAACACAACACAGAAACCAGCACAGGCTCCTTTGGCAGGCCTCCTGAGTCCTTTGTGACTGTGCGCATGATGGTACACATAGCTGCGCTGAATCTTAAGGTTCTCTTTACAGCTATTGAGCAACGGACATGCGCCTACACCTGCAGACAAAAACAGGTTAACTACACAACACTCTTGTTTGTGTACCCCATCCCCTCACCTGAGTCATGAATGACAAGTATTTATTGTATCATAAATACCTGTACTTATTCACTAGATTCCCCATGTATCAGCCTGAGTCTTTTAATATATATTAATTTATATTTGTCCTTATTTTTGTATTAAAAAGACATACTCTGTCAAGATAGCTGAACTAACAAAATGGTGTCCTTTATTTTTGGTGTAAGAAAAGTTTTGTTTTGTTCTTGATCACTGAAACTTTTGTGCTTGCCAGAGACCTTAGTTACATTTTAATCTGCAAATGTGACGTGAAGACATTGTATATTTTTCCTGAGAGTTTGTACTGTGCCATTACCAGAAAGTTCTTTATATTAGAGTATAAATGTATATTTTTCCCTACCTATGTACTCCACACACAGACTTTGTGAGTAGCATTGACCCTAGCAGATGCATAGAGAAACTCTTTTTACCTTTTTAACAAATTTAAAGAATACTGTGACTTTTTTCTAAATGAAACTACTTTGTTAGCCCCTTTGGTCTCAAATGTTAACATGTTGCTGCTAAGTTTTTTGTACCGTAGACTTGGATCCTGATCTGTATCTTATATAGAGCTTCCTGCCCCTTCCTGTTTGGGGCTGCCTTGTGTAACAGATGAATATGACCCCCTCCCTCCTCCATCACCACCTTTACACATGTGCATTGTGCTTTATATTCTCCTACTATTTCTCCATCCCAAGACTAATGTCAGTTTTCTGACTGATGTTTGCTTATTAAACACAATATTTACCTCAGTATTCTCATTTTTTTCCTTTTTATGTTGCTTTAAGAAGTTGGTGTGAGACGATCCCTACGACCCACTGAAGACGATTTTTGCAAATTAGAACCCTGATAGGATTTGTTATACAGATGTTATTTTATTCTCAATGTACTTCTTCTCGTCTCCTGTTGAATATTTCATTTTGCAACATTAAAACATTGTCCCTGTTTGCCTGTCCTTAATCCCTAATGAGACAAGCGTAAAAGAAAAAAAACATTACCTTGCAAAAAACATTTTTTTAAGTTTTCCACATTTTCTCATGTTACAACAACTTTTAATGCATTTTATTTAAGTGCATGAGTGGAAAATTAAAGGGAAATCTTTAATAGCTCAATCTCCATTAGCTGTCAAGGCATATTAGATAGTTCTTTTTTTTGTCAATTGAATGTAGGTCTCTGCCATTCTAACTACAGGATATGCTTTTACTCTCACAGTGCAAAGCTATCACCACTATGAGTGTGGTTTGTATTAAATGTTGAATTTTGGACTCATTAAAAGTTATTTCTACTCTAATACTCTGCTATGAGCCTCCTACATGGTAAGTCACAAGCTTTTCTTCCAGGAAAGGCTTTCTATTTTTCTAGTCTCAATAAATGGCAGATCTGTTTCTATGCAGAACTTATTTGTCCTCTTGCAACTAAGCTCAGATCTATGTAGGACATGGTTAGTGGTTGTTTTTGTAAATTTGCAGTTTAGCTATATCCCTTCAGAGTAGCCCTTATTATTTGTGACACATGTTTAAAGCAGTCAGATGATTACAGCTGCTTAATGATTACTGCTTGCTGGATATTTATCTCTTATTCCAACTTGTCCCTAATGAAGAGGTGGGTAGAGCACCACAAACCTATACTGAAGTTAAAATAGCACTACTTCAATATATTTCTACCCAAAGTAAAGAGTAATTGCCCAATAAATTACTCGAGTTGGATTTAAAAAGTATTTATTTGTATTTAAGTGTTTTATTGTTTAATATTATGCAATCAGACAGACCATAACACAAACTCATGTGATAATTCCTTTACTCAAAGAAGCTATGTAAAAAATGTAAATCCCTTTATTGTCCCGCAATGGGGAAATTCATTCTCTGCATTTTGACCCATCTCCTAGGGGAGCAGTGGGCTGCCATTGTGTGTGAGGTTAAGGGTTTTGCTCAGGAACCCAGATTGGAGGCTGTGGGGATCAAACTGGGAACTTGCAACCTTCTCAGAGCATAGACACACTGCTCTAAACCACTAGGCCAACACTACCCCTGGTTAAATGATAAGAATAAAATAATAATTGGAAAATAAAACCTGGCAAAAAAAGATATTTATCCAAATCTATTTTTTTATGTAAAATATATGAAACCTTTCCTAAGGTATTTAATGACAGAGGAGGGTAAACCTAACCTGGCAGTAGCCAGATTGATATGTGTAGAACTGAGTTGAGTCCTACGTCATCATCGTTGTTGTGAGACTGAAAACTCAGATCTCGCAACAATCCAGCTAGCTGTGCAAGGTCAGGGTAAACCGCCTCACGTGAGAAAACACACTTCACCATCGTTTTTAAATTCTCAGAAGATAAAAATAGCCTTATAACACAAATGAATCTGGTGGATCTTTGTTCCATGAGGATACTCACAGTGACAGTGCAGCCAAAAAGGGTTACTCACATAACTTTTACTCGTACTTGTCCTCTTCCTCTTAGCAGCAGTCTCAGCGCAGACTCCCACCCTCTGAGGGAAGCCCTATGTTTTCCTGGGCCAGCCAAGGGACATAATCCCTCCAGCATGTCCTGAGCCGTCCCCTGGAACTGCTCCCGTGGGATGTGCCTGCATACCGCCCAAGTATGGTGTCCATTGAGTATCTGAAAAATACATTTGAGCTTTCCTTAGCTGACTCTTCTCACTTTGGAGGAGAAGTTGCTTTACTACAGTGTCTGACCAACCTGCAGAGAAACCTTATTTCAGATGCTAGTATCCAGCTTGTCTTTTTTTAGGTCTTAATCAAAATTTCATGGCCATAGGAGAGGACAGGAATGTAGACTGATTGGTAATCAAGAGATTTGCCTTTTGGCCCAACTTTTGTTGTTGGCTTCTGACATTTGGTGTGATACTGTCAAAGTGATTAGTACCAAATACGCTAAAATTTCCTTGATTTTAGTTAGAACATGGTTCAGAGCTGTGCTTATTACTCTATACATACTTTACCTCTCCCCTCTACTAAGCTAAGAAGCTCGCTGATGTTTATCTTCATCCACAGCCAGCATTAGAGATAGAAACCTCTTGCATGCTGCTGGTACTCAAAAATGATATGGTCATTAGGTAACATAATGGAGGTGTGATGATGATGATGATCTGTCATAGGTCATCCTTTTTTCTTTTTTTGCAGTGAGAACATATGTTAAAAAAGCATGTTTAAGTATGGCTAACTCCTACATTAGGATAAAAATGATTAATTTTTGATACAGCGGGTGAAATAAGTATTGAACATGCCATCTTTTTCGCAGTAAATATATTTCTAGAGGTGCTGCTGACATTACATTTTCACCAGATGTCTGTATCAATCCATGCAATCCACACATAAAAAGAAATCAAACCGTAGATGTCCAGAAATTAAGTTCTGTCTAGTAAAGTGAAATGGCAGAGGGAAAACGTATTGAACACAATTATTGAAATTTGTTTAATACTTTGTACAAACGCCTTTGTCAGCAATGACAGCTTCAAGATGCCTGCAGTATGGAGAATTAGTCACATGCATTGCTCAGGTGTGGTTTGGGCCCATTCTTCCACCATTCTTCAAAACCTGAAGGTTTCGTGGATCATTTCTATGAACTGTCCACCCACGTTTCATCTTCATCATCCTGGTAGATTGGCAGTAGATTTTTATCAAGAATATCTCTGTAAATTTTTTACATTCATCCTTCTTAAAATTATTTAAAGTTTGCCAGTACCGTATACAGCCCCACACCATGATGTTTCCACCTCCAAACTTAACTGTGGTAATGTTTATTTTGGGGTGATGTGCAGCACCATTTGACCTCCAAACACAATGTGTATTATGGCATCCAAAGAGTAAAATTTTAGTCTCTTCTGACCACACTATATACTCCTAGTATTTCACAGGGTTGTCTAAGTGTGCAGCAAATTTTAAGCAAGCTTCAATAGTGTTTTTGTGGTGAGCGTGCATAAAAGCCGTGGCAGTTCGGTGCATTACTTATTGTTTTCTTTGAAACAATTGTACCTGCTAATTCCAGGTTTTGCTGAGGCTTTCCACAAGTGGCCCTTCTGCTCTTGGACACCTGGTCATGGTCGGTTTATGGTGAAATTACGTTCTTTCCACTTCAGTATTATGCCCCCAACAGCGCTCACCCGAACATTCAAAGGTTTAGCAATCCTTCTTTAACCAATGTCATTATTAAGGTCTTCATGGTCTTGAGAAAGCTCTTTACTTTTACCCATCATGAGATGTTTCTTGTGTGAAAGCAGAGACACCATTTTAAAGGCCATCATTTGGGACTGAAGCAGCTAATTTTAATTAGCATTGACAAGGGGCAGGATTGCTTTCTAACTTTCTTACTGAGAGACTTCGGCTGTTGTCTTGGCTTTCCGATACACAGAGAAAATTTGTGTAATTGGATTTGATATATGCAAAATCCCTACAGGCTTTTCTCACCTTTTTTAAACTGACAGGTTTCCAGATTTTTCCTTTCATGATTGATATGATTTGTAATTGTTTCAAAGTTGTCTGTCTTATACACAACACCAGAGTAAGCATAAGCATACAGTAGATAGAGCAAAATTTTCAGATCTTAACATCAAATGTACTACTTTTACAGGGTGTCTAATCAGTGTAATTTAAACACTTGGCTGCGGCTAGATTTCGGTGAACATTTGACGAGTTTGTGATGTCAGCTGCGAGGAATTTATATGTGTAAAGGCTCTGAGATTTTGGCGTAAATATCAAGTTTGCAGGAGACGATGGTCATCTTGGCTTCCTCAGAAAAGAAGCTGTTGCTCACCTGGGATCTTTTTCACCTTGAATTTCTAAATCTTCCATAGAAGGTGAATAAATATACAAACAGCTGAAATCATTCATAAACTTAATTGTGTTGTTGTTTTCCAAGCTTCATTCACTAAAAGTCCACCCTTTTTTGCAGTGTTGTTTTACAGTGAAAAAGTTACTTTGAGAAACATGCAGAAGCCTTGCTGCTTAGTAATTCTCTTAAAAAACACTTAATCTTTTAAAAAAAGACATATGAGTTAATAATTTATTTATTAAAGCAACAAATTCGACTTCAAAAAAACAAAAGGCCAGTGTTTGTGGACAGATTCATTGTATTGGGAGACTGTGGGAAATCTAACCTCCTCCAATTAGTATCCCAGTTACATGAATGTGGTTTATTCTTTTCATCATGCTGTATTTCCATGCATCCATCTTCTACCATTTATTCCATCAGGGTCATGGTGGGGCCAGTGTCAATGTCCAGCAGTCTATGGGAAAAAGACGGGGTACCCTGGACAGCTCCCCAGTCTGTCGCATGGCAACATGAGACATACAACCATGCTTTCACACACTCACCTAAGGACAATTTAGGGAAGCCAATTAACCTAACAGTCCTGTTTTTGAACTGTGGGATGAAGTTAGTGTACCTAGAGAGAACAACACAGAATTATAATGCCATCTACTGGGGAATTCTTTAAATACATTTATCTAACAGGATAAATGCCTTCAGCGATAAAATAGCAGGACAGCAGACTCAATCATTTCCTTAGCAGCGTCCCAGCCTTGGTCTCCTCCCACTCGGTCATAGTCAAATGAGGGGAAATCTCCACACTGGTAGGAGCTGAAATATCCTGATCCTCCTATACAAAACTGCACACAAATATGGCATGACTGTTACAGCTAGCATCATCTGATAAACATATCCAGTCAAGCTATCCAAACTCACATGTTCTGTGTCGCACCCTTTAGGTTTGACCCCAGAGCAGATCGCCATGGCAGCTCGTTCATTGTTTATGGGTCTGAAAGTGATGAAGCCTGGATCAAACTCACCTTTGTTGCAGAAAACAAAAAAACCCAAAAGTTAAAGTGTGGTTGTTCCATTACAGTGAATAGTACTGTAAAATAAAAAACAAAGAATTGTGATCTATTTACTTCTTGCTCTTGGTCCATATAAATATCTAGTGGACTCTGTGTCTCCATGGTCGTACACAATGGGAACTGCTGGTCCTCTATTGGAGCAGGAGCCAATGTTGTACCTTACTGGAAAGTGCTGCAAGTGTGACAATTTTGTCATTAGTGCATATAGACCTATGTGTTGGTGTAAGGAGTTTTACAACAATATTTTTTTTATCAGAAAAACTTCAGGTATTTTTTACTTGTTCTACTTGACCTTAAATAAGTTGAAGAGGTTTCCCCCATAAAGACGAAGGAAGTTGCTTTCAGTATGGTAGCGGAGAATGGCTGCCAGGTTCCAGTGCTCCATTGGGAAGTTGTTAGGGACATGCCACACAGACATGTCTCCTGCAGCAATATCATAGTATCCTGGATTCTGAAAACAGAAACTTTATCTGTGATCCCTAGTTAAATGATTTTATAGGATAGAGCGACACAAATTACTGCATTATGCATAACAATGAAAGACTCTGTTCTTCTTAATAATAGGGCGGAGTCAGGTAACAGTTCCAGTTATGGTACACAAACAGGCAGAGATCTGGCAGGAGTCAGAAGACAGTTTAGGCAAACAGATCAGACGGGGACAGCCAGGCAGAGAGGTCGAGAGGCAGAACATGTCAGAATTAGGTAATCAGAGTACCGTACGCTAGAATTCTTCTCACCAACGGCTCGAAAATAATCTGGCACTGATGACTGGTCTGAAGGCTGGTTAAATAGAGACTAGTACAGGTTTATCAGACAAGCAGGTAATGAAAACTGGGCTGAGGCAAGCAGGTGTGTGAAATGAGTAATCAGACCAGGCATTAGTGCCAAAATCATGACACTGGTCAGACAAGAGCGGAGTTTTACTTTTATGCCTTTATGTCCAATCATGTAAGACAGAAAGTAATTACATTGAATTGAAAACTGAGTTAGAAGAATCATGGTGGTTAAGGTATCATTCTATAAGTAATAAGGCATATTAATTAGAACGGGCAAGTTCTGGGGGGTTAAATTCCAATTTTGAAAATAACTGTTTTATTGAGATTATTCAAAGTACTTGTGATACAAAATTGTTAGCTAAAGGAAATACAGTAACAAAGGTTTTTATTTTTATCCAATTCAGAAATATGTGTTGGTTTGTGTAGATCACATGAAATCCCCCAAAAACATATACAGGTGCTGGTCATAAAATTAGAATATCATGAAAAAGTAGATTGATTTCAGTAATTCCATTTAAAAAGTGAAACTTGTATATTATATTCATACATTACATACAAACTCATATATTTCAGATGTTTATTTTGTTTAATTTTGATGATTACAAATGACAACAAATGAAAATCTCAAATTCATCATATCAGAAAATTAGAATATTACTGAAGACCAATAAAAACAAAGGATTTATAGAAATGTTGGCCAACTGAAAAGTATGAACATGAAAAGTATGAGCATGTACAGCACTCAGTATTTAGTTGGGCCTCCTTTGGCCTGTATTACTGCAGCAATGCGGCGTGGCATGGAGTCGATCAGTCTGTGGCACTGCTCAGGTGTTATGATAGCCCAGGTTGCTCTAATAGTGGCTTTTAGCTCTTCTGAATTGTTGGGTCTGGTGTATTGCATCTTCTTCTTCACAATACCCCATAGATTTTCTATGGGGTTAAGGTCAGGAGAGTTTGCTGGCCAATTAAGAACAGGGATACCATGGTCCTTCAACCAGGTACTGGTAGCTTTGGCACTGTGCAGGTGCCAAGTCCTGTTGGAAAATGAAATCTGCATCTCCAAAAAGTTGGTCAGCTGCAGGAAGCATGAAGTGCTCTAAAACTTCCTGGTATGTGGCTGCGTTGACCCTGGACCTCAGAAAACACAATGGACCAACACCAGCAGATGACATGGCACCCCAAACCATCACTGACTGTGGAAACTTTACACTGGACTTCAAGCAACGTGGATGAAGTGCCTCTCTTCTTTTCCTCCAGACTCTGGGACCTTGATTTCCAAAGGAAATGCAAAATTTACTTTCATCAGAGAACATGACTTTGGACCACTCACCAGCAGTCCAGTCCTGTTTCTCTTTAGACGCTTCTGACGCTGTCTGTGGTTCAAGAGTGGCTTGACACAAGGAATGCGACAGCAGAAACCCATGTCTTTCATACGTCTGTGTGTGGTGGTTCTTGAAGCACTCACTCCAGCTGCAGTCCACTCTTTGTGAATCTCCCCCACATTTTTGAAGGGGTTTTGTTTCACAATCCTCTCCAGGGTGCGGTTATCTCTCTTGCTTGTACACTTTTTTCGACCACATCTTTTCCTTCCCTTCGCCTCTCTATTAATGTGCTTGGACACTGAGCTCTGTGAACAGCCAGCCTCTTTAGCGATGACCTTTTGTGTCTTGCCCTCCTTGTGCAAGGTGTCGATGGTCGTCTTTTGGACAACTGTCAAGTCAGCAGTCTTCCCCATGATTGTGTAGCCTATAGAACTAGACTGAAAGACCATTTAAAGGCTTTTGCAGGTGGTTTGAGTTAATTAGCTGATTAGAGTGTGGCACCAGGGGCCATCAATTTTGAACCTTTTCACAATATTCTAATTTTCTGATATGATGAATTTGAGATTTTCATTTGTTGTCATTTGTAATCATCAAAATTAAACAAAATAAACATCTGAAATATATGAGTTTGTATGTAATGTATGAATATAATATACAAGTTTCACTTTTTAAATGGAATTACTGAAATCAATCTACTTTTTCATGATATTCTAATTTTATGACCAGCACCTGTAATGGATTAATGTAAAGGCTGATTAAGTCTACCCCAATAGATGTTTGTATGGCTGTCAAATTTCCACTTAATTGTCTGCTGTTAAGTTCGTTTAAGTCATTTTGAAGATTTTTAATAGTTCAAATTGTCTAGTTAGAACAGGGAAGTCTTTGATCTCAGAGAAAAAAATAACATGCCCTCTGACAGTCCACACCAAATTAAATTGGCTTTCTAAAGTGCCTCTCTTTATCTAGATTGCCCTGCATACCTTGTAATCATCAGAAGTGGCGCTCTCTACTAGACCAAAGGTGTTTCTGTTGGACCAGTTTCCATCACCATCTGGCACGTTTGGATTGTTTCCCTGCTGACTCGACCATCGATCCCCCACACTGCATATTCCATAAACGCTGTTTTCATGAACACTGGCCACCAGAGTCCAGCCCCCTCCAGCAGTGTTCATATCGCAGAAAGTCTGATACTTCATTCCATTATTAGTGGTCAGGTAGTATATCCCATCTGGAGACATTACATCAAATGAAATCAAGTGACTTATAATGAATTAGATTTAGACCTCTGGGTTCCTTCTGAACTCCTTCGCTTCCTTAAGTCAGCACCAACTATCTGGCCTGATTCTGAGAAATGGCTTCCATCTCTCAGAGCTGTTACAGAGCTACTATGATCTGGCAAAGGCTGAACTCTGTCTCACATGTCTTCCACCTACTATTCCTTTTGGGCCAGAATCCTTTCGTAACATTATAACCAAAACTAAATATTTGTAGTATGGACCTATCAAAATATGTACACAGGTACCTCATTCCTGAAGGTTGTTCTCTGGTGTCTGTAAATATTCAGTTTTATTTTCTTATTAAACATGCCACAATCTAGAAGTTGAGCTGTGGATTTTTTTCCATTTTGGTTTAAACGCATAAAGACTTTTGCCTCCACCAGCATTAATCTGTTCCAGACTAACATATTTTTCCCCTCAAAAACGACCGGGTACTCTGTTTCTGACGGTCTAAATATCTTCACGTGCACACACAGATTATCTCCATTGTATGTAATTGCACAAATGCCTTATTTGCAATCAAAGAATGTAGAAATTCTTCCATAAATTTGCACCTGACTTTTATATATGCTAAAATTGATTTAAAACTGCAGCCATGATATACTTCAGGTTTAATAAATTTCTTTGCAGGTCGTATGTATTTGCAGTTCAATATCTTCCACTCATAAATTTGTGCAATTTGGTAATAAATCAATTCAATTCAGTTTATTTAAATATGAACTTCAGCTTCTAGAAGGCAAACATGCAAAAACTTTGTGGCCACTGTTCCTCTCCTTTTACACACACAGTTCAATTGCATGTACATTCTAGAAAACCTATACACCTGCTAAAACTTTGCCCAAAACTCAGCCCCATATTAGATTTTGTCACTGAATCTTACTTATGCTAAAGCTATTTCTTTGTTATCAATGTGTGAAATATAGCCATTTGATAAACCAGCTAAATAGAGGATTATCAAGCACGGTGCCTACCTTCTCGTTCACCATGGATATCCAGGATCTCTTTACAGCTTCGGGCAACATATTTGAATCTGTCGCTCACTTTCCGCAACTGTTCATAATTTGTCCTGGTGATGTTTTCAAAGTCCTCAGTAGACTCTTTTATGTCAGTCTCATTTTTTCCTGAAAATATTATCAGACTCAAGAAGTTTAACAAAATACTTATATGAGGAAATATTCCATAAGTATAAGCAACACATTACCTTCCTGTAGAAAGACAATCTCAAGCGATCCATTCCCCAAGATCAGAAAAATGCCCAAAAATCTAAGTATATGGCAAAGCATGGTTGCAAAGTATAATGATTAAAAATGTGAAAGAGCCACCTATATGGTTTAGCTATTAAAAGTACAGAGAAAAGACACAGAAGACAAAAAGCCAAATACAATGGTGAAAAGGTTTATCTCTTTCCTTATGTACTTCTCGCAGAAAAGCACTGAAACCTACTTCTCACACTGCTAAAGAACTGTTGCTGCCGTTCCAAGCACATCTGACATATATATGGGTAATTTTGTGTATAAACATTAACCTTTGTTCCGTGAGTATTGAGTTTACGTGTAGGTTTTTTTTTACTTCCTTTTTTTCTTGGCAACAGTTACTGAAGTAACAAGCAAACCAGGAAACAATTAATGAATTTATTAATTTTTTTATTTTCATTTGTTTTATTTGTTCATTCATTACAAGAAATCAACATAATAAAACCTGCGCAGGTGACAACGGAAATCATGAATGAAAGAAAAGGTGCACAAAGATGTAACAAAGCTATAATATCTGCCCCTGATTTCAATAAAGTAATACTTATTGAACTCAGATATTTACAACCATAAAAAAAAATATATATATATATATATATATATATATATATATATATATATATATATATATATATATATATATATATATATATATATATATATGTTTACCAATACACAGAAAACAAATTCTGTCAAAGGTTTTCTTTTATCTTGTTTTGACCTCCAGGGCAGCACGTGGTGTGGAGGTATTACCAGGGCCTCACAGCAAGAGGGTTCTAGGTTCGAGTCCTGGGCCTTTCTGTGTGGAGTTTGCATGTTCTCCCTGTGTCTGCGTGGGTTTTTTCCGGCTTTGGAGGTTTCCTCTCACAGTCCAAAAACCTGCCTGTCAAGTTGATTGGACATTCCAAATTGCTCTTAGAGAGACACACAATTACTCATTGGAGGGACATTGCACTAAATTACTGACCATGTATACTCTCACTACCAGTAGGCCTCTATCTGTACCAGTGCACAAAGCATAGCGTTTTAAGCTAAAATCATATCAGATTACATTATTAAATGGTTATTTAATTCACCAGCTGAATTTATGCATTTGGCCTTTTTGTGCTCAAATACCTGATACCATCCCTAAATACATCCTAGTTAATGATGCTACTGGCTGCTTCTCATTTCAGTTCAAACTGCTAGAATGTGTCCACATGATCGGTGCAAGTAGATTCATGTTGCCTCTATGAGCTCCCCTTGTCTCACCTTCTCAGACTCGCACTCTTCTTTGACTTCAGCATCTGACTCACTACAAGAATAAAAAATTGGTATTAACCTCTTAATGTACAATTAACCCTACTTTTGAGAAAAAGCTCACTTTGTAATTCTAGAGCCATTTCAGCACAAGATAAAGTGCTAAAAATAATGAAATATATGGCCAAGTGCTTCCTCATTGTGTTTTATTGTCACTTTGTATGCACAGGGTGTATACAAAACAAAATTTCGTTTTGTACAGCTTTCATGACATTTCCATTTCTTCAAGTGCACTATTGATTAAATGTAAACAGTATGGGAGAAAAAAACATTGTGAAAAAAAAACACATTACCAACGCAGTCAAGTCTAGTCACCTGTGACCCACGAAGCGCTGTTATATATGAGCCTGCCATCTTCATTGGATCCATCTCAGACAAAGATCATCCAACAATCGGTTTCTTTTTTCTTTTCTTGTAGGAAAAGAGGTAAAAGATATTGGTCTCAAACTACAAATCCCATCTTTTGGTAGGCTCAACTCTCCAATGCCACATAAAGATGTTAAGATGACAAAGAAAATAGCTAAGCATAGGTATAATGTGGAAAAAGCAATGCCAAAATAAAAAAATATATAAGATTGTTTCTGGATCCCAAATAGACATCTTGGAAACATAAATCAATTTTTGTTATGTGGTTACCATGTTGTCCAACATCCAATCTCACATAATCAAGGACAAGATTCCCCCAGCTAATGATGAACTCAATGGGAATGTTTTGGATGAATAAAATGGTGGAATTCAAATCTTATAAATTTTTTTTTTTTGCTTTCCCTAGTTCAGTCAAGAACGTTTCATATACCTGATGGCTCAAACCACTTCTAAGAGGGTATGTGCTTTGTCCAGCAGCTATCTTGATAGGGAGTCTGCTGACCAAGTAAATGATGGGAGTTCCTGTTTCATTATCATCGGTTATTGAGAAGACCCTATTTCATGCAAAAAAATGAAAACAAAATACACGTCAGCAAAACTAATTTTCCAATGTCTAATACAGGACGATAGGTTTATTCCTATTCATATATACACTATATTGCCAAAAGTATTTGCTCACCCATCCAAATTATTGGAATCAGGTGTTCCAATCACTTCCATGGCCACAGGTGTATAAATTCAAGCACCTAGGCATGCAGACTGTTTTTACAAACATTTGTGAAAGAATGGGTCGCTCTCAGGAGCTCAGTGAATTCCAGCGTGGAACTGTGATAGGATGCCACCTGTGCAACAAATCCAGTCGTGAAATTTCCTCGCTCCTAAATATTCCACAGTCAACTGTCAGCTGTATTATAAGAAAATGGAAGTGTTTGGGAACGACAGCAACTCAGCCACGAAGTGGTAGGCCACGTAACTGACGGAGCGGGGTCAGCGGATGCTGACGCGCATAGTGCGAAGAGGTCGCCAACTTTCTGCAGAGTCAATCACTACAGACCTCCAAACTTCATGTG
This sequence comes from Cyprinodon tularosa, assembly GCF_016077235.1. Classification (NCBI taxonomy): domain Eukaryota; kingdom Metazoa; phylum Chordata; class Actinopteri; order Cyprinodontiformes; family Cyprinodontidae; genus Cyprinodon; species Cyprinodon tularosa. Next base: position 157,659 of record NW_024039028.1, on the reverse strand, counting down.
GCCTTCAGATTAGCTCAAGAACAGTGCGCAGAGAGCTTCATGGAATGGGTTTCCATGGTCGAGCAGCTGCATCCAAGCCATACATCACCAAGTGCAATGCAAAGCGTCGGATGCGGTGGTGTAAAGCACGCCGCCACTGGACTCTAGAGCAGTGGAGACGCGTTCTCTGGAGTGACGAATCGCGCTTCTCCATCTGGCAATCTGATGGACGGGTCTGGGTTTGGCGGTTGCCAGGAGAACGGTACTTGTCTGACTGCATTGTGCCAAGTGTAAAGTTTGGTGGAGGGGGGATTATGGTGTGACGTTGTTTTTCAGGAGCTGGGCTTGGCCCCTTAGTTCCAGTGAAAGGAACTCTGAATGCTTCAGCATACCAAGACATTTTGGACAATTCCATGCTCCCAACTTTGTGGGAACAGTTTGGAGCTGGCCCCTTCCTCTTCCAACATGACTGTGCACCAGTGCACAAAGCAAGGTCCATAAAGACATGGATGACAGAGTCTGGTGTGGATGAACTTGACTGGCCTGCACAGAGTCCTGACCTCAACCCGATAGAACACCTTTGGGATGAATTAGAGCGGAGACTGAGAGCCAGGCCTTCTCGTCCAACATCAGTGTGCGACCTCACAAATGCGCTTCTGGAAGAATGGTCAAAAATTCCCATAAACACACTCCTAAACCTTGTGGACAGCCTTCCCAGAAGAGTTGAAGCTGTTCTAGCTGCAAAGGGTGGACCGACGTCATATTGAACCCTATGGATTAGGAACGGGATGTCACTTAAGCTCATATGTGAGTCAAGGCAGGTGAGCAAATACTTTTGGCAATATAGTGTATATATATATATATATATATATATATATATATATATATATATATATATATATATATATATATATTGTGACGGGGCAACGCGGTCCCTCCCGCTGATACGCATGCACGCACACATACATACACAGAGAAATGCACGTGCGCACACACCCATTCAACTGCGAGTCCCTTCCCGTGTATGATAGTTACAGATCAATCGCTTTACTCACTTACATTTGCCTCTTGTGTGATGTGGCACGACCAAGGGTGCACACTTGGTGATGCCCATTAATCGGAACTCATACATTTACACTTAAACACATACACACGTTTGCACTTACCCATGGAGCGTTGTTTGAGAGAAAGTGGGCGGGGCATTTTCAGGGTTTTTTCTTTCCTGTTTGTTTCTCCTCATAAAGGAAGTCAGTGATTTCCGCTGGCAAATTTAATTGTATTTTTTTTTTAAGATAGTAACTTCAGAATGGAAACAGAAAATTATTATTATTTTTTTTTCCTCTAGGAATAAATGTTTTTTTTATTTTTTATTTTTCCCTTATTATTATTAAAACCAATACTCAATTGTTTGCTGATCTAATTGTAGGGCGGGGCTTAGGATTTATAAGGAGAGCTGCTGACCTTACTGAGTCAGTCTGGCCTGGTTACAGAGAAGGTAACATTGCTGTGCAGCACAAAAGGTATTTTTGTCTCAAATGATGGAAATACTACATTTGTTTCCATATCATTTTTTTTTGCATTTTCCCCTGCTACTCTGCTCTTATTTTTGGGAGGTGTGAAATAAATATGATAAACTGAAGACGTCGACATGCCCTCCATGATGTTTTTTCTCATGATTTTGGAGTCAAGTTGACCGTATCGAGGTCTAACACAGAGGCTGTTAGGAAGAACCCACGACAGATGGTGTCAGGAGTGGGATGGCATGTCGAAGGAAAACCATCCGCCTCCCAAAGCAGAGGACTGGACTGCGCTCTCAGCAGCAAGAGGAAGCTTCCAAAAAAAAACACTAGGGAAAAAACTCAAAAATTTCTAAAATCTCGATGAGAAGAGGGAAAGCAGCCCAGACTCAATTTGGGGGAGTCGGGGAAAGGAAATCGGTCTCTGCGCAAAACTTCATGGAAGCACAGCAGAAAAAAGGGAGGACTCATTGAAAAAACATTCTTAAAAGGACCTGAAAAGATTTTCAGCAGCAGTACAGAAACCTCCATCGAGACGGGCTCAGAAGAAAGTCCAAGACTTCATCTGCCAACCCCACCTCCCCGGCGCCCGTTTGATTCAAGTCTTCATCATAAACCCCCTCCCCCCTTTTCTTAAACCCCCAACTGAGTCCAGAAATAGTGGGTCAAGGAAAAAAAGGTTTTTTTTGGGAGGGTCATGGGACCCAAAGTTTCCCTCCCAAAACGCACGGTTTTGGGGAAAATAGGGATTTATTTAATGGGGGTTTGAACGAAAGGGCCAAAAAACCGGGGAAAGGGCCCAAGACAGAATGGGCATGCCGACTTTTTTCCATTGCTCTCTGGTAAAAGGCTTTTAACGGCCTACACAGCAAGGGGATGAAACAGGCCCACTGCTAAAATAAACGAAAGCGCATTATTGGAAAATTTGACATATCTCCAGAAAAACCTTTACGGGCCCGGGGTTTCCGGTCAACTGTGGTTCCCCCTTTTAGACCCGGGGGCCGAAACCTACCCCGATTTGAAGGGGTTTTTCCCGGGAGCGGGAAATTGGGGAACCTACACAGCACACAAAGGGCAGTTTGGAAAAGGCCATCATTCTGGACCCATTCCTGCGAGTTCAAAACCCCCTGAGATGAGGCCATGGGTAAAGGAAAACACGGGGCCGAAAGAGGGAAACAGCATGCACAAAACTGGCGATACATTTCCCTTTAAATGCCCGCAAGGGGGCGGGGGTTTAAAAAACTTCATCAACGGGAACCCCCGGGGTTTACAGCGCAGCCGGCCCCCAACTAAAAAGCTACAATAAAAAACAAAGCAACGGGGGCCCTTTCCCAAAGGTAATTTCCCCAGGGAACCGCCCCACCACCAGCTGGGTAAAAAAATTTGTTTTTTTTTATTATTCCCAAAAAACCCGGGGCCAAAAAAGCTTCGTGTTTCCAGTGCGAAAAAGTTTAAGGTCAGCGGGGCCTGTTAAATCCACCCCGGCTTAAAGAGGGGATTGTTGGGACTGAAAAAAATTGGCAGACACTATAAAACAAAAAAAATGTTAATGGACAAAATGGGGATCCCTTTTTTGGCCCACGGGGAAGTTTCATCTCGCTCAAAAAGAAAGGTCTGGAAACCAGTGGGCCAGACAGATTTTTTTTTTGGAAAAAAAGGGGGACTTTTTTGGGGTTTCCTTTGGGAAAAACCCATAAATCCCCAAAAGCAACTTAACAGTTGTTATTGATGAACAACCCTATCTGTTACTTTGGTGTTACTGAAAACTTGCCCTAGATGTAATTTTCGGTCGGGGAAATTTTCCCGTGCTTTTTTACTTTTTGAAGGAAAAGCATCCAACAGATGGGTTTTGAAAAGGAGGGCAATACCCAAGTAAAAGAAAAAAACTCTTGTCCCGGGGGTCACCCGAGCCCAAATAAAAGGGGGGTGTCCAACCATTTTCCAACCCTTTGACAGTAGTTTAAAGTAGGGTGGGACAAAAAAGGGCCCAAAAAAAACCGAAGCCAACGGCGTTTTTAAAAAAAACTAAAAGGTTTTTAAAAAACACAGATAGATCATTGTGGGAATACCAGAAAACATTTCCCCTTTTTACAAAAAAGAGGGTGGAGTTTTTAAACCCCCTATTCCCTTTAAACTCAAAAAAAAAAAAACTGGAAATTGTGTGGTTTTAACCAAGGGATGTTTTTTGAAAGGGATTGGGGGTTGAACATTGAAAAAAACACCCAAATTTGGTAAACCCCCCTAGATTTAGACCTCCATTATGTATTTTGGGCCCCCAAAATTTGGGCCCGGGCGGGGACATCTGGGTCGCCATTTAAAATAACTAAGGCAGGTTGGGGCGCTTTTTCTGGCCAACAATGTAACCAATATTCAGACCCTTTTTCGCCAAACCCGCCCCGGGTTTTGTCAAAAAACATGTGCCACCCACAAAGTGATAGGGCATTTCTTTAAACCCCCGTGTCATTTCTACCCATTTCCCCAGGAAATTTCCATGGGGCCCTTTTGGGGGGCCACTAATTTAAAAACAGCACGGCCATCTACACTTTGGGTTGTCGGATTTTTGGGTACCTTTTTCCCGAGGGTTTTCCACTTGTTTCCATCTCTGCTCCCTTTGGGTTTTCCGGGCTTTAAATGGGAGCTGTTTTCTTGGGTTTTGGGTTTCCCCGATGAAAAACATAAACCCCCCAAGGTACAAAAAATTTACCTCCAAGCTTATGCAAAAATGTTTTTCAAACAGCTTGGTAAAATTTTTCCCAAAAAAAACTTTTCACCATATCACCCAAAAAACTGACGGGCCCTTTTTGAAAATTTAATTTAAACATTAAAAGGATCTCCAGAATTTGTGGATGAGGGCTGGAAGGAAATGGGACCGGGGGCTGCCTTACCTTCTGTTTGCCCTTTCAGGGGGGGGGTTTTTTTCCCCCGGCATCAACTGGCTTTTTTACCCTTCGAAAATTTCTGTATGGCTGGGAGTCCAAAGGGGGCCCTTTTGGGTTTTTTTTCCGAAAAGGCTGGGGGGTCACCATCTGCAGGTGAAAGAAAATAAAAGGGGTTTTCCATTTGTGCTGGAGATGCGGGGGGGAAAGACTTTTCCCGGGGACCCCGGGGAAAAAGCAAACTCAAAATTCGGGGGGCACAGAAAAACCAAAAGGCTTGGTATGAAAGCATGCCCGTTTATCCTTTTTCCAACCTGGGCAAAGGTTTTGTTGCTTCTTCCTACCTCCAGCCCAAAAAAATTTAGGGAAGGGGCAGGGGCCATACACAAACAGCCGGGAAAATGGGTCCTGGACTATGAGGGACCCATCCAACAAGAAAAAGAAAAACACCCGACTTACCATGTCCAAACCAAATTAAAAAAAGGAAGGGGTCAACCCTTTCACCACAGTACCAAAGTTTGATGGCCATAAAAATTACCCAGAGGCGATGAGGGGGCAAAACCCATCCAGGGAAAGGGCTGATGACAACTGCCCTCCTAAACTGGCACATTTTGCAAAAAGAACAAGTCCACAACTCCAAGGGGGTTTAAAGAAATTTTTCCCCCTCTTTTTTAAACCCAAATTTCCCGGCCCAAAACCACCCTGGCCCAAATGACAAACAGGGGTGAAGGATAAAAAAACCTGTTCGCCAGCGCCCTTACAGGGGTTTCCCCCGCAACTGGGGGAAAATTTCACTTTAAAAAAAAAAATGTTTAAAATTGGGTGATTGAGCCTTCTAATTCCCGAATGGGGGCGCCCAAATTGTCATTAAACCTTTTTAAAAAGGATGGGGCACGCGGGATATTTTATCCCAAAAATTTTTTGAAAAATCAAGCAATTTTTCCCAGTTTGAAAGCTTATTTCCCAAAGCCCCAAGTGGATGAAAATTTCTGGTGAAGATTGGGACTGCCAAAATATATCACCACCTTGACCTATGTAAAGGTACTGGCAGAATTCCCCTTGAGAAAAAGTTTCCCGGCCCTTTTTCAGCCCTTTCCCGGTGGGCCCGCGGGTTGTTCCAGTTTACTGTATGCCATTTGGGGTACATGGGGGACCAGCCACCCCTTTTTTAAAGGGGAGGGGCAAAGTTTTTTCGGGCTGTGATCATTGAGTGCAGCCTTTCCTTTAACCCATTGGTTTGGTTTTTTAGCAAATTTGGGGAAGGCCAAAGTCCCAAAATTTTCCCCGATCAGGGAAAAATCCAGGAAGCGGGATTTTAAACCCCAAACCCCCTTTAAAAATGCAGGGGCCAAAAAAAAGGCCCGATACTTGGGGTTTTTGGGAGGAGGGGGATTCGACCCCCAAGTGGATAATGGAAGCCTCAAAAAATGCCTAGAAACCCCGAACCCAAAAAAAAAAGTCCGGTTCATTTCTGGGGCTGGGTGGTTGGTACAGGGCGGGTTTTTTACCTCACTTTTTCAACTATTTTCAGCTCCACTAAAAAATCACTTTACAGGGAAAAGGGCAAAAGGGGAACCCCGTAACTTGGTCAGATGAATTTTGAAAAGGGATTCGCATTTCCGAAGACAATGCTTTGTTTTTTTCCTTGTTAAAAAAGCCCAGGGCTTTGATAAAAAAGGGCCTTTACGGGTTTTATTCCTTGGGAGTTGGGTTGGGGGCTGTTCTGGGCCCAAAGGGAAAACCCCGGGGAAAGAACATCCAAATGCGTTTATTTACCCCAAATTACCCCCCACGGGAACCAGATATTCTACTGTAGAAAAAGAGGGCCCGGCCAAACAAGGTTGGGGGACTAAAAAAGCTTGGGATTTCTATTTGCTGGGGCGTGGAAAATTTTACTTGGAAAACTGACCACAGAAACCCTAACCTGGGAAAAAACTTTCCCTGAAGGAAACCCTAATAGTAGGGTCAAAACCCCAGGGGATCTTTCATACAAAACCCTTAAAATTTAATGTTCAGCATCGATCTGGCCAAAAACCAAAGTAGTGGTTTATTACCCGTTTCCCGGTTGCCGGGACCCTCGTTAAACCCTTTGGGAGGAGGAAAATAATGTGACCCGGGAACGCGTCCCTCCCCTTTTTACGCATCACGCACACATCATTCACAAGAAATGCCCTGCGCCACAACCCCCCATTCCCAAAAACATCCCTTCCCCGGTTTGATTTGTTACAATTTAATCGTTTTTCTCACTTCATTTTCCTCTTTTGTGATGTGGCACGAAACCCAAAGGGGGCACAGTGGTGATGCCCATTAATCGGAACTCATACATTTACACTTAAACACATACACACGTTTGCACTTACCCATGGAGCGTTGTTTGAGAGAAAGTGGGCGGGGCATTTTCAGGGTTTTTTCTTTCCTGTTTGTTTCTCCTCATAAAGGAAGTCAGTGATTTCCGCTGGCTAATTTAATTGTATTTTTTTTTTAAGATAGTAACTTCAGAATGGAAACAGAAAATTATTATTATTTTTTTTTCCTCTAGGAATAAATGTTTTTTTTATTTTTATTTTTTATTTTTCCCTTATTATTATTAAAACCAATACTCAATTGTTTGCTGATCTAATTGTAGGGCGGGGCTTAGGATTTATAAGGAGAGCTGCTGACCTTACTGAGTCAGTCTGGCCTGGTTACAGAGAAGGTAACATTGCTGTGCAGCACAAAAGGTATTTTTGTCTCAAATGATGTAAATACTACATTTGTTTCCATATAATTTTTTTTTGCATTTTCCCCTGCTACTCTGCTCTTATTTTTGGGAGGTGTGAAATAAATATGATAAACTGAAGACGTCGACATGCCCTCCATGATGTTTTTTCTCATGATTTTGGAGTCAAGTTGACCGTATCAAGGTCTAACACAGAGGCTGTTAGGAAGAACCCACGACATATATATATATATATATATATATATATATATATATATATATATATATATATATATATATATATATATATATATATATATATATATATATATATATATATATATATATATATATATATATATATATATATATATATATATATATATATATATGTCTTTGTGTATATGAATATGGCAGCGGTATGCTTTTCCATCCGGTTTGCATTTAGCTGGTGTCATGGTCCTGGTTCTGTTAAGTTTTCTTTTCAGTTTCATTTTGATCCATGATTTTCTTTGTTTCATTTTGTTGTATTTTCTGTATATATTAGAGTTCTTAGTTTTTTCTTGGTTGCGCTCTTGTGTTGGTCTCCGTTTCCCTAGCTACTTTTCTAGAAGCCTCTGTTCACACCTGCTCCCAAACAGCTCATTGTTCCTGTATTTGTCTCCCATAGATATTCTCCCTATGCAGTTCCTCATTGCTGGTTCCTCGTCTTTTCTTGGCTCCCCACATGAGTTTTCCCATGAAGTTGTCTGGTTTCCTGGTTCCATGTATTTTGCACTTTGGTTTTTGGATTTTTGCCTCAGTTATTCAATTAAATCTTCAAGAACTCATCTCTGCCTACTTGCCTCTGCATTTGTGTCCTAAAAACCACTACTCCCTCTCCGGTGGGTCAGCCTGATGCCTCCACTTCCTCTCCAGCTGGTCATCCTGACGCCTCCACTTTGCCGCCAGTGGCACCAGCTTTAGTTCTCCTCCTAATCAGGTCAGTTATCCCTATGGTCTCAGTCATCACTTCCTTGACCAACAGCTTGTTTCACAGGTTGGAAAGCTTAGACCATTTCCCTCTATTACATCACCCGCAGCCAGAGCTCCTCATCTCGAGGAGTCTAATTTATGGGACTTCTTTTATGGGGAAACGATAGACCTTTTCCCTTTCCTGTCACCTCCATCAGCTCCCTGCCAGCCAGCAGTTTCCAAGTCAGAACACCTTAGCGGGTTAGTTCCCTTCGTTTCAGAGCACTTTAGTGGGCCAGTTCCCTTAGTTCCCGAGCACATTAGCGGGCCTGTCCCCGAGCCAGAGCACAACCTGTGCCATCCAGAGACCCCTGAGCACAGCCTGTGCCATTTAGAGACCCCTGTACCTCAGGATGGATCTAATTGGGAAACTGTGAACTGTGTGACATCCACAGTTGTGAAACCTCCAAGGCCCCTCAGAGGGTGCTCCTCGCCTCCAAGGCTTGTCAGAGGGTACTCCACGTCTCCAAGCACCCTTAGAGGGCGCTCCACACCTCTTCGTGGGTCCCAAGCTGCGCTGCCCCTTCGTGGGTCCCAAGTTACTCGGCCCTCTCCAGGGTTCCAGTGCCACAGTCGGCCCCTTCCAAGGCTCCAGTGTGGCAGTTGGCATCCTCCAGAGGCCCTCCTTCGTTGCCTCATAGCCAGCATCTAGAGACCGTTTGTCCTCGCTCACCTTTGGTGGATTGTTTTTTTGTGGGGTTTTGTCTCTTTGCCTCCTTCCTTTTCCCCCCTCTGCCTGCCCTGGGTGGGTTGCTTTGAGTTTTGGCCTTTTTTGGTGTTTGTTTTGTTCCTGCCTCAGTTACCTCTGAGTACTTTCATTAAATCTTCAAGAACTTACCTCTGCCTCCTCTCCTCTGCATTTTGGATCCTCGAAACCTCAACCAAACCTTGACAGTTTTAAACTGATTTATTATTTTTTGTCAAATTGTCTGAAATAAATTCCATTTCATTCAGTCATATACGGCCTTAAGTAGGTCACATACTCTGCAGTTATTAATACTTGTTCCATAATTTAATTTTTTATTAATATTTTAGTCTTATTATCAAGTAGATTATAAATCTTCCCAAAGCATTTATGGAATAGTATTTCTCAAGATAAATGCTTTTAAAAACATCTGCACACTAAAGAAAACATTAACAATTTCAACTAAATAATTCCAAATTCGACAAATGGGCTAGAATGACCCAGGGATCATAAGTATTTTTATGTTTGCCTTGATCGGAGGACTCCTGTACTCAAAAGCTTGCTAACCTTTTTCATCTGATTCCAAAAACACAACAGGTCAGTGACGTCTTTAAACAGTTTATTGAAAAGACAGGTGATAGAAATGCTGTCTCTTAGGCGTACAGCTCTCGTGTTCAGGCTGGTATGTCCTGGAGACAGAGGGACAGGTTAGAGGCAGCACTGGCATGTTGAAACTGTCTGATGGACTAACCTGACTACGGATGAAGTCCTGACTCTGAGAGTCAGCCAGGGACAGGCAGGGTGTCCAGAGATAGGTTCAGAAATCCAGAGGGGATATCCACCAGGTTTGTCCAGTTTCAGATCCAGGTCCGATCTCTGAAAATCACAGGACATTGGGGAAGGCAGACAGGCTCAGTAACTTACAGGCCGAATGGGTAATAATCACAGTTAATCAATCCAGTATCCAGAGACTGACAGAGCTGGTCTCAGGCAGGCAGACAAATCCAACAAGGGGGCAGGCAGGCAGGCTCAAACATCAAGGGAACAAGAAAGGATCTATAACAGGCAGGCAGGCAGACAAGTCTTCAGGAAAAAGGCTGGAAGGTTCTCACCGGGTTGGCTTGATACGATCTGGCACTGGAGACTGATCAGGAAGGTGCTTATATGCAGGTGGTGACAGGTGAAATCAATAGAGATAATTGCAGAGGGTGGAGACTGAGCCAGAGTGATAATAGGAGACAGAGTCAGCTTCAGTGCCAGGATCATCACAATAAACTAAGCATCCCTCAATACGGTACATAATCCTTTATCAATTCTTTAAATTTTTCTTTATTTCTAATTTGTTTCTCTTTGTTTCTTCATCTTATTTTTTCCTCTCTTTATTCATTCTTTCTTTCATATAATTCTTTTAATGGAAATTTTGCTCTATATTCTGGGCTCTAAATACATGGACAACTTACATAAATTCAGATCAGCCATGGTAAGATTTGACACCACTTATAATTATGTGTCCTGTACAGAGAAAGAAAAAAGTTTTGACTTACCCTTTAAAGATGTGCACTGAACCAAATGTGGGCACTTCACTGTCCTTACGTGTTTTCTTCCCCTCCCAAAACCAGGGCATAAACTAATTTTTTTTTTCATCACATTTGCAACTCCAACTACAACTATAAGCAAAAGCCCCCCCTATCAAGAGCCCTGGCTAAGTTTGAAAAGGTGTAGCAGAATCCGACATAGCTGCTCTGAAAAGGATTACAGGACTCCGGAGCTCACCCCATTTGTACCTGTTGGTTGCGATTCACTCTCTTCAGTTGCATCTTTACCTGACTTCTAGAGGCAGATGGATGGAAGAGGAGGAAGCAGCATCTTCTTCTGATTTGGTTAAAAACAAATGCATAGAACCAGGTGGCCCCATAGAAGAGGTCAAAGATGAAACTTTTGAGGAGTGAGAAGAAAGTTTTAGGTCCAAGGAGGGCAGGGTGTTTGATTTTAGACAGGAGAGAAGGATGCTGAGCTTGTTCTTGAACTGAACCTTTTAAGGAATGTCCGTTCATTGGTTCTGTCCAGACTTCTCCTAAAACTTGCTATGTGGTTACCATCTTTATGCCACCTTGCTTCTTCCTATCCTAATATTTATTTCTGCTCAGTTTATTATTAATAACTACCAATCACACTTTTAAATTAAAATTGTTAAAATGTTTTTGTGGTTAAAAAAGAAACAAAGGTTAAAAATTTATACCCACATTTGATGGAAAATTTAGATAATAATTGTTAGTAATCATTTACAGTGTTAGTTATAATTATAAAAGGCTGGTAGCCCTTAATCACAATCATCTCTTGTACATAAAACACCAATAATCTGTGGATAATCTTCCACAAAATATGATTTCAACAAAATTGATTTTCTTCCAACTATAATTACAAATAATTATTTATAATTTAAAAGGGATAATTGTGCAATTTTTCTATTTACAAAAAACTATCTATTTAAACACAGAATTAAAATAAATAATGGCAACATGTCCAGCTTTGCTGTTTTAGGTCAAGCAATTGAAAGTCCACTCTGGTTGTCTTGTCTCATGCAATGGTTTCCACACACATATTATATGGCAGACATGTTAAGCAAGGTGATAAAGCTTTTAAATGCACGTGGTTAAATTATGGTTTTGATAAGTTGCCTAGGCCTCAATCTAAGCAGTCATGTTTCCACAATCTTTATGCTTATTGTATTACGGAAGTAGAACACCTTGACCTACATAGTTATTTCAAAACAATACTTACAGTGGAAGGCTTAATGAGTTGAGTTGGACCTTTGGCCTGTAATGAGGATGTTCTTTTAAGTGAACACACAGAGTCATAGATAAAGCTGATACCATATCTGCTACAATACCATAAGAATGCCAGTCTGTACACAGAGGGCCGGATCTATCAAAGGTTTGCGTGTATAAAAACGTGAGCTATTTCACTGCGCTAGCTAAAAAATGTACAAACTGATCTATCAACAGCGTGCTTAAAGGATTTGGTCTTTAAAACGTGCTAAATAGGGCCTCTTATCCATTTAGCACTTTTTCTGCAATGAATATGCAATATGGGGCGTTTACACGCAAAAGTGCGTCTTGTGGGAGGAGAACATGTAAATATATTAATTTAGTGATTTATTAAACCTGAAAGCAGTTTTGCTAACGGTATCTGACTCTATATTTAACACGTTTCAAAAGAAGGTGCAAATGGTCTGTATGCGTAATTGCGCACACATGGCAGCGGTTATTGTCGCAAGAAGGAGACATCGAAATGAAGCAAGGAGACGCAGAGAACGCATTTTTTCACTCCGTCTGAATATTTTTGGAATGAACGAGGAAACGATCAAAACATATCGTTTATCCAGCATTGCCATTTTGGAGCTGTTGGGGGAACTCCGAATGGATTTGGAGCCACAAGGAGGACCCACGCAATACCAGATATCACAAAACTCCTTGCAACATTGCACTTTTTTGCATCTGGCTCATTCCAGCGTACGGCTGGAGCTGGGATCTCCCAATCTCGTTTTTCAGAAGTGCTGTCCGACGTTCTAAATGCCATGTCGCCCTGACGCCCTAATGGAGAACCCCGACCTCCCCCCTGCGCCTGTGGAGCAACATGCCAATGCTGCGGGGATGCGTAGGCGCAGTAATCTCATCCACAGTCACTTCTTGTGAGCCATTTGGTATGTGCATTTTTTCTACAGGCCAATACAAAACACCTGTTTTTATTTGTTTTTTTTTTTTACTGCAGTGAAGTAGAAATTCAGCCACATACCACCTAAGGGAATAAAGGTTGCCAAAGTTTATATATATATATATATATATATATATATATATTTTTTTTTTTTTTTTTTTTTTTTTGGAGGGGGTGGGGGTGTCACTGTAAGATTTAAATTTCTTAATGCACTAGTTTGTACAAACTACAAACTACTTTGCCGCAAACAACAAAACGCGCAAAACCATCATTTAAATAGGGCGTCTCCAACAGTTTTGCACCTGCCACCAGTTACGCAATCACTCTTGTTAAATCACCCGCAAACCATGGTTCAGCCCTCGCGCAAAACTCCAGTTTGCGAGCGCAAATTACTGCACGCAAAATTGGATCTTGATAAATCCGGCCGAAAGTGTAGTGTAATTAGAAAGTGGAAGAAAAATTAAAGTCAAATTTTTTCTGAATAAAAGCTACAGAGCATGGCTCAAATTGGTATTAAGCACCCTTTTCAATGATATCGCTGAAGAAAACTAAATGCCCAACAGTCTTAGGAATTGACCACAATAAAGTGCCCCAGTTTGATTAAATATCACTATAATGAAGTTGTTATATGTGTGGGGAGTAACGTGACGTGACGCTCGGCCAAGGAGGGAGAGCGTCAGGTGTAGAGAGAGAGTGGAGATGCGGAGCAGAAGAAGAAAGGAGGGGGAATTCCGACCGGGCAGTGGACGCCAGAGGGGGAATTCCGACCGTGCTGCGGACGCCGACAGCCAGAGGAGTTTGGTGCAGTGAAGATAAATGCCTGCAAGTAAACTTGACTTAAGAAAAGTTCGGGTGTTGGAACCGTGCGAGTGGTGACAGCTGGCGAGCCGCAGCGAGAAGACGGCGCTGGGGTCCATGAACGTTGGTTCGCTCCGATCCGAACAGGTCGAACAGTCCTTTCTCTACCCTCTCCCTTCTTCTCTTCTATGGAACTGTGAGTATACCCTGCCACCTGACTTCACCGAAGACAGCATTGCTTTAAGGAGGCTTTTGCACTTTGGGGACAGAACTTTTGTGCAGCTGCGGGGCGGGGTCTCACCGAACGGATAACCGGTATTCGATTCCAAGGAACTGTGCTTACAGTTGTGTTGGTGGACATTCGGGACGCCGTGACGTTATTGCCTATATTGTTTTGCTGTATGTTTGTGATGTATTTGTATGCCTAGACTGGCGGTAACACTGATGATGTTTACTTTATGAGGGTAAATTGGGGTTGTCTCACCACGGTTTGCATTTTCAAATGAGGTTACTGTTAAATGATCCAGCATTTCAGTTAGTACGGTCCCGGGACATATTTTATAGTTTTGAGGTTTTCTTTAAAATTTCGATTCAAAATAAGAGGTTGGGTTCATAAGGAACTGATTGCATTTAAGTGCCTCTGAAGGCTATTTGGTGACATAATTTTCTGTTGATTAATCCAGGCCAACTTTTATTTTATGGTCCGATTGTTTCGTTAAAAAAAAGCAATTTACTATTCCATTTCCATTTACCAGTTTCTGAGCTTGAAGCTCTAATAAAATATAATTGTTTATCCAAACTGGTGGTTTATTCTAAGTTGTGGGGGGGAAAGACATCAACATATCACACTCTCACAGGCGCATACTTCAAATAACTTCTACGCTTCTTAACCTACTACTAGTAGTATTAAGTGATACAGGATAGAAATTCTCATGTAAGTTCAGGCGCTTACATATGGTGGTCTATGAAGTTTGTTGGTGAAATGAATGAACAAACTGCATCAAAAAGACCAGTGCATCAGTAAAGACGTTTAAACCAGGGTTGGGTTAGAATACAATCATATATGCTTTGGTAATCACTAAACACTGATTAAATTTATGCAGCATTCAAACATTTATGCAAAAATAAAAAATAATGGCAGAACTGCAGACCTGTTAGGACAAGGCTCACATCCCAAGGTGGGCAGAAGAGAGTTAACTAGAGTAGCATTAGAAACCTGATGGTGTCATTGTTTTAGGGTGTTTGGTCCACATGCAGACACAGACGGAGAACAAGGAGCAGTTTAATATGTTAATTTAGGCTATACACAAATATAAATAGCTCACAACATGAGCTGCAGGCGAGGTTCGGAACGTCAGCATTAGGAGCACTGTGGGAGAAAAGAAGAAACTGATCACGCTAAGATAATAAGGGAGATCTGCGCAGATGCTGCTTCACTTACCGCCAGGTACGGATAACCTATCCGCGGGGGTGAGTGGAAGAAAGGGTTCTACAACTCACTGCTTTCCGATGGGAGGAGATGGCTAAGCGACAGGTAAGCTAGCGAATGGAACTTAGGAGGGAGCCTGAGCAGCATCACAGCAGAGAGAGGTTCGAGGAGCAGCTGAAGGAACCAGAGTGAATCCAGGAAGGGGGTTCTCTTGTCCGGCTTGGTAACACCGAGGGGGCTAGAGGGGAATGCCAGAGCAGAATCTGAGCAGCAGGGATTCAGGAACCAGTCTTCATTGCACGGTGTGCTCCAGTCTCCGGAGCACAACGAGCTGAGGGAGAAAGGGGACAAAGTTAAAATTAGGAATCTAAAACATCAAATTCTCAGAAACGAAGATCTATCGTCAGGACAGAGGCCCAGGCGTACGACAACGGTTTAACACTCGGCAATGCCCAGCTGTCAACAACAGCCACCTGGGGAAGAGAATGAGCAGAGCACACAACAGAAACCTGACAGAGGGAACAATGGAGAAGCTGCAGAGATTAACAGCTGAAGAGTGAAAATGCTCAAATAGGTTGGCTATTAACCTTGTATCACATAGTCCTTTGGAAAGATTGTTAAAAAAAAAAAATTGGTTAAAAATTCCTGTCTGTCAATGGGAATTACTGTGGAAAGGTTTACACTTGTTCTACAATTGTTTCCTAAGATAATCACATCCACTGTTCTCATGCATAATGCTGGTAAAACTTTTGCTGCTAAACAAGTTTTGTGAGAGGAAGGTTTCACCATTTTGTGAAAATATTCTGTAAGCTGCTTTCCTCCTTGCTGTCAAT
This sequence comes from Cyprinodon tularosa, assembly GCF_016077235.1. Lineage (NCBI taxonomy): Eukaryota > Metazoa > Chordata > Actinopteri > Cyprinodontiformes > Cyprinodontidae > Cyprinodon > Cyprinodon tularosa. The sequence goes on along the minus strand of NW_024039028.1, from coordinate 142,116 downwards.
GTCAATTAAATGTTTGCTTGCACTCATCCTTTTGCAATTGTCTTATTTAAGTGTTTATTTTCTCACAACAATTGGTAAGAAGCACTGTAACTGTTCTGTGTGCAGATTTCATGTGAAAAGTTTGCCATAGTGAGAAATTGTGAAATTTGTAGCACATAAAAGTTTCTGAGGTACGAAAAAGTATGCATATGTGGCACCGTGCACTTTAACTTATAGATCAAATTTGTGTGGAATTAACCCCAACCACCCATCAGAAGTCAACCATGGTGTGGTCAGGCCATCACAAAGAGACTTTTCAACACACCTCAGGGATATTTTATTTTTTTTTAGCCAACAGCTACTGGAGTAACATCATCAACTCATTAAGCAAAGTAGCTCAAAATATAAAATGCTTCTCAGGGTCTCACCTCTTTGCAACACACTAGTCGAGAGATCTGTGGCCAGGGGTCTTTCATCTCTTCATCCCCAATTCACGATGGATCCTACCTTCATCCTAATGGCCCCTGGAATACTGGTCATTTGTTTTGTAGTGGCCATTTCAGGCCCAAGGTCGATATTACCTCTAAATGAAAAATCCACACAAATAAACTGTCCACACATGGAGCTAAAATATAACAAGGTTTTTATTAGCAAGCATCTGGCGGGAAAAATAAATAGCATAATTGCAGCAAAAATTAAGTTACATCCAGAAATAAAAGGTAAAATTAAAATCAATACTATTTCTTTCTTTCCAATGATATTGCATAGCTTCAGATAATAGACTTGTCCTGTTAGGTCTCACTGCTGCATTAGCTACAGTTGACCATAATATTTTTTTAGAAAGGCTTTAATATTTTGGAATTAAGTGGACAGTGCTAGACTAGTTTAAGTCGTATTTATCTGACAGATGTCAATTGACATTTTCATGCTTACGGTTTCCCTGAAGCATCCTAGTGGAGAACCACAGGGATCCAATTCTATTTGCTACACTATATTGCCAAAAGTATTTGCTCACCCATCCAAATTATTGGAATCAGGTGTTCCAATCACTTCCATGGCCACAGGTGTATAAATTCAAGCACCTAGGCATGCAGACTGTTTTTACAAACATTTGTGAAAGAATGGGTCGCTCTCAGGAGCTCAGTGAATTCCAGCGTGGAACTGTGATAGGATGCCACCTGTGCAACAAATCCAGTCGTGAAATTTCCTCGCTCCTAAATATTCCACAGTCAACTGTCAGCTGTATTATAAGAAAATGGAAGTGTTTGGGAACGACAGCAACTCAGCCACGAAGTGGTAGGCCACGTAAACTGACGGAGCGGGGTCAGCGGATGCTGACGCGCATAGTGCGAAGAGGTCGCCAACTTTCTGCAGAGTCAATCACTACAGACCTCCAAACTTCATGTAGCTCAAGAACAGTGCGCAGAGAGCTTCATGGAATGGGTTTCCATGGGCGAGCAGCTGCATCCAAGCCATACATCACCAAGTGCAATGCAAAGCGTCGGATGCGGTGGTGTAAAGCACGCCGCCACTGGACTCTAGAGCAGTGGAGACGCGTTCTCTGGAGTGACGAATCGCGCTTCTCCATCTGGCAATCTGATGGACGGGTCTGGGTTTGGCGGTTGCCAGGAGAACGGTACTTGTCTGACTGCATTGTGCCAAGTGTAAAGTTTGGTGGAGGGGGGATTATGGTGTGGGGTTGTTTTTCAGGAGCTGGGCTTGGCCCCTTAGTTCCAGTGAAAGGAACTCTGAATGCTTCAGCATACCAAGACATTTTGGACAATTCCATGCTCCCAACTTTGTGGGAACAGTTTGGAGCTGGCCCCTTCCTCTTCCTACATGACTGTGCACCAGTGCACAAAGCAAGGTCCATAAAGACATGGATGACAGAGTCTGGTGTGGATGAACTTGACTGGCCTGCACAGAGTCCTGACCTCAACCCGATAGAACACCTTTGGGATGAATTAGAGCGGAGACTGAGAGCCAGGCCTTCTCGTCCAACATCAGTGTGCGACCTCACAAATGCGCTTCTGGAAGAATGGTCAAAAATTCCCATAAACACACTCCTAAACCTTGTGGACAGCCTTCCCAGAAGAGTTGAAGCTGTTCTAGCTGCAAAGGGTGGACCGACGTCATATTGAACCCTATGGATTAGGAACGGGATGTCACTTAAGCTCATATGTGAGTCAAGGCAGGTGAGCAAATACTTTTGGCAATATAGTGTATATATATATATGTTCCGAATTGGTCCATAGATAAACTGAATTGAATTCTTCAGAACCTCACACCTGGTTTGGTCATTTTTTCCTTCCAGACATCCAATTCTTCTTTTTTTGGCACAACTTGGTAAGTCTTGGATCTTTTTTAAGTGATTGCTAGGTGTGTATTTCTATACTAATCCTGAAAAAATAAAATCTTCATCCCCTGGATGGACAAAAATGTATGATTATTCGGCTCCTCGAAAACCTCTCTCAAGTGATGAGGCTGAGCTGGGGTAGCAGGGCTTCATCGTCTGTGATAAGGAATCTAGGTAGTGCCAAGATGCAAAACCTCGTGCCTTTTAACCTGTTACACAAACAAAGAACCCATCTCTTTGGCCTATAAGATGCAACATGTCCATGTAAGGGTCTGAGGGTGATCACCTCATCGTCCAAGCCATACAGACCACATATGGTTTGTCAGACATCCAGAAGCCAGTTCAGTCTATCTATATTTCCTAATTCTTCCCTTCACGTATGAACAGTCTAACCATCTTTAACAATTATTGTGTCTTCATAGAATCAGCTCCTTCATTATCACTCTTTATAAACACACATCACATATTTAATACACATAGCAGTGAGTTTTTTACGTTCCTTCTGGAATATACCTACACCTTTTGAACATTTTCTATGTGGCTGCTTTTCATAACTTATTTGTCATGTACTTCTGCTTTCCATAAAACTTTCATTATTTATTCTTAATACAAAAACAACACGACTTCATCTTGTTACATTTCACACACTGATATAACAGAATCATTTTTCAAGTACTTAGTTTTGTCATAGGTACATATCGTCAAAACAATGTGGGATCAAACACTTACACAATTGTTTAACTCATGCGAAAATGAGGCCGCTTCCTTAATTTGTCACTTAGTCTTTTTAAATTACTTTTTAAATCTAATTTTTATTATAGGTCCACAGCACAGCAGAACTACACACTTCATTTACTCCATAATGGTGTAGCCAACTTTCAGTTGTACAAAAATGCTGAAATGCTCTGCTCCTTCTTTTATACTGCCAGGTTACATGGAATACCATATACTGTACATATTACAGATATACTACAGATAATTCTGGTTTGATTACATTGTTACATACTGTAAGGACAGAATCACAGAAGCAAATCAAACTGCTTCACATTTACTAGTCTTTGGAAGCGCTGCTGTGACAGGGGTGATGCATCACTTCCTCATTTACTCCAGACAGTCAGTTGTGGTGTTTAATGTTAATACTTTACTTTACTCTTTAATTATAAGGATTGCTTCGATAGTTTTTTGGGGGGAAACAAGATTGAATTCACCTCACATGACACTATCTGTTGCTTTGAGCTTAGTTGGTTGTAATGTAAATCAAATCGTTATGATTCACAAGAACATGGAAGCCATAATTTTATACTAGGAACATGTCACCCTACAAATTGGGAGTTTAATTAATATTCTAAATGATTGAGGACATCACAAAGGAAGAACAGAAAAACATAATCCAGCATGTGCACACAGTTTGTTTGAAGTCTGTCCTGAGGCACATTTTCACATCAAATAATATAATATAATTCATGTAATATAATAAGAGCATGTGCCAAAGCTTTCATGGTGATGACATCAACAGCCTGACTGAATGTATCACTGACTACATGACCTTCTGTGTGGAGAGTACTGTGCCCACACAATGGCTACAGATCTTTTCAAACAACCATCCCTGGGTGACTTTCGGAGCCTCTTGAACCAAAAGAAAAAGGCTTTCAACTCAACGAACAGAAAAGAGCAGCGTTGAGTTCAGTGAGAGCTCCAATGGAGGATCAGGGCAGCTAAAGGAATGGTTATACTCCTGCAGCAATGTGTCGCAGTGAGCTTGACGCAGACAATTTTTTATTTATGCTTAATATTAATGTGTGGTCTGTGCTATACACTGTGGGTCTACATACGGCCGAGAGGAGGTGGGGGTGAGTTTAGTTTAGGGACATGACGCAGAAAAAGAGCTGGGATCCAAGTGGGAAAAGGGTCCCAGCGTTCTAGCGCACCTCAATCTTCTAGCTGGTCAAACTTCACGAGTTGTTTTCCGCAATCCTGTTAATAAAAACAAAACAAGCAGGCAGGACACTGTCTGCTGTCAGTTACAATTTGGGAAAGGTGCAGTAGAGTGTCTGCGGAGGGGGTGTGGATGGATTTTTGTTCACTGCAACATCTCCAGCTTTGGGCAGAAGACTAGCAGCAGGGCTGCAGACAGTGACATCTCCTCACACGTTTCCAACCTCTTGGGCACCAGAGACCTACCCTCCCCCCAACCTCCAATCTCACCAACCTCCGATCCACTGACACCCTCTGTCCTGAATCAGAGGAAAGCCTCAGGACCGGACGGCATCGCCCCAAGGCTGCTGAGGAACTGTGCTGATGAGCTCTGCGAGGTCCTCAGCTACATCTACAACCTAAGCCTCAGCCTCGCCACTCTCTGGAAAACCTCCTGTGTGGAACCGGTTCCCAAAACGCAGCATGCCAAAGAATCGGCCCACTTTCGACTAGTCACGCTAACCTCCCACCTGATGAAGACAAAGTAGCGCCTCATCCTAGCTCACCTGCACACCGTGCAGCCCCCTCCAGGACCCGTTGCAATTTACTGACTGACCTGACTTTGGAGTGGAGTGCCATCATCTACCTGCTGCAGCGGGCGCCCAACCTACCTGGAGACAATGAGGAGTACAGTGAGAGTAATTTTCTTTGACTTTTCCAGTGCTTTCAACACCATCAGGCCAGAGCTGCTGAGGGGGAAGCGGCCGCAAGGCTGTCAGTCAGATCTGCAGTACTGGGGCCCCCCAGGGTACTGTTCTGTCTATGTTCCTCTTCAAACGGACAGCTGCAATCTCCAGAAGTTCTCAGATGACTCGACCATTGTATGCTGTGTTTCTAAGTGGAATGAGCCTGAGTATCTATCAGTCATCATGAACTTTGTGGACTGGAGTGAGAGAAACCACCTGTGTCTTAACACCAATAGGGAGAAGGAGATCGTGATCGACTTCAGGAGAAGACCCCCACCCGCTGCAGCAGAGTGTAGAGATGCTGAGTTGCTTCTTTAGTAACAAACTTATACACCCTGTTTGTAAAAACGAGCGCTTCCGCAAGTCATTCATCTCTGCTGCCACCAGACTCTACAATGTGACACTACAACAGCAATAACTTGTGCAATATATAATCTGCAATTACTAATTAATATCATGCATCTTCATATATCTTCATTATTATTTATTGATACCCAGTGCATGTAAATACAATGTGCAATAACCCTGTGCATTAATCCTGCTAAATAACAGACTTCATCTGTCATTATATATATATATATATATATATATATATATATATATATATATATATATATATATATATATATATATATATATATATATATATATATATATACATATATATATATATATATATATATATATATATATATATATATATATATATATATATATATATCTTCAGGGCCAGATTCTTCTAGCCTGTGGTAAGAGTTCTCTAGCATACCTCTGTGTCTGAGCCTGCCTGTCCTTCTTCTGATCTGTTTGTCTGACTAGCATCCATCTATCTTCTTTCCTTTATTCCATTAGGGTAACAGTGGGGCCAGTGGCAGGCCCTGGACAGGTCAATAGTCCGCCGCAGGGCAAAAGAGAGACACACAAAGACATACAACTATGCAAACACATTTACACCAATTAACAGTTAGATTCACTTTATTTTTGTTTTTGTTGTTTGCAAGGTTTCCAACTTGTTGATGCCATTCCTGATGATGATCTTTAAAATAAATTAATCAAGATTATTTAACATTCATCCACTCTACTTTCTTTTTAATTCCATCAAGTTGGATAAGCATTGATATATAAGGACTTGACAGGATGCCTGCCCTAATTACCAACATAAGCTTCAGAGTTTTAGAATAGCAGCAGATGAAACAGACCTTAAAAAGTAGACCGGTAATAATCAACAGCTTGGAAGTAATCATCAACAGCATTAAGTGTCAACTTCTTATTTCATTATTCTAAATAGGAGAAAATATTTCCAGAATCAAAAAAGGTTTGTAAGACTTGTTGTAGATGGAGAATGAGTAACCACCTCTAAAAAAGAAAATAGTAGCCTTGCAGTGTGAGTCTGATTTATTCCTATTATCATGGTTGCTCTCTTGTTGAACAAAATCAGTCTTTAGCTTCTATTTTGATTTACATGGTGTTTTAGTATTCTTCTGGGCATTCTTCAATTGCAGCATTATATATTTGTTTTCACTTTTAAATCTCTGATACTGTGTGTTTTGTACAGGTTTTAGACTGCTGCTAGTTTAACTACCTGTTTAACCCTAACTTCCAGTTAGTGTAATTAAAATAAACCGTAGTGTATCGCCATCTACTGGGGTTTAAAAACATTCCTCTAACAGGATGAAATTAGATTACATTATGTTATTAGGAATAGATAGGATAGATATTCTCAGCGGTAGAACATCAGGACAGCAGACTCAGTAATTTCCTTAGAGGCGCTCCAGTCTTTATTCGTTCCAACTCCATCCCAGTCATATCCTGTAAAATCTCCACACTGATTGGGGGATTCAGGGAAAAACCCTCCTCCTCCTATGCAATACTGGACAAACAAACAGAATTGTTATACTTTTATCATCTGATGAACAGACATATTGAAGTCATCCAGACTTACATGTTCACAGTGGCACCCTGTAGGTTTGACCCCAGAGCAGATCGCCATGGCTGCTCTTTCATGGTTTATGGCTCTGAAAGTGATGAAGCCTGGATCAAACTCATCTTTTTTGTTGAAGAGAGGAAAAAATACAACAGTTAAAGTGTTGTACTTCAATTACGGTAAATGGTAAAAAAGAATAAAAATGTAAACATTTTTTTCTAATTACTTCTTGAATTTGGTCCATATAACAATCTGGTGGACTCCCTGTCTCCATGGTCATACACAATGGGAACTGCTGGTCCTCTATTTGTGCAGGACCCAATGTTGTACCTTACTGGAAATTGCTGCAAGAATGTGACATTTTGTCATTAATGTATTTAGATCAATAGGTCTGTGTAAGGATTCTTAATATAATGTATTTTCATTTACAATCAGGAACAATGTTTTGGTTGTTCTGCCTTACCTTAAACAAGTTAAAAAGGTTTCCCCCATGAAGTTGAAGGAAGTTGTTTTCAGTGTGGTAGCGGAGAATGGATGCCAGTTTCCAGTGCTCCATTGGGGAGTTGTTGGGAACGTGCCACACAGTCATGTCTTGTGCAACAATATCATAATATCCTGGATTCTGAAAACAGAAACTGTGTTTATGATCATGGTTTGGATTATCTTACTGGATGCAACAACATAAATTACTGTTTTATTGTAAAGAAGCACAACGAAAGAGGTATTTATCGGGAAAGAAATTTGAAATTGGAAGTGTGGCATTTGTTTATCCTCTTTTACTCCAACACCCCTGAATAAAGTCTAATCGAATCAGATATTTTATAGAATCCACCTTTCTAATGTTATGTCACTATCTGCATTCTTTTTTATGAAAGCTTTAGAGAATTACAGGGACATTAAAAACAAAACTCTCACATGTTTAACAAAGTTCAACATATGAAGTAGAGTGCTATGCTGAGGAAAAAGAGCTTTTTTTTGGTGTCATGTACAATTCTATGCATTATGGAAAAATAACCTTGTATTCCATGCAGAGAATCGTTGTTGGGGCAGCATCATTCTATGGGGAACCACGCATACCCATCAAAATAATGGCACAGTGAGAGTCCAGTTTTGAAAAGAGGTGTTTAAAGACAGTCTTCTTTTAAAGAGACTGTTTAAAGCAGGGGTCTCCAAACTTTTTCCCTTCGAACTACCTAATTTAACAAAAATAACCATGAGCTACTCGGGTTCACAAAAAATTATTTTGTTGCTGTTTTCTCCTCAATCAAATATATTTAGTATTTTTCTGAATTTATGACCACAAAACAAATTGTGAACATAAAATATATCAGAACATACAATTTTTTAAGTGTTTTGAAAAGATTGATTTGAAAGTTATCCACATGTTACCCTCTGACATCACAACCCAGAAAACAATGATGTGTAGTGTAGCTACTCAGGTTGACTGATAGACTTATTCAATTGTTCATCATTCATGACATTCATGCAAGGAAAATCTCACTCACAGGTAAGAAGAGCAAAATAGAGCAAACATTTTCAATGCCATCTCATTAAGATTTTTAAATGTGAATATTGCTGGGACTTAAGATGAACATTAGTTTGAATATTGATGATTTCTATTTCCTCTTCCACAGGATCAAAATAATTCAGCCATCTGACCTGAAATCTCACTTATACCCACATCCATGAATGGATTTGCCATAAATGTCACACAAGGCTGCAGCCTGTCAAAATCACTATATCTGTCTGAAAAATCTTGCCCAAGCTTTGCTATAACTTCACAATATTTATTGGCATTGAAAGCACTGGCTGCACCTGGGTTACTCACAAACATGTTCTACAGCCTTGTAACTGCATGGTTAGTTCCTTGATTTTATCTGTCACATCAATGAAAGGCAAGCTCAAGAAGCCAATATCAAGCCCATAGTCTCGGATTTGGACGCAGTGATCCTCATCCCAGCCGCTTCACACTCCTTTCTCAAGCTACTTAAAACTGGGATACCGGTAGCTCTCGAGTAATAGGTGGGAGACCCCTTGTTTAAAGCATTTCTTTAAAAACTCCTAGATGGCACAATTTACCAAACACTTTTAAGATTTTTTATTTTTTTTCTGCTAGTTAAAACAAAATGCATTGCTATGGGCTTGGATGACTGTCATGTTTTCTCTTTATTATCTGAGGTTTAATTCTTTTAAATGTCAGTTAAATGGTAACAAGAGTCTAAACAATACAGGGGAATCTAACTCAAGTCAGGTTTAGAAAGAAAATCCCACTCACTGTGACAATCCACCCCAAATGAGAGACCAGATTATGTTGAATATATCAAACATGCTTTCCAAAGTACCTGTTTTCCAGATTGCCCTGCATACCTTGTAATCATCAGACGTGGCGCTCTCTACTAGACCAAAGGTGTTTCTGTTGGACCAGTTTCCATCACCATCTGGCAGGTTTGGATTGTTTCCCTGCTGACTTGACCATCGATCCCCCACACTGCATTTTCCAATCATGTTGTTTTCATGAACACTGGCCACCAGAGTCCAGCCACCTCCAGCAGTGTTCATGTCACAGAAAGTCTGATACTTCATCCCATTATTAGTGGTCAGGTAGTATATCCCATCTGGAGACATTTCACTAAATTAGACCCAATGACTCATGAATACAGAGATTTTCTTATTTGTGGCTTTGGCTTACTGCTTGTAAATAGATATGGATATTACTGAATCATACATTAATTGCATTAATCTATTTGTTCCTTATCAGTGCATAAGAATACCTATCTGTTTAAAGTTCTGTACAGAAGAAAATATTATCGTCTAAAGCATGCCTACCTTCTCGTTCACCATATTTATTCAAGATTTCCTTACAGCTCCGGGCAGTGTATTTGAATCTGTCACCCACTCTCGATAAGTGTTCAGAATCTGCCTGGGTGATGATCTCAAAGTAATTCTCAGTTTGTCCTTAAAGTACAATCAGATTTGAAAAGACATACAGGAAAACATTCAAGAGCAAATATATATATATATATATATATATATATATATATATATATCTGAAAGCAAAATTTACCTTCTGGTGGTAAGACAGAAGGGGATGCATGCCTGAAGATCAGAAAAATCCCCCAAAACACAAGTTTATGGCTCAGCATTTCTGTAACATAGAGTGATTAGATTTTTAAGAAAAGCTACTTTTATTTTTAAAAATCTAGATTAACATCATAGTTTAATTTTCAAACCGGACAGCAGGCTAATAGTTATTTTAAATTCAAGTTTAAAGAATTATACCCCTTTACCGCTTATTCACATCCCATAAAAAACTACTTAAACTTACTTCTCAGTCTGATGAAGAAATATTTTCAGTCCTAGGACATCTCAAACAAATATGGGTGGTTATATGTACAATCATTAACTTTTGTACTGTGAGTAGTGAGCTTTGGGTCAATAGCCCTTTTACCTCCTCTGTTTTTTGGCAGCAGTTACTAAAGTAAAACAAAACAGATCAGGAGACAACTTTATTTTAGTTTTCCAATGTCTTCTGTGATCTTGTTTTCTCTAAATATTTTCCTGGTTCATTCAATGATGTATCCACTTCTTTCCTATATTACTTTCACTATCTACTTTAAATGGTTACGTTACCAGCAAGGGATGAGTGAATGAAAATCCATATTTGTGATTAGTTTCATTATCATTATTTATTTCACAAATACTTTATTGATCTCAAAGGACAGCTAAATGTCTATGTAACTCATGTTTTCAATGAGTTTTTGTATTTGTCTCGATAATTCTTTTAGTGTCTAAAAGCCTTTATTTTTATTTTTTAATTTTTCCTAAAACTGTCAGACAGGTAATGAGATTAGAGAGAGGGGGAAGATATGCAGAAAAGGTCACCTGGCAGGGATTCCAACCTGTAATGGTGGGTTTTAGGACTAGGCCTCTGCACACGGGGACACGTCCTTACCCCTGCACCACCGCTGCATGCAAGTTGTTGTATTTGTCAATAGCTGTAGGCAGGGAGGATATTCAGTAGCAGTTTGTCTTGCCGCAGATCTGGTGAAGCCTTTGAATGAAGTCTTCTTAGGAGGATGGTTTCTGTAACTAGATTTTTGTAGAGTACCATTCAAAGTACTCAAAAGAAGCAACAGCCACCTTCAAAATACCGTATTTTCACGACTATAAGGCGCACTTAAACGTCTTTTTTTTTCCTCAAAATGTGCGGTGCGCCCTATGGTGCGGTGCGCCCTATGTGTGTTGTAACTGCGACTTTTGAGGCCACCTCATTGAGGAGATGATGAAAGAGTGGCTGAATGTAAGGAGACCAGGTGTTTTTTTTCCACCCCTCACAATCGCTGTTAATATGTAACTCCATGCGTGCCCATCTCACAGCTGATGTGAAAAACATGGGGAAACAAATTAACGCTGTGCTCGCTGTTCAACCGCTCGACATCGGTGTGAACCGGACCCAGCAGGTGCAGCAGAAGCAGCGAGTTTACATGCAAAGTCAATGGTTGACGCGCGTATAGGTGCAGCAAAAGGTCCTGCAGCGCGTTTTGGTGCAGCACGTCGGGAGCGTTTAAGCATCTGAAGCGCCGCCAACGCGCTGCTGCAGCTCGAGATGGAAAAATTGAAGTTTTGCTGCTGGACGCGCCGCATCAACCAATCAGAGAAGCTGATCTGGGAGCTGACAGCGAGACAGACACAGCGCTCTGATGACATATGATATTAAATGAAAAAGGCTGGGTGGATGCGTGGCTGAGAAGACTAGGTGTTTTTTTCCACGCATCACCATTGCTGCGTGCCCATCTCACAGCCGATGTGAAAAAAAGGTGAATCAAATGAACGCTGTGCTCGCCGTTATCCCGGGAGGTCTGACAAAGGAACTTCCACCGCTCGACATCGGTGTGAAGCGGCCCTTCAAAGTAAGGCTGCGAGCGGTGTGGGAGCGATGGATGACAGACGGAGACCACAGTTTCAGGATAAGTGGAAGGCAGCGCCGGGCAAGTTACGCCACCGTTTGCGGATGGATTGTAGATGGACTAACGTGTCTGCTGGCTCTGTTGTTCAAGCTTTTGCAAAAGCCGGCATTATTTCTGAGGAGCTGCGCTGCACGGAAAGTGACTCTGACAGCGCAGAAGGGGAAACTGGCATGTCTGATTTAGCGCAGCTGTTTAATTCAGAAACAGGATGATGACTTTGATGGGTTTGATTAATACTTTGTAATAAATACATGAATAAAGCACAATCATACTCAGTTTTGCTCCCGCTGTATTTTTCTCCCTGAAAACTTAATTCAACAGCAGCCTCTGGGCGCGTCTCCTCCTCTTCAGCGCGGTGGCTGGCAGGTGTTTTTACATCTAAATAATCTAAATCTTGCAGCTATATTTGCTGTGATCAGTGGGAATAAAGTAGTTTTAATATGTTTTTAAGTGAGAAAGTCCACCTGAAAACTTAATAATTGCAGTCAGTTCATCCAGATTATCTATTTCTGTCGGAGCCGCTCAGACCCCCACATACCAGCGGTGCACCAACAGTAAATCCCTTCAACAGCAGCCTCACCGCGGCTGCTGGCAGGTGTTTTTCATCTAAATAATTTCAACTGCAGGCACCAGGATACCGGCAATAAAAGCGAACATATTCCGTCGGCAGGTTTCAGGATTTTAAGTTAATTTAGGAGTGATCACAGCGCTGTGTCATCTGCGATGTGTCTGTCTCACGGCCAGCTGCCAGGTTTGATTGATACTTTGTAATAAATACATGAATAAAGCACAATCATACTCAGTTTTGCCCCCGCTGTATTTTTAAATACGCAGTAGAGCTATTTAAAGGTAGTAGAGGACATGTACCTGTATATAAAAAACGCGCCCTATAGTCCGGTGCGCCTTATGTGTGTGTTAAATACAGAAATGGGACACATAACTGAGAGTGCGCCTTTTAGTCCGGTGCGCCTTATGGTCGTGAAAATACGGTACTTGAGTAAAAGTAAAAAGCAGCATTCCAATGAAGTACTTCAGTTAGACTAGTATCTTATAAAAAGGCTACTTAAGTACTAACAGTGTTACTGTTTAAAATGACATACGTTTGACATTCAATAATATAAAGCTGCATACAAATTCATTTTTAAGGCTAAAAAATGCAATGAATATAAATAACAACATTGGAAAAAAGAATTCAGGCAGAAGAAACAAAATCCAACCAAACCGTTTCTTAAGGCATATAAAGTAAGATGGAACCTCCACTGACAATATACAGTGTTTGATAGTGTTACCTAGACCTCCATGTCATAGATGTCTCAGACGATAAAGGTAAGAATAAAACAACACAGATAAAAGTGTATAAAAGAGAATGCTAGTTTTGGTGAAATTAAGCTGTCTGCTTCTCTTTTGTATTTTAGATTAAAATGTGCATAACTTATTCTTTAGTAAAGTTAGCTACAGTGGATAGAGCAGCCAAAGATTTTACTCAAGTAAGAGAAGATTGATATTACATAGGTTATAGTAACAAGTATGGTGCAGAAAAACTACTCCTTAAAGTACATTTTATCAAAAAGTTACCAAAGTAAGAGTACTTGAGTAAATGTAACTAGTTACTACCCACCTCTGATTGTTGTTGTTGTCTATAATGTTCTTAGTTTCATTATGAATTTTTCTTTGTAAAATCCTCTAAAGGGGTTATAAAGGGATTCTTAGAAGATAACCAGTTTTCTTTTCAGACTTTTGGAGATTTTTTGGTCATTTACTCAGCTTTCCAACAGTAAATGAGCAGCAGCTTAGGAGTAAAAAAAAACATTTCCATTTATAAATTGCAGTAGTGATCAAATGTAAACAGTGTAGAAGAGACATGGTGCAAAAAGGCATTGATGTGGAAGTTCAGAGCAGTGCAAAATAAATAATATATATAGTGCAAAAATGCAGTAGAAGACGCAAAGAGAGTCCCGATTTGTGACTTGGCTTAGAGTTATTTTCAACAGTTCAACAGTCTGATGTCAGTGGGGAAAAAGCTGTTACAGAACCTGCTGGTCCTGCATGCTGCAAAGCCTCTTCCCAGAGGGCAACAGGGAGAACAGTCCATGGTGGGGGTGTGAGGGATCCTTGATAATGTTACAGACTCGGGATGAAATGTCTTATGGAGGGAAGAAGAGCCCCAATGATCCTCTCTGCTGTTGTCACACCCACCCATGCTGCAGGATGAACATTGATGTATGACCAAAGGCTAAGCGGACTTGATGGCTGAGTTCAGAACCCAGTTGCTGCAAAACAGACAAATTTGCGTAACATATCTCTTAGTTTCAGGAACTTTCAGTTGCTTGAAGAGGCTGAAGGTATGAAACCCCTGAGAACAAAGAACTTCCCTGCTATGAGCCTGCCACTCAATGCTGCTAATACTGAAAAAACCCAGCTCTGCCAAAATGGAGATAATCAGAGGTAGTGGTCAGGCACATTTAGGGTAAGGTTTTCCAGCTTAATAAATTGTCTGATGATTTTTTATAATTTCATGTATTTACTGTTGTGTAAGTAAATTTGAAGGGGAACACCGGTTTTTTTACATTGGGCCCTTGATTTTACATCATGTTCTACTCACACATGAGTTCTGTGTCATATGGAGCTGTTCCGAAGATATTCAGTTTTGTTAAATCCAAGTTACGTCTTCCTATGGGCAACGAGTTGAAGGCACAAACTAAACTGTTCATAATTTATCATTTATGGTACATCAGCATTCATAACATGTAGGCGAATCATTGTCCCCCAGACATCTGTGGTTATATTTTTTATATTTATATTTTTTAACACAAAGTGGAGTGTGTATGACGTCATCCACCGGGCAAATGCCGGGTACGCCCGATTACCAGTCCATGTCTGCTTTGGACCAGAGTCTTTGAAAAAGAAGCTGATTGGTCAGTCACTTCATTTGGATGTGATTATACTTATTTCAGATAATAAAGTAAAAAATCTGGTGTTATTTGGTGTTATTTTGGATCAGGACCTGTCATTTAAATTCCATATCAAAGAGGTTTCTAGAATTTCCTTCTTTCTTCTGCAGAATATTGCAAAATTAGAAATACCCTGTCCAGGGGTAATTTATGTTTGACTGTATGATCTGGTGAACTGTAAAATGCCTTGTGATGACATTTGTTGTGAATTGGCGCTATAAAAATAAACTGAATTGAATTGAATTTACTCAGCTCCCTCTTCACCACAAAAGTCCAATACAGCGACTGCATCACTGCCAACGCAGCGATCCGTCTATCCATCTAATGCTCGATGTGTAGAGAATCCATAAGGTAAAAAAAATTTGATTAAAAATTATAGAATTTATAAGATTAATTTAAAACTATTAATATGTTTTTTTATTGTTTGCAAGGTTTTCACAATGTTGATACTACTGCTGATGTTATTGCTGCATTCATCTTTCATTGAAACAAATTAATAAAGATTATGGAAAAAGTTCAACCCTTCTACTTTCTTCTTAATCATGTCAAGTTGGATCAGCATTGATATATGAGGACTTGACCAGATGCCTTCCCTAATTACCAATATAAGCCTCAGAGGTTTATACCAGCTGCAGTAGTAACATAGGCTTTAAAAAGTAGACCTTTAAGGGAAAGAATAAGCAGTTTAGGAGTAATCATCAACAGCATTATGTGTTAAAAAAAAAAAGTTTTTATTCCGGTTGTTCATTATAATCTAACAGGGAAATATTGTACACAAATCAAAGCTTTAAGTAAATGTTTTAGTCTAAAAAAATGATTTCAACGATTCTTAATTGTTATAATTATATTGTCTGTTTTAGTATTCTTGAGGAATCTTTGTTTTCCCTTATGAGTCTCAAATGCTATGTTTTCTGTGAAAGTTTTACACTGCCACCAGGGGCATTTCACAAAGCAACTTTAACAAACTGCTATTCAAATCTGCAACACCAAATTAATCTAGCCTATATTCGGGAACTCTGAGTTTTTGGTTTCACAACGGCTGCCATAAATTTTTTCAATCAACTCCAAGTAGTTCTACTCGGAGTTGAGCACATACGTAACACGTATGAAAAGTCGAGCCCCGATTGAATGAGTCACCATGAAAACAAGCAACAAGAAGTGCCAGTTTCACACCACTGGAAAATGTATGTTTAAAAGACAGAGAAACAGTGCTACAGCTGCAAAGCAGAATATTGTTGATCGAGTTACTGCAGAAGCTAAAAGAAGTCCTCTACTTCAGGCTGTTTTGAGATTTATTAGAAGCCCTCAATGTTGTTCCATTTGTAGATCACTAAAATAAGACTATTCCTGATCAAAATCACATCCTTAAACTGAACTGTAATAATATATATAAGTACTTATTAAAAATAATAATTGCCACATGAACTGAATTTCAGAGAGCAAAAAAGAAAACAAAATTAAAATATACCGTTAAGAATTCAGTTTTATATAACTAGAAATGTTTACACATCTTAAGTGGAAATTTTGACATTTGCTTGACTGAATGTGTATTCATGATTTCTGCAATACATTTCATCATAGTCAAAATAATACAAATGAAGACCAGTAACAATAGGAATATGTAGAATAATATAATTTCCTAGAAATCTAGAATATTAATTCTAGATGTGAACAATGTCATTTTTTAATGGTCATTTTGTCAAAGAAAAAATGTTTTTTTTTTCAGATATCAGGTATACATATTCAATAAAACTAATTCATATCAAAACGGCTTTCCCTAGCCTGTTGTGACTACATAAGATAACATAATGGGTTTATTCATAGAATGGTAGTGAATCAATGTATCTATTTACGTGAAATCATTTGGCAGCTGAAGATGAAGTCTAAAAAATGTGTTCTAATTGATAGTAGCTGTTTATTATCTCATGGGATTCCTCTTGAGTTGCTTTACATTACACAGTAAATGCTAAGTGGCTTTTTGCAGCCACAAGAAATAAATCTCATATCCTGTCAACTGAGTTGTAGAATCCTCTCCCTATTGAATTCTTGGTGAAAAATGTTGATCATTCTTTAGTAAGATCCTCATCCAAAGGACATGTAATGTTTGTTTTTAATGCCTAATTTGTCTAACAGATCTACTGAATGGTTTTTTTGTGCACAAAAATCTGAGTCAATCAGGAAATAAATGTGATTGGCTCTAAGGAGAGCAAAGACAGATCACACTCCAAGTTTAGAACAAACCTGCTCCAGATCAGGTTAGCTCTGGGGAAAATGTCACTATGGTGACTCAGACAGAGATTCAGTAAACTCTCTTTGTCAACTGGAAATCTCAGAGTTTCCCTGATTTCAGGTATAGAAAACTTAGGTTGTGTCCAAACGTCCGCCCTAACCCCTAACCCCTCAATCACTACATAGAGTGGAGACTTTATAGTGAACTCAGTTAACTGACCTTTGGAAAGATGATAACTACTTTCTGGTCCTCTTTGGTCACGTAACTCCGCCTCCCCGCATGGCACTGGCGCTACCTTTGTTCTTTATTCCCGCCAGTACAAATTCCATTAAGCTTTGCAAGGAAAACTTTCGCAAAGCATTCCATGATATATCCACTCGTTCAGTGACCATGGATGATCACTAATTTTCAAGGTGCATTATGGGAAATTTCGAGTCCAATACTTATACATCCACTAGACATTGGGAATCTCATCTAAAATGGCGTAACCACTATATAGTGCCCTATATAGTAACTAGGGAAGACGTTCAGACACAGTTTTAGAGTTTTCAGTAAACCAGCTTCCTCAAAGGGACCAAAGTTATCTACCTGTTTAACTCATATTTTCAGTTTGTCTGATTAAAATATACCGTAGTGTATCGCCATCTACTGGTGAGTGGGTAAAAAACATTCCTCTAACAGGATGAAATTAGATTACATTAAGTTTATAGGAATAGATAGGATAAATATTCTCAACGGTAAAACAGCAGGACAGCAGACTCAGTCATTTCCTTAGAGGCACTCCAGCCTTGTGTTGCTCCAAGTCCATTCCAGTCAAATGCTGTAAAATCTCCACACTGTCTGTAGGATTCAGGAAAAAACCCTCCTCCTCCTATGCAATACTGGACAAACAAACAGAATTGTTATACAATTATCATCTGATAAACAGACATATTGAAGTCATCCAGACTTACACATTCACAGTTGCACCCTGTGGGTTTGACCCCAGAGCAGATCGCTGTGGCTGCTCTTCTATTGTTTATGGCTCTGAAAGTGATGAAGCCTGGATCAAACTGATCTTGTTTTGTTGAACATAGGAAAAAATACAACAGTTAAGTGTTGTTATTCAGTTACGGTAAATGGCAAAATAGAACAAATATGTAAACATTTTGTTCTATTTACTTCTTGAATTTGTTCCATATAAATATCTAGTGGACTCCGTGTCTCCATGGTCATACACAATTCGAACTGCTGGTCCTCTATTGGAGCAGGACCCGATGTTGTACTTTACTGGAAAGTGCTGTAAGAATGTGACAGTTTGTCATTAATGCATTTAGACCATAGATCTGTGTAAGGATTCTTAATGTATTTTCATTTACAATCAGGCCCAATGTTTTATTTGTTTTACCTGACCTTGAACAAGTTAAAGAGATTTCCCCCATAAAGACGAAGGAAGTTGTTTTCAGTGTGGTAGCGGAGAATAGCTGCCAGGTTCCAGTGCTCCATTGGGAAGTTGTTGGGAACGTGCCACACAGACATGTCTTGTGCAACAATGTCGTAATATCCTGGATTCTGAAAACAGAAACTGTGTTTATGATTGCAGTTTGGATTATCTTACTGCATAGATCAATGTAAATTACTGCTTTATTTGGAAGAAAAAGGAGCAATGAAAAATGTAATGATCAGGAATGAAAATTTGAAAAGTATTGGATGCGTTTACCCACTTTTACTTCACCAAGCCTTAATTTAATCTAAACAAATCAGACAATTCATAGAATCCACCTGTCTGTAATGTTATCTTACTACATCTCATTCTTTCTTATGTAAGCTTTAATAAATTATGGGGACATTAAAGAACAAAACTTTAACCTGTTTTAACAAAGTTAAACATATGAGATAGAGTGCTCTGGTGAAGAAAGAGCTTACTTTTTGGCGTCATGTACAATTCTATGCATTATGGAAAACTAATAATGTAACC
This sequence comes from Cyprinodon tularosa, assembly GCF_016077235.1. Classification (NCBI taxonomy): domain Eukaryota; kingdom Metazoa; phylum Chordata; class Actinopteri; order Cyprinodontiformes; family Cyprinodontidae; genus Cyprinodon; species Cyprinodon tularosa. Next base: position 123,092 of record NW_024039028.1, on the reverse strand, counting down.
CATACAGAGAACCATTGTGGGGGCAGTATCATGCTATGGGGAGCCGAGCCATGCATACCCATCACATAGAATGGCACAGTTAGAGTCAGTGTTGTTTTCGTCAAGGATGACGATGATGAAATCATTTCGTTGACGCTCCTTTTTTCCATGAGGATAACAAAAACTGATGAGCGAAACATGGATCTTTGATGACTAAAACATGACTGGTCATAGGTTTGTTTTTTCCATCATCGAGACGAGACTAAATAAAAAACAGTGGATCGTCGGTCAGATGTTTAAAATGCATCATTGTGCTGTAATCAGCAAAGCAATATCAGCTGTGCTGCTGCGTCCTGTATGATCCTGCCGCGCAGCATTGCACATGCTGCAGGAGCACAGATGGATCGTGGCAGCAGGGGCAGGGTCTTAGAACCCGCAGTAAATCGGTACTGCAAGCTCACGCTGACAAATTCTGCTCCCATCTGTGCTTATGCAGAATTATCTTTGCACACGGAGCTCCGAGTCTGCGCTTCATGCAGTTTGGCTCTTCCATCCCTACGTAATAAACTTTATGTGGCTGATCATCCTCTGCCAAGCGTAAAAAAAACCTTTGTCTAACGATCAAGATTTTACTTCTTCCAGCTCACAAGAGGTGATGCTAAACCTTCTTTAATTTCTACAAAAAGGAATCCCTAAATTATATCAAATGAAATATTTCATTGAATTCTGTTTATTTTTAGATAAAGAGCCAAATGAAAAGGTACATAGATCTTTGAATATTTCTGTTGGGAGCTGGACAAAATCCCATCTTTCTCCAGCAGAGTCCGCCGTGGATCCTCTGAGGGAGCCTCCTGCACAGCTGCAGCTCATCAAGACCATCAGAGGATCCACTACATAAGCTGTCTTCAGACCTTGCCTCAACGCCGCAGTGTTGTTCCAGTTGGTCAGCGCTAAAGCCTCGTTCTCAGTGATTATCTCCATGACTCTAATCCCTAGTTGGATGCTAACCTCTGTTTCTGTGCCTCTAGGAAACTCGTGCTTCCTCCGTGAAAGCTCTGGAAGAGCTAACCTGCCAAGCCGACCCTCAGAGCCAAACCCTGAAGATTCTCAGACAACCTCCAAGCAGCTCTGGGCTAGAGCTGGGAAACCAAGGCCAAGGTCTGCTCAAACTAGACGTGAGACGCTGGAGCAGCTAACGGACTCTGCTACTAAATCCTTCTCCAGAACCAACAGTGACTCTCCCAAAGAGAACCTCAAGAACCCTCAAGGTACTATCTGTGCATCATTGGAAACCAAACCCCGTCAACAGTCCTTAACTGTGCTGTCTCTCACGCAGACTCCGGTGAAACCAGAATCCAGGCCCGAACCAGCCTTCTGCATATTCAGTGTGATTGTGCAAATAAACTTGTTAAACTTTTCATCCTGTGTCCGTCAGTGGTGTTCTGCATCTTTGGGTCTCCATTAGAGAACCGATCATGACAGAACACTGCGGCCAAACTCAAGGCCCAGCAGATCACCATCTCCGTCGACTAGAAGAACAGGCTGCTCAAATCCAAGGATTCAGCCTGGCTTTACGTGAGTTAAACGCCCATATTGAAAAACAGAACCAAGCTATTCAAGGCTACGTTAACTACTTCAATGGCGCTAATGCTACATCCGCACAGCAACCATTTCCGGGTCCAGTTCCTCCCCCGAGGTCACAACCTGTGACGTCATCAGAGTTCCGTCCTAGTCTCCCAGAAAAATTCTCTGGTAACATGAAAGACTGTAAGGGATTCCTATTCCAGTGCCGGCTGATTTTTCAGAACTCTCCTGGTTGTTTTTCTACAGATCACAAGAAGATAACGTTCATTCTCTCTCAGTTAACAGGAAGAGCTTTAGAATGGGCTCAGGCAAGATTTGCCATCGACGACGGTTTAAATTGCAGTTTTTCTGACTTCATTGCTGAATTTTCCCAGGTCTTTAACCAGGAGACAGACCAAACGATTGATTCCAGAGCTCTTTTCAACCTTAAACAAGGTAATTTTTCAGTGGCAGATTTTTCAATTAACTTCCGGGTAAAAGCGGCAGCTTCCGGATGGAACCAGAGCGCTCTAAAAGGAGCATTTTTCATGGCTTTAAATGAACAAATCAAAGATGAACTTGCTACCCTCGATGAACCAGCCTCCCTCGAAGATTTAATTCGTCTCTCCATCAGATTAGATAACAGAATTCGAGCCAGAAACAACTCTAAGAAACAAGGTAATTTTTCTTCTGCCTCTCATAACATGGCTGTTCTCTCTCCCTCTACAGAGCAGATGCCCACACAGAGATCTAAGCCCCAGTCTCTATCATTGCCTGTTCAGGCCTCTCATTCAGGCGAAAGGGATTATGAGCCTATGCAGGTGGGACACACTAGGCTCTCTCCTGAGGAGAGACAGAGGCGTTTCTTAGGAAAACTTTGTATCTACTGTGGTGAAAGTGGTCACTTTATCGCCTCCTGCCCGGCAAAATCAAAAGCCGGGGCCCGCCAGAGGATATGAGGAGTCTGGCGGGCCATATAAATTCAATTAAATCTCCTCGACTGTTGCTGCCAGCCACCCTTTTCTGTAATAACCAGAGTCTCTCTTTCTCTGCCTTCATCGACTCAGGCTGTGAGCGTAATCTAATCGACTCAGACCTCGTCCAGCAGCTCCAGATTAAAACCGTTCCCCTGTCTCAGCCTCTCAGTGTGTCCGCCATAGACGGAAAGAGACTTCATCGTGTTACCCACCAAACCCAGCCCCTCGAGCTACTTTTGTCAGGTAACCACCGAGAAACTATCACCTTCTTTGTGTTTCCCTCTGCATGTTCCCCCCTGGTCCTCGGATTCGAGTGGTTGGAGAAGCATAACCCTCACATAAATTGGACCAAACGTCTCCTGGAATCATGGTCTACTACGTGCCACGAAACATGCCTTCGTTCTGCTGCCCCGATGGTGGGGCCTCCTAGAGGTGGGGGGGAGATGGACTCTCCTGACCACGACTTAGCCCCCGTCTTCAGTAAGGTCAGTGCGACGTCCCTACCTCCACATAGACCATACGATTGTGCCATAGAACTTTTACCTGGTGCTCCTCTTCCAAGCAGCAGATTGTATAACATTTCCAAACCAGAAAGAGAGACTATGGAGAAATACATCAACGAATCATTGGCTGCTGGGATAATCCGTCCTTCATCCTCTCCCCTGGGCGCCGGTTTCTTCTTCGTGGGCAAGAAGGATGGTTCCCTGAGGCCATGCATTGACTATCGAGGTTTGAACCAGATTACAATTAAAAACAAATACCCACTGCCTCTTCTCGCCTCAGCCTTTGAACCAGTGCAGGGTGCAACTGTCTTTACCAAGCTGGATTTAAGAAACGCTTATCACCTCCTTAGAATACGAGAGGGTGATGAATGGAAGACTGCCTTTAAGACACCCTTGGGCCAATTTGAATACCTGGTGATGCCTTTTGGTCTGACTAACGCTCCAGCCTGTTTCCAAGCCCTTGTTAATGATGTTCTCAGAGATTTCCTCAACGTGTTTGTGTTTGTTTACATTGATGACATTCTCATTTATTCCAAGGATCTCCATGAACACAAGAGACATGTCCGTCTCGTTCTACAGAGACTACTGGAGAATAAGCTGTTCGTGAAAGCCGAGAAATACGAATTTCATCAGTCTTCAGTCACCTTTCTGGGGTTTGTGCTCGAGGGCGGCCAGGTAAAACCTTCTGAGAATAAGATCAAGGCAGTCCTAGATTGGCCAGTTCCAGAGAATCGAAAGCAACTACAGAGGTTTTTAGGTTTTGCTAACTTCTATCGTCGGTTCATAAGGAACTATAGCCAAACCGCCCTTCCATTAACCTCACTAACGTCGTCTAAACGAACTTTTCAGTGGACCCCCGAGGCCCAAGCTGCATTCGAGAAATTAAAATCCATGTTTTCCAGAGCACCTGTACTAATTCAACCTGATCCTGCAAAACAATTCATCCTTGAGGTGGACGCCTCAGATTCCGTTGTTGGAGCTGTTCTTTCTCAGAAACTCGATTCAGATCAAAGAATACACCCTTGTGCCTTTTTTTTCCCGTAAGCTCTCCTCAGCTGAACAAAACTATGATGTGGGTGATCGTGAGCTCCTGGCAATCAAACTGGCGTTGGAAGAATGGAGGCATTGGCTGGAGGGGGCTGAACATCCGGTCCTTGTGTGGACTGACCACAAAAATCTGGCTCACATCCAGTCAACCAAACAGGCTAACCCTCGCCAATCCAGGTGGTCTATCTTTTTCTCTCGATTTAATCTTATTATCACCTACAGACCTGGATCCAAGAACGTGAAGCCCGATTCTCTCTCTCGTCTCTACTCCGTCGATCATCCTGAGACACCTGAACCTGTTCTCCCAGCCTCATGCACCGTAGGAGTGGTCAACTGGGAAATAACGGACCTAATCAACTCAGCCCTGGCCACCGAACCAGATCCAGGTACCGGTCCGTCTAATCGCACATATGTCCCTTCTTCTGTCAGGTCCCGTCTGATCCAGTGGATGCATGCCGCAAAATTCTCTGCTCATCCAGGAGTGAGTAGGACTGTCGCTCTCATCTCCAGGCGCTTCTGGTGGCCTACGCTCCATCGAGACGTAAAAGAGTATGTGTTGGCCTGTCCCACATGTGCTCGTAACAAGGCCTCACATCAACCACCTTCTGGTCTCCTTCAACCACTACCTGTTCCCTCGCGTCCATGGTCCCACATAGCCATTGATTTCGTCACCGGTCTCCCTGTCTCCCGAGGTATGTCCACCATACTGACCATTGTCGACCGTTTCTCTAAATCTTGCCATCTAGTTCCCCTGAGAAAACTTCCCACGGCCTTCCAGACAGCCCAGCTTCTAATTAAACATGTTTTCCAGCTTCATGGCATCCCCCAGGAGATTCTATCGGACAGAGGTCCCCAATTCATATCCCAGGTATGGAAGGCTTTTTGTTCTGCTCTCGGCTGCAAACCATCTCTCACCTCAGGTTACCATCCTCAAACGAATGGCCAGACCGAGCGTATGAACCAGCATCTGGAATCCACCCTCCGCTGTCTAACATCAAATAACCCGGTGGATTGGAGCCAATACCTCCCATGGATAGAATATGCCCACAACTCTCTCCGTTCCGCATCCACTGGACAGTCTCCATTCCAGGTCAGTCTCGGATATCAACCACCTCTTTTCCCCGCAGATGAGAGAGAGATATCGGTGCTGTCCGTGAACCAACACATCCGCCGCTGTCGGAGGATTTGGAGGGAGACCATCACCACACTCAACCAGTCATCTGAGTCAGTCAAGCGTTTCGCTGACGCCAAGAGACGCCCCGCCCCTGAGTATTCTGTGGGCCAGGAAGTGTGGCTTTCCACTCGAGACATCCCCCTCAAGAGGATGTCTCGAAAACTTTCCCCGAGATTCATAGGTCCCTTCAAGATTTCTCGTGTTATCATCCCATCAGCTGTCCATCTCCAACTTCCTCCTTCCCTCCGAATCCATCCGACCTTCCACGTCTCCCAGATCAAGCCTGTTTCCTCGAGCCCTCTGTGCCCGCCATCCGACTCCCCACCACCCGCCCTGGAAGTCGATGGCCATCCGGCCTTCACGGTCCGCCGCATTGTAGACTCCCGTCGACGAGGTCGCGGATGGCAGTACCTCGTCGACTGGGAGGGCTACGGACCGGAGGATCGTCAGTGGGTCCCTGGCTCGTACATCCTCGACCCTGCTCTCATCGAGGAGTACGAGCGTTCCTGTCCTTCCACTTCCTCCGGACCGCCAAGGGGCGGTCGTTGAGGGGGGGGTACTGTTGGGAGCTGGAGAAAATCCCATCTTTCTCCAGCAGAGTCCGCCGTGGATCCTCTGAGGGAGCCTCCTGCACAGCTGCAGCTCATCAAGATCATCAGAGGATCCACTACATAAGCTGTCTTCAGACCTTGCCTCAACGCCGCAGTGTTGTTCCAGTTGGTCAGCGCTAAAGCCTCGATCTCAGTGATTACCTCCATGACTCTAATCCCTAGTTGGATGCTAACCTCTGTTTCTGTGCCTCTAGGAAACTCGTGCTTCCTCCGTGAAAGCTCTGGAAGAGCTAACCTGCCGAGCCGATCCTCAGAGCCAAACCCTGAAGATTCTCAGACAACCTCCAAGCAGCTCTGGGCTAGAGCTGGGAAACCAAGGCCAAGGTCTGCTCAAACTAGACGTGAGACGCTGGAGCAGCTAACGGACTCTGCTACTAAATCCTTCTCCAGAACCAACAGTGACTCTCCCAAAGAGAACCTCAAGAACCCTCAAGGTACTATCTGTGCATCATTGGAAACCAAACCCCGTCAACAGTCCTTAACTGTGCTGTCTCTCACGCAGACTCCGGTGAAACCAGAATCCAGGCCCGAACCAGCCTTCTGCATATTCAGTGTGATTGTGCAAATAAACTTGTTAAACTTTTCATCCTGTGTCCGTCAGTGGTGTTCTGCATCTTTGGGTCTCCATTAGAGAACCGATCATGACAATTTCTCTCTCATTGTTTTCATTTCTATTTATTTAAATAAGATGTAAATCTTTCCTTGTATTGTCATTAAAACATTTTCTATGTTTCTTTTTAATATGTAAACATTTTAGTTAACATATTCATTCAGTTTAGGTCTGGATTGCCGTGGCATTACAAGGCAATTATGTAGGTTCTGTCTGTTTTTTATAAATCAAAACCGTGTGAATTTAAATCTGCTTTGACCCCTAAGCAGCAGTAAGCAAGTGGTAGATTCTCAGAAATAAAGCCAAAATTGCCAAAGTAGAGAGAAGAATGCTTTTGTTATTTGCTTTTTTTGCAAAAATGAAGATTGTATTGATCTATGTGTAATGCATAATTCATAGTAGATCAGGAAGTGATTGCTTTGGGATGGAATTCTTGTATGTCTAAAACCATTCCTTTATTGTACGTTTTGTTAGCTTGTCTGTCTACTAAATTAACCAATATTATGTGTTGAAATAGATCAGCTATTTTCACAGCTTTGTGAGACACTTTTTTTTTATAGAGGAGAGCCTTCATTCATAAAAAAAGTTTATTTGAATTCCATAAATCAAAGTTTTCTGCCCAACAGCAATGATGAATTGCATGGCAGCATTCTATACCCAGCTATTGTAGTATCTATGCTAGAGCTGTCAGTCTGGTAAATGTGGTTGTTACTCCAAATTGTAAAGGTTCACTTTCTTTGCAACAAAAAAATGACTAAAACTAGACAAAAACCTTTTTAAGTTTTAGTCAACTAAAACCAACTAAAACTATCACATATTGTAATGATTAAAATGTGACTAAGACTAATATTAGATTTCGTCCTGAAGACTAAGACAAAATCTAAGATTGCTGTGAAAAACAACACTGATTAGAGTCTACTTTTGAAGAGAGCTTTAGAGACAGTCTCCTTTCAAAGAGACTGTTTAAAGCAATTCATTAAAATTTTCTGATTCAGGCACAATGTACAACACACTTTTAAGATTTTTTTTATTTTTTCCTTCTAGTTCAAAAATATCTATTGCTATGTGTTGTGATGACTGTCATATATTTTTTATTATCTTGTGTTTAATTCTTGTAATGCCAGGTGGGGGCTTTTTAATAGCCACAAGAGTCCATTAAAACATTATAGGGTAATCTAACTCAGGTCAGATTTTACAAAAATCACACTTACTGTGACTGTCCGCACCAAATGAGAGACCAGATTATGATGAATATATCAAACATGCTTTCCAAGGTACCTGTTTTCCAGTTTGACCTGCATACCTTGTAATCATCAGACGTGGCGCTCTCTACTAGACCAAAGGTGTTTCTGTTGGACCAGTTTCCATCACCATCTGGCAGGTTTGGATCGTTTCCCTGCTGACTCGACCATCGATCCCCCACACTGCATTTTCCAATAATGCTGTTTTCATGAACACTGGCCACCAGAGTCCAGCCACCTCCAGGAGTGTTCATGTCACAGAAAGTCTGATACTTCATCCCATTATTAGTGGTCAGGTAGTATATCCCATCTGTAGACATTTCAATAAATTAGACCCAATGACTCATGAATACAGAGATTTTCTTATTTGTGGCTTTGGCCTACTGCCTGTAGTAGAGATATGCTTTGGAAATTACTGAATCCTAAATTAACTAAATCTATTTATTCCATTTGGGTGCATGAAAATATTGATTTGTTTAAAGTTCTGTATAGAACAACATCTTATCACATAAAGCATGCCTACCTTCTCGTTCACCATATTTATCCAGGATTTCTTTACAGCTCCGGGCAACGAATTTGAATCTGTCACTCACTGTCCGCAACTGTTCAAAATTTGTCTGGGTGATGATCCTCTTTGAAGTCAGTCTCATTTTTTCCTGAAAATACAGTCAGTTTTCAAAAGACATACAGGAAAACATGCAAGAGGAAATGTTATATACCTGAAAGCAAAATTTACCTTCTAGCGGGAAGACATCAGCAAAGGATGCATGCCCGAAGATCAGAAAAAACCCCAAAAACACAGGTATATGGCTAAGCATGTCTGTAAAGCAGAGTTATGTAATGTTTCAGAAAAGCCACCTTTATTTTTAACTATCTAGATGAACATATTAGTTTTATCTTCAAACTGGAAAGCAGGAAAATAGTTATATTTTTGACGCCATGATGAATATTTCTTATTCATATCTACTAGAAAACCACTTACTTCTTAACTTACTTCTCAGCCTGAGATGGGTTTTTTTTGTCCTAAGATGTCTTGAATATATATGGGTGTTTATATGTACAATCATTAACTTTTGTACAATGATTACTGAGCTTTATACAATAGCCCTTTTACCTGTTATCTGGCAGCAGTTGCTAAAGTTATAAACAGACCAGGAATCTATTTTGACTAAGTATGTCAAGTGTCTTTTATTATCTTGTTTTATCTTTGTATTTTTTATCTTTGTCTCAAACTCTTTTCCTACATTACTTTCACTACCTACCACAAATAGTTACGCAAGGGATGAGTGCACTAACATTGGAAAATTTCCCACAAAATAATAATGTATGGTTAATAATATCAGCCAAGTATAATCTTTTAAAACTAATAAAATTACCAAGTATGTTTTTTAATAATCAGCTTCACAGAAAAAGACAGCAGAGTGCAGCAGCATCAATTATAACAGCCAGCAAGCCTAATATATGTAGTAAATACAAGTGTGACAGATTATATCTATTTCTTTACCCACCTCCCCCAAAAATATAATTTTCAGACCACTTAAGAACTGTTTTCAGTCCTAGGATATCTAAAATCCATATGTGTGATTTTTTTCATTATCATTATTTAATTCGCAAATAATTTATTGATCTCAAATGACAGTTAAAAATGTATGTAACACATGCTGTCAATGAGTTGTTGCATATGTTACGATAATTATTTTATCCTGATGAAGATGCTCAGTCATCCAGGTCACAGTCATTCCATAAAAGTTTAAAAAAAAATCCACTGGACTTGGTTTCCAAGATTTGAAGACATTTCGCCACCTCTCCAGGAAGCTTTCTCAATTCAATGTCTGGATCCGCAGTGAGTTTGAGTCTTATCTAGACAAGATGTCTATGTAAGACTCAAACTCACTGATTCGCCTACATGTTATGAATGCTGGCGTACCATAAATGATACATTATGAACAGTTTAGTTTGCCTTCAACTCGTTGCCCATAGGAAGACGTTACTTTGATATAACAAAACCGAATATCTTCGGAACAGCACCAAATGACACAAAACTAATATGGGTGAGTAGAACATGATGTAATAATGTAAAATCAAGGGGCCAATATAATAAAAACGGTGTTCCCCTTTGAGGCAACAAAGGCTTTCTGTATGGACTAAATCACCTGTTCAAGAGATGACCTAAAGCAATAAATGATGGTATCATCAGCATAACAATGCATAGTAGCATCAGAGGATTTTTTTCAACATTGTTGATGTACAAGATAAATAAGAGGGAGGCCAGTGAGTTTGAGTCTTTATATAGACAAGATGTCTATGTGAGACTCAAACTCACTGCGGATCCAGACATTGAATTGAGAAAGCTTCCTGGAGAGGTGGCAAAACGTCTTCAAATCTTGGAAACCAAGTCCAGTGGATTTGTTTTTTACTTCTACGAAATGATAATTCTTTTAGTTTCTAACGGGCTTTATTGTCATTTTTTTCCCTAAAACAGACAAAAAGGTAATGGGATTAGAGAGAGGCGGAAGATATGCAGCAATGGTCACTTGGCAGGGATTCCAACCTGTAATGGCGGGTTTTAGGACTAGGCCTCTGCACATGGGGGAGTGTCCTTAACCCCTGCACCACCACTGCATGTGAGTTGTTTTATTTGTCAATAGCTGTAGGCAGGGATGATATTCAGTAGCAGTTTCTCTTGCAGCAGATCTGGTGAAGCCTTTGAATGAATCAAGTCTTCTAAGGTGGATTGTTTTTGTAAACAGAGATGGGTAGGGTATTCATGACATAGATTACAGACATGTCTTGAAGATAAAAAAAAAAAACCTGGATGACTTAACTTTCTGCTCCTGAATGCAGACAAAACAGAAGTTATAGTCTTTGGACCAGAGTCTTTGAAAAATAAGTTGATTATTCAGTCACTTCATTTGGATGGGATTAAACTGATCTCAGATAATAAAATGTTGGTGTTATTTTTGATCAGGACCTGTCATTTAAATCCCATATCAAAGAGGTTTTTAGAATGTCCTTCTTTCATCTGTGCAATATTGCAAAAATTAGAAATCTCCTGTCCAGGGGTGATGCTGAGAAACTAGTCAATGCATTTGTTACTTCAAGGTTGGACTATTGTAATTCTTTACTATCAGGAAGTCCACAAACTTTAGCTGATCCAAAATGCTGCAGCCAGAGTTCTGATGAAAATGAAAGAGAGGTCATATCTCTCCTATCCTGGCTTCTCTTCATTGGCTTCCTGTTATATCCAGAATAGAATTTAAAATCCTCCTTCTCACATATAAAGCCTTAAATGGCCAAGCTCCATCTTATATCAGAGATCTGATTGTTCCTTATGTTCCTAACAGAGCACTTTGCTCTCAATCTGCAGGTTTCCTAGTAGTTCCTAGAATTTCTAAAAGTAGAATGGGAGGCAGATCTTTTAGTTATCAGGCTCCTCTCCTGTGGAACCAACCACCAGCTTTAGTCTGTGAGGCAAAGCTGCAAGAAACCACCTCTGCTTCAGTCTTTGCATTTGGCTCTGCTAAAAAAAACCCACACAACCTGACTTTAAGTAAACATTTCAGTCAAAAAAGTGATTTTAACAATTTTTTTATTAGGTTTTCATAACATCTTCATTGTGTAATTATGCTGTTGCAATAGAAGCTAAAATTATCAAAAAGATTTGTACACTTCTTCACATACAGTGCCACAAAATGTAGTTAAAAAATTTTATAATGCGAAGCTGTCAAAACATTGAAGAACTGACAAGATGAGTCAGTAGTTTAAGGTAATCTCTAAAATTTCTACAGAGTCCAATCCATATTTACTGTTCATCAGGTTTTTTTTTTGGTTTTTTTTTTAATGCTTGCGGCTGTTCTTACATTTGCTTCTTCATTTATTCTAAGTTTTCTCTTTTTTGATCAGTTCTTTTAGAATAAAAATTTTCAACTTCTGCCAAACATTCATTTGCCTTGCTGTTGAGTGCATTGACTAATTTTCTTAAAATGAACGTAGATATCTTTAAAAATACTTATTTGAAATTATTTTTTAAATATAATTTTTTTTTTTTTCAGAATTAATAAAACGTGTATCAGACTTGTAGATGGAGACTCATTAACCACCTCTAATTTACACTTGTCTGATTTATTCTTATCATGGTTGCTCTCTTGTTGAATAAAACCAGTCTTAAGCTTCTATGTTGATTGACATGGTTTGTTCTTAGTATGCTTTAGGACATTTGAATCCAGCTGTATATATTTGTTTTCATTTACTGTATGAGTGTAAAATACTTTGCGTTCAGCACACGTTTTACACTGCTAACAGTTTAACTACCTGTTTAAGCCTAACTTTCAGTTGGAGAATTGAAATACACAATAGTGTAATGCCATCTACTGGTGAGGGGTCTAAAAACATTCCTTTAAGTCTAAGGGGATGAAATTAGACTAGATTCATCTTATAGGATAGATATTCTCAGCGGTAAAACAGCAAGACGGCAGACTCAGTCATTTCCTTAGAGGCGCTCCAGCCTTGCTCCTTTCCAAGTCTGTCCCAGTCAAATGATGGAAAATCTCCACACTGTTCGGGGTGAAAATATCCTCCTCCTCCTATACAATACTGAACACACAAACAGAATTGTTATAGCTTTTATCATCTGATGACCAGACATATTTAAACCATCCAGACTTACATGTTCACAATGGCACCCTCTGGGTTTGACCCCAGAGCAGATCGCCATGGCTGCTCTTTCATAATTTATTGCTCTGAAAGTGATGAAGCCTGGATCAAACTCATCTTTTTTGTTGAAGAGAGGAAAAAATACAACAGTTAAAGTGTTGTACTTCAATTATGGTAAATGGTAAAAAATAAAAAGAAAATAAAAAAACTTACTTCTAGGACCTGGTCCATACAAATTTTTGGTGGACTCTGTGTCTCCATGGTCGTACACAATGGGAACTGCTGGTCCTCTATTGGAGCAGGACCCAATGTTGTACCTTACAGGAAATTGCTGCAGAAATGTGACATTTTTTCATGAATACATTTAGACCAATAGGTATATATAAGAATTTTTGAAGTAATCTATTTTCTTTTAAAACCAGGTCCACTGTTTTAGTTTTGATGACTAACCTTAAATAGGTTAAAGAGGTTTCCCCCATAAAGACGAAGGAAGTTGTTTTCAGTGTGGTAGCGGAGAATGGCTGCCAGGTTCCAGTGCTCCATTGGGAAGTTGTTGGGAACGTGCCACACAGACATGTCTTGTGTAACAATATCATAATATCCTGGATTCTGAAAACAGAAACTGTGTTTATGATAATGGTTTGGATTATTTTACTGGATAGAACATAGATTACCGCTTTATTGGGATGAGTAGGAACAACAAAAAAGCTTCAGGACTCAGGAATTTAACTTTAAGAGTGTGGCTTTTTTTACTCTCTTTTACTCCAGCACCCCTGAATTAAATCTAATCAAATGAGACGGTTTATTAACAGTTTATACAATCCACCTGTCTGTAATGTTATTTCACTATCTATCATTATTTTCTTATGTAAGCTTTAGAGAGTTATGGGAACATTAAAACTCTCACCTGTTTAGCAAAGTTAAACACATGCAACAGAGTGCACTGGTGAGGAAAAAACCTTACTTTTTGGTATCATGTACAGTTCTATGCATTACAGAAAGCTAACACTGTAATCCATGCAGGGAATCATTGTGGTGGCAGTATCATGCTATGGGGATCCATGCATACCCATCAGAACAATGGCACAGTTAGAGTCCAGTTTTAAAACGAGTTGTTTAGAGAGACCCTCCATTCAAAGAGACTGTTTAAAGCAATTCTTTAAAAACTCCAGGATGGCAAAAGGTACAAAACACATAAGATTTTTTATTTTTCCCTCTAGTTCAAAAACATGCATCGCTGTGCTTGGCTGACTATCATATTTTCACTTTATCATCTAATGTTTATTATTATTATTTAAGTGCCTTTTTGGTGAATTTTAATGGTTACAAGTGTGCTAACATTACAGAATGTAACTCAGGTCAGATTTGGAAAAAATCCCACTCACTGTGACAATCACCACCTAACGAACGACCAGATTATGTTGAATATATCAAACATGCTTTCCAAGGTACCTGTTTTCCAGTTCGTCCTGCATACCTTGTAATCATCAGACGTGGCGCTCTCTACTAGACCAAAGGTGTTTCTGTTGGACCAGTTTCCATCACCATCTGGCAGGTTTGGATTGTTTCCCTGCTGACTCGACCATCGATCCCCCACACTACATCTTCCATAAATGCTGTTTTCATGAACACTGGCCACCAGAGTCCAGCCACCTCCAGCAGTGTTCATGTCACAGAACGTCTGATACTTCATCCCATTATTAGTGGTCAGGTAGTATATCCCATCTGGAGACATTTCACTAAATTAGACCCAATGACTCATGATTACAGAGATTTTCTTATTTGTTGCTTTGGCTTACAGCCTGTACTACAGATATGCTTTGGAAATTACTGAATCCTAAATTAACTAAATCTATTTATTACATTTGGGTGCATGAAAATATCGATTTGTTTAAAGTTCTGTACAGAAAAACATCTCATAATGTAAAGCATGCCTACCTTCTCGTTCACCATATTTATCCAGGATTTCTTTACAGCTCCGGCCAATGAATTTGAATCTGTCACTCACTGTCCGCAACTGTTCAAAATTTGTCTGAGTGATGATTTCAAAGTCTGCTTTGAAGTCAGTCTCATTTTCTCCTGGAAATACAATCAGATTTAAAAAGAAATACAGAAAAACATGCAAGAGAAAATATATATCTGAAAGCAGAGTTTACCTCCTGGTGGTAAGACATCAGCAAGGGATGCATGCCCCAAGATAAGAAAGATCCCCCAAAACAGTAGTATATGGCTAAGCATGTCTGTAAAGCAAAGTTATTTAAGGGTTCAGAAATGCCACCTTTATTTTTAACAATCTAGATTAAAATAATAGTTACATTTTGAAACTTGACAGCAGGCTGTTAGTTATATTAAATCTAAGTTTAAAGAGTTATACCGATTTCCTTATTGATTCCCATAGATATCCACTGATACTTACTTCTCAGTCTGCTGAAGAAATGTTTCCCTCAGTCCTAAGAAATTTCCAACAAATATGGGTGATTATATGTAGAATCATTAACTTTTTACTGTGGGTACTATAAGAGCTTTGATGAATAGCTCTTTTACTTCCGTTTTCTGGCAGCAGTTTTTAAAGTAATAATCAGACGAGGAAATTATTTTGACTTAGTATGTCAGTGTGTCTTCTGTTATCTTTTTTTTCCTCAAAGTATTTTCCTGGTTCATTCAATGGTGTCTCTACTTTTTTCCTACATTATTTTCAGTACCTACTTAAAATTGTTACATCACAAACAAGGGATGCCTGCACTGAGATAAAAAAGAAATGTACACAAAACACAATGTATGATTGATAATATCAACCAAGTATAATCTTTTTAAGCAAATAAAATATGTAAGAATGTTTTTGAATATTCGTTTTCACTGAAAAGCATGGCAAAGTGCAGCAGCATTAATTGCAAAAGTTAGCAAGTCTAAGATACATAGTAAAAACAAGTGTGAGGAAATATAATGCTTTCTTTATCCACCTCTCCCCAAAAACCACTGAAGCTTTATGTTCAGACTACTTAAAAACTGTTGTCTGTACGAGGACATCTAAAATACATACGGGTGATTATTTTTATATTTCATTGATCACAAAGGACAGTTAAATGTTTATGTAACTCATATTTTCAGTTAGTTGTTGTATATGTTAACATTTTTTTTACGTTCTAGAGGCATTTACTTTTTTATTTTTTTTTTTAATAGACAGTGGAAATAGAATTAGAGAGAGGGGTGAAGACATGCAGCAAAGGCAGCTAAGCAGGGACTCCAACCTGTGATGGCCGCATTAGCTGCTCTGAACAGCATTCCAGGACTCTGGGGCTGACACCATTTGTACCTGGTGGTCGTGTTTCAGTCTCTCTAGTTGCACCTTTACCTGACTTCTAGAGACAGATGGAAACATTTGAGGTGTGAGAGAAAAGCTTTAGGTCAAAGGAGGGCAGAATATTTGTTTGACTCTAGGCAGGAGAAAGGGATGCTGAGCTTGTTCCTGAACTGAACCTATTGAAAAATTTCAGTTCATTGGTTCTGTCCAGACTTCTCCTGAAGCTTGGTATGTGGCTTCCATCTTTATGCCACCTTGCTTTTTCTTATATTGATTTTTGTTTTTGCTCAGTTTATGGTTAATAATTATCAATCACATTTACAAGTTAAAAAAATGTTAAAAAGTTGTTGTACTTTAACAAGACCAAGGTTCACAACTGGTTTGAATACCCACATTTGTTGGTAAATTGAAATCGTTAGTTTATTATTCAGATATAATTATAAAAGTCTGGTAGCCCTTAATCACTATTATCTGGTGTACATAAAATATCTATTTTTCGTGGACAATTTTTGATTAAAATTATACATTATTATTAGTTTCTTCCCACTATAATTAGGAATACATATTCATAATCAAAAAGGAATAATTACACAAGTGTTTTATTGGCATAACACCGCCTTTCAATTAAAACACTGAGTTGAAATAGATTATGGCAACATGTCTAGCTTTGGTGTCTTTGGTCAAGCAATAGGCTCTATGCAAAACTGCGGTAATTCCTGAACTTTAGGCAGCTTCTGTTTCCCGTCTTTCATTACTGATTAATCCAGGTGTGTCTGGCCATGAGTAATGAGGTCAGGCACACCTGGCATAATTATTTCATCCAGTAGAAAAATACGGAAAAGAAAAGAGCTGCCTTAAGTTGAGAAAGTAGTGGAGAGTTCATAGAGCCAATAGAAAGTCAATACTATACTTGAAGAAAAACCTGTTTGTTTCATGCAACTGTTAACACACAGATTGTGTGGCCGACGTGTTCAGCAAAGTGATAAAGCACCCAAATGCACTTGGTTAAATGATGGATTGATAAGTTGGCTAGGTCTCAGACTAAGCAGTCACGTTTCCATAACCTTTATGCTTATTGTTTTATGGAAGTAGAAAACCTTGACCTACATAGCTATTTCAAATTAAACTTACAGTGGAAGGGTTTGGCAGACTTGAGTTGGACCTTTGGCCTCTAATGAGGAAACGTTTTAGGTGAAAATATTGAGTCAGAGATGAGACTGATACCATATCCCTTACAATACCTTAAGTATGCAAATTGTGATTTTGATCAGCAAATTATGCAAATAAAGTGCAATTAGAAAGTGAAAAAGAGGATGAAAGATTTAGCAATTTTTTTTCCAATTTTATTTTGTTTTTTCCTTTGCACAAACCACCAGCTTTTAGATGTTTCATATTTTTTTCAGGTTTCATACTTTTCAAGACCTTAAAAGCTTACCTTTCCATTGTTGTAGGATTGTTATTTTAATGCGGAAAGTTTTTATTTCTACTAGCATGGATTATTCAGTGTGCTAGCTGCAACTCTGTGTTACAGCAAACCTGCTTTAAGAACATTACCGCCACATAATAGGGCTGAATTGAGAAAGTTAGTGTCTTACTCCTTGTTTTAAATGGTTTTAATTATAATGAATGAATGCCCCTGCAATTAAAAACTGTGCCCTGATCATACAGAAAATGTTATTAACTGCCCAACCATAGGGGAAAATAGGACAGAGTCTTTTTAGGACTGATGGAAGAACACATTGAGCAGGGATTGCTTGGTTTAACAAAATAAGAAATCACTTGATCTAAACTCAAACAAATGCATAACTGAGTGAGAACAGCAGTGGCTTTTGCTTTGTAATAAGCATCAAAAATAGAACACTTTATTAGATATAAAAGATGCCAGTCTAAAAGAGCACTTTTTCTCTACCAACCAGAACAATAGCACCATGCAATAAAAAAAAAAGCAATTTTGTTTGAAAGCGTCAGCAACTTGGAATTTGTATCCCTGTGCTATTTATTATTCATTTTATTTTTTTAAGTAAGTCTTCAGGTCAATCTTGCAGTGTAATGTGGGATAGGTGTCAACCCTAAATTCTGGAAGGATTATCAATTGACATGGATGAAACAGCTTCTACAGTTTGCCCCTTTATCACAAAAACTTTAAAGGATTGTTTACAGCTGTTTTATTTATTTGTTTAAGAACCTGATTATGCTCTCTCTGCTTTTTTTTAGAGTAGCTTCACCTCGTCTGTTCCTGTTTGGCTGTGACGTCATCCTGGAAAGAAACATCAGCTGTGCTGCTTCCATCAACACCCTTGTTTATAGATGCTGGAGATCGGCCTGTTTTCCAGTGTAGTCCTGTATCTCTGACCGTGACTGGCTGGATGTGCTCTCTTCCTCCTCTGGCATGGAAGCTGGCTCTGTGCTCGTCGGCCTGGCTGTGTGTTTCCTGGATGGGGCCGCCTTTTGCAACTGCTTTTTATGTCTCTGCTTCTGTCTCCTTGAACCCCAGTCGGCCTCGGCAGATGGCCGCTCACACTGAGCCTGGTTCTGCTGGAGGTTTCTCCCTGTTAAAAGGGAGTTTTTCCTCTCCACTGTTGCTACTAGCATGCTTAGTGTGAGGGATTGTATTTGAGTCAATGAGTCAATGCAATCAACTGGTTTTCCTTAGATAGAAAACTTGACTTCAATTTGACTGTATGATCTGGTTGAACTGCAAAGTGCCTTGAGATGACTTGTGTTGTGAATTGGCGCTATATAAATAAACTGATTGAATTGAATTGAATTGAATTGGTTTGTTGGGTTTTGCTTCAGTTTTGTTTTGATTCAGGTAAAGAACTTTTTGGCATATTCAAGTACCGATGTCATCTTTAATGTACATTTTGCCGACCCTGAAGACAGAGGTGCAAAAGAACTGTTTGATACACTTAAAAGCTTTGGTTTAACAGCATGTTAAACAGCCAACACACAATCAAGGACATATTTTGGATCTGGTCATTAGCAAATGTCTAAATATGTCTAAAGTTTCCCATTTTTCTGTTAACTCTGAAAATTTAAAATGACTTTAAAAAATGTTTTACTGAAAAAAATAAAGGATATTAGAAAAGCAATCTGCACATCAACTCCAACTCCGGTACCAATGCTGTCTCCATTTAAAATAAACTTTAAATTGTCACAATTCTGCCCAATTAACTGCAAAAGTTTAGAAGAAACTGTTCAGCAGCTAAGTTCCTTGTCCTGATGTTGATGTTTTACCCACAGGTTTTATCAAAATGGTTTTTCCCTATTTTTGACTCTGATTTGATTGAAATTGAGAGATTGCATTTGAGTCAATGTAATCAACTGGCTTTCCTTAGATAGAAAACTTTGAATCAATTTGACTGCATGATCTGGTGAACTGTAAAGCGGCTGGAGGTGACATATGTTGTGAATTGGCGCTATATAAATAAACTGAATTTAATTTAAATCAAAAACAGCTCGCTCATGTCAGGTGTTTTTCACCTCAGCCTTAAAAACAGCATTATCAAACTATTGTTGAAAAAAAGAGGCTTGGACATAATGGTCCTTCAGAACTACTGCAGCGGCTTCAGATGTTATCATACCAATAAATGGTTGTTATAAGCTGATATTAGGCTCATAGAATGGCTTCAGATTAAGCCAGTAGGCTCATTAGGTTGTTATCATCGAGTTTTTTTTTTTTTTTTTACAGTGTCGTGTCTGGCAATGTGGCTATAAGAATAATTGCCTTGATGCCAAAATGAGCCGAACAGATTTTACTTTCACAAGTGGAGCAGTACAGCTATCGCAATAGTGTTCCGCTTGATTTATACATATAAATTGCTTTATTATAATTCATGCAGGGAGTTTTAAAGATTATATAGTCCCCCAAAATAGGGGGACTAATCACCTGGACAACAGTGGTAAGAGGAAACAGCGTTTCTGAACTCAGGTAGGTGTAGCGGAAAATCAGTGGGAAAACATTGGGAGAGAGAGCCCCAGAACCAAGAAGAGCTGGCCAGCTATGACCCTCTCTGAAGCTAAGAAACCACAGCGGCAAAGGTGGCAGTTTGCAGTTGCGAGTTTATGAAGAGAGCTTAGGAGCAGAGAGGAGGTTTTGGAACGGCCTGGCGGGAAACAGTGCTAATAGCCCAGAAGAGGCTACAGTTGGCCAAAGTTAAGTAGAGGCTAACCACAAATAATTACATGTAAACTCAAATGGCAGAAGATCAAGTTAGTCTGCCAGGCAGAGAAAGGTCTAAAAGCAGAAGAGTGAGGCTGTGGCTTCCCCCAGGGAGACAGAGCAGCAAGAGACGACGGCACGCCAAGACTAGCATCTGAAGGCTAACGACTGGACATGAATGGAGGCAGATGGCAGAGCGGAATGAGAGAAGCCCTAGCTGCTCTGTGTCTGTGCTGAAAGGCTAACTTAAAATAGCTTTTTTTAAAAGCTTAATGCTGCTATCTAATGTAGGTAAAGCAAGGTCACAGGAGCCATTTTGTACCATGATGGCCTCCATATTGTTAGAGAGGACAGGCAGTGTGGAGGGAGGGTTCATGTCATTGTAGTACTATTATATGTAACTGAAAATTACACATTGTAGCTTTAGGGGTTAGTGCTTAGAAAGCAGTTTGGGATTGTGCCACAGTCTATCAGGGAAATTTAGTCACATTGACTTCCGTCTAACAAATGGGGAAAGGGGGAAATGACATATGCTGTAAAGCAGTCTGCACATATATACACTGTCTGGCCAAAAAAAAAGTCACCACCTGGATTCAACTAAGCAAATAGGTACGAGCCTCCTATTGGATAATTACTGCATGGGCGATTATCTTTCAACTGGCAACGAGTTATTTAACCCCAACTGGTGCAATGACTTGCTTCTCATTTCCTAAACAACCAAGTCGAAAGACAAATCCCGTGGTCGTGGAAAAGATGTTAGTCTGTTTGAGAAGGGTCAAATCATTGGCATGCATCAAGCAGAGAAAACATCTAAAGAGATTGCAGAAACTACTAAAATTGGGTTAAGAACTGTCCAACGCACTATTAAAAACTGGAAGGATAGTGGGGACCCATCATCTTCAAGGAAGAAATGTGGCTGGAAAAAAATCCTGAATGATCGTGATCGGCGATCACTTAAACGTGTGGTGAGGTCAAATCGAATAAAAACAACAGTAGAACTCAGGGCTATGTTTAATATTGAAAGTAAGAGCATTTCCACACGCACAATGCGAAAGGAACTCAAGGGATTGGGACTGAACAGCTGTGTAGCCGTAAGAAAACCACTAATCAGTGAGGCTAACCGGAAAAAAAGGCTTCAATTTGCTAGGGAGCATAAAGATTGGACTGTGGAGCAATGGAAGAAGGTCATGTGGTCTGATGAGTCCAGATTTACCCTGTTCCAGAGTGATGGGCGAATCAGGGTAAGAAGAGAGGCAGGTGAAGTGATGCACCCACCATGTCTAGTGCCTACTGTACAAGCCTGTGGGGGCGGTATTATGATCTGGGGTTGCTGCAGTTGGTCAGGTCTAGGTTCAACAACAGTATGTGCTTAAAGAATGAGGCCAACTGACTACCTGAATATACTGAATGACCAGGTTATTCCATCAATGGACTTTTTCTTCCCTGATGGCACAGGTATATTCCAAGATGACAATGCCAGGATTCATCGGGCTCAAATTGTGAAAGACTGGTTCAGGGAGCATGACACATCATTTTCCCACATGGATTGGCCACCACAGAGTCCAGACCTCAACCCCATTGAGAATCTTTGGGATGTGCTAGAGAGGGCTTTGCGCAGCGGTCAGACTCTACCATCATCAATGCAAGATCTTTGTGAAAAATCAATGCAACACTGGATGGAAATAAATCTTTTGACATTGCAGAAGCTTATCGAAACAATACCACAGCAAATGCGTGCCGTAATCAAAGCTAAAGGCAGTCCAACAAAGTATTAGAGTGAATTACCTTTTTTTTTGGTGGTGACTTTTTTTTTGGCTAGGCAGTGTGGTTGTTTTGTGTGGCAGGGTTACTGCCACCTCAAAGTTGCTTAGTGCTGGTGAAAGCTATACAGATCCCCTGGGACATGACAGAGGTATCATGCAACTATTTGTAAGTCAACGTATGATCACAAAGGTTAGGAAAATATTGAATGAAGGTTAAAAACTTACTTAGTGTTGGCTGAATTAAACCTATACCAAATTGTGCTCCACAAACTTGGCTTGTCTTGCCTTGGCTAACTGTTCTTTCATTAACAATATACTATACATATCCTCCAAAGTGCTTTACACTTGGTTCTGGTACTTCTTTGTCGCTCACATCCACTTTTTTCAACTTGAGGGAATGAAAATCTGACAGCTTCTGCCACTTCCCACTTGAATGCACTATACATGGTTCACAAACTCTGCTTTTTCCCCTCCGAGTGTGCTCCTGTCTCGGGTCTATTTTTAGCAAGATAGAAGGACACTGTTAAAGTAGGATGGCAGGCTTTCTGATGCCTTGCACTAATAATTAAACCTCTCGGGCTCTAGTAGGAATGAGAACCGACAGCCGGCGGCACCCTGATGGACCATGTAGAAATCCTAATCCTCCAACTAATAAAGTGTTTTAAACTACTTTTGACCTATTTGTATTTGTTTCTGGATCCCTGTAGTTACAGCAAATCCACCAAAAGTACTTTTGGGTGTACCCTCTATTAAGCGAAATAAAAATAGTAAAAGGTTTCATTATTTCAGTCACAATCAGGTCATGATAACTTCACTGAATTCATGTTTAATGTTCAGTATGAGAGGTTTCCACAGAGTGAAAGTCATGTCATCAACTGTGATCTATTGCTACTTGCATGCAATAGAATAGAAATGTCCTTTGTTGTCCTAAAAGTGGGGATGTTCAGATGTATTAGTGGCTAATCAAATAAGCAAATGAAAACATACAGGTTCACAAAAGACTATATCTTGGAACAAATTACTAAGACCTGAAATTGAATACACATTAAAGGAAGTCACATCTCAGCAAAGACAATGTACTCATACTCGTCTTCTGTTTTTTCCCAGGACCAGATCGTGGGGGCAGAAGTCTCAGCAGAATTTCCCAGATTATCTGCTCCCCAGACTCCTCCTCCAACTCTGCTGGGAAAACCCAAAGGGCTCCTAGGCCAACTAGAAGACATAATCCTGGGGTGTCCTCTTGGCCTCCTCCCAGAGGGATGTGCCAGCAACACCTCGGGAGGGAGGTGCCCAGAGGATATCGGAAAATATATTCAAGCCAGTTCAGCTGACTCCTCCTGATGTGGCAGAGAAGAGTTTATATCAGGGACAAATAAAATGAAGTACCAATAATAAGATTTTGTTGAAAGAAATATTTTTGCGGCATTCCTTGTTAATTTTTTTATTACTATTGCATATTTCTGTTCTTAATTCACTCCATCACTCCTGTAAGTATACTTTTTCTAGGTAACCTACATGCAACATCTGCACACTTTTAAAATGTATTTGACCCCTTTCTCAACTAATCCTCTTTGGCATTTTGACCATTCTTACACAGAATTAATGTTTGCAGCTGAAGGATGTAGGTTACAAGTCCATTACCGGGTAAAAGCAATATCCATGGATGTGTCCATAGGAATATTAGAACACAGCATTTTCTTACTCCTGATGTGTGTTAAAACATCCTTCAATACCTCAACAGCAAGAGAGGATATATAAGTAAGTCATTACCGCCTATGTGTAATTCTGTAAATAATCCTGTGTTTAACTTTAGGTTAACAAGACATTTTTGGTTTGATGATTTGCTCCCACTCCTGAATCATAAGCAATTAGACCATTGCCTTTGACTCCTTGCCTCTGACACGCACCAGGTCTTTTCTGAACAGCCCCAGTGTTACGACTGTAACAGGTCTAAGATGCATTAACCCCCCAAAATGAATCCAAATTAAATATTTTCATTGAAAAATATATTTGTTTCTACTGTACTCCATGCAATTCAATCATCCAGCATGACCTGATAATGAGAGGAAAAAAAATAGGAAACTGAAAAAGGCCAGCCTCATTCATTACTCATACAGGTTAATTATCTCGTTATCTCAAGAAATCAATAACTGTGTTCTCGTGATAACGAGAAAATTATCTTGTTATCTCGAGAAAACAATTAATTGTTTTACCATGAAAACGAGATAGTTATGTTGTTATCTAGAGAAGGCAGAGGGAAAAAAAATGTTACGACCACTCTCAGCTGCTGTACTCCCGTATCAAACAGAACAAAAATAGTAATAATTATTCCCATCAAAGTTGCAGTAAATTTAAAGTTATGTATTTTGTTGATATGCTTGCAAACATCTGATGAGGACTTGAAAAATACGGTAAATAAAGTAAATAAAAGTAAATTAAGCTTTATTCTTGTGATATATTTGCTATGATTTTTTGTTTGTTTGTTGACTTTATAGTTACGTAATAATCCATAAAAAAAACAGAACATCTAGGAAATAATTATCTCCAAAGTCTCCATTAATACCCTCTCTTATTTTATGTATAGCACAATCCTTCACATTTAACCAGAGCAAAGAAGTCTCATTAAAGTAAACTGGATGTCTATTAATAAGTAGAAGTCGGTCTGTAAAAGCTCCACCGCTTTGCTCCACTTTCCTGCGGCAGCCTCTCAGTGGAACCACTGCTTGTGTTTTTGAGTGTTGTCAGCGTAAAAGCTTCCATGTTCTCACTGGTCTGGACATCTTTCCCAGGAACAACCTTAAGGTACAAATTATTCATGCTGGTTTCTTTCAGGGTATAGAAGGGGGATAAACACAGTGCACAGTACATCTACCATTAAGCTCAACAGATGGGTGCCCATGTGAGTTATTTATATAATTCCATTTCTACAGATTCAGAAAAAAAAGGACCTGCACTGCCTCTGTGGGAGGCAGAAGTAGTCTTTGATTCACTAGTGATTAGCAGATGGTAAAAACCCAGTGAATAAATTACATCAAAATGTTTCATTATTTTCAAAGCATGTTTGTGGTCATACTGACCATTTAACACACTTTAAGTTAGAATACAGCAGCAGTAACAAAATCACACACAGACGAGCATGCATTCAAACACCAGTTTGCGGATCAGTTTGCAATTTGGGATTGAGTGCCTTGCCCATAGGTAAATCAACATGTGACTGGTGGAAGCTGGAATCAAACCCACAACTCTCCAATAGCAAGATGACTAGTCTATACGCCACATTGGCCCTTGAGAAGCGAGCACAGCACGCTCAGTCATGCAAATAATCTATGTAGCAATTATTAAAACAAACCTTGCACTTCAAATGTGTTGATGTTTTCATCTCTGAATATTGTGCTCTGCATATTCAGTCTAATATAAATACATCTTGAGCATTTTTTATTTTTTTTTGCATTTAGTCAAATATTCTATTAAAGCAGTATATATTAATAATGGAGGATAGATTACACATTTTAATATAATCTGTGATAACTGAATTCTGTGGATAATTCTGAATTCTGTGCTAGATAAAACCAAATATTTAAACATAGTCCTGTGTTTTATGTAATCTCTGCAGGAATCCAGCTGTTCTCTAAAAGCCTCACATGTTTGCGTACAATCCCAAGCTTTAAATATGGTGCACTTCTGAATATGCCATGCGGAATTGGTAGGATATCTGAAACGTATGGAAGGTCGGTAATAACAAAACCGGGTTTCTGAAAATATACCCAACAGCACAGGAAAGGATGTTGAAAGCTTCGATGGAGACACAGCAGCAAACATGGAGAAATAGGCTCTGATCAACAGAGACGGTTTGCAGAAAAAACAATACTATAAATCATCCTGAAATATACAACATGTGACCAAAGTGGAAGCATCATGGTGAGGAGTTCTTCCACTTTAGCAGGGGCAGGGTGGATGATTAAAGGTTATTGGAAGATGGATAAATACATTCGTTCTGGAGGTAAACCAGCTAGAGGTCACAAAAGACTTGGCTAACAACACTTCTCTGTTTATATTAAATTGGAACAAAGTTTATGCTGCTTTCTGGCCGATATATGCACATTTTTTATGTTTAGATTATAACAATACTTTGCAATGCTCTGTATCAGAGGCAGTGTGAGATTTAGAGTCTTGCTCCCTAAACAAAACTATTTTAGGACCTGGGAATGAAACCCCCAGATAATCACTTTACCCGCTAATCCACGGCCACCCACACAGATGTACCTTTATGACCTTAGGGAAGAGGTGGATTATATCAGTTCTGTATGTTTTAGATTAACCCTGCCCCACCTGAATCTAATACCATATTTGCTTTAGCATTTTTGGAGAAGCTGACAATTGATCTGATCATGTGCACATTCAAAGACCAAATTGTGCATGAAGAAAATGGTAGAGAGCATTGTGAGCCAGTGAGAATCCACATTCCATTGTAACTGTAGGCTATAGCTTTAAAATGTAACGTTAGGAGGTCAGAGGTATCTGAGAGCTAACCAAGGCTGAGACAAGAAATGCTAAGAGGGTATTTTCAATGTTTTATTAATAAATTCATTAAAATGAGAGTGACATCTGATATAGCAGACTGGTGAAAATATACAAGTCTTTAATGGATTTTAAAATGTGAGTTAATCTCTCTCTCTCTCACATCATACCTCTGAGATCATTGACCATTTGAGCACTGTGTGAGGAATTGCTGAAGAATCCATGAAAAAATGCAAGTGAGAATGGTTACCATAAGCTCATTCAGGTGGAGCATGTCTTGCAAGTCAATGACTGGATGCAATCAACTGGTTTTAATTGAAAGAAACTTTTAACCAATCTGAATGCACTGGCTCTGTAAAGTGCCTTGAGAGGACATGGTTTAAATTGGTGCTATTGAATAGGATTAATGTAATTGAATTTAACTTTAACTAGATAGATAGATAGATAGATAGATAGATAGATAGATAGATAGATAGATAGATAGATAGATAGATAGATAGATAGATAGATAGATAGACAGACAGACAGACAGACAGACAGACAGACAGACAGACAGACAGACAGACAGACAGACAGACAGACAGACAGACAGACAGACAGACAGACAGACAGACATTGGAGCCTGCATGCTTCCTATCAATGCTCCAACCATCAATGTCCCTCACTGACGCTTTAGAGCAGAGGTGTCAAACTGGTTCCAGAAAGAGCTGTGTGGCTGCAGGTTTTCTTTCCAACCAAGCAATAGCACACCAGACTCCATTTATCTCATAAAGTGAGTTCAATCGGAACATGATGACTTGATGAGATGAATGGAGTCTGGTGTGCTATTGTTTGGTTGGAAATAAAACCTGCAGCCACACGGCCCTTTCTGGAACCAGTTTGACACCTGTGCTTTGGAGCTATAAGCAATCTCACAATGCTTTGCATGTCATGACGTATAGGCAAATCCACCTCACAGAAATGAGCCAAAATGCCCTCAGACAAGAGATCAACATTGACCTAATTTCTTCATTCTACTTTGTGTGACTGCACCTTCAGACATTTTTGGTTTGTGTACGTGAGAGGTTTAGCTTTTACTGCATTTTTGTAGGTTTGTTTCAGAAGGCTGTAGACCTGGATCTCACTAGTATCATCAATGTGCATTTCTGTCACGTATATGCCCAGCACATGTGGGTCACAATGCATCATTGGTAACATTTAACCTAAAATATTGACAATTAGTGCGGCATCATTGTTATTAGGAAAAAGCTAAGACCAATAACTATCACTACATTTATAAAGAGGATATTTTGTTTTTTTGAATTGTTGAAAGCAGTTTTTAAAATCCCACAACATTCAGATTCTTTGGTAATATGTTAGTGGATAAAATTTCTGGAAAAATACTTCAATTATAAGAAAAGAAGATGGCAGTATTCAATATAGTGTAAGAAAAAAATATCTATCCATCAATATTCTCCCACTTCTTCCTTTAGTGTCCTGGTCAGGCTGGTGGGAAATATTTAAAAAGGTTATCTAATATCAAAATAATGCACTTCATAACTTTAAAGCTCATCTGCAGGTCATTTTACCATGCAGCCCAGGGACCCAGAAGGCTAAAGAGTGGGTTTCTTTCTTAAGATTTCATTTTTTTTATGAACTTTTTGGTGGTGGAGGGGCGTGGGGTTAAGTGAGTCATTGAATTCTCTCATTTGCTATAAAAATGATGTTAAACAGGAGGTTTAAACGCGTCAGCAAAGACCTGTATGAAGGGCGAACAGGTGACTGAGGTGAGTTTCTTTTCCCATCATTGAACCGTGCTGCAAAATGAAAAGAATAATAAAGTGATTTACTTACAATATGTGATTACTCACAAATATAATCACCTACTATCATATATATCAGCCCGGAACATTTTTGGTACTTTAAGTTAAGATATAAAAAAAAACCTATCCGATTAAATATGTATGAATTAAGAAAAAATATATTGAAAACAATAACAATTTTGGAAAAACAAAATAGGACTTTCACAATTTATAAAATGGTTAAATATCCACGTCTTTGTTTCCATTTTGATTAATTTAGGAAAGATTCTACAAACTAGATTAATGTCTTTGGCTTTTTAACAAAGTGTGAAACTTTTGGACTGCCATATTTGAAAAATAAAACCTATTTGTTTTGATTCATTTGTTTAACAGTCAAAAACCATTTAAATGTAACTCAAATGTAACAAAATGTGCATAGATTTGGGATTTATCTGGGTATCTGTGTCAGTCTTTCCTCAGTGTCCGTCCCCTGCTCCATCGTGGCCCTTCCGTGATAAAACACCACCATGGTGGTGTCCCCGCTGTCTTGACTCCCACGCGTGTTCACGGACACGCTGAGCTTCGGCTTCAGGGTGCTGTCGCGCCTCTTCTGGCCGGCCTCGTTGCCCGCCATCATGGTCTCCACCGCGGTGCTCACCGCCGACAGGAAGCCTCTGCCGCGGCAGCGCAGCAGGCGAAGGAAGGCGTCTCTGAAGTCTGCGTTAAACGCATAAATCACCGGATTCAAGCAGGAGTTACTCCACCCGATCCACACGAAGACATCGAAGGTTTTTTCACTGACGCAGCAGGGGCCGCGATGGGCCCCCGGGGCCCCTGGTTCGGGGCAGAATGGAAGAGCGCAGTTCAGGACGAAGAAGGGCAGCCAGCAGCAGACGAAAACCCCCATTATGATGCTGAGAGTTTTCAGCACTTTGGTCTCCTTTCTGATGGAGACTCTCAGCTCCCGGTGTGATTGATCTGGGCACTGGGTAACAGGGTGGATGCTGATGCGGGGCTGATAGGAGCTGGCTCCGATTTCTGTGCACATGTGTGGGAAGAGCTCTGGAACATGTGTCCGGCAGCTTTGGGCGTGCTCTGCCGCGCGCTCCAGGGAGGATATCACCCGAATCTGCGTCTGTGCGATCCGATAGATCCGGGTGTAGGTGACGATCATGATCACTACAGGGATGTAGAAGCTGATAAGGGAGGAGGAGATCGCGTAAGTGCGACTCAGGCTGGAGTCACAGCTTCTGTTGGTGCTCTCCACGCGTGGGGTCGTAGTCCGCCCGCCGGGGTCACTGATTTCCGCCCGATGCCAGTCCAGCTGCACCGGAACAAAGGAGATCACCACAGATACAGTCCAAATCACGCCGATCATGATGAAGGCCACCCTCCTGTTCATGCTCCGCTCGTAGCAGAACGGGTTGGAGATGGCCCAGTACCGGTCCACGCTGATGACGCACAGGTTAAGGATGGAGGCCGTGGAGCACATGATGTCACAGGCCAGCCACGTCTTACAGAAACCGCCGAACGGCCAGAAGCCGGCCACCTCGGCCGCGGCTTTCCACGGCATCACCAAGAGCGCGACGAGGAGGTCCGACAGAGCCAGAGACACGATGAAGATGTTGGTCACCTTGGCGCGCAGGTGGCGGTATCTACAAACTGCCGCGCACACTGTCATGTTGCCCAAAAGCGTCCAGATGATGAGCAGCACCAGGACGCAGCCTGTTAGAGCTCTGTGCGCCGGTGGGCTCTCCAAGCTGCCCGCTCCAACCAGCGCCAAGCTGGTGTTATTCATTGTCCAGATCCACGCACCGGGACCGCATGGCAAGCCGCACGACTAGGACTGTAGGATGCATAAACCAGTAGAAAGCGCTCGCAGTCAGAGCGGGGATGGCGCAGCATGCTGAGATCAGACTAATCTGTCCTGCTGCTGTGAGCCCTTGCAGATCTAAAGGGACAGACAGCACAAGCAGCTGACCGCCCAACACAGCTCTGAGAGGCGCTGGGCAGAGAGAGGGGGTCACATGAGAGAGGCAGGAGACAGGGAGCTATTTTAGATATTAAAGAAACTCTTGGCATGTGTGCATAAAGAAGAGGTAAAATAAAAATATTTTAACCAAGATGGGTGGCCTGTGCACTGTTATGAATGGTGTAACCTGAAAATGATTCCTCAATACTCACTGAGACATAGAACATTGCTTTGAATGGGTTATAAATAGGCTACTACTTATCTAACATGTCAAAACCTAAAAACATTTTGTTTATTTATAGCATTAATGTTTGATCTAAAGATATTTAAGCTGATATTCTTGTTGGTTTCTTCGGTATCCAGCAAAGAATAGCAAGGATGATAGGTTCCTATTTTAACTACTTGTATCAGGATCTGTGTTTATTACTATTTTGGAGTTTCAAATATAATCCAAGTTTTGCTAAATTATTATGATTCAGTCTTCCCACCACCAAACTGGGCTTCTTAACCCTGAAGTTGCTTGTTGAATTTGTCAGATAAAAGGAGTCAACAATGACCTATTATTAATTGACTACAAATTTTATGTTTTTTATGATTGTTTCTTGATTGTATTTAGACCAATTTGGTTTAATCACAAACTGAAGGTTTTTGTTCACCATGATTCTCTGATCTTCCACATCCATGATTGGTTGGGAATTTGGTGCTGATCAATCCAAGCTTGGAGGTTTGAAAATTAGAGAAAATAGTAAGAAATTAACAGATTTAATTAACTAATTCATTTATGTCTGTATAATCCCAAAATGTAGCACGTTCTAAAGTATAAAAGTATGTTTCATTTAAGAAAGTGTTTTAAATGGAATCAACTTATTCCGCTATCTTTTAGCTGCCAATGTATCGATTTAACTTCATTAAAAATAATAATGTTTAAGCAGACCCTTTATTTAAATCCATATTTCTGTATCTAAAAAGCATTTTGATCTGTTCAAATATTCAAATCTTATATTTAGTTATTGTATTTGGTGTAAGTACAAAAATCATAATTTATAGAAATAAAACCTCAAAAACATGCTGTATGCAATTAATCTATAAAATCGATTTCAGCCTCTTAAATTAGATAATCAATTAAACCCCATTTTTAAATTGTTTTTTTTTTTTCAATTAGATCAATTATGGCTGTATTACATATTTAAATATATAATTTCATAGGCATTAAAATTGATGCCCCCTTGCATGTGAAAAATTTCATTTAGAAGAACATAATTGATATTTCACAAAACATTGTGTGGAATAATCAGAAATTGAGACACATGTTTATACTCAACCCCTTTTTTAGATTCCTTAAATACAATTAATAGCATCCAGAATAACTCACAATCTCTCCAATGAAACATGGTAATGGAAGCATCATGTTGTGGGAAACTTTGGTGTAAGTACAAAAATCGTAATTTATTGAAATAAAACCCTAAACACATCAGTCTGTTTGCAGTTAATCTATAAAATCGATTTCAGTCTCTTAAAGCTACAGTGTGTAATTTTCAGCGACATCTAACGTTCAGACTGCAGACCGCAGCAACATGAACATCTCCCCCCCACCGCTTCTCCCCCCCAACAGTACGGCGAGCGTTACAGGACAAAATGTCTTCCACAACGTCCGCATCACCTACCTTCTCAAGTGATGAGGTTTGTTTACATAGATAATTTTACAGACAGTATTTTATTAGTCTGTGTGTTCAGTACCGTCTCAGTGCATCTCTCTCAACTTGCCGTAGTTACTTTCGAGCGTAATGGGCGATCTCGCAATCGCTACTTTGTTGGCTCTGCGCTGCCGTAGCGCAAAGATGTCTGCCTCAATGGCTGCGAGACCCGCTCCTATGTAATTATAAATAACTAATTCTAAGGCAACGCAAATATTAAGGTTAAGAGGCTGAGCTCGTAGATGATGATAAATAACATAGTTATGTATAATATATTACATTTCTGACTGTATATCCCTGTAATTATTACACACTGTAGCTTTAAATGAGATAATTAATTAAACCCCATTTTGATATTGTCGTTTATGGTTGTATTACATATATAAATATGTTGTTCTATCGGCTGGTAGCCTCTTTAATTAAAATTGATGCACCCTTGCATGTGAAAAGTTTAATTTAGAAGAACAAGACGGCTTCTTATTAAAGTCGTATTTAAACATTGATAAGCATCTTAGCTATAAATATGCAAAATTATATAATGCATTTAATAATGTATATAATGAAAAAAATATTCAAGATGAACAATATTAATTGTGTATTTTATCTTTTCCCTACAGCACCATGAAGATATCTTATTGTGGACAGAGTAATGTGCAGTACATAGAAAATATTCGTATGTACTTCATTTTTTATTTTACTAAGAAGAGGTGAGAATTCAAATTTGAGGTGTTATGAAAAACATCTATACCAACTGATGCAAGTAAAATCATTAACACGTGTAAGACATTTTTCAATGTTGTCGTTGTGATACACTGGTCTGAAAGAGCAAACCCCTACTTACTGTCCAGCTTTTATTCATTCAGAAAACATTATTTAATGTTTTCAAGTATCAAGCTTTCAGCTGGAACCCATAACATTAGCAACACAAGTGTATTCAATAACAAACACAACTGCATGATATTAAATCACATCTGGGGATGTGGTGCAGATTAAAAAAGACTTTATTGTTCCTAGAATAAACAGGTGGTAATGCCCAGATCACAGTATGTTTAAAAAAACACAGAATCAACCCTTAGAGAGATGTTTGTTCTTTGAATAATGGCAGCGTTTGGTTTGAGTACAGATTTAAATAATGGACACAGGGAGAACAGCACAGGGGTGAGGGTAGAGACTACATAATCAGATTATCTCCTTCATTTCTGAGCGTTTGTGCATTTGCTGATTTAGGACACACACTGGAATCACATCCATTTGTTGGAATGAAATTTCCTTCACATGGGTAGTTATTCTCCTGACTGTGTGTAATTGGTTCAGTCAATTACAGAAAGTCTAGCCAAGCATTTATACCAATTTTTTATTTCTTCTCATCTTTTCTCACCTCAACACTTTAGTGTATTTAACAAGACGTGTGTGATACCCAGAAATTGAGACACAAGTTTATACTCAACCCCTTTATTAGGATTCCTTAAAATACAATCAATAGCATCCAGAATAACTTGCAATCTCTGCAATGAAACATGGACGTGGAAGCATCATGTTGTGGGAACCTTTGTCTTTTCTTCAGCTGAGAAAAGGAAGCTGGTTGGAGTGTATATCATAAAAATGTTGGTTAATCCTAACAGATTAACAGGTTGCAGGCCTGTTAATTAAGTAGTTAGGTTAAAGCATGTTAGAATAAAATTTAAGATACGATTGTAACTGAGAATCTGGGACAAAACAATAGAAAATAGATTTTCAAAGACTCGTCTATCCATTTGTCTGAACTTGGACTTGCACGAAGTATTTCATTTTGGTCTCCTGTACAGATGTGTTTTATCATCAAAGCAAACAGGACATGAAAGCAGGAATATCAGGAATATAGTTTTGACTCGTCACTGAATGCTGCATGGAGTTCCGACTTTCTCCAGAGCTGCGTTCAGACCTAGCAGTCCCATTTCCTGCACATATCCGACCACACCTCTTGCTCTGTTAGGGGGCTGCGCAGCTCTCTTCTCGAGTATCTCGGCGCACTTTTGGCCACACAGCCTCTTCAGCGAGGAGATTTGCTTGTCACAGTTTTCCCTCTCTTTCAGCAGGTTCTCATCTAGGAGTTTTTTCAAACGTTCTTCGCACTCTTTCTGCTGCTCGATTTTGATCTTCAGGAACTTCAGCTCCCGTTTGAAGGCCTCAGTTTTGCGTTTTTCTGCCCGCAGGTGCTCCATCTGCAGGTCCAGTTCCCTTTGAGTCTCCTCCCGC
Source organism: Cyprinodon tularosa (assembly GCF_016077235.1). Lineage (NCBI taxonomy): Eukaryota > Metazoa > Chordata > Actinopteri > Cyprinodontiformes > Cyprinodontidae > Cyprinodon > Cyprinodon tularosa. Next base: position 89,308 of record NW_024039028.1, on the reverse strand, counting down.
TCCCGCCTGAGAACATCCTGCATTTGCCTCTTTCTCTCCTCCTCCTTCTTGGTCAGCTCTTCTAGCCTCTGGCAGAGTTTGTCCAGCTCTCCCTGCAGAGTGTCCTTCTCCATCTCCTCTCTCTGCCTGAGGGCCTGCTCCATTCGGATGAGCTGAAGCTGCCACTCCCTCTCTTTCCTCTCATTTTCTGCGCTGTCCTTCTGGATCTTCTCCTCCATGGATCGTCTCATCTTCTCCTCTCGCTTAACCTGCTCCTCCAACATTCGGCTAACTTTATCGAGCCTGTCCTGAATAGCTTCTCTTTTCTTCTTCTCCATATCTGTCAGTCTCAGGACCTCTTGCGTCTTCTTCTCAATCTCCTGCCTTATGGCCTTCTCCCGATCTTCCACCCGTTTCTCCTCCTTCTCTTTCTCCAGCTCCAGTTTTTTCCTCAGCTCCTCCATTTCCCTCTTGCTTTTCTCTAACTCTTTTTCATACCACTCCTTCACCGTATTGTCCTGCTTCTGTCTCTGCAGCTCATTCTTTTCAGCGAGCAGCTTACTCTGCTCTTCCAGCCGATGTGCCAGATCTTCCTCTGCTTTCTGAAGCATTCTGCTGTTGTAGTAGCTCTCCCCGTGATCCTGCATCATGCCTTCCACCAAAGCAATCAGCTCAGAGACCTGCTCCTTGTTGTTAAGGTTCTGGTTATTGAAGACACAGTACCTTCCCTCGCATCCAGCCACCAGCTCGGCCAGGTCTCTACACTGGTCTATCAGGCAATGTTTCACGGATGCGCCCTCTTCCAGTCGGTCTCCGTGAGTAAAAACCACCACTGAGAAGCTCAAGGCATGGGGGCCCATTGCCTCCCTGATGTGTCGCACCGCCTCCTTCTCTTCCTGAGTGAACCTTCCGATCTGGATAACAATCAGGAAAGCATGTGGTCCGGGGAAGAGGAGGCTGACGCTCCTCCTCAGCTCCCGCTGCACATCCTGCAGAGTCTGATGAGTGTCCAGTACACCAGGTGTGTCAAGAATCAGCAGCTGTCGCCCACGAAATTCTCCATTGGCCCTGTGGCAGCGCTGGCTGATGGAGGGATTGCTGAGCTTCAGGTCTAAGACCTTCCGGCCCAGGATGGAGCTGGCAGTGGAGCTTTTACCACTTCCTGTCTTCCCTATTAAAACCATTCTGATGGCTGTGGAGGAAGGAGTTGACTTCTTTCCTGGTGAGTCAAAAAGGACACAGTTAATTAGAATATTTAGATTAGTAAAAGAGGAGGAAAAATGTCTTACCAGCAGGCGTGATGGAGGACTGCTTAGTGAGGGATGTCATGTTGTTCCTGATCATTTTCACCCATAAACTGAGGAAAGTGAAGATCTTCAGCAGCCATAAAGGTGCCGTCACTGTGGGTGTATCTTAACTGTGTGTCATGTGAAAGCCAATATGAACTCTGCCCATCATCATCATCAGCTTTTTAATATCTGTCTGGAGGTGGTTCAATAGTCTGTCTTCAAAACACTCCACACAGCAGGTTTCTGAGAACTCACAAAATAGCGATAAGTCACAGTCGAGCAAAGTTGGAATCAATGCATACAGGGTTTGGTTTGTTATGCTTTGCTGAGTTTTGTGAGTGTTTTTGTATGTTGGGAAGTAAGTGAGAGCAAAGTTCAATTGATTCTTAGCTTGTTTTATAAAAAAAAGTAAGCTGATTGGTCATCTGAGAAGGAAAAACTGGAATCGATGTGTTTCCCGTCCCGACTAAGATCAGAAAGATGCAACTGTTATGGATTAAAACCACACGCATTGTAAACATATTCAGTGCTGATAGAACTACAGATGAAAGGAAAGTAGCATCTGTTTTACACCATAAAACTCTAGAAAAGACTAATACATAACAATCTATTGAAACAGGAACTATTTATAAATAACTGTCTTCAGGCAAGTGCAGCATTCTCAGGGAATTGTAAAAGCAATTTAAAGGAGAATGGGATTAATAACCAGAAATGTAAAGCTGCTGGTTATCATAAAGAGCAGGACGGTACACTGAAAAAAAGTCAAACATTGCTGTCACAGATTGAGAATTGGTCCCACAGGAAAAACTTCACTACCTCGAACAACATTTTCTTATTGAGCCAATTACAATATTTACATGTATATAACTACTATATAAATTGTACAGCCATTTTTACATATTTTTGGTGAAGAACTGAACATGGCTGGAGTGGCCTGAGCAGTTTATACAACAACAAATATCTATGTTTTTGGGTGGTAAGATATTCAGTGATTTATAAAGCCGGGCGTACACTGTGCGATTTATTTCAATCATTGCACGCAGCACCTGCTCAACTGTACGACTTATCGCAGGGTTTCGTCGTACAGTGTGAGCTTATAGTTCATGATTTACGATCTACCTGCTCACACTGTAGGACTAAAAACCACGTTGGACTCAGCTCCGCATTGAGATGAAGCTGCTCTGACTCGTCTATCCGGAAGCAAAACATGTAGAAGGGGAATATGAAGCTCACTATAGTGAACCGCACTGGCAATTTTGTGCTGAAAGTCCTAAAAAGAAAAGGCGACGACGTATTTGGAAAAAAGACATGGCTGAGCAAATGTGGCTACTACGGTCTGTCATTTTTACAAACGGAACTGCATTTCACTCATTGCATCCCTGCCACGCTGCTGTATTTACAGAAGAATCCTTGTTTGCGCATGCGCCATGAGCGATTTGCCCACGACGGTCGGGAGAAAATCAAACTCATATATTAAAAATCACATTTTTTCCCAACCTTATGAGCCTCTCACAACCACCTCCCGATCAAACATGTTTGATTTTCTCCCGACCTCATGAGGCTCATCGCCCCTCATAACCCCCTGTACACTACACGACTCACGACGCACAATCAGGCTGAAAGTCGGCTCGATCGAAAGATTCTCGTACGACTGGAAAATCCCCCGAAAATCGCACAGTGTACGCCGGGCTTAAGGTAGCTTATTTCAAAGTCTGCTCTCTGAGACATGGAACACCAGAATAATAAAAAGCCCACTTAGTACAAAAGTACCAGGAATTATTGACTGACCTTCATTTTTATGCAACTGAAGAAAATTGTGGAATATCTGCGAACTGATTTGATCTATGAATCTACATAACCCTCCATTGAGTTCACAGTCACCTGGTGACTTTTACAGTGTATAGCTGAGCTGACTGTCATCTGTTTAGTTATGGTAACTTATGATGTCGTTTGTCATGATCTTAGCTGGGTGGGACAAAATGTTTGCTCAAAATTCTCTAAAATGGTGAAGGTTTTCTGCTAAATTAAAAATAGAACCAGTACATCTGGGAATACAGGTCAAATGGCAGTATCACCAATAATATTCAGCCCGTAAGCAGAGTTTTTTTTTTAAAGCAGAACCGAGAAAATACATCATCGGGGCTAAAAATCGGGACCAACATTATTTTAACTAGAAGTTTTAAAAAGGATGGGATACAGAACTTGATTCAGGAACTGACCTTTGTAAGCAAATTATCGTTTTAAAGGAGCTTTCAGTGTCATCCAAGGGTCCCTGCCATGCAAGGAAAGTTCCTTCCACCATTTAATGGCTATCTTCAAAGCAACTTTAAAAAATAGTCTAATCAGATAGAGCAACTTCCTTTAGCTTCTCTGTTTGTTTCACAGGAGCAGAAAAAACTGCAAATGGGGCAGAGCCTTCACCAGCAGCTCCTGCAGCACCAACAGAAGCGCTTTGCCTGCTCCTAAGACTTAGGTACTTCGTGTGCATCTTTCATACTCTACATTTTTTAAATAATAGATTAAACAGTGTCCTGTGAGATGTTCGAAGCTTACAATATTGTTTTATATCCCAACTCTGCTTTAAACCTCTTCACACTTTATCCCCTGACATGTCTGCTGTGTTCAGTGGTCTTCACTAATGTTCTTTAACAAAGCTCTGAGGCTTTCGTGGAACAGCTGTATTTATAATGAGATCAAATTAAACACAGTTGGATGCTGCTTGCTACTTAATGGACTTTAGAAGGTGGCAATTAAAGTAAAACGGGGCTAATGAAATACAATAAGGTTTGTAGTGGGAATGTGACCATATCTTTAAAAGTTATAGAAGTATATGTGTTGTTGAACACTGGCAGATTATTTTCTTAATGCGTCCTTGTTTACAGACTCCACTAGATGGAGACAAAGATTTTTAAGCTGGGATTCAATTATGTTTTAATTTGGTTCACTGATGCTTTAGTTCACTTTAGACAGGCGGTTCAGTCACTTTATATAATGAGCAGAAAAGAAACAATTTATTCTCTCATCTATCCTCAGTTTTGTGGAGGAGAATTACTTTAAGAAAATGATACTTTAAAACATGACATAAAGAGGGACCTTCAGTGATTGCAGGAAGATGTTTGTTCATTCAGTTGGAAACCAGGACACCTATTTATAGGAATAATAATGAGCTCCAGCTGGGGTCTAAAATATTCATTCTGTATTCCACTGAAGTTAGAAATGTTTATGGTTTCTGACTGCGACAAACCTAAAGCAAAAGGATTTTGTCTTTTTCTTCCATTATTATTCTTTTTTCGTTTGCTTTATTGTTGTTTTTTCTAATTTATTACTGAAATTGTGTTAGAAAAATGAAATTCAGGTCAGAGTTTTCATCATATTCACAAAAGTAGTTTATCTGTTCAGTACCACTTTAGGCAGTTTTTAAGATGTTTGTAATCCTATATTTGTTCATAAGAGCTGTTTTAAGTTTTGATAAGATTTTATTTTGTAGGCTTACCTTCATGGACCCTTGTCCATTGTTGTCCTTAAAGGGAATAAAAATGTCCACTGCACAAAAAACAAATAATTGTTTTAATTGTCTCATTAAGTTTGTGGAGTTGCTTTTGATAACTGTTTTTTTGTCTTAGGTCTCTTTTTAAGTTTTTGGAGAATATTCCTCACAGCCTTCTGAAAGCCATTTTAGGTTAAAATATTGACCTTCAGGTTTTCAGTTAGGTGTGAGATTCTCCATAGCATGATAGAACCTGTTATTAAGTTCAAAATGAAGACTCATTTTATTTCTATGCATCATAACGACTCATATCTTGCTTTATCTGTTCAACCCAGAAAAGAAAATTGTAAATCCAAGCAAGAGTCCAAAACTGAACGTGACAAGAACAAATCTGCTATTTACCCAATACCCCCCTGAAATCTGATCAGCTGCAACAGATGACATGTCACAGCACCACCTCACTCCTGTATAATAGTCGGTGCTATGTAACATTGGCAGAAAAATGTTGCATCTCATATTTAACCACTAAGGGATGCGTTTTGTCCCGTATTTTCATACATGTCCAATGCACAGGTCTTTCTCACGCACACATCAACGCTAAATGGAAATAAAAAAAATAAATCTCAGGGCTAATTCTAAGCAGGACCTCCTCAGCGTGGCATCTGCTGCTGTCACGGTCGCCTAGAGACGGAATCCACTCACACTGCTGCTGTGGGAAGAATCTAATCCCTGGCTTAGCACTAAGGATGAGGATGAAGAAAATTATAAAAGATGTTGGGCTGTTGGCGAGTATTTACAGCTGTTTGTGCCTCATAGTCTGGGTAGAAACCCGACAGAGTCAGAAGAATGCCAGATGTTAAGCATTAGACATTTATAATACAACCATCCCTTAACATTTATAGGGTATTAAATATTAGGATTATTGTGTTTCTATCGATTTTTTTAGAATTTTAAGATGATTATTTATTAGATGTACTAGTATTTATCATATAGCATAAATCAGCATAAATTGCCATTTAAAGACTAATTCATGCAAAAAGACTATGAGTAAAAAATAATATTAGAAAACAAATTCTAGTAAAATAATTTAATTTTCTAGTTAAATAATTTAATTTTAATAACATATTCTATGTCAAAATGTTGATTATTTTTCAGAAATCAGTGTTCAGGGATAATTTCATAAAGAATGAACAGTTACCAACAAAAAGGTCAATGTCATGGAGAATGCAGATGTGTTTGCTACATGTATTAAAACTTTTATATAGTAGCTTAAAAGCGTTTAGAGCAAACAATATTTAATATTTAGTATCTATTTTAGAAGTTCATTATTATGTACTTCATACAAACAAACCACCTTTAGGTATTATTACTACATGGCAGATAGAGTAGTGCTACAAAGTCTACTCATTAAGTAGATAATTGTCCAACAATGAAGTCTTGAGCATACGAAAGTTTGTGTTTGTTTTTTTGTTTTATTGCAACATACCTGCTAATGAAGGATTTTGAGCTTTATTTGCAGAAATTGGAATGAGTACCCCACACACCTTACTCCACCCACCCCTTCCAGTGCGCTTGCACTAATACTGGGAACTATGACCTTTTATAGAACAATATTAGACTTTTTTGATTAAACCATTCAAAAATATCATCCTGAGGTAAAATGTGCAAAAAAACTGGAAGGTCAGCCTTAATATATGTAGATATAGAACTTAGTCAAGATACATATTACAATTTTCTTTCTGATAATCACAACTGGTCTTTGTCATAAAATTATAAATAAAGAAATATTCAGACCTCTGCTTTGTGTTTTAATAAAAACTGACCAGACTGCATTATTGATTTCTATCATGCATAAAGCACATAATTCTCATTGAGTCATATTAAAATATTTCCTTTGCTGCTTGTATAATATGGAGAGCAAAGTTGGAAACAGCATCTGGTTGCTTATTGTCAGAAACATAATGCCTACAGCTGGTTGTCTGACTGTTAGCTTGTCAATAATGCAGAGTCCATGCATGTTCGAGGCAAGGGCCGGGATTGTCTTACAGCTCCGGCGCATCGTGACACATGCAGGTACACCTGACTTTAACTACCCAACAGGGCTGGGGGAGGGTTTAGGTGAGTTTAAGTGAAGTGGTTAAATCTGTGTGCAGCAGAGTGATCAGACCAAAGAAATTCAACCAGACTCACATACACACACTGTCTCTTTGTGATAACAATAGTCTTATCTGATGTTGACATATTTGAATGTAGTAACACTGAGGACTATTGTTGATGAAGGCTCTGTCAAGATGCCTTGGCGATAATGAGGATGCTCATGAGAAACACCATGATGAAGAAGATCCACATGAAAAATCTGTCCATCACCTTGGCAACTTTTTTCCACTCTGCTACCTTTGCACATGTGGCTCTCTGCTCCCTGAAGCAGTTGGCAATGTACTGGATGTTTTTCACCACCTTCAAAGAAACAAAGATTAGTTAAGTTGAGCACCAAAAGAAGGCTAAGGAGATCGTAGAATATAAAGAACTGAGGCAGAGTGCTGAGTCACCTGTTTATGTTGAAGGCAGGGGCAGCAACAGGGGCAAGATGGGAGCTGAATCTTTTCTGCTGCATAGAGATTTTGCTCTTTAAACCCCCCGTTCAGGTGCTGAAGGTTTCGGGGGTGGTGTGGAGGAGCCTGGTAGTCCAGTTCGTCCCGTCTGATGTGGTGATAGTGTTGTGTGGGCTCTTGTTTGATTTCACCCCTCTGCATGGTGGAAGCATGGTTGTTGTGATTGTTGTACAAGTTGTATCTACCATTGGTGTTTCCGTTCGCCTGGCTTCTGTAATTCTTGTTGGGATGATGGGCAGATTGGCCATTGCTGTACTTGTACGGGTTGCTGTCATGTTGGTAGAAGCCATTATGGAAGCTGTCTTCATAGTAGCAACCCTTGTCACTCGAGGGTTCCTCTGGATAGAGCGGGGTCCTCTCGCTCTCGGGTGTTGTGCAGTTCTCTCCTACTTCATAGACGAAAAAGATTTTCGACATGTAGTCGATGATTAGCACCTTGGCCCAGTGAGGAACCGGCTTGGCTTCTGCACCACAGAAATGGATGTTCATGATGAAGATGGTAAGGGATGTGGAGGCTGTGATCATAGTCATGGTGGCAATGTAGTACTTCCCTTCAGAACAGGACAGAGACAAAAATCAGACATTTAGGGAGGGTAATACTATCGGACATCCCCAACTTTAAAGTTATAGTTACTTATTTATCCCAAGTCTCCTTTAAAACAAGATTTTTTTCCTCAAACACAGAGAGGGTTTAAACAAAAAAAAATTAATAAATAAACAGGACAGAAAATTTTGCTTTAATCTCTTGGATTTAATTTTTAAATCTAAATCCATAACCAACGATTTCAACGCCCCATAATTAACTTGCCCCAGAAATAAGAAGCTATGGACTAATATCTCTCTGCTACAAAACATGGAACAAAAATAAAAGCAGGAGGTTTTATTGAAAATGTTATGTAAGATAATGCAACAGATTTACAGCATTATTTTAGAAAAAAGGATGCTATATATATATTTTTTATTATTACCTTTTATTCATTATTATAAGGAGGTTATGTTTTTATTCAAGTTTGTGTCTGTCTGTCTGTCTGTGCACAGGCTAACTTGAAAGGTTTTGATGACATTTTTACAAAAGGTGCACCTCAATCTAAGAAAAATCCGTTCAATTTTGATGATGATCCACATCATAATCTGGATGCAGGAATTTTTCGTCGGATTCTTCAACATTATTTGGCGGAACAAGCAGTTCCCCCCTAAACCAGAGGGTGGCAGCAGTGACTATTGAAAGATTCAGCGTCGGACTCAAAAAGTCCAGAAGTGTTATACTGAAGACAGAACCAGCGGAAAGGTGAGCCGTGCCTCGCTGGAGGTCACGGTCTACTGATCAAACAAGGAAGCAAAGTGAAGGAAAATTTCATAATGATCCAGAACATATGTGTGTTTAAGCTATGGGTATAAGTCACAGTTTAGGGCAACATTTGCTGCCTGGCGGATGTCTTCACTCTCAGAGTGCTTTTCTAGTTATTAGTCATTTTATTTTTTCTTATTCAAAAGCAATGGGAACTTTAAGTAATGTAGATGCATCAATAAACACAGAAATATCAGAACTTTTGAAATAAAATCTCAGAAAACGGAGACTGGTCTGTCATTGTGTTTTTTAACATGTTAAAATGATTGCGATGCAGCTGAAGTACACAGTTTAAACCACACACTATATTTTTTTGGCAGGGGTGTTTATGTCCTTCTAAAGGCAAGGCATGGCAAGTTTATTTGTAAAGGGGTTTTAGATTGCTGTGTTCACATTTTAAAGCTACAGTGTGTAATTTTTAGCGACATCTAACGTCCAGACTGCAGCAACATGAACATCTCCCCCCCACCGCTTCTCCCCCCCAACAGTACGGCGAGCGTTACAGGACAAAATGTCTTCCACAACGTCCGCATCACTACCTTCTCAAGTGATGAGGTTTGTTTACATAGATAATTTTACAGATAGTATTCTCAGGCATAATACTGCCATCTATTGTTCAGTACCGTCTCAGTTCATCTCTCTCAACTTGCCGTAGTTACTTTCGAGTGTAATGGGCGATCTCGCAATCGCTAGTTTGTTGGCTCTGCGCTGCCATAGCGCAAAGATGTCTGCCTCAATGGCTGCGAGACCCGCTCCTATGTAATTATAAATAACTAATTCTAAGGCAACGCAAATATTAAGGTTAAGAGGCTGAGCTCGTGGATGATGATAAATAACATAGTTATGTATAATATATTACATTTCTGACTGTATATCCCTGTAATTATTACACACTGTAGCTTTAAGCATGGCTAAAATTAGGTTTGTTTGCTATTTAGTAAATACCAAGGTGCAATTTTACCTTTCATAAGAAATATGGCAAAAGAAAAACTGTATTGAAATGGAAAAAGCAAGGTTCACCACATCATTTTAACTTTTTATTAGTCATCTGATATCAGCCCTCGTTTTGCTTTTAGTTTAAAATGCTGCAACAAATATGCAGTGACCATTACTAAAGAGCAGACTTTAATAGGCTAATTTATCAAAGTTTGCAACTATAGGGCATGATTATGTCCTTGCTGCTAAAAAGAAATCAAGAAAAAGCTGTTTTATTTGCTATGTTTTTCTTTTTAGGAAATTATTATAAAGAAACCTCACAGAATTGAGGTGTTTCCAAACTTGGATCATGTAATTACAAATAATTGAAGAATAGAACACACAAGGAAGCACTAGGCAATAAAACTGACCCTTAACAACTAACGAACTCTGGTTTTTTGGGGGAAAATGTGAAATGGTGTAAGTTGGAAATAAACCCCATTTCCATCGGAATCTATTGCAAAGATGGTAACTTTTTTTATGAAAAGTCATTACAAAAAATAGAGAAAAACTAGTTCAGACCTATGTAGGGCATGCTTTCTGCAGGAGGCATGCTCTCAGCCACCAGCAGTTGGAACACAGTTAGTGCCAGCAGCACCGTAACACCCAGGGACACCTTCTCTCCAGAGTCAGCTGGCAAATAGAATCCCAGAGGGGCCAGAAATGAGATGAGAAAGCAGGGCAGGAGCAGGTTGAATATGTAAAAGGAGGAGCGACGCTTCAGAAGCAGGGTATAGGTGATTTCTGTGTACGGGTCCGAGCAGCATCCATACATCATGACATTCCTGACCGCAGGCATGCCGTGACATTCCCACTCCACGTTCTCTACAAAGTCAGACAAATCGCCGCTGTCCATCCCCAAACTGATGTCCAACTGCATGGAGAAAACACAAACTGCTTTAAACTCATAAGTTTCAGCCATCTTATCTCCAATGATTTGGGTTTTAAGGTCTTCCACATTTTTCGAGTCTCATACATCCACAAACCTGGTTGCCATTGTAGGTCCAGGAGCCAAAGGTTAGATTGCATGACTGCCAGTCAAAGGGAAAGTAGGAGACGTCCACCACACATGAGCTCTTCGTGATGGCCGGAGAGTCCCACACAATCTCTCCATTGTAACGCAGCTTTACATTAGTGCTGGGCGCTTCTGAGGACTCTTCATCTGCTCTGCATTAACAGAACAAGGAGAAATGACCTATTAATGGAGGAATGTTCTAGTCTCTGATTAATATCTGTCCTATCTATTTGCTTCTTATTACTTACTTGTTGTAAAGAACAATGTCCGGTTTCCAGACCAAATCACTGGGGATGTTTATCATCTCTAAGTCGTCGTAGTCCTCTTTGTCCCACTTCAGGTAGGCATCATACCAGACCTGCCTGATCCACAGGTAGGTGGTCAATACCTGGTTTCTTTCATCCTAAACACACATCCATTTCAATATAAGCAAAAGGCACATTTAAAACATCCCAATTCAAAATGGTAAAAGCAGCTCAGACAAAGAAGCACATCTTAAAATGATTACGGAACATGTGACACACACTTGTACAAGTCAAAACTCTACAGAAAAAGAAGAGGGATATAAGTCAGTGATTACTTTGAAAGCAGTAACCAGTTCTATGTTTATTACATTGCTGTCTTCAAATTATTCAAAAAGATGAATGTATGAAGAAGCTCTGAATGCATACAAGTAATTCAAAAAAGTAATAAAAAAAGGGAATTCATGTCATCAACCTTTAAGTTTCTGTATTATCGCATTATTGGAGGTCAAATTAAGGAATTACACTGTTTATTAAAGTGTCTATGTTTCCAGTCTGTTCGGGGAAATGGTCCATTACAATATATTTTATTTGGGCGTGCAGGTGCTGCAGTGGTTAGTGCGCACGACCCATGCACGAACGCCTTAATTCTCGACACATACCCACTTTCCTGTCAGCCTACTGTCAGAAAAACAAGACACTAGTGCCGTAAAAAAATAAAAAAAACTCCAAAAAAAACAATAGATTTTATTTAACCCATAGGAGGTAGTCAACAGCAGCAGTTATTAAATGTGGAGTTGCCACAGGGCTGTCTCTTAGGGCCTTTTTTTGTTTTCAAATGTTGAATCTAGATTCAGGACTTAAAATATATCCCCAGTACTCTACATTTGCTCATAAATATAGATAATAGAATCTTGCAGGAGCCATGGGCAAGTTCTGTAAACGCAGGGTTAAGATCGCTCCACTACCTTCCTGTTAATTACAGGGTTGATGTAAAACTTTTATTGCATTTTTCTATACTTCTTAATGAACAGACCTATTCACATTTTATACACAAGAACACAAAATCCACTAGTTTCATATAACCACGGTCTGAGCCCATACATCATTTAATTTTTCTAAGCTTTTTTAAAGTTTTGTTTGATTTTTTCATTGCTCCTCCATTCAGCAATAGTTTTATATTATCCTAGGTTGAATTTAATCACGTTGTCAAGTTCTAATTGTTTTTGTAAAGCTAATAAAGATTGATGGTGGCTGTTGAGGTTTATGCATTTTCTATAATATATAACTAGAAAGGGAAACAAAACAGATTTCTTCAAACTGTAAATTTATATAGTTTGTTCAGATTGTCATGCTGTTTGCAAGACTTTTAATGAAACCATAGAAGGATGCGATCAGTGGAGTTAATTTGCACTATAACACAAATATGAATATACATTGCTATAAGGTTTTAGTCTGACAGTAAGATAAGAAAAAGGAAAGAAGATAATGATATCCCAATTGTATCAATCTGTATCAGCAGATGTTGCCCTTTCTGATAAATATAAAGTGAAAATTTTAGGATCCTAAAATATTTTAAGAGTAATTCGTTATATCTTTCGTTTGTTATGCCCATGAACATTCATATGCAAACTGGGGAACAGTGTCTTGCCTAGAGATATGGGGCAGATTTGCAACCAAACCTCTGAAATTTCAGCTCTGGGGTTCTATCTGTGGTTTCCTGTTAGTTGATGATGTGTTTTAAAGTGTTCTAAAGACTCACCATGTCTTTGATCTGTGACAGCGTGATTTGAAGGGAGACGTTGAGGGCCTTGTCTGTGTCATCGACAGGTCTCAGGGCGTTGGAGTAGTCCTGCATCAGGTCATTCAAAAGTTTTTGGGCATAATGACCCTGAGCACCATGGCACACTGAGGAAACAAGAGGTGGAAAATAAAGACAAGATGATAAAAAAATAACTTTTCATCTCCAAAGCTGATCAGCAGCACAGAAGTTGCAGAGAGAAGTCAGCTTAAAAGAAAAACAAAACAAGACAATAAGATAAACCGTCCTGTAAAACTAACCTTGCACCAAAAGGCTTATCCAAACCATCACTTCTGTCTTCATATTTTTTAATCCTCTCTAGCAGTGTGATCAATTATTTAGCACAGCAGCCACCAATATCTGCTGGGTTCAGACCCAGAGCACCTCTAAGTTCGGATCTCTGTTTTCCTTTGCTGAGACGGAGCCAGACGAGACCACAGAACGTTCCTGAAGTCTAACATCCTGTCAGAGGCTTTCAATGCTTCGCTGGCTGTTAGTCGCAAGTCGCATCTGTCTCTCTCTGTGTGTAATTGCTGCTGTGAAACAGGACCTGGGACATCACACACACACACACATCCTGCACTATCACATTGCACAATGTCTCCAGGTTGAAATGTGATGCCCAAAGTCTTCTTCAACCTGTGAGAATAAGCACAAGAAGCTGCACATCACACACTCACAGAGCTGGGTACACAGCTAACGACATGTCACAGCATTCAAGATGGACAAACACAAAGTTACGCACATATCTTTGAGGATATTGTCTCAATCAATGATCACTTCTGCCAGTGTAAATAAGAGACATTGGAAAAAGACTGTTTGCAGTTTGTTGAACAATGATAAGGTGGCTTTTAACTTCCTCCTGTCAACAGATTACGGACGAGGGAAAAGTCCTGTTTGACGTCTTACAAATACAGCATTTATAGAAATCCTTTAGATGTTGTGTAATTTTAAAAACGAGTTTTGGATGTTGTTGGTTGTGTTAACAATCTTTTTTTTTTTACACAACACAATTGTTTTTAAATAATTAAGTATAGTTTTCATTATAGCAAAGATTAATTAAACAGTATTGTTATTGTTCTATTGTATTGTTATATATATATATATATATATATATATATATATATATATATATATATATATATATATATATATATATATATATATATATATATATATATATATATACATATATCTGTAAATGTATATATATACATATATATGTATATGTATATACATATATTAATTAATTAATTATTAAATAATTGTTTTATATATATATATACGTATATATATATATATATATATATACGTATATATATATATATATATATGTGTGTGTGTATATATATATATATATATATATATATATATATATATATATATATATATATATATATATATATATATATATATATATATTATGCAAGCTGAACAAAGGGTTAAACAATGCCAGAAAAATGGTTGAGGCTTTGTGTGGTTATCTAAAAAGCCCATAGCCCTTCTAAAAACACTTTGTTTCAGACTCCGCTTCTTATAAAGTTATCATCAGGCTTTGAGCATAAAACACATTTTGTCATTAATCTTTCAAAAATACAAAAAAGCTGCTTATTTCTTGCTTATGTTTAAAAAAACACATCAGGAAACTGAATTCAAAAACTTTTGATTTTTATTTTTTATTTTTTTCAAGTTTAAAAAGTGTGAAAGAATAATTCAAGTTATTGTTCTCATTTTTAATTTTTTTTGCCATTTTGAAATCCAAATATACATTAAGTACCAGGCTGGTGTGTAACACACCTGTTGCAGACCTGATAAATACGCTGCAAATAAACAGCCCTCGTGTTTTTTTGTTTTTTATTATTTTTTTATATAATCCAATCAGAGCTCAGTTTATTCCCATTTCAAGAGAACAAAGCAGAGGTCTGTACCGGTATGTAATACAGACAAATGTTACTGACATAAGTCTGTGATTCTGCAGAGAAACTGCACATTGTGATGTTACTGTGTCACTCAGTTTCTGTGGTACTAAGCTCACCCAGGACAGGTGTTTCCTGTGTGCATCTAACAGTTTGTTTGTCTGTATGTGTTTGTAAGGGAAAAGCAGCCAGACTCTCAGTCAGTAGCAAAGATCAATTTCAGCAAACTATAATATTTTTTGTAATTTTTTGTTTTTTGGGGTGTATTTTATGTGTGTCCTTTGTGTTAAATAAAGGGATCTACAAAGTAAATAAGTCTTAAGTGAGGGTTGAAATACAAGCCTATTTGCTGATCGATGGAAAGCCTGATACAGAAGGCAAGACAAGAAAATGCTATTTTAGTTTTTTGCACAACAGCAAAGGAACCAGAGCATGTCTGGGTGCTGTTAGTCTTGTGACGAGTATACGTGAACACACACACTCTGGGAACACAGTGTACATTCTTTTTAACAAGTTGGGTCTTTATAAAGAAAAAAAAGCATATTTAAGTATTCGCTGCCAGTATGTTCATAGATAATTCAACAACTGTTGGGATGAATCTTTGCTTAATGTAAGGACAATTAAAGAAACTATAGACAAACTCCATGTAAAGAAAAAAATGAATCTGGAAGTACGGTTGTAGCCAAACTGAATGTTATTAATATTAACATTTACTAACAACAGGATGTTGTAAAGATCAATTAAAGCTACAGTGTGTAATTTTCAGCGACATCTAGCGTTTAGACTGCAGACCGCAGCAACATGAACATCTCCCCCCCACCGCTTCTCCCCCCCAACAGTACGGCGAGCGTTACGGGACAAAATGTCTTCCAACACGTCCGCATCACCTACCTTCTCAAGTGATGAGGTTGGTTTACATAGATAATTTTACAGATATTATTTCATTAGTCTGTGTAGGGTATAGATTTCAGTAACGTCTCAGTTCATCTCTCTCAACTTGCCGTAGTTACTTTCGAACGTAATGGGCGATCTCGCAATCGCTAGTTTGTTGGCTCTGCGCTCCCGTAGCGCAAAGATGTCTGCCTCCATGGCTGCGAGACCCGCTCCTATGTAATTATAAATAACGAATTCTAAGGCGACGCAAATATTAAGGTTAAGAGGCTGAGCTCGTAGATGATGATAAATAACATAGTTATGTATAATATATTACATTTCTGACTGTATATCCCTGTAATTATTACACACTGTAGCTTTAAAAGTGACACAAAATTTTACATAATCACCATCAACCACCATGTATCTGAATGCCAAGCTTTTAAAATGATGGTGGATCTACATTAGTGTTTCAGATGGTCAAGGTTGTAAAAAAAATCATCCATCAAGAACATTAATATGATCAATGTTAACAAAGATGCAAAATGGAAAACAAGTACGGTATTATGATCTAGACCAGAGGTAACAAAGCTTTTCAGCCAACAAAATGATACCAGAGTTCATTCATGACCCAAACAGTTGATTTATTACACAAACATATCTAACAAAAATCTATAAACCGAGGCAGTCATAGTAACACAAACAGCACCAACAAAAAAGGTAATTAGTTTAGTCTTTTTTTAGGTTTTGTTTTTATATCATTAAGTAAGTAAAAAAAAAAAATATATATATATATATATATATATATATATATATATATATATATATATATATATATATATATATATATATATATATATATATATATATATTCTTTTTTTTTTTTTTTTTTTTTATGAAATTCTCAATGAATAGGGGTCGGTGTAGTGCCCCAAGTGGGCTGAGATCCCCAGCTGTGGAGATCAATAATTTAGACATTACTGGTAGATTATAGATTTGTCCTTAAAGTTATGATGCGGCATCAAGTTTTCATATTTGTCTGCTGAAACCGCTTTGCTAATGTCCTCAGCTTTCTGGTCAAAGTTTGAGTGTTTTATATCAGATTTCTATGAGAAAGCAAAGGTTTCTATCTTCTACGGAAACAGTTGCAGCTGTGTGACGTAAATTTCTTCATCTGGGGGAGGGAAAAGTGCCTCTCCACAGATGACTGTATACTCTGCATTTTTTGTCATAATCTGCAGTTGTTGTTTTTTTCTTTAACTACTGTGCATGTATGTTGCACAGTAGTTAAAGAAAAAAAATTGTTTTAAAACATCCTACTTGGCTATACCCCCTTAACTGAAGACTACTTCCTTCTGTGAGGATTGGAGTTTCCTTCTCTCTCAGAAACTACTGTGCGGCTGCTTGATCCCAGCAGTGGTGGACGAAGTTCTCAACAGTAGTACTTGAGTAAAAGTACTAATACGTATAGTATAGTATCTTACTTAACTACAAGTAAATGTTACTTGATATCTACTCAAGTTAAAGTATCAAAGTACTTACTCTTGAAAAAACTTAGGTATTTAAATTCATGCATCTAAAAGTACTTAGAGAGAAATCTACTAATATATAAATTAGTATTTTTTAAAACCTAACTTTCAGTTTCATTTTTAAGAACCTTGTACTTTCAGAAACCACCTGACGAAGTGATACGTAGAACCACCTGCTAAAGATTCAACAACCCCTGGAAAGAACTTCAGCACAAAAATGCGGCAAAAAAGGAAATCTGTTTTGATTATTATTTCTTATTCAAAGACAAACCCAAAAGAAAAGAGGAGAGTCTTGATTCTCCTCACACTTTCACTATAGAAAAGAGGTTTATGGTTCAATCTATTATGAAAAAAAACAACAACTCTGCTTTGAGATCTCATCCTACTGAACAACTTGGCAACAACTAACACCTCAATAAAATGTATAAAGTATAATAAATCATTACTGCACTGAGGTAGTCACATTTGTGGAGTGTCATGCAAAACAGTTTTGTCCAAATTCAGTCCTAAGGGCTGCTACCTAGCATGCTGAAATAACATTTCAAGAAAGAAAAACAGCAAAAGTGGATTACAAAGCTATGCTCAGCCAATTGGATCCAGTAACTAGCAGCCTTCTCCAAATGTAGTAGAGTAGAAAGCACAATATTTGAATTTGAATTGTTGTGTAGTGAAGGTTATAATAGAATTACTCAAATATCAAAAAGGAAAATGTTCTCCGTTATTTTCCACCACTGAATCCGAGATACTGGAGGTTTGCGACAGGTGAGAAGGTGACATGTAACTTACTAAAAACACATTTGTTTAGGATTGCCTTCGACTGTTCTAGTTAAACAGTTCAACTAAAACATATTTTCTTTAGTCCAACTGTTTTTAATATTCTTTTTTGTTTCTGCATCTTTTATTTTATTTTATTTATTTATTTTATTATTATTTTTTTTCCTACTTGCTTTGATTCTGTTTTATCTTCCTGTATTTTAATCATGTAAAGCACTTTGCATTGTCTTTGTACTGAATTGTGCTATACAAATAAATTTGCCTTGCCTTGCCTTGCCTTACTAAAGATGAACCTAAGCTCGGAGGGGACTTTTCCTTTGGCAGCTTATGGATAACAGAATGAGTTTTCCTTAGACATCAGGTATGTTTTAAAATCCTTTCTTAATACCAGTCACTTTTTCCTCATCTTTTTACACCATATGAGATGTTCAAAACAGGGTATAAGCATTTTGCTACACATTTTATTTAATAAAGACGCTTTTGCACCAAGAGTTTAAGGGTCTTGGTTGAAGTAAGTGAGAAATGACTAAATATGTCAAATAATGAGTTTGAATTACATTGAAACTGCACTTTTCGAAGTCGGACACAAATTACCAGACAGCATAATCCAGATAAAACATATGGTTGTTTGGGACAAAATTATAACTACAGTAAGTCCATCCATCCATCCATCCATCCATCCATCCATCCATCCATCCATCCATCCATCCATCCATCTATCCATTTTCAAACATGCTTAATCCCAAGTGGGGTCGCAAAGGGTGCTGGTCCCATCTCCAGCAGTCAATGGGCGAGAGGTGGGGTACACGAGGACAGGTCGCCAGTCCATCGCAGGGCAACACAGAGACAAACAACCATTCACACACACACTCACACCTAAGGAGAATTTTAGAAAAGCCAATTAACCTAACAAACTACAGTAAATAAAACATTAAATATAAGAGCCAACGCTTCGCTGAAATGATTCCTTAAAATAAACAAACTGCACCAAGGAGCTTTAGCAAACGAGCTTAAACCCCTTTTTTCGCAGATAAGACCACATTACATTTTAGCTTAGCTTTCAAATCTGAACTAATTCAGTAGGCAATCTTATTTTAATAAGCCTTTCAAAGTGGATCAAGCAAAAACTGTTTTTTTTTTATTACGTAGAGCTTGGTGACGTTGATTTAAGAGTGATTAGCTGCCCATCCTGTTTCTCTCAATTACCTTCTAATGGTACAGGTAATCTTAGACATTTTCTTATAATAAACAGTCAAGCCTAATCCAGTAGCCTATGGTAGGTCAAACCAATACACCCACTCTTTTTTTTTTTTTTTGTAAAACAATCTAAAGTTGGCCAATTTTGGGTTTGGAACTTCAAAAGAAAAATTTAAAATAAAAATAAAAACAAATTGTGTGTGTGGATGTATATCCACAAAAGCCATGCTGATTCACCAAATGGGGACAAAGCACATCCACTGCAAATTGATGCTTTTGTAATGGAGGATAGGCCAGGTTGGGTGTTTAAGGTTGCTTAAATGAAATGCCAGATGTAGGACTGAAAAACTCTCTAATAATCTGTTTGTAAAATCTGATGCACACAAATGATGCAAAACCAGTAAAACTAGGAAGCCTTAGAGTGTATTTTATCCTGTTTATCTTAGACTTAGACATATTTTACTTGTCATTTAGTGTAAGTGTAAAACAAAAAGAAATTTCGTTTGGAACAGGCCTCCGGATAATTACCTTGTAAAACAGTAAAAAAAAAAATAATAATAATAATAATTATATATATATATATATATATATATATATATATATATATATATATATATATATATATATATATATATATATATATATATATATATATATATATATATATATAATTAGTAATATAAACATATGATATGATATATGTGCCATGATTCAAAGTAATGGCACCTGATTATATAAGATAATCCACGGTAATAAAGAGTATATTTTTAATTTTATTGTTAAATCATTAGAAGTTAGGTCTGTGCAAAAAGAAACGATACATATAATCACAGGGTTAGGTCTGTGGGTTATCCCACAAAGCTAACCCACTTGTTGCCATGGTTACCTGGGGTATCAAATGTATCTAGCTAACTTTTTTCATTGACAGCACGATAAGTTTCTTCAGTCCTGCATCAGTAAGAATCAGGCAAGTATTTTCAAAGCTATTTGCTGCATCTGTGTTGTGGCTGCTGTTGTGTAGACTGTCTGCCCTGATGAAGAAAAGACCTACTTACCAGCCCCTCACCCAGATCTCCTGAGGCCCTTCAGATGTCAGCGCAGCTACCGCTAACCGTGAAGTGGCTCAACACACACACACACACTTCACAACACCTCCTATGAGCATGTGTGTTTGAGAGAGAGAGACACTCAGACAGAGAGATAACGGGATGAGGCGTTGTGGTAGCTGTGGCAGAGCGCATAATGAAACATAAAAGATGTGACCACAGCTGTGAGCCAAACACACTAAACTTTTAAAGTGGGGTGCTTCTCCTTTCTTGTTCACAATAAATGAAGACAGACTGTAGAAACGAAGCCTTAATGAGCCTTTTGTTAAAGATATTGTGGATTGTAAAACATTGACAGTATTGAGATCATCATTCAGTCCAATCATAGAGTAAAAATACATTTGTATTAATAAGCTTTCTCCTTTGTTCAGCTGGCCCAGGTTTTATAAACGCATCACATGAACGACTATACTGAAGCACATGTATGCGGACATGCAGAAACAGTCCCCCAAGGGAACAAATGTGTGAAAAAAGAGCAGGAGCTGAGATATATCTAAGTGTTTGTGTGTAATGTTAGTGAGTTTGCACGTGTGGACTTGGATGTGGTTAGGTGTTTTAAAGTATATCCTTTAAAAGTAAAGATGGTGCCTCTCATCCTCAGCGGCTCTGAACACCACATGAAGACGGAGAGACATGCAGAGAAAGAGCGGGAGAAAACATGAGGGGGAAGGAATGGCTTCTCTGAGCCTCTTTCCCGGTTGACTGTGGTTTTCATAAATATGTTTTACTCTAACAAATTTCTCTGACCTTAAATATATTTTGCACACTACACATTTGAAATCCTTTGCATATATAGTATTGGTTAAACCTCTAATTCTGTTTTATTCTATGCTTCTTTAAACTAACTAAACCTGACAATACAATGGTTAAAGTCTTATCTATATTCTAAACCTTACATCTTTACATTTCTTTTTTATGCTGAATTAATGTGTTTTAGCAACTCAAAATTTCTTACACCTTTACGTTAAGATGCAAATTATTCAGGATTAATATTACATTAAAGGTAACAACCTAATAGTTTAATTGCTTTACCATTAAATTGCAAAGTATCTAGAATTATCAGAGTATGGCATGGATGTAATGAATGTTTGTGAATTACGTATAACAAAATTAAATTTCACCTTTTAAATAAGAAAATTAAAAGCTGAATAGGATTTTTTATCTAACAAAGGTTGAAGGCCTACAAATATCCAACAGCATCATAAAAGGCCAATTCTACACGCACACTCAGAACACTACAGGTTTTATTCAAAGTTTATAAAATAGCATAAGAGCCCACAATAACTGATGTATGCACTTCATACAGTGTTTGATTCCTCAGGAGTTTGTTCAGGATCATCAGGATGCAACTGATAATCAGAGTGGAGATCATTTAATCGTGTTCGAATTCAATCCAGGCAGATCCAACATAACAAAATGAACCAAGAAATGTCACATAAAAACCTACTAATTGTATTTTTCCAATAATTCTTGCACATTTGAATCATTGATATCTCACCAGCAGCTTCTTTTTGTTCATTTGCGCAAACTGTAGAGACACAAAGTCTACGAATAAGAAGTAAAAGTTAATTCAGTGGTTTTGAGCTTTGTCCGTGGCTCTTGCTTTATGAATAATGGTAATACAAATAAATCATTTTAAATAGTAAAAAAGAAAATATGTTGCAACTCTTGTGTTTAGCCCTTTTTAGTTGTTTTACTTAAAAAGAAAATTCTAAACAGATAAAATTCTGTCAAAAGTAATTTGTTTTATTTACTCTTAAACATATCAGTGATAGTTAACCCTTAGATATTTCACCCTCCTGGCAGATTTAAATTTAGAAATATCCCTTTACCAAGACATTGGTTTCTAATCTGAAAAGAAACAACAATGTAAAAGCTATATCAATACAAAAAAAATGTATTACCTAACTTTATCACTTAACTATCACTTTTTATTTAAAAATGTTGAAAAGTGTTTGTCTTGAAAATTATGTACCCACTAATAAATAAAATAAATATATATAATTATTTATTGGTATTACAGCAATAACTATTTTCAATTTTCTGACTAGTTTTATGATCTTTTATGACTTTTATGATCCCACTGGGATTGGAGATTAATTTTTGATGGTGAGCACCAAGTCTTTAGATTAGAAGACCTCCTTACCATCACCTTTTTTTCCCTTAATTTTACCAGGTCAGAATCCATTAGGGACACAATAAAAAACTAGCTTTACTTCAAGTCAGAAGAAACATTTATAGATGAAGATATGTTATAATCTGCCAGGGATATAAAGATCTTGGGGAGTAGCCGTGAATTCAGAAAAAAACTTTTTTACATCAAATAACATTTATAAAAAAAACAAAAAACAAAATTACCCTAAATTTCATTAAACACGTATTTTAAACATCAGCAACCAATCATGATCAGGCTTTGTGAAACCATACCCACAATATCTTTTTGCATCATTATATTTTCTGTAGTACAACATTATATTTCACATAAAGTTCTTTTTGTTCCGCTAATCCATAGTCTGTGACTTTATTCAACCTTTCTCTTCAGGTTTTAAATAAGAATAAAATGTCATTTTTGACACAATATGAGAACAAAGTCTCATTCATAACTTAAACCCTTTTTTTTTAGAAAAGCGTCCGCTAACATATGCTGTTATCTCAGACAGTGAGGGTTTGTCTTTTTTCTCAGTGTTCTTAGTTTAAATACATTTGGGTTTGGGGTGGGTACTAGTGATGAACGACCCTGCAGTATGACAGGAAACCCACTTTGGGTCCTCTCATCTCTTCATGGGCGACGGAGTTTGAACAGCACATCTAAAAAACCCTTAAATGACAGAAAGTTTAAAGTCAGATATCAAAACATTTTGCACTGGTTCAAGCTGAACAACCGCCTCCTTTCCCGTTTCTTGTGCTTGTTGAAAACTGTCCTGACGGCGTACTCAAACACCTGCTGCACGCCACGGTTACTCAAGGAGGAGCACTCCAGGTAGCCCTTAGCGTGAACCTCATGAGCCACTCGTTTCCCCTCCGCCGGTGAGATGCAGCTGCCCCGATGAACCCCCATCTCCCTCAGGTCCGTCTGGGTGGCCACGACCAGCACCGGGACCCTGGGCAGGTTCTCTCGGACCTCGGCGATCCACTTGTGCTGGATGCTGGCCAGGGAGTTTGGGTTGGCCACCGAGTAGCACATAAGGACGACGTCAGCCTGATGGTACGATCTCGGGCGGATCTGCTTGAAGTTGTCATTGCCTGCCGTGTCCCACAGGCCGAGGCTGATTTGGACCCCATCCATATATACCTCCACGCCCGTGTTTTCGAACACAGTCGGCCTGTACATGTCTGGAAATGTCTCTGAGGTGAAGCGGACCAACAGGGCCGTCTTGCCGACCGCGCAGTCCCCAACCAGAACACACTTCACGGACAGTTCAGTCATGCCATTCATGGCTGCTGTTGATTAACAAAACTCTCAGGTTCTATTGGGTTCTTCTAAGAAAAGTCAAGGTTGTTCTGACTGAAGGATACAAGGTCCTCGATTGGGGGTTGTACTTTCGTACCTGAAGGCAATTTTCAACAAAGCCAATGCTCAGCCATATCAATGAAACTCCATTACTAGAGTTGTTCTCTTGCAGTGGCAGTTGAGTGAACTGAACTATATGGCCTCAAAGGTTGCTTAGACATCTGGTGCATAGACACCTCTTCAACAGAAGCTTTACGCAACCGCTCGGTTCTTCAGGCCATCTTGACTTGTCTCGCTTCCGCTCGGCCTCAGCTGCAAAACGGTCCGCTCTGGGGATCTCTCTGCCGTCCTGTCCTGGTTTACCTAGCGTCCAGCTCAGATCTCGATGTTCGTCGCTGGATATGGATGTTCTCCTGGGAACAGGGGATCAGACATGTTAGTAATATCGAGAATCACAAGTTGAATGATTCAGTCATCATTTAACCTTTTTTTAAGTTTCTCTCGAAGGATTAACAAAAATGATTAAACACCCAACCTACCATGAATGTGTGCGCTCCCCTGCTTTAACGTCAGATTATCTTTGACTATATAAGAGATTTTAATACGGAAGTAAAGAAATGTATGCTTGGGTGTGACCCAGAATCCACTGTTTGATCCTGAAAACACACACAGGTGCTATCTTAGCTTACATGTGTTTCACTCTTTTGCACTAATTTTACGTTGTGTTTTTAACATCATCTCCTGGTGTTAGTTCTGCTGTTTACATCACATTTAATGTTTCTACAGGTTGACCAAAATAAAAATAAAAACTGGCGTAGATGTTTATTTTCTATGCAATTATGGAGATCAATGTTTATTTTAATTGCTTAAGAATTATGAGCTGCTTCTAACTGATCCTGCATTTCGCGAAGCAGAGGAAGAAGTAACCTCAAAACCACCTTCCATGTCATCTAGATGGAAAGACCTGCCATCGCGCAGATGGGACACATTAATCAGTGGGTTTTCCACATTTCAGCTCAGTGATCTCACATGTAAAAAAAGAAACTGATTTTGATAAAACAACAACAAAAGCAAACATTTACATTCTATGGAACCTTTTTCACTTTTGTTTATTGATTAAACAAACAAAATTAACATGAAAATTGGCTGATTTTAAAAGAAAAACAAAGCGACTCTGTTGCCATGAAGGCATCAAAAATAGGTTGTGTTAAAACCAAAGAAAGAAAGAAAGACTAACCCTCAAAAGAAGCAACCAAACTAAAGCAGATGTTCGGGCCTACCTTGTCAGTCAGCCCAATCTTTAACGGGCGGATGTCGGCTGCCGCCTGTCAGATGTCACCCTCTCGAAAAGACAACATCCAAACTTAAACGAATCTATCTGTTAATGCAGATCTACGACCTGTTCGGCCTCATGGCAACAGAGGGAAGGAAGGTGGCAGAAAATGAGGCCATCACTGAGATGAAATGCTGAAGCAGCCTGTGAAAGACTTGGTCGGTAATAGGTAGGGGAGGGAAGTCAGAAAGTGCGAGAAAAGGCAAAGTAAAACACATCCGCTTGTTGGAGTGTGGAGGTGTGACAGATCTACAGCTCACCTCCCCCACAGCAGCTGTGCTTCATACAATAAGGCTGCTTTTTTAATCTCTTTTTACAGTTTGGAGCACTTAAACTGGTTTTCTTACAGCTGGTGCTCAACTTGGAACTTAGACACAACAAATAGCAGCTCAACTGGAACAAAGATTGCAACGCCGATTGTCAAAAAACATAAATCACTGATATGAAGTTATGCTGTTTTTACAAGCTGTCAGAAATTCAACAAATATGGCTGAAAAGGCATTCTGCCCAGGACGTCATTGGCCAACAAGGTGTGAGCGCAGGAGACCGGCCTGCTATGATAAGGAGGCACAATGCATCCTGCTGACCATGGTCTTTTTAAGAATACCACGTTTCATAGGTACTACGGGACACATTCATTTCAAAATCAGGGTTTAATAAAGAATCTATCTATCTAAAAGTGCTTTCCAATCAGCAGCGTGTAATTCTCTATAAAGGCAAAGTCCAAAAAGAAACATAGACTTTTATTTACATTGTAATCAATACAAAGAGCTGTTATAGCTCCAAAGTCAGGAGCCACAATAGGTCTTCAAACGCTTATAGGCCTAGCTGTAAGTGATGCAGTTGCACTGCAACGGCATTTAGGAACATAGAAAAACAAAAAAGGTAAGGCGAAAACAACCAACCCAGGAGTGAGAAACTTGACATAGATGTAAAATCTACATTAAATTGAACAGCTACTAAAAAAAAAAAAAACTCAACTCTGTGTTGTTTGTGTGAGTGCATTGATGTTTAGGTAGAGCGGTGTTCTACTTTGACTTGAATTCACTAACCCGCCAGCAGGTCAAGCAGTGTTGGCTGTTCATATAAAGAGGTCATTTTCACGCTGGGAACAGGTTTCAAATGTCTCTGCTTTGTGTGAACGGGATCAATCCAATTCCAATCTATCCAATTCTATCCAACCAGGAAGTTTGTAGGATAGACGTCATTGAAACCTGGCTTTGGGAGGACACAATGCTGTTTTTAAAGAATTGTGGAGGGAATTGATTCCTGCAGTAAGAAGAGTATTCGGATGTTTAATTTTTAAAGCATACGTGGCATTGTTTTATTATACCCTCACAGATTTCTCTTTTACTATTTTTGGTTCAGAGAGCTTCATTTTAAATACAAATTAGACAAAGGTATGGGTCATTTGAGGGTGAACTGATTTTTTTCTTTTTTTTGTGAAATCTCTATAAAAAAGGAATTTCTGAATTTTCATACGAAATCTTTAAACAGGCCTTCTATTCATGCAGCCATCAATATCTTTGGTTCTCAAATCATAGCCAAGTACCAGCTTGGTATGGATTGAAAGATAAATAAGAACAGATTTACTGTACAGTTACCAGGTATTCTCAGCTGCCCTTGTACAATGATCAAAAATGAAGTGTTTTATCAAAATATAGAGAATTCCCAGTATGAACTGATGCAGACAACAGCGTAGCAAAACATGCTTTCCATTTAGCTTCAAGATTGCAGCCTGAAAATGAAAATCATAAGAAACATTTGCTAATCTGCCTGGCTGTGTGTTTCCTGGATGGGGCCGCCTTTTACAGCTACTTTTTGTATCTCTGCTTCTGTGTCCTTGAACCCCAGTCGGACTTGGCAGATGGCCGCTCACACTGAGCCTGGTTCTGCTGGAGGTTTCTTCCTGTTAAAAGGGAGTTTTTCCTCTCCACTGTCACCACAAGCATGCTTAGTATGAGAGATTGCATTTGAGTCAATGCAATCAACTGGTTTTCCTTAGATAGAAAACTTTGAATCAATTTGACTGTATGATCTGGTTAAACTGTAAAGTGCCTTGAGATGACATGTGTTGTGAATTGGCGCTATATAAATAAACTGAATTGAATTGAATCGATGGTGTCAGTCTATCTGTCTAAGTACTGTTAGCAATTTAAGGAAAACAATATATTCCCTAATCGATCTAGTTTCAAACATCACAGCAACCCGTTCCATAAAGATAACACATTACTGAGTGCCAAAACACTGAATATAGTACATAGTAAACATTTTTTTTCATTTACTCCAGTTATCTCCAAGTCTTATATAAAAGGTAAAGATATTGGATTTTGAGGGTGTTGCTTTGACACTGATGGGGGGCCTAAGCAGAAAAAAATGTGACCCTTACCCTCAAATGTCCTGTTGTCTTTGTAAAACACTGTTTAACTGTATGTTAAACGTCTGCTGTTTAGATAAAGTACTCATGCTATTTTCAGAATTTAATCAACATATATCATAGAGTGTAAGGCTAAACTCAGAAGCATAGCGGAGCTTGGAAAGATATTTTTTAGCTGTGGACAGTTTAATATAAGTTTTTTTTATAATCAACATAAGAGAAAGTATAAAAGCTACAACATTTGAAAAGCTACCTCCAAGTTCAAATCAAGCAATAAGTTGCTGGTACTTTTTTTTAAAGGCTAATAACATTTGATTCATTTAAAACCAGAAACTATTTCAACTAGGAATTAATAGTGACTTTTTAAATAAGCTAAAAATGATGGTTCTGCCTAGTAGGCTGTATATATAACCGTTTAATTTGCCTCTGGTTATAAATGCTTGGGCTGGCTCTGGCTCTGAATCACCTAATTGTTTAAGAATAAACTCAGGTAAGTTTAAGTCTTTTGTCTTGTCTTCCATTTCTCCAGGACTTAATCTCTGTTAGGGCAACACTCTGGAATAAATTAAAATACAATAAAGACAACAAGACTCTGGAGTGGAAACAAAGGGAAAAAAAAAAAACATCTAAGAAAAGACAAAAGTTGAGGCTTTTTTTTTTTTTGTATCTACAATGAAACCATTGTATTTTCCAGCATAGATGGGGATCTTCACTGAGTCACTCTTTTTCAGGTGTTAAGAGCCCACTTTTAAGAGAAAATTACTGATTTACAGGGGAAAATGTGAGAGGAGAAAAATGACAAAAGTTACTGACTTCAAGCCACATTTGATTTTTTATCTTAGTGACAGTGGCTAAACAGTGTCTGTTTATGCTAGCAGTGAATTTTGACAACACAAGAATACCCAAAGAGTAGAAAAAAAGATAACTTCTTAGTCAAAATATACACAAAATAATATATCTTTAATATTAAGTTATTAAGATGTCTTTCTTGTAAGAGATTTTTTATATTATACCGTTTAGCGTAAAGAGGAGAATTACCGCCATCTACTGGATTGCTGAGGTATTTCATCTTAAGCAGCCCTGCAGGGTTTAAATTAATGATAAAGGTCATATCTTTGGGGTAATGTGAATACTTTTAAAGTGCGTAAGAATAGTTGAAAAGAACAAGTGTCAAGTTAAGAAGAAAATGCTTTTCGGAGGAAAACAAAATTTTTCTATGAATAAATGTAGGAAAACATCTGATTTTACTCTATATGCAGCAGTAGCCTACTGGCTAAAAATGCTTCACAAGCTTCTTGTTTGCTTCACATATCCCCCTTGCAAACATTTCTCTGAAAACTGTAGTTTCACTGATGTTTCTATTAAACTGATGTGCTTAAAAATAAATATAGTTTTGAATTTCTAAATTAGATCAGGCGTCAGCTCCGTCCTCAGCTATGGAGACGTCTTTTTCTCACAGTCCAAAGAAAAAGAAACAAGCCCTTCAATTTCCACTTGTGTTCTTTTTAGAGTTTTGAATTCTGCAGTCTTGTCTGCTGCTGCTGTCAGGCCACTAGATTGTGGTTTATCAATAAACTCAGGTTCTTTTTTCTCCTTTGTTTTAAAACGCTTTAACAATTATCTTTGGTGACTGTGTCCAAAAAAAACTATAATTCAATAAAATACATCTAAAGGCTGGAATGCCATATTTGCTGTATTTCAATCATTAAAAAGTATTTAAAGAATAAAACAAAAGATATCAATGTAACAATATTAAAAAAATAAGCTACATTTCATTCTATATTAGATATGATATAAATAAAATTGTGTTAAAGGCAGAATTGAACACAGACTTAAATACTGTTTTCATCTTAGCTCTTATATTTTATGTCTTTAGTAGAGTTTGTGTGTGTGTGTTTGGTTATCTGTGTACAGGGTAACTACAAAAGTTATTGTTAGGATTTTTCAGAGGTGTCCCTAATGCCAAAGAAGAATCTATAAAATGTTGGTGATGATCCAGTTCATAATCTGGATACAGGATTTTGTTTTTTATAAGATTCTCTAACATTGTGAGATAGGGATATTTGGCGGAACATGCAGTAACCCGTTAAATCAGAGGATGGCAGCAGTGACTATTGACAGCCTCAATATCGGACTCAAAAAATCAGGAGGTATTTCACTGAAGACAAAAAAAAAAACACAAGAAAAGGGAATGTTGTTGGTTAGATCAACTGAAAACTTTTGAACGGATTATTTATTATTTATTTGTTTTTTTAAATTGGGCGTGCTTTATGCCAAGGAAAAATCCATTAGATAACGATCCAGATGATGTGCGAGTTTTAGCTATAGGTCTAAGTCACAAGATGGTGCAAAAGGTCTACCCTCTCCGAGTGCTTTTCTATTAGTTAACTTAGTTTTTTTTAATACATAATTAGGGGAAACTTATTTTTTTACTACCACACCCTGCTGAAGGAAAAATGCTAATATTTAAAATTCTTAATGTAGCTTCGATATGAAAATAATCTTATTACAAATCTAAATGTTTAATTCTCGTGTTGCTGTTAACTTAAATATGAGCTGCTAGAAATTATAAAAATACGTTAAAATATACGTTGTTATATTGAATTGACCCCTTGATGCAGATAGTTTTTGATCTGAAAAAATCTTTAAAAACAAAACAAAAAAAAAACTTTTTTTCCACTGCATGTCCTCTTTTCTACTATAAAAGTAGGCAAATTGTCTCACCGTCAAACTTATACCCAAGGGAAGTGGTATTTTTATATAATTAATAAAATTTTCCAGGACACTGTAATAGAAAACACATTTTAAGTTATTGTCATTTCCTTGTCATTGCTAGGGTTCCCAAAAAGCACTGCCCTGGTGAATCTGGCTTAGGATTTTCTTTCCCCAATGAATAAAGATCTGACAAAAAGTAAAATGTTTATTTCATGTTATCAAGTTGTAATTTTTTCCAGCGCATATTACCTTCCATTTCTTATGTTGAAGAGAGGCTAGTGTAAATATGTATGTGTCCCAACAAACAGGAAGTCATTTTATTACATTTGGTTTAAACAACTATGGAACTGGTTATTTAGCTTAAAACAATACATTTCTTAAAAGTTCTATTGAAGAAATGGCAACAAAAGGTTTCAAAAAAGCCTCAAGCTGAAGAGCTGAAACAAACCTGCCAGCAAACAGGTTCAAAAATGAAGACAGGTACAAAAAAATGTAAAGAAATAGATTTATTTCACAAATAACATACTCTGTAAAACTGTAGACAAAATTACTAAAAATACATTCTTTAGAATAAGTGTGCACACAGTAATACATCAAAACTCACTCTTTTTAGAAAAATAAAGCAACAATTTAACTATAAAACTGGTGCAGCATACTTTAGAGGTCGGCTGCTAAAATAGAGTGTTTTAAAAGCTATAAGGAATGAGATTGAAGGCAACTTCACACAGAGACACCTGAGTTTGAGGATCAGAGGATTAGCAGCTAACCTTTTTCACATACATACGTGTTAGAAAACGTTGTGTTACTGCGGCCAGGTGCTGAGCCTAAAGCGGGGCAGCTGCCTCAGAAGCCACAGCAGAGATTGCTCCATCTGCTCAACGATAGCGGCTCACCTTTTTCTGCCCTTTGATCATATGTGAAGTTTTAACACACAGGCTGAGGTGAGTGTAAATCTAAAATAAAGAGAAAAGCTATATCTTTTCTTAAAGTCATTGACTGTGTTAAAAATATATATCTTTGTGTAAAAGAACATTAGGTTTAAGGTATTAACTTATTTTTAAGAGAACCTGTCTACATCCTGCAGAGGAAGTCTCCTTTCTGCGCAAACTATCAGAATTTATTAAGATGAAGGTAGAAACCGGTAATAGTAAGGCTCAAGTCTGCCAACTTCATAATCTAATCATTTAAAACAGATATGAGGTAAAACCAAACCTTTAAAGAATTTCAACTATAAAATGTATACGCTTACAACACCTTACAGGCAAAAAAAAGAAATATTTGTGTTTAATACCAGTAACGCAGTCCCATTCCATAATGGGTGAAAGATAAAAAAGTTTTCAGGTTACACGACCTTTAAAATGAGCAGCTCAAGGACTGATGGAGAGGGTTAATTGTTGGGGGAAAAATACCAATACTGACAGTTGGGGTTTTTTTTGGCACCGTACAGATTGTTCTTAAAAACGAGTGTGAGAGATGAAGAAAGTTCACGGCAGCAGAGACGGGGTCTCATCGCTTCAAAGAGACCAACACGAGGCCCGGCTTCGGCTCACTGAACCTGAGAGGAACACACAAGCAGAAGCTATGGGTGAAGGTGAATTTGTCTCATGCTTTCGTGTGACTTGTCTCGTGTGAGTGCATGTGTACCTGTAGTGCTTGTTGGTGAGGTAGTCTATGACGGCGGGGCGGATGCGGGCCACTCCCCCCTGGCTGTGGTTTCCTCTTCCTGTGATGACAGAGAGCTGAGGTCGACACAGACCCCGCTCGCAGTCTGTTCACAAAGAGGCCGGAGAGAAACAAAACACACAAAATTCAGTTAACAGGAGCAGGTTGGCACCACAGTATAGTGGTAAAGGTGAAGCAGCATCATGACACCAGTTGATGCTTTTAGATTTAATGATTCAATGGATTTTTAAAAATAAATATAACTTTATGTGAGGCAATTATCCAACTTAATCTAGTCACCTATATTTATAAAGTTCATTAAAAAAACAAAGTGCTGTATGTCTAATAATAATTGAAGGTAAAAAGTTCTTGGGATCTGAACCAGCATAGAATAACTAAAAGACAACAGGGAGCTGGTGGAGAGCAGCAAACATAATATGTTCTTGCCTTTTTTCTTTTATTTTTAGAAGACAAGCAGCTGGATTTTGGACAAGCAGAAGGCAATGAAGGGAAGCCGATCTGCACCTACATACAGCATGTTATAATAATTAAAACCTGAGGTCATAAAGTTGAAAATACTCTGTTCTAAATCCTGTCTGTACAAAACATTCTTGATTTGGGCACTCTGTCCCATCTTGAAAAAAAGCTTGTTTCTGCTACTGAGATTTGTTTGCAGAATATATATATATATATATATATATATATATATATATATATATATATATATATATATATATACAGGTGCTGGTCATAAAATTAGAATATCATGAAAAAGTAGATTGATTTCAGTAATTCCATTTAAAAAGTGAAACTTGTATATTATATTCATACATTACATACAAACTCATATATTTCAGATGTTTATTTTGTTTAATTTTGATGATTACAAATGACAACAAATGAAAATCTCAAATTCATCATATCAGAAAATTAGAATATTGTGAAAAGGTTCAAAATTGATGGCCCCTGGTGCCACACTCTAATCAGCTAATTAACTCAAACCACCTGCAAAAGCCTTTAAATGGTCTTTCAGTCTAGTTCTATAGGCTACACAATCATGGGGAAGACTGCTGACTTGACAGTTGTCCAAAAGACGACCATCGACACCTTGCACAAGGAGGGCAAGACACAAAAGGTCATCGCTAAAGAGGCTGGCTGTTCACAGAGCTCAGTGTCCAAGCACATTAATAGAGAGGCGAAGGGAAGGAAAAGATGTGGTCGAAAAAAGTGTACAAGCAAGAGAGATAACCGCACCCTGGAGAGGATTGTGAAACAAAACCCATTCAAAAATGTGGGGGAGATTCACAAAGAGTGGACTGCAGCTGGAGTGAGTGCTTCAAGAACCACCACACACAGACGTATGAAAGACATGGGTTTCTGCTGTCGCATTCCTTGTGTCAAGCCACTCTTGAACCACAGACAGCGTCAGAAGCGTCTTGCCTGGGCTAAAGAGAAACAGGACTGGACTGCTGGTGAGTGGTCCAAAGTCATGTTCTCTGATGAAAGTAAATTTTGCATTTCCTTTGGAAATCAAGGTCCCAGAGTCTGGAGGAAAAGAAGAGAGGCACTTCATCCACGTTGCTTGAAGTCCAGTGTAAAGTTTCCACAGTCAGTGATGGTTTGGGGTGCCATGTCATCTGCTGGTGTTGGTCCATTGTGTTTTCTGAGGTCCAGGGTCAACGCAGCCACATACCAGGAAGTTTTAGAGCACTTCATGCTTCCTGCAGCTGACCAACTTTTTGGAGATGCAGATTTCATTTTCCAACAGGACTTGGCACCTGCACACAGTGCCAAAGCTACCAGTACCTGGTTGAAGGACCATGGTATCCCTGTTCTTAATTGGCCAGCAAACTCTCCTGACCTTAACCCCATAGAAAATCTATGGGGTATTGTGAAGAAGAAGATGCAATACACCAGACCCAACAATTCAGAAGAGCTAAAAGCCACTATTAGAGCAACCGGGGCTATCATAACACCTGAGCAGTGCCACAGACTGATCGACTCCATGCCACGCCGCATTGCTGCAGTAATACAGGCCAAAGGAGGCCCAACTAAATACTGAGTGCTGTACATGCTCATACTTTTCATGTTCATACTTTTCAGTTGGCCAACATTTCTATAAATCCTTTGTTTTTATTGGTCTTCAGTAATATTCTAATTTTCTGATATGATGAATTTGAGATTTTCATTTGTTGTCATTTGTAATCATCAAAATTAAACAAAATAAACATCTGAAATATATGAGTTTGTATGTAATGTATGAATATAATATACAAGTTTCACTTTTTAAATGGAATTACTGAAATCAATCTACTTTTTCATGATATTCTAATTTTATGACCAGCACCTGTATATATATATTAGCTTCATTCTTATGCTCTGTGATTTATACTTAATTAAATAAGTTCTGCAGGTTATTTTGCTTTCCAATATTTTCAGCTAACATCCAGTTTGCAATGGTTTAATAGTGACTTCACCTACTCACTTTATGCCTTTTAAACACCTAGAAACAGCACTTTGCTTCAGATAACAGTTTAACTTGGTCATTTTTTACTAAAGTTTCAAATATTGAAAGGTAAAGGGGAGAAATTTTTTCAAATCACTGAAAAAAACGTCCCTCTTCCGAGAGGGAACGCCTATTTAACACATGCGAGAGCATTGCACACGCCCATTTCTCCTCATGCACGCTCTGTTTAAAAGTTTCTGTTTGTATCGCTCATACAAGCTTACTTTATAAACGAAGATTTGCATTTTTTTTATGTCAGAATCACCATCGGTAAGTGAAAATGTATTCACGACAAGCAAACATGTTAACAAAATAAAAATAACGTGTAAAGCCAATTGTAATACAAATAGGTGTATTTCTCTGCATCTTTAAAGCTCTGCAAGCATCTTTATAGCTAACTTTAGCATGCTAAAGACCATTAAACAAGCTATCGTCTAGCAAGATTTTTTTTTTTTGCCTTACATTTAGAGCTTTCAAGAGGAATGGATAGGAATGGTACGACAGCCTTACCTAGCCAACCTAATCACCAGAATGATTGACAATTAGGATGAAATCTTATTTTGATGATCCACCTGGAAAAAGTACATCCTCTACCATACCTTTAAATGATTTTGGCATTTAGATTGTTAAACTCTGACGATTTCTGCAACCCTTTAGCTTTTTTTTTTTAGCTAATTCAGCTTCTTCATTTAGCTTTATGCATTTGTATAGTATTTTTACAGGTTACTTTCTGGCTCCAGATGGTAGAAATCTACCTGCTACTTGCATGAGACTGATCAGAGTTCATGTTAGAAGGAAGGCTGTGCAGAATATTTGCTTCACCTGCAGTTTTTTCCTCCAGGACCTGAGCCAGATGCTCTAACGCCTCATTCACATGCAGCCCGTGGAGGTCCATGATGTTTCTGGGCAGCAGCGATTGGTTAACTCTTTCAAATATATGCACAGCTGCTCTGTGGTTGGCTTCACGCATCCGTTGGCCATGCAAGTGTCCCTAAAACAAGAGTAGAGAAAAACGCAATTAATACTTTAAGCTGGATTATAAACTGAAAATGTACATACAAAACAGAGTTTAAGAGGCGTTCTATTTCTAAGGCCGATACTTTACACTCTTTACAAAACCAAAGAAAAGAAAAAACTTAAACTAAGATTTATGCAGATCTACACTCACCGGCCACTTTATTAGGTACCCCATGCTAGTAACGGGTTGGACCCCCTTTTGCCTTCAGAACTGCCTCAATTCTTTGTGGCATAGATTCAACAAGGTGCTGGAAGCATTCCTCAGGGAG
This sequence comes from Cyprinodon tularosa, assembly GCF_016077235.1. Classification (NCBI taxonomy): domain Eukaryota; kingdom Metazoa; phylum Chordata; class Actinopteri; order Cyprinodontiformes; family Cyprinodontidae; genus Cyprinodon; species Cyprinodon tularosa. The sequence continues at coordinate 53,835 of NW_024039028.1, read as the reverse complement.
TTTGGTCCATATTGACGTGATGGCATCACACAGTTGCCGCAGATTTGTCGGCTGCACATCCATGATGCGAATCTCCCATTCCACCACATCCCAAAGATGCTCTATTGGATTGAGATCTGGTGACTGTGGAGGCCATTTGAGTACAGTGAACTCATTGTCATGTTCAAGAAACCAGTCTGAGATGATTCCAGCTTTATGACATGGCGCATTATCCTGCTGAAAGTAGCCATCAGAAGTTGGGTACATTGTGGTCATAAAGGGATGGACATGGTCAGCAACAATACTCAGGTAGGCTGTGGCGTTGCAACGATGCTCAATTGGTACCAAGGGGCCCAAAGAGTGCCAAGAAAATATTCCCCACACGATGACACCACCACCACCAGCCTGAACCGTTGATACAAGGCAGGATGGATCCATGCTTTCATGTTGTAGACGCCAAATTCAGACCCTACCATCCGAATGTCGCAGCAGAAATCGAGACTCATCAGACCAGGCAATGTTTTTCCAATCTTCTATTGTCCAATTTCGATGAGCTTGTGCAAATTGTAGCCTCAGTTTCCTGTTCTTAGCTGAAAGGAGTGGCACTCGGTGTGGTCTTCTGCTGCTGTAGCCCATCTGCCTCAAAGTTCGACGTACTGTGCGTTCAGAGATGCTCTTCTGCCCACCTTGGTTGTAACGGGTGGTTATTTGAGTCACTGTTGCCCTTCTATCAGCTCGAACCAGTCTGGCCATTCTCCTCTGACCTCTGGCATCAACAAGGCATTTCCGCCCACAGAACTGCCGCTCACTGGATGTTTTTTCTTTTTCGGACCGTTCTCTGTAAACCCTAGAGATGGTTGTGCGTGAAAATCCCAGTAGATCAGCACTTTCTGAAATACTCAGACCAGCCCTTCTGCCTCCAACAATCATGCCACGTTCTAAGTCACTCAAATCACCTTTCTTCCCCATACTGATGCTCGGTTTGAACTGCAGGAGATTGTCTTGACCATGTCTACATGCCTAAATGCACTGAGTTGCCGCCATGTGATTGGCTGCTTAGAAATTAAGTGTTAACGAGCAGTTGGACAGGTGTACCTAATAAAGTGGCCGGTGAGTGTATATAATAAAGATAAGGATGTTCTGAAACCTTTTCTGTTTATTTTTATTATCTTCTGAATAAGTTTGTTAACTTGTTGTTGACTCAGACTTTTAGCCTCACACAGCAAAAACAAACACAATCAGGTCAATAAAATACTAAAGTTGTCTTATACGAAATATCCTATAGGTTGATATTTGATATATTCTAAATATAGAGAAAACATTATTGCCCAGGATCATAGCAAGCTGTTAAAAAATGTACCTTTAATTCCTACGGAAAAGGAATTAACCAGTAACTTTGGTTCTAACATCATTTGGACTTCCCACAATTCATTTTATATTGTATGGTGATCCAACAAAACATACTGAATATTTCGGAAACAAGGAAATGTTTTAATGATTTCCTCAAAATAAAAACTAATAAGAGAAACTTTTTTTTTGAAATGCAACATGTTAAGAAGTCATAAACCTGGAACTGAAAGAACAACTTTCATTATAGAAACTGACCTGTTTGACTAAGTTTACTAAGGGTGAAAAAATATTATGTGTAAAGCTGATTGAAACATATCCTAGATACCGGCAGCTGAATAAAAGTGATATACAAACCCTTTAGATATTCATAGGTAATACGTTTTTTAAACCATTATTTTGTTTCCACTTCACGTTCTTGTCCCACTCTGTTGGCCCAGAAAATAGGTTGTTGCAGTGCAACTTGTGGGAAAGTTTTAAATATCATCAAAACTATTGCAGCAATTGACTGTTTGTGTATTCATTCTTAATCTAAACATGATTACGTATATTAATTCTTAACCCAAGAGTTAATAAACTGTTACCTGCTGTGCATAAAACGAGGCCACTTCTCTGCGACCCTGCTTATAAGCTTCTGCAGCCTTGGCAAAGCTCTCAATCTGTCGTCTTCTCTGGAGATTAGCCTCAGCCCGGAAGTCTTCATACTCGGGGTCCTCTGTATCCTGATAGGTAGGTGCAGCAGACTCCAGTGGCTTCTGTTTCTGCATGGATTAAATAAAAAGAGCATAATGCAGGTAGCTGCTCCTAAAATCTAAAGAATGTGTTGAAACAAATTGTTAAACTTGTTTATAATGAACCAGTTCAGCATGCAAAAGTTAAAATTAGAAGAAAAAATAAAGAGATGCACATGTGTTCGGAGAGGATGAGGTCACACCTTTTCCCTTTCCTTGCTAGCAGCTCTGTGCTGGTCCGACCGAGGAGCTCCTGATGCAACAACCATCTTCACAGGTTCCTCCTCGTTGAGAAGGGAGCGTAGAAACAACTCTGTCTGAGTCAGGTTGTACCTATGCAGAAAACAAAAAAAACTAAAAAAAATATATATACACTCACCGGCCACTTTATTAGGTACACCTGTCCAACTGCTCGTTAACACTTAATTTCTAAGCAGCCAATCACATGGCGGCAACTCATTGCATTTAGGCATGTAGACATGGTCAAGACAATCTCCTGCAGTTCAAACCGAGCATCAGTATGGGGAAGAAAGGTGATTTGAGTGACTTTGAACGTGGCATGATTGTTGGTGCCAGAAGGGCTGGTCTGAGTATTTCAGAAACTGCTGATCTACTGGGATTTTCACGCACAACCATCTCTAGGGTTTACAGAGAATGGTCTGAAAAAGAAAAAACATCCAGTGAGCAGTTCTGTGGGCGGAAATACCTTGTTGATGCCAGAGGTCAGAGGAGAATGGCCAGACTGGTTCGAGCTGATAGAAGGGCAACAGTGACTCAAATAACCACCCGTTACAACCAAGGTGGGCAGAAGAGCATCTCTGAACGCACAGTACGTCGAACTTTGAGGCAGATGGGCTACAGCAGCAGAAGACCACACCGGGTGCCACTCCTTTCAGCTACGAACAGGAAACTGAGGCTACAATTCGCACAAGCTCATCGAAATTGGACAATAGAAGATTGGAAAAACGTTGCCTGGTCTGATGAGTCTCGATTTCTGCTGCGACATTCGGATGGTAGGGTCAGAATTTGGCGTCTACAACATGAAAGCATGGATCCATCCTGCCTTGTATCAACGGTTCAGGCTGGTGGTGGTGGTGTCATGGTGTGGGGAATATTTTCTTGGCACTCTTTGGGCCCCTTGGTACCAATTGAGCATCGTTGCAACGCCACAGCCTACCTGAGTATTGTTGCTGACCATGTCCATCCCTTTATGACCTCAATGTACCCAACTTCTGATGGCTACTTTCAGCAGGATAATGCGCCATGTCATAAAGCTGGAATCATCTCAGACTGGTTTCTTGAACATGACAATGAGTTCACTGTACTCAAATGGCCTCCACAGTCACCAGATCTCAATCCAATAGAGCATCTTTGGGATGTGGTGGAACGGGAGATTCGCATCATGGATGTGCAGCCGACAAATCGCGGCAACTGTGTGATGCCATCATGTCAATATGGTCCAAACTCCCTGAGGAATGCTTCCAGCACCTTGTTGAATCTATGCCACGAAGAATTGAGGCGGTTCTGAAGGCAAAAGGGGGTCCAACTTGTTACTAGCATGGGGTACCTAATAAAGTGGCCGGTGAGTATATATATATATATATATATATATATATATATATATATATATATATATATATATATACATACATACACACACACAACAAAAGGTCTGGTAGAACACCGAAAATCAAGTATTTCCTCAATATAACAATAAGAGAAATAAGGTTCAGGAGTTATAGCTTTCATTTTAGGAAAACAAGGAGCTAAAACAAAAACCTAACCGCTTACATGATGTTATTGATGCAAAAAAGCCCAACAAGTCTGTTATATATGATTACAAGATAGTGTAATTGATTACAGCCTTTCCATACTTGTGATCTCTGAAGATGTCCTGCAGGAAATGTTTGTCAATGGTGGGAAAAAGTTCATAAAGCTGCTTCTCCTTTAACAACGTAGCTCCATCCCGGTGATGCAGCTCAAGGCGACTCTGTCTGGTCTTAAAGAAAAGCAGGTAGACAGATTTAATTGAAACAAGAAGGAACCATGTTATCTGATGATATATAACCTATGTTATGATACCTTTTGCATGCTATGCTGCAGAGCTTGTTCTTCTTTTATTATATCTCTAAGAGAGACAGGGGGACGGGACACATTCCAGTGATCCATAAAGGGGAGCTGAGCGCCGTCACCATATTTTCCACCTGGCTCTCGTAGACCATGTTTGGAAAGCCCCCTCCAACCTGAACATTTTTTTTTAAATATGCATTTAAGTCTTAAAAAAGCAGTAAATTTCTCTGTTTTTACAGTTTTTGCTGTAAAAGCAACCAAAGCATTTGCGTTTTGCTACTTACTTTCATCGAGCATGTGGAAAGACAGAGCTGCTTGTCTTTGCCTTTCCTGGAAAACGAAATGCTTTAAAAGGCGGTCGACAAAAACTAAGAAGAAAAGTGGATTTTAAACTCACCTCGGTTGTTTCTTTCCACTTTTGGTGGAGGAGTTTAGCCAGATTCAGATCCATCTCCACAGCAAACTCATCTGCTGAACAGGTGCCTGGTTATAAGGAACCAAAAAAAATAAAAAATCAAAGGCTGGAGCAAACCATCCATAGACTCAGCAACACAGCAGCCCCTTGCTAAATTACGTATTCCTCCTAAACCTATTGGCCACAACCTTTTATCCCTTAACAGGACTTTATGTTACACGTACACAGAATGCAGCACATAGCCTTGAAGTAGAAGGAAAAGTATTTATGGTTTTCAAATATTTAGTCTAACAAATGTGACCAATGATTTGTGCATTTATTTTCAGCTCCATCTGGGCAAGCTTAGTATAATTAGATGGAAAGTTTGGAATCAGAATGAACACTTCTGCCATAAATATGGTTTCATTCGTTCAATAAATACCAATGAATTGTAGGGCTGATTTTATATCTAGGCTTATTTCTTCTGTGCTGGATGGTTAACCATCAGCTAGGTCTTCAGTGTTTTTGCAGCAATGGACTGGCTTACTTCCAAGGTAAGCAGCTGTCCAAACGATCAACTTCAGCATCGGCAGGCAGAGTGTTAATATATAGAGTTGGGAATATGATGCATTCAAATATAAGCCAATGGATTTGGGTGAATGATCATATTTTAGTAGCTTTGCAGTCGCATCATGGGAACTTTATTCCTAAACTATCCGACGCTTTCATTGTTCTTCAAGATGCCATTAATAACCTCATATCTTGCTACAGAAATCAGAGATTTATACAGTAGTAGCAGATTCAAATTTCCCATTCAGGCTGAAAGGCAGCCAAATGGCCTCCGGTTTCCAGCCAACCTCCCTCTTTCTGCTGGGAGTCTCCATGTTCTCCATAACTCCACCCATAGGGATTGCAGCTGGTTTACACTCCACCGATGTAACCGTGGGATTTATGTTACCCCTACAGATTTTTCTGTTACCAGCGAAGGACCTGCCAAAAAGCAGTCAAGGACCCATCATGAAAACAGTGGAGCTTTTAAAGCACTAGTACTGTAGTTAGATCAAGTAGTGTCTTCTAAAGGAAAGTAGTTGCAGTCATTTTATTTAGGGTCATTAGAGTCACAGGGGCTGAATACAAAAGCACATATCCATGTTTCTTTTTTAATTCGCAAAAACATGGAGAGACAAGTGTTTTTGCAAGCTACTGCATATATGGCTGCTACTTTCATTTATCGTAAACATTAGAAGTTTGAGTTTGAAATGTACCAACAGAAAGCTATTCAGGGTGAGTAGACTATATGTGAATTACCTGGGTCTACTCCAACTGGACCAAACAGTTCTGTTAACTGCAGTGCCAGTTCTGTGGTCAGTTTTAGCTCCACGGTTTGAATGTCCAGGTGTTTGCATCGTCGCTCAGGTTTCCTCTGACTCTGTTCTCTCTCCATCTCTTCCATCTCAGCCTGCAGAAGCCGATTGATCTCGTCCATGCTTGCCATATCATCGATAGTTTCATTCTCAACTTCTAAAATACCTTCCACCTTATCTGTGCCCAAAGCTCTTTCTTTTGCAAGCAAGTGGTCATTGTTGGAGCTGTGCTCTAAGCTCTCTGCAGCCTCAGGGAGGCATGGTTCTGCCTGAGGAGACTGCGCCAAGTCTGAGGCTGGATCTGATGGCTCCTCGGCTGTAACTGGAGTCGATTCCCCTCCAAATGGGACGGCCTTGCATTCATTTGACTCGTTAACTTCCACACCAGTTGACTCATGAGTTTCTTCTTCAAGCTCAGCTCCTTTTTGCTCCTCCACATTAACTTGTTCAGCATCAGAAGCCTCACACGAAGCTTCATTTGGATTGGATGATTGGATAAGCTCCAAATAATCTTCATCCCTGAAAAATCTCTCTCCAGAGTCCAGCAATAGGTTGGTGGTCCATTCCAGGTCCTTACCACATTTGTCATACAGATCCTCTAATGTATCAAAGCTAACCAGTTTAAAATGCCGGCTGAGGATGCGCAGGCTTTCCAGCCGGTCCTGACTAACTCCGAGCTCTTCCCCCTCCATATCGGTGCTCTTCTCATGAACCACCCGGTAGGGTATGTCAATGTGGCTGGATGAGTGAACATCAGCTGCCGTAGAAGATGACTTTGGCACAAAACGAGAAGAGTTTCCTTCCAAGACCCGGATATTGGTGGAGGGTCTGCTGGTGGAGACTGATGCACCATCAGAGCTGCAGGGACGGTTGAGACGCCAGAGAAGTGCAAAGTCTTGAGGTTCTGTCTGAGTGGAGAGACCTGTTTCTGCTAAAGCGAGAGGGGCTGGCAGCTCAGGATGAGGCTGGGAGAGAATATCAGAACTTTTGGTTTCAACATCAGACTTCGGGCCGTCTTTGTTGTCTGCATTTTCCTCTATTGCCTTTGGATTGTCGGAATCGTTCATGGAAGAATTGTGAGAGAAGGTGAGGGCCAGCTTACACAGCTTACCCGATCTCCGACCTTGTTGCTTTTTTTCCTGACTGCTCCCACAACTTTCCACTTCTGCAAATAACTCAGACATTGAGCAATCAGGGGTCTTATCAGACTCTGGCGCTACAGCTCTGAGACTTTCCTTCACATCTGGATCTCGGCTTCCAACTTCATTGCTGCATTCAGCTGGTAATGTTGTCTGTTCTTTGGCCGTTTTGGAGCCGCTAGTGTCCCTTTCAGTGTTAGTACTCGCTCTGTTTTCACTATCCACTCCTTCATCCGGGCTGGCTGTTGATTGCTTCAGCTTCCCGTCCTGAATGCAGTCAGGTAAATCAGCCTTGCTCTCGTTTTGCTGCCTCTCTCCGCTGCTGCTTTGGTGAACTTCTTTCACCACAACACCTGCTTCACCCTTGTTCTCAAAATCTTCCCCCGACCAGATAGACTGCGGTGATGATGACCTCATCTGATCAGTGACCGCACCCGCCTGGATAAGATCAAGAAGCTTCTGAAACTCTGTTAGATCAGGACTGGACGATACAGTCAGTGTTTTTTCATCTTCAATTTCCTTTACTTGCATCCCTCTTTGCCTTTCTCCTCTCCTCACCGGCCGCTGCTGAAGAGACCCTTCAGAGGGCCAGTCGCCAATAAAGTTAAGCATATTAGAGTTTTCTCCGTCTTCCACATGCCTCTCTGATTTCTCATCTGGTCGCTCATCCTTTATGGTTTCATTGTCTGACGGGTGAGCATCTTTAACCAGGTCTGCTGGTGCTGTCTGGTCAAACTCAGACCTCCTGCTTGATCTTTCCCTTCTCACTCTTTGTGCAATAGATTCACAGAAGGCCACAGGAGTATCATCCACACTGTGGTCCTCATTCATCACAGATTCAACAATACAATCTGGGATTCTCCCATCCACTTTAGGGGTGTTCTGCTCTAACAGCACGTTCAGCTCAGAATCCAATTCACCAGAGTAAATATAATCATCTGCATCAAAGTTGTCAGGCCCGCTGCTTTGTTTCCCAGACAGCTGCAGATTGAGTGACACATTGGACTCCGAGGAGACGTCCTCGTGCAATCCAACCTCTCTGATGGATGACACGTCAGGAAGAGAGGAATATAGCTGAGGGTGGAGACTTCTAGATCCTTCAGTCAATCTAGGCTGATCCACAAGGTCAGGACAAGGTGTGTCCCCAGAGACTGGCCTAAAGAAAAAACAAAACAAGATGGAATGGTAACTCATTACTGAACTAACAGAAGACAAATGTTTTGATTATTTTAAACTGCAACTGCCCTAGGGGTGTAAATCACATCCATCATGGCGATTCGATTCAGTATTGATTTCCTGACCCAGCGATTTGATTATTTTCGATACTCAAGAATAAACCACGATACGATTCGATTAATTGTTTTTTTGTTTTGTTTTGGGGTTTTTTACCTTACAGGCTAGACAATGTTTCAAATTTGAAATCAATCAATGAAAGCTGTAATATCTTTATGCATTTTATTTGAGAAACAACAGCAATTAACAGAAGTAGAAAAGTTGCACTCCACCTATTACTATTGAAACCTCATTCACTGAAAAATAATAATACCCCTGCGTTATAGATTCTGAAAGGCCTTGCATCAAAAAATACTGCACAAAATCAGTGCAATCAGTGCAATGCAATACCTCGGCTCCAGACGTCCCCGCCCCCTCTACAGACGCTCCGCTGCACCTCTCCCAGATTGTAGCTGACCACAAACAGTGCTGCAGACAGGAGGCCAGCTTGTTTTCTTTTTATGACCGAAATTGCGGAAAACAACTCGTGAAGTTAGACCAGCTAGAAGAGCGAGGTGCGCGAGAACGCTGGGACCCTTTTTCCACCTGGATCCCCGCTCTTTTTGGCCCTCATGTCCCTCCGTCGTCGGACTAAACTCGGCCCCACTTCCTCACCGCCTCGGCCGTATCTAGACCCACAGCGTGTAGCACAGACCACGTTTCAATACTGAGCATAAATCAAAAATGTCTGTGTCAAGCTTACTGCAACACACTGCTGTAAGAGTATAACCAGGAAGCGAGGTAGGGGTGCAAAATAGGTTTAGCGCCACCGCAGCACGGGAGGGAGAATTACGCCCAGGAGCAAAGGGATAAAAATAGACCGGAGAAAAAAAAACATGAATTGATACTCTTGCGGACGTATCGATGCATCGGATCGTCGGCTGTTGGATCGATGCATCGATACAAAACCATTATTTACACCCCTAAGCTGCCCCATGTTAACTCAGCAGTAGTGAGATTGATATGTGTAGAACTGAGTTGAGTTCTATGTTATCAATCTGGGATGGGAGTCGTTAAGTATATCCGTAAAAAGGAGGGACGTTTAGTATAATACTTCGAGCTGATTGGGTGATCTGCCAGCTAGTACCCGCCTTCCAGAATACGCTTCCAACCAACTTGGTCATCCATGAGAGCCACCAATGATGATCACAATGATTCATCTGCAGTTTCTTTAGTGCTTTCACAACTAGCTGAGTAAGCTGCTAAATCAAACTTTTTCCAAATCCTTTCAAAGTGCTTTGCTCCTTTTTTAAATCGAGAGATTGTGGCTATTTTAGCTAAAACCAAGTCAATTGTGGTATCAACAGGTGAGTCCTCCAGCGTAGCCATGTTTGTAATGCCCCTGAAAGGCCCTTCTGACTCATCATTCCTACATGTCCCTGGCTATGAGATGGACGTATTAGGGGTAGTCTTTCAAGATGGATTTGTTGTGAGACTGAAAACTCAGATCTCGCAACAATCCAGCTTGCAGCACAAGGTTAACATCATATACCATCATAAAACATCAGACATCAGACTTTGAATATATTATCTATTTTAGTGCGAATCTGAGTGATCGGTAGGGTTGGGTGTTGATAATCAATCGGAATAAATTCTAACCTTTCGAATCTCCCGGATTCCCTAAAACATTGTAGGAATTCCGAGAGATTCGAAAGGTTAGAATTTATTCCGATTGATTAGCTCAAGCTGCCGACTAGAGGAGAAGCTGCCTAATATTAGCGAAGAATCCACAGTAACTATGCTTACATGACACAAATAATCGTCTTGAGGCCCAATCAGATCAAAAATGTTTCATGTAAAGCTGTTAGACTGAAGATTCTAATCCGATGCGGCCTGATCAGAAAAAATGTCATTCCGATCGAGAGCATTTTTTTTTTAACTTGTGAATAATTTGAAGCATAACTTCATTCATTGTTTATTTGAGTTCACTTGGAATCTGTTTTATATGATAGAAGCCACTAACTGAGAGATAGAGTAGGAAATCTGATCGTTCCTCTGTCCACAAAAGTAAAACATCACTACTTCCACATCTAGTTGAGTGGAGCTGAGGTGCAGTAAACGATGCTGCCTTCCTGATTTTCCTGACATTGAGCCTCGCACCAAATAAACAGTCAGAATCAGTTCAATAAAATAATACAGTCTCTTATGCGACATAAGTACCTGAAGCATCAGAAACTGGGTATGTGTAAATGTGTTTTACTGAGGTTTTAAACAATGAAGCCCTACATTGAAGTTTAGCTCTGCATACAGAAAATTAGATTCAAGTTCATAGGTTTGAAATGTATATTGGTTGAAAATAACTATCTGATTACTTATAGTAATGTTTACACAAAGTTAGATGTTTAAGGAGCTGTCCAGACTATTTTATCCAGACAAAACTCGATTAGCTGGCTAATCTATAACATTTAAACTTCTATGACCGTGTTTCTTAACAGAATCAGAGTCAAGAATCAATAGGAAGTGGAATGAAAACAAGGAATTAAAATATGATTTGAAATAATTTAAATTAAAAAAATGGCCAGCCGTAGTGATAGGCCAACATGAAGGAGTGTGTAGCTGGGATTGATTGTTTCGGATGTTTAAAGGAATCTTAAATACCATCACTTCCCATCCATTAGACATTAGATTGGTGTTGAAAAACTTGAAAGTTAGTGATTACAATGTTACCTAATGTGAATCATTTTAATGGGGTTTCAGTACTTTCTCAAAGGCACTTAATTTCTCTACAGCAGGTCTGAGGCAAAACACTAATAACATTCCCTTTTATTCTGAAAAAAAAAAAAAATCACGACCATCAAGAGAATACCCAACTCTTCTTTTAATCCATAAAAAAAATAACAAGCTGTGAGGATTATTCTTTTTGATGATGTGTTTGTCTGTTACACCATAGTTTTACCTGCCTGTTCCGTGTCCGAACTAATGTTTTTCCAAATAGTTCATCTATTAAGGAAAGTTTCTCTATCAGGATGAAAAGTCATCTTCATTAAGGCAAAGATTTGGGAAAGGAATGAGAGCGGTGTCCTTGATCTAAAAAACACTAATATCTTGATTAGGCTAAAAATTTATGAAATTAATGAAAAAATCCCCCAAAAAATAATGGATAGTAATTATTTTAATGATCCGCGGAAACCCTGAATCATTTCCGTATGTTTTGCTGCTTTGAATTTAATCATCTCACGCATGCTCTCTACCATCTCCAAGGGACTCAGAGCGGAGCGGACGGGAGCCACAGTGGGGGCTGTAGGCTTTGCTTTGAGCAGCCGGTCTGGAGCGCAGCGGGGGTTGCTGACGGAGTATGAGGGATTTCGGGGTTAGCATGACATGTTGGTCATGTTGCTGTTAGCATAAACAAAACGTGTTGCACAATGCTTGCACACTGTTGCACTTTTATTCACAACTTTCTTTCCGCCGTCATCGTAGGTCCCTCTAAATGCAAAGCGCTCCCATACAGTAGACCTATAAAGTCCTGCTGGCGCGTCTTCCAACTCCTGTCTCCACAACAACTGATTTTTTCCCCTGCTACACCGGCTAAGCTGCTTCGCTTCTTCTTCTCCTTGTTTACTACTGGTGGTTGGCTTTGGTTGCAGCACCGCCACCTTCTGCTCTGGAGTGTAATCGCTTCACCTATGAGAAAAAGGAGCAGCGCATGAACCGAACGAAACACACGCGAACCGAACCGAGACAGTCGAACCGAACGGTTCGGACAGTTTTCATAAATCGTCCCATCCCTATTAAGAAGTGTTATATAAGAGTTTTTCCCGAGTGATCACTTCTCAGGAAAAGACAGAGAAAGCTTCAAGGTGTAAACACAGAACTCTGAGCATAAAGACTCACAGTGAGTGGCAGTCCTCCTTTAAAAGAGCCTGTTTAAAGTCGGGCATGTGTGAGCCCATGATGGACTGGACTGTGACAAAGGGCTCGTATTCATTCAGCATGCGACGGATGGTTTCAATGGGCACCTCATGGGTGGTACGCCTGCACATTAACACACACAGGAAGCACAATCATAGCAGATTATCCTCAGGAGCACCATTGTTCATGATAAACAAAAAGGCAGACGTTCTCCTGCGGCTTACCTCACCAGTTCTCTGGGCTTGGTCTTCCACCAAGTATCCGGCTCTTTGAACAGCACCTTATATCCATGTTTCAATGCCTAGAGCAGACCGCAGAGAGTATTTTATGCAGTTAATAACATAGTTCTATGTAGCCGATGTGATAAAAATCTATGATGTGATAAAAAGAACCACCTCTTCCCTAGCTAACCGACCTGAGCCACATAGGGTTTCATCTCCCATCCCTGCATGTTGGTGTTATCGATGATGATGGGGCTCATTCCTCTCTCAAAAGCCTCTCTGGCTGTAAGACACGATTTAAAAACCAAGAGAAACAGAAAGTGCGATCATAAACCGCATAAATACAAGGAAAAACATGCCTCAGTTAGAGGATTTAATTTCCACAAGGGTCACAGAGAGAACTTTATATTAATATGCATATAAACCTCGTTTATGGTTCCACTCATGGGCTTCCCCCAGAGCTGCGGGGTTAAACTGGTACCGTCCACCACGAATGAAGTAGTCATCAGTGGTCAGCACAACTCCATCAGGGTTATGATCCCACAGGGCTCTGCAAAGAGGCATATAACCACAGATGGCTGGAGCAGAAATCTAGTGGTACAGTAAAGCAATGTCAGCTGCAGGGCGCACCAAATGAAAAAAAAAATGTTTTTAATTTTTCTTGCACTCATCAATTGATCTATTAATCATTCCAAATAAGTAACTCCTGTGAAATGTGTATTATTTTACTCATTTCTATTTAAATTCATAAAGCAGTGCTGTGTTTGTTTTAATTCTTGTATGTCTTCTCAGTAAACAGAATATTTTCAAAGAAATTCTTTGCGATCACAAGATTTTTCTTTTGTGGTAAACGTTAAACAGGCATTTGTTTTCTTCTTGGTAAGGAGCGATTCTTGTCTTTGAACTCGTCAAGTAAGTAAGCGTTAAAATCACCTCAGCTCTGATTGGCATGCAGTGGGAACACCAGAGCCAGGTTGACCCACTAATTCATGTGATACCATTGAACACAACATACAGAGGTCAACACAACGTGCCAATCGCTTCTGATCTAACAAGCTGAAAGAACTCTGTGTACATTCGATCAACATGGAGCACCACTGGTGAGAGGAATTTAAACAGATAAAAAGCAAAAAAATAAGGCACACTTTTTACACCCTAGCATCCTTACACGCTGATCTCCATTGTTTTCTTTCCTGATTTCTGTCGCACTGGTGACATGTACGCTAACCCAGGGTGATGGTGTCATCAGCCATGCAGCTTTCCAGCGACAGGTTATACACGTCTTTTTTGCCAGTGGGAAGGGAGCCAAATGCCGATTGTTAGCAGGTTGACCGATATTTGTATTTTCAGTGGCTAAGTAACCTTGGTAACCTAAGTAACCTATGTTTCTCTGCAGTTGTATGGAGATCCAATGTTTTCCAGCCGTTTGCAGAGAGCACGTTCCTCAGCTGTTCTTGAGCTCCTACTTTACCTACTTTATGTTTACATCCAGTTTTAATATAAATATATTAAAAAACAATAGTGATATTAAGGGTTTCATTTCCAGAAATCAAGCATAAATCCAGCCTGAGTGTAGCTGGTGTATTTCAGCTCTTCTGTATGCAATACAATCTGTAATATGGGTAGTCCCAGTTAAGTCATTATTTGACAAGTAACATGATTACGTCTCATACAGGGCCAGCTTACTTTGAATTTGTTTTTTACCTCATTAAATAAAACAAGTCAGTTCAAAACAATATTTTGAAGTATCTGAGGTTTGTCTGAATGGATTAAATTGTTATGCTCTATGAATCACGATACAACACATTTATTCACGTCTATATTTAAAATGAGCCCTGTTGAGCCAACAACTTCTTCTAAATAAAAAAATAAATCTATACGATTATCTTCTTAGTTCATTACCCTGAACTGAAATGTCCACTTAATACCAGTAACTCACAAACACATCTACAACTACAGGATATCAGAGCTTGTTTACCTTGCCAGGGTTGACTTGCCAGAACCTGGAGCACCACGAAGCAAGACAAGCACTTTTCCTTGAAACTGCAACCTGCTGTGAGGAGCAGGGGCCTGCAGGGCGGCCTGCGGGACCAATGACTTTAGGACAGTAGCACCTGGTTGGAGGGACGCTTTACTGAGGGGGTGCTGATTCAGCCAGAAGGAGGCATGTCTGGGAGGGTTGAGCCAACAGGAGGGTCCCTGAGCCACCACCGGCGTGATGAAGGCTGGCCTCTGGTTTCCGGGGTCATGGGGACAAAACGTCGGTGCAGCCACGTTCCAGGGTGGCGGCACATAGCTGTGTGGGTTGCCATTTAATGAACTCACTTTAGGTCTTGCTCCACTGACTAACGAATCAGAGAGTGTGGCTGAAGTCCATTCTGTGGTCTCCTGCTTTTTATACACCTGGAAAGCAGAGGGACGGCCTGCAGCTGCTAAGTCCAAAGAGGGTTTAGGGCTGCCTGCAGAACCTCCTTTTGTCAGGTGTGTAAAGTCCAGAACATCTTTCTGTGCCTCTTTGACTTCATCCCCCCATGTGCTGAGCTGGTTGAGAGGAGAGGAAGGTCCGGACAGATTTTCCACCAAACCATCTGACAGGGGCGGTTGGAAGGTAAAACGCTCCTCGGATGCAGCCTCCATGCTGCTCTGGAGTAGCTCTGGGAGAGCCTGCTGGGGGAACATAGGTAAAGATGAAGACATGCAGCTAGGCGGTGCATCGCTAACATCCTGCCGCTTGGTAAGCGTCTCCAACTCCTGATCAATGAGCAGGTCCAGATCGTCCGTCAGCAAGGTGTCAGAGGGAGGAGAGGAGGGTCGATGTGCCGTCCTGTGGGGGTGTCCATCTGGATTGGGCTCAGAAAAGCGATCTGGGCCGAGCAAGGCCGCTGCAGTCCGCTCGAAGCCAGAAACAGGAGGAGGGAACGGGGTGACGACTTCCGCCGCATCAGACAGCTCCAACAGAGAGTCCATCGCATTTTCAACTGAGGCACAGACAGACGGCAAAGTTAGTGAGAGAGTTGATGTACCTCAATCATCATCATTACATCATCAGTACTTTTATTGTAATTTGTATACACAGAGAATATATAAAACGAAATTTTGTTTTGTACAGCGTTTAGACAGTCAATGAGCAGCAGTGAATAAACATTTCCATTCCATAAAGATCAGCAGTGATCGAATGTAAACAGTGTGGAAGGAAAAAACATGGAGAAAAAACGCATTGATATGGAAGTTCAGAGCATGAATATATATGGTGCAAATATACAGTATTTTGGTTTGGCTTTATCAGTGTAATGCAGAGCCTGTGACATGATTTTAAGTTTTTTCAACAGTTCTTCAGCAGGAAGTTTTTCAATTTTCTGCTAAGCTTAACGTCGAGAGCAGGGAGGCAGAGGCAATGGATGCAGGAGTTTGCCCTGCAACCAAAGGGTTGTTGGTTCAACCCCCGGCTATGGCTTTCATTGTCATTGTGTCTTTTTGCAAGACACCTCACACAAATTGCCTTCTGATTATGGTCAGAGAGCCCCAAGGTGGCTGTGGCTACAGTGTGAGGGAATGAATGAATGACTGAATGTAGTATAAAGTATAGGGATGCACGATATTGGGATTTTGGCCGATATCCGATGTGCCGATATTTTAAAACTCACGTAGCCGATAACCGATATTGATACCGATGTTAAAGCTGGATAAAAATAAGTAGTCATTGAAAATAGCAGTTTTGTTATCCATTACTGACACTTTGAAAAATAATATACTCAAATATATTTTCATATGCTGATATCAAATTGATTTTTAAAAACGTGGTATCAATCTATTTTACTTTCAAAATCTGGTGAAATATCATCGTTCTGTTACAAACTCTCGTGATATTTTGCAAATTCTTCTGAGATTTTGTTAGTAAAATAGATTGATACCGCGTCAATATATCAACATATAAAAATATGGCAACATTTTGTGAATTTTCGGGGGATTTCGTAGCATAACGATGAAATTTAGCAATATTTCATTAGTAAAATAGATCGATATGGTGTTTTTAAATGGCAATATATCAGCATATGAAGATATTGTGATATTTTTTTGTATCAATATTTTTTCCCTCGTCTTTAGAAGTTTTTAAGTCTGTAAAAAAGAAGTTTTTGAGGAAGAAGAAGAAATAGTATTTATTCATTTATTTTTTTTAGACTTCAGAAACTCAGAAGCTGATCAAATATCGGGTTAAATATCGGTGGGGTGGCCGATGTCCGATATTCAGTTTTAAGGCCGATACCGATAGGGGGCCGATTATATCGTGCATCCCTAATAAAGTATAAAGTCTCAAGAAAGCACTGTATTAGTACAGGCCAATTACCATTCTTAAAGTCAGTGTGCATAAACAATAAATAATCAAAATTAATACAAATTAAAAACACAGAGTTCAACATATAACAACAATAAAAATGTGTTAAAACCTTTATAGTTAGTGTATAAATCCTCCGCTTTCAGAATAGTATTTATATTTGTGAGGTTTTTAACATGTCTTTAAGGCATACGATCCAATGGAAAACACAAACACTATAATTAGGCTTACCATATTTTTTTCTTATTAGCACTTGTATCATAATAAATATCACAATATATTGAGGTTAAGTTTTTTAGTCCATATCTTTTACCCAGTCCTAGTCTATTCTGCACTACTTATTCCAGGAAGGCTTGAAAACAAGATAAAAAAAAAGCTAACAGCACTTTTAAAAGAAAAATATGACATGACTATAATTGTATCCATAGGTCAAAGTTTCAGTAAAGACAGAAGTTGGTTACAGAGAGGTGTTAAACCAAGGATGGACAATATATATATATATATATATATATATATATATATATATATATATATATATATATATATAAAAGCTCAGTGTTGCTTTGATAACTGGTAAGGGATGGTCTTAAAAGATACATTTAGGGGAAAAAAAGGCTTAAAGGCAAACTGCTTAAAACAATAAATAGTAGACTATCAGACTTACAAATATTGTGCATTATCAATATAAAGTAGCATGTAAAGTTGTCAGGAGTATGAGTTAGCTGAACTTAAAAGCAGCCTCCTGTTATTTATCATATTAGTTAAGGTACTGTCACAGGAAACGACTAGTCACTAATGATTTGTATTTGTACAGCCAACAAGCTAACTGGTTAGCCAAGTTACTAACTGAACCAGCAGGTTGGGCAGCGAAACTTCCGTGTGTTTTGGGTACCTTTAAAGTCGCACTCTGAGAGCACGATGTGTATAACCTCTGGGTCCAGATGTGAAAACATCTCCTGCATTCTTTTAAGGATTTTCTCCTTTTCGGCGCTGTTTTGAAAAAAGCCATATCCCACGGGTCGTCCTTCCTCGGGTGGCCCATTAGGTTGCCTGGCTGGGCTCTGTCCGTTTTTCTTTCTACGGGGCATAACGTGGACGAGCTACAGCCAGAAAAGGCTGCTGTCACCAGCCGTTACAGACTGGGGAGTCGCGAAAGAGTAGTTGTCAGCGGTTACCATTATACCGTAATATCCACTGGAGAAACTCAGGTGCAAGAATGTACAGCGCTCCGGCGCAATAATTGCGTCGGATTTTACAACTTCCGGTTAACGCACCAGTCGGACGCGCTGCAAAAAGCGACTTCAAAATAAAAGCTCGATTATTTTACTTTTTTAGTTGAAGTTCCAGACTACCAGACCAACAGCTTTTTAAGAAGTTAAAAAACTAGTTTCATAGGAAAAACTCTTTCAGAGAAAAGGATCGCCACTGAACGCATGTAAAACCATTTAAGAGCGCTTCCAGAACAAAGAACTCATTATTGTGAAATGTTAAAGCAGCAATAACAATATTTGCGTTATGTAACTTTAACAGTAGAAGGCATTTAAGAGGACAAATCATGCTTGCTAAGTATTATAAACGCAAATCTCATTTCAGTTGTAACAAACCTCCGTTTTCTATCTTTATAAAAGATTTGAATTCGTACTATCCTGTTATTGATTATTCCATTAATTTGAAAGCAGTGGAAACAATACATTTAATATCTTAAAGATCTCTGTATATCTTCTTGCTGTCATATGTATAAAATCCCCCTATGCACCATGTACATGTTCTGATAATGTTTAATATAAGGAAAAAAAAGAAAATCATATCAGTGGATCCATTCTTGATCAGTCAGTCAAATATAATGTACTATCATTTTTATTATTTTTGTTGTTAATACAAATGATAGATGTTAGAATTTCCCCATATTATACCGCCTCTGTGTTTGGTGGATAGGAGCGGTGCATCAGTAGGGACATCGGTAGATGTCGCTGTTTTTTGAAACAATAAAATAAAATACATTAATTTTGCGCAGCTTTACAACTGTAACGAAAATATCTACAGGTGTACTTGGAATATTGGTCAAGACTCTTTACCAAAAAATTATAATCACTCTGTGGAGTATTTTGATTCTAACTTTGCAATTTGTTTTCTGTTCTAAAAATAGAAGAACATAAGAAAAAGAGTCCTAGCATTGGGTTGTGGCGCTTCTTATTTGTTTCCGTCTCCCGCCATCAGACCTGCAGTGCTACCGTGAGACCGTGCGGGGGCGCTCTGCACACAGCCATCCTACATTGACTGAACGGACAGAGAGCTTTGTGCCGAAAACTAAACCTATCTGAGTCAGACTAATGAATTAAAAACGGCCCGATTGAAAGGTAAATGCTAAGGAAATGAACTTGACGTGTATTCCAGGTTCAGGGTCGTAGCTGTTTATTTAAAGAATACATTTAGCAGTAATTGGGCTATTCATATTCATCCGTTGGGGCAAGTTGTTGGTGAGTGAAGAGGCGCAGCGGCGACGGTAGCAGCAGCAGCAGCTCTGACTGTAAACTAGCGGCTCTACGGACCGATGCTTGGAAGTTGGGGGAAAAGATTGTAACAAGTAAAACGGGTGTATTTTTAAACTTCTCAAAGTAGTTCCATTAGTTGGAAATCCACGGACTAATAACGAATATTGATATTTAAAAGAAAGCTGGAAGGATTGGTGACTTCCTCTGTGATTGTCTGGACGTAGATGTGATGGGTACCTGGATAGTTTGAGGCCTATGCTAACCAGTTAGCGCGGCTAACATCACTTCCTTCCCGCAAAATGCTAGCCACTCTTCTATGACAGTGGAGATCCCCCGATTTTGCAGCTCAAAAAAACATTATTTTTAGCAACATGAATCTTCAGATACATATTATTGACTCGGAATATCATTTAAAAGCGTTCTTAATTCTGTACGGTTTTGTATAAACATAAACGTAAAGACATCCAGCTGATGTTTAGCTGTGTTATCTTAGCATTCAAGCTAATAACATGTCCGATGCCGGTTCGCTGATAGCATGAATTTTAATAATCGTCAAATGTGACGATTATCGGCAGGGAGTGAAGCGAAATGCGAGGTTTTGTTGGGTGGACTAGCATGGTTGTGCTGAACTGAAGTTTTGTGACCCATAGAGGCCAGTAGAAGACCGTGTGGACCGCACATCAACAAGCATGGAGTTCCCGCAACAGCAGAAGCCTGCGGGGGACGGAACGATCGTCTATCCTCCTGGAGTGAAGGAGATTACGGATAAAATAAGCAACGATGAGGTGGTGAAACGGTTAAAGGTATGTTGATGAGGCTCTGTAGAGTCAAAGGTCTGCTTTAGAGTCCAATCAGAAGCATCTGGTAGAATGCCGAAGGTCCCTAAAAACTGATACTGGAGTTGGCCAATATTAGCTGTTTTTGTTTGTGTATATACAGAATGATCATTGAATAAGTTGCCTGCCAGTCAGTAATACCTAACATGATACAAACCTAAGATGACAAAAATGGGAAAATATTTCTGGTCATATATTGACTATTGGGCTTTTTTGTTACAGAGCCCCTGAAGAGACATAGAGGGGGGGAAAAAATATTTTGCGAGATCTAGCAAAAAGTATTGCGAGATCTCGCAAAAAGTTTTTGTATGTCAATAGAGGCGCAAACGCGTCATCCATGGGAGAAGTTTATTGATTTCTATTTTGGTATTGGCCTAACATGTATAAACATTAAATGTGTACTTGGCTGCATACATGGATTTAATATAAGTGAGAGACATTTGAAAAGTACAGAGCCCCTAAAACATCAGCAAGATCTTGGAAAAGTTATTTTTCTATGTCCCTTTAGGAGCTCCGTAGTTTGTCATGTTGGAGAGCAATAGCTGTCACGTTTAAAGGAAATCCAAATGCATAGTTTCTTTTTATTTTTTGTCCTTATTGATTCTTAGGCAGAGGTGTCAAGTAACGAAGTACAAATACTTCGTTGCTGTACTTAAGTACACTTTTTAGGTATCTATGCTTGGCTCCATTACTTATTTTTCTTCCTTCTTCTGACTTCCATACATTTTTAAAAGAAAACATTACTCTTGGCTTCCGTTTAATGTTTGTAAATATTTATTTCATGTCATGTGGGCGATCCAATGCAGATCATTTGGCCATCAACATCTAGTGAAAACTAGTGTAATTGGATGAGTCGAAAACACTAATTGAATAGCTAAAGGAAATTATCAGAAGCAAGCAGGTGTTTTTCAAACTGCAAACGCGAGGGCATGCAGGTGGCGCAGTAGTTAGCGTGCACGACCCATGTACGGAGGCCTTAGTCCTCGACGCAGCCGACCCGGATTCGAATCCGGCCTGTGGTCCTTTGCTGCATGTCTCTTTCCCTCTCTCATGGCACCCTTTCCTGTCAGCCTTCTGTCAGAAAAACAAGCCTCTAAGTAAAAACTGCAAAGGCTATGCCAAGCTACAATGTCTGATTCAGAAAAAGATGTCAGATGCAGGCGAGATTGTAGTGGGAGATGGAGACAGAGACCAACAACACCTCCCTCATCCTTGGCCTTTTCTCAAAGAAATTTTCAAAATAGTTGAAAAATTTAGCTTTCAATCCACATAGTGGCATCTGGCTGTTTTTTTTAAAGGTTGCTTTATACTTTAAGTAGTTTTTGGAGCACATTCTATTTCACTTTTAATAGAGTAAAGAGGTCAAGTTGATACTTCAACTTTTAACAGAGTGTTTT
Source organism: Cyprinodon tularosa (assembly GCF_016077235.1). Classification (NCBI taxonomy): domain Eukaryota; kingdom Metazoa; phylum Chordata; class Actinopteri; order Cyprinodontiformes; family Cyprinodontidae; genus Cyprinodon; species Cyprinodon tularosa. Next base: position 32,408 of record NW_024039028.1, on the reverse strand, counting down.
TAAATTGCAGTTTCTATACTTCTACTTAAGTAACAAATGTGTGTACTTTTGACACCACTGTTCTCAGGAAAGTATCATTTACATAGACGTAGGCCTCTACTTCACAGGATTAACTCCAACATTTGAAATAAAGTGAATAATTAAGGCATTGCGTTATAGGAGGCCTAACAAAGCAGTGATGTCACTTCCCCGAGAAGGATTATAACCATGAAATAAGAAAAATAACAAGAACAAAAAACTAAAAAACTAAAAAAGGAAACGATAATGAAAGAAACTTAATTCAATTTAACATATAAGGAGAGTGGATTGTTGATGAGATTTAATCAAGTTTGGTCTCTAAAATTGATATTAGATCGTTTTACATAGTCTACCCAAATCTGCCACCACTGACAGAACTGTTCAGCCTTGTGACTGAGAGAGGCTGTTATTTTTTTTCATTTTATATATGTTAAACATTATGTGGATCCAATCATCCAAAGTTGGTTTGTCCTGTGATAACAATTTTCTTGTAATGTTTTTCTTACTTGCTGTTAATAAAATAGTCACTACATATTTATTTCTTTTTGAGGCTTCTTGAGGAATTATACCAAAATACATAAACTTGATCTCCAAAGGAATGTTCAGTTTGAAAATGTCTTTTAAGGCATTATTTATCTCTTTCCAGTAATCTTTTATAATTGGGCATCCCAGAAGACATGATAATGGTTTGCGTTTTGATTTCTACATTTCCTCCAACATGCAAAGTTTCTTTTTAATAACACTCAATGTTCTTCAGCTTTGTAGGTGGTAACAAAAAAAAAATAGAACAAAGGCAATTTGTTTGCAGAATTATTTTCTGGGCGAGAGGCGGGGTACACCCTGGACAGGTCTCCAGTCCAACAGAGACAAACAGGACAAACAACCATTCATGCACACACTCACACCTAAGGAGAATTTAGAGGAGCCATTGAACCTAACAGACATGTTTTTGGACTGTGGGAGGAAGCATCGTTGCTGTGGTATGTTTAGCCTTCCTGTTATAGCTTCAAGTTTTGCTCTCTCTCACTTAGTAACAGCGTCCACACCAAGTAGTTTTACTGCCATTGTTACCTGAGGCCATTTACATATGGTGTGTCTCTGGTGAAAAAAAAAAAAACAGTCCAGTCAGTGGTGGGTCGGAGCAAATCATGCTGAAAGTCGTGGGTTCCTGATTTGTGATTTAGTGTTTCAAAATTGGGGATTTTTCAGTGACTTCCAAAGGCATAAACTGATCACATTACAAACAAAATGAGGATTTCTGACAATCTACATGATTCTTTCATTTATTATACATTGGACAAAAAGTCACTTATAAGCTGCTTTACTTATGCAATTCTACTAAGTTGCTTGTATGCCATTTACCATCTCTTTGTGCGTTTTATATAAACTTTCTGACTTTTGATAAAGTGTTTTTGTTTGACAAAGTACAGTCCTAATAAATTGCATCTGTGGTTTTACACTGTAACCCTGATAGATTCAGTAAAAAAGAAAAAAAGAATTTTGCTCCTGATGCAACACTTGAGACTTATTAGGACATGTTTTCTATCCTACGCTCTATTGATCCATAAATGTTAGTATGCCTGTTTCCAGACGTATTTCAAATTCAAGCTAATGGGGCTATAAAAGCTAAATGTACCCACAGTATGGTGCCAGCACAGGAACTAAAAAATTTGCATCAAAAATAGAGCGTAGTTAGTGATTTATTGCTGACCTAGTGGTTAGAGCAGCGTGCTTGTGCTCTGAGAAGGTTGCAAGTACCGGGGTCAATCCCCACATCCTTCTCCTCTGGGTCTCTGAGCAAAACCCTTAACCCCACACTGCTCCCTGGGCGCCACACAATGGCAGCCCACTGCTCCCCAAGGGGATGGATCAAATGCAGAGAGTGAATTTCACCATTGTGGGACAATAAAGGGATTTACATCTAAAAGGAATTTACATTTATTGAGAGGGCAGGCAAAATGTGGAGCACAATTCATAGGAAAACTTAAAATAATCCGGTTTCAGCTGGCTGCAGAGTAGTAGTTCATGGATTATAGGTGAAAAGATGAAAACCCTTACGGGACGCTAACCTGACAACAGCCAGATGCATGTCTCGCTCCGCCTAGCTCCACTCACATACATCTGGGAACCCGCCATAGGAATTGCCTTTACTGAAGGCTGGGCCTCATCAAAACTCCTTGCATATGATTGGACAAGCCACTTGTCTGTCATCTTTATTGACGTGCTATTTCAACCACTCACACCGAAGCTAACCCGTGACGCTGTGAGAGGAGGAGCCATTTGGTAGATCAAGCTCTTGCCAAATCCGGTCGGGAGAAGGGCGAAAACATAGTTTCCACCAACAAAAGCCTTCAAAGCCATTCTCTGATGTTCTTTTGATGAAACAATATCAGATAGATTGGACAACACAGAAGAAATAGCAGCATCAATGCTAACGCTTGCTTCCTCAATGCAAGCCGCCATTGTTGTTGGAATCTCACGGTCGCTTCTCCACTCCAGGACACACCCGCCCTGCGTCCTGATTGGACAGACCATAAATTCAGTTGGGGAAATCACTTTCAATGAGCGGGTTCCCAGATGTATGTGAGTGGAGCTAGGCGGAGGGAGACATGCATCTGGCTGTTGTCAGGTTAATGGGACGCTGTTGCTATGAGGAAAAGTTAAACAAAAGCAATTTTATTAGCAAACTATCACTTTCAAGTTTCAAACCCCTGTAGGGTTGTCAAAAGTATTTTCTCACCTGCCTTGACTCACATATGAACTTAAATAACAGCCCATTTCTTATCTATGGGGTTCAACCTTTGACCTTGCAGCTACAACTACTGTAGCTTCTCTGGAAAATCAGTTTGAAAGTTTAGAGGCTTATTTATGAGAATTGTTACCATGGTTTTAGAAGTACATTTTGGTGATATAGACTGATGTTGGTGGATACAGAAAGGTCTAGCTTTCAATCTCTGCTTGAATTCATGCTGAAGCTGTTAAATAGGATAGAGGTTGGGACTCTGCGCAGTCCTGTCACATCCACACCAAACTCTCCCCTCAATGCCTTTATACATAGACCTTGCTTTGTGCGTGATGCACTGTCATGTCGGAAAGTTCATATCCAAACTGTTCTCAAACAGTTGGGAACAAATTCAGAACCTCTTGATATGATGGATCATTCAAAGTTTCTTGTACTTCAAAGGCTGATTTATACTCAGAAACCAGGTTGTCTGCGTATGTGTCGCAGTGAACGAAACTGCGCCTCCGCCCCTTCCTCAGACACTTTGGTGCAACTCTCCAAAATTGTGGGTAACCGCAGAGATTGCCGCAGACAGGAGGCCTCTGATTGGTCAAATCTACATCCGCTCTACTCTATCCTTATTTCCTGTTTGGAACCTTACCGACGCGTTTTGTTTGTGTGACCGCCATCGAGGAAAACGACTCGTGAAGTTGGACCAGCTAGAAGAGCGAGTTGTGCGAGATCGCTGGAACCCTTTTTCCACCTGGATCCCCGCTCTTTTTTGCCCTCATGTCCCTCTGTTGTCGCACAAACTTGCCCCCACATCCTCACCGCCTCTGCCGTATCTAGACCCACAGCTAGTTCGTGATTGTCCCTCTTGCATTGTGGCATGGAATAACATAGCGCAGACCACGCTTTAATATTGGACATAAATCAAAAATATCTCCAACAAGCTCACTGGGTCACACTGCTACAGGAGGATAACCAGCCCTTAAGAGTTGGGGCCAGACCCAAAACAGCTCTGCAACATAAGCGTCATTAGCAGACGCAAATACACATGACACAACTTAAAACAAGTGTACATAACACCTACCTCCATAGTTCAAAATATCATCAGATCAAACGTCTGATGCATCAGATGCATCTGCCTTTAAAGTGATTTTGGAACCGTTTAAAACCATCCGGTTGTTAAGATACAAAATTAACATTCAATTGTTTACAGCTCTGACATGGGAGTTGGCTCGGAGCTCGTCTGCCTGGCTGTGTGTTTCCTGGACGGGGCCGCTTTTTATAGTTGCTTTTTGTATCTCTGCTTCTGTCTCCTTGAACCTCAGTCGGCCTCTGCAGATGGCCGCTCACACTGATCCTGGTTCTGCTGGAGGATTCTTCCTGTTAAAAGGGCGTTTTTCCTCTCTGCTGTCACTGCAAGCATGCTTAGCGTGAGAGATTGCATTGGAGTCACTGAGTCGATGCAATCAACAGGTTTTCCTTAGATAGAAAACTTTGAATCAATTTGACTGTATGATCTGCTTGAACTGTAAAGTGCCTTGAGATGACGTGTTGTGAATTGGCGCTATAGAAATAAACTGAACTGAGTTGAATAGATATAAACAATGGTATCTTTTGAATGAAGATGATTTGCTGAAGTTGCTAAGTTGGTTTTATGTGTTAGGGCTGGGTGATGTATCGATTTATCAAATTTTTATTCGAAGAAGATTTAAGTATTGGAAAAATCCAGATTGTTTTCTACCATTCCACTCTTTGGGCTTCCATAGCTTAGATTCACATCAGTTCATCACATTTTTTTTCTTAGAGACATTCTCATAATGGATAAACTAGCTCACTGTATGATACTGCTGCCTGCGTCCATTTAGTTTATTGTATTTTCATAGTTTGTTGTAAAACTTAATTGTTTTAAAGTGTTTTTCACAGCTTGAGTTTTGTTGCCCTTTAAAATAAGGTCAACTCCAGGAGAGGATGATTGAAGTAAAGTTTTTTTTTTTTCAGAAAGCTGTATATGCCATTTGTCATTTCATGTTACAAAAAAACAAACGTTTATCAGATTTTGTTGGGGGAAAAAATACATCTGTTTTTCCATCTTCAATTTGTAGATTGCCTTTTTCTTGAGGTACTGAGTGTCTTGTTCTATTGCAAGCATAAATTAATGCCGCATTATCAAAGTGTTTTACACAGCATTTTCACATTTGTCATGTTTTTGTTTAAAGGTCCATAATCAGATCATATGCCTCTATAGATGGATATAGAACTATATACATAGATTAGCCTAAATAGAATTATTAGAACTATCAGAAAGCTAGAAGGCACAAATTGACACCGCTACATAATAGAGCTCGGACTCTATTATGTAGTAATAATAATAAACTTATCAACAACAAATTTAACTTATCTCTGGTTTTAACCCGTCCCCTTTGGGGAGCAGTGGGCTGCCATTGTGCGGCGACCGGGGAGTTAAATTTATGCTTCTGTTGCATAGCCTATGCAACCGTCAAATCTGTCTTTGTGTATGACCACGCCCCCCGCAAAGAGGTTCAGCAACCCTCATTGCGCAACTCAAAAAAATCCCGACTGCGCGTCAGACGGTCGGGAACCTGCGCAAACCTCAAGTGGAAGTATGCAGACAAAAAGCAGCTGTTATTGGTCCTTGGTATGCCTTTCCGGCTGTCTGTGTGGTCGTCCTTCTCAATTCGGCGGCGGGGCGCGCCATTTTTAAAAACTGAACAACTACAATAGACAACTACGACGACTCTTCGATGTCTAGCAACTCTAGATCCATCTCCGTGACCGTGATATGTTGCAGATGCGCCATTGTTGTTTTGGAAGATAAACACTCCCGGCGGGCCGCTGAAGTTTTCGCAGTTCTCGAAATGGTCCCCGCCTTGAGCTTTGGCGGGAAATTGCTGTGCGTCCCTAGAAAATTCAAGACCGAGGGTGCAGAAGCATTTCATTTGATGTGTGCGGCCTGCCCTCCTGAGTGGAGGCTGTGGGGGATCAAACTGGGTACTTGCAACCTTCTCAGAGCACAGGCGCAATGCTGTAACCACTAGGCCAGCACTCCCCACTTAGAGGAGTGCTGGCCTAAATGGCTTAGAGAAAGACTGCGTCCACACAAGTGTACACAGTAAATATGGCGCTGTGACGGTGCCTCGAAATCACATCCAAACCACTGACAAAAACGCCGGCCGCGTGTAAACAGCTTATACGGGGTAAACACAGCAGCATGGCGACAAAAAGAGGAATAAGAAGTTTAGAGGTAGGACAGGCTACAAAAAAGAGGCAGCTTGCATGTTAACACTTAAACATGAACCAGGAAACATGGGACCTGTGTCAAGACTTATATTCTATGCTCTTCCTAAATATCTGGGTCTGTTTGGATACACAGTTTAAATGACAATTTATTTTAGCAGTTACGTCTAATTTTGTTATCATGTGGATGGGATCATTATCTTTCATACTCTTCTGAATTCTAGCAGCTTTGACTGAAACTGGCCCCCCTCCTCCCAAACTCACATTGTTTAATTCAGTCATTTTATGATTTACCCTGTAGAGACATTTGTACTTAGTCTGTAGAGACTGAACATAGCATTGCTGTCACTTGTATCAGTGTTAATACGTACTTGTGCATCCCTCAACCTCATGACAACATCTGAAAGCTTAGGTCATTTAGGTCCTTATGCTCTATTTCAAGAGCTTTCCAATCATTTTCGCTCTGTGAATCAAACATTTCTTGGAGCTTTATCACGCTGCACAGCAGCTAATCTGGCTAGATTAACAGCTGATATGATTTGAATGCTTGTGTTTCCCGTAAAATGTCAGTTGTCACATGTTGAGAAGTGGTGTTGTTACTCTAATAATCAGCCATGAAAGTGGGAAACTCAGGTTTTCTGTAGCCTAGCAGTGCTGAGCTATCCAATAAAAGTAAAAACACTATTACAACACTAGTGGTAGTAGGGGAGAACCGAAGCACGTCTCAACCTCGGAGACTAATTGAATGCAGGATAACAGAAATGCTAAGACTAGTGACTGTGAATTTATCCTGTTGTCAAAAAACAAGCTTGAGATTTGTGACATAGAGACTTTCCCTGCTGGAAGCAGGGCGTATAAGTGGTCAGAAATGATTAGAAAAATAAATGGGTTAGCTGTAGTGTGTAGTCTTTTTTGGGCATATAATTAGACTATCAGCTAGGGATGCACGATATTGGGATTTTGGCCGATATCCGATAAGCCGATATTTTAAAACTCATGTAGCCGATAACCGATATCGATACCAATGTAAAAGCTGGACAAAAATAAGTAGTCATTGAAAATAGCAGTTTTGTTATTCATTTCTGACACTTTGAAAAATAATATACTCAAATATATTTTCATATGCTGATATCAAATAGATTTTTAAAAACGCGGTATCGATCTATTTTACTTTCAAAATCTCGTGAAATTTCATTGTTTTGTTACAAACTCGTGATATTTTGCAAATTCTTGTGAGTTTTGTTAGTAAAATAGATCGATACCGCGTCAATATATCAACATATTAAAATATGGCAAAATTTTGTGAATTTTCGGGATATTTCGTACCATAATGATGACATATAGCAATATTTCATTAGTAAAAGAGATTGATATGGTGTTTTTAAATGGCAATATATCAGCATATGAAGATATTGTGATAATTTAATGTATCAATATTTTTTCCCTCGTCTTTAGAAGTTTTTAAGTCTGTAAAAAACAAGTTTTTGAGGAAGAAGAAGTAGTGTTTTTTTTTTTTTTTTTTTAGGCTTTAGAAACTCAGAAACTGATCAAATATCGGGTTAAATATCGGTGGGGTGGCCGATATCCGATATTCAGTTTTAAGGCCGATACAGGCCGATACCGATAGGGGGCCGATTATATCGTGCATCCCTACTATCAGCCTGAACAGCTGGCAGGATGGATCCTTGCTCCTGTTGCTTTCTACCGGATTTAGACCTCAACACCTGAAAGTCTAACCCACGGCATGTAAAACATAAGCCCCATTTACACTACCTTTTTGAAACTGTAGCGAGATCGGTGCGAGCACTGTAACCGAGATAACTGTTGAGTGTAAATGGCTGGCAGAACTGAACCAGACCGTGCCAGACACAACCGAACTACGCCTAACTGGTACTAGCTCATCAGTAGGGCTTGGAGCGGTTCAGTTCTGGTACGGTTCTCCGATAACAAAGAACACATGACCAGACCGAGCCATCTCTTTACAGTCGGCCTCTGTAATCATGAAATATCAGACATTCATAAAAATACTAACTTCCCTACCATGCCACACGGTTTCAAGTGATAATTCTGCTTAGCAGTGTGATGAACCTCAATGTCTGATGTTGTTTTCTGTGTTTGTAAGCACTGATTAGGCTATCGTTTGTTGTATCCACTTCCCAAAAGCCAACTCTGTTAAGTAACCTTCTTCGCCTGACTCTCCGCAAACAACAAAATATCACAATTATAACCAAATGTCCAGAATGTTTTGAGTGCCGTGTTGATTTACTTGTATCCCTCTAGAGAGCAGTATTGACATAGATCGTCACTAGGAGGTGAGGAACCGTGCCAGGTGTGGGAATTTAGCTGAGTTGCTCAGGATGAGAGGAAGTATCAGTTAGCATAGCCTTATTGAAGCACGGAGAATGATCAGAGTGAGGTTGGTAGTTAAATCAGAGAGATTTCTTTGGAGGTGGTGGATTTTCTAATCCCCTCGATACAGAGGTAGGTGTAGGCTTTATAGAGCACAGTTGGCTGGTGCCTCTTGCTGCTTTGTTTCAAGTAATGACTAAGCAATGCCAAAAGCCCAGGTGGCTAAAGAAAGGATGAGTCGCTATTAAGATGTGTCTGAGGAGTTGGATTTATACCAAAAAAGGGGCAACATGGATGAAAAATATATCTCAACACTTCTAAGCTGTAATGCAATAACAAAATATATCTCTCCATAAAGTAATTATTAAGACTCATCTGAATCAAAACGTTTTTCCAAATGTGACTAAGGCACATTTTCTAACAAACAGCTGTAGATAAACATGAGATCATTTCTAAAACAGCGGAAAAATCACCAACTACTGTTCATAAAAGGTAGAATTTTAAAGCAAACAGTCTCCATACGAACAATATAGATTTATCTTTTATCTTGTAAGAAAATAATTTACGTATTTTTTTTAGAGCAAAAAAAGTAGATTTTTGGGTGCGTGTTAAAATACAGCTGATTAAAACAAAAGTAATTTTTTTCCGAAATCTTTCCGCCGAGTTTTGTTGAAACACATAAAGTTTTAGCCCTCAGTTTTCTTAGCAGACAGTTAAGGCTTCTGGTGTGGCTCTCTGCTGCCATAGACCACATGATTTGGGTTTGACTTATTGTCCTTTCTGAGATAATTTTTCTATTATTTCAGTTGTATCAACCATATATTTGAAAATCCATTCAGTTGCTGCCTCTGGATTGGGTCATTTAATTGTGTTTTAACCAAAAAGGTGGACCTAATAATTGGGTGTGCTGGTGAAGATTCTCATCCAGGCCATTGTGCCTTTGGTTATTCAAAAAAACAACAATCCACTGGTTTTGGTTTCCAAGGTTTAAGACTTAAGTTTCGCTTCCCATCCATGAAGCTTTTTCCAATTCAAAATGTAAGAATTAGCATTGAGTTCGAAGTTCACACAGAACAATATCTGATATTGACTCACACCGCCCACTGGAACACATTCAGGCATCAGAACCATACAACACCGGGTCAAGCATGTTCCTACAAAAACAGAAGGAGCAGAAACTCATCAAAGTTGCTCTCAAAACCTGTGCATACCCAAACATTTCAAACCAAACAAGACCCTTAAAAAGAGACTAGTGCATCCTAAGGACAAAAACCCCAGACCTTAGATTAATGGAGTGGTGTACGCAGTTCAGTTTAGTGAGGAATGCTCTGATCTTGATAATGTCGAAAGCAAACAACCTCTCCACAGACGCATGGCTCAATACAAAATAGCAACCTCCTTCGGACAGGACTATGCTGTCTACTTGCACCTTAAGGACAAGGGATACTCATTTGAGAACCAGAATGTTCACATTTTGGACAAAGAAGACAGGTGGTTTTAAAGGGGTTTGAAGGAAACCATTTATGTTAAGAAACAAAAAGCAACCTTAAACAGAGGGGCTGGACTCAAGAACCTACAATGCAACGATGGAGTGTATTCCTTCCTGTTATCATTTCAACCCACCACCCCCATGCAGGGGACAAAACATCTCACCTGGGCAGCCAAGCTGACAATTGCCCCTAATGACCCCCCTTTCAGAGGCATAGCCCAGTATCGGATATTCCAGCCTAACAAAGAACCCAAAACAACTCCCCATTCCTAAGGGGATGAAGGCGGACTCTGGTTCAATTTGCATGTTTTCTAAGCCGAAACAAGTTTTCGGGCTGCTGTATAAAGCTTCAAACTCAACGCTGAATCTGACATTTTGAATTGAAAAAGCTTCCTGAATGGGAAGCGAATTGTCTTCAAACTTGAAAACCAAGTCCAGTGGTTTGTCTTTTAACTTTTCTAGAGTACTTGGGTGGTGCACGAGTCAATGATCTCTAAGACCGCCTGTTGTTTCAGTATTCCTTCATGCTCCAATTCCGGTGTAACATGTTGAAAACTCCATAATTGTTTTTTCTAATTTAAAATAAAAATAAAACTTTGCTTTCAACCCAACTCTGTCTTCGTTCCCAATAAAGAAAAGCTAGAGAACACACTGAATGCTTTTTATTTTTTTTTCTATCATTGTACTTTAAACTATGCAGTTTATAGCTTGACCAAGTGCAGGGATTAGGAATTGTCTGCAAAATATCTCCATGCAACATATTTATAACAATATCATCAGAATAGCTGTTTACCTTTTAAGTTGCATGACAATGATGAACCGGAGAGCATAATAAGAGCAGGCAATAAGAGTTTACTCTTTGCCTGTTTCTGTAAGCTGACTGATGCACAACTGCAGCAAAGCTGTTGAGGTTGCACTGAAATTATGTTGAAAGTATGCCCGGTCCAAGGATGAATCCAGGAAATGTTTGAAGTAAAAATATTCGAAGTTTTTGCCTGGTTTGCATTCGCAAAAAGATTTTTAAACCAGGCCAAACGGGTTCACGTAGTGGCAACAGATTGTTTTAGCAATTAATGTGCATTAATACAGCACAGGAAGAACTATTTTGGTGTTATAAACTTTTCAAATTGGAACTCCTTTTCTTCTTCTACTGTATTTTGTACTGCTTTTACGTTACATCCTCCCCTGCTTTCGGTTTGCAGCAGTAGGCATTAATGCTACAAGCATACGGTTACGGGATCTCTATGTAGAGCCTGATTATTTAACTATACCAGGGTCTGTTTTTAAGGTCTTGGATAGGTTCAGACTAGCATAATCTGCTGTAAATGCAGGACTGGATCCTTATGTTTTGATGTGACAGCAGTCTGAAAGACCATTTAGGTCACCATGGGATCAATAGGCAATCTACAAGAAGGCAGATTGTTTCACATTTAGCTTAAAACAAGAGATGAGACACAGCCTAGGTATTTAGAAACATTTGAACACCACCGAGGAGAGTGTTTCATTACAGTCTCCTTAGATATTATCAGAACTGTTTGCATGAACCACAGAGTGACATCATGGCTTGAATACGAACAATCCTTTAGCTGTTCTGCCCTCTGAAATGTTTTCTGTCCTGAAACTGAACAATAGCATTAGGATCCAGATATATATCAACTCCCCTGCTCAAAAGGCCCACAGAGCAGTGCCTATTCTGGGGAGAGGAGTGTGTGGATATGAGTGTGTGTAGGAGTGAGTGCAGCTCTGAAGTCTGTTAAAGCTGTCGGCCCATCCCCCACAGATCAGACTATCAGGAGAGCTTCACCGCCTAACTTCAGCTCTCACACAGACCACATTTGCATGGCTTTCTAACGATCGTGTTTCAGTAGATTTGTGTCAAAGCAACAGAGCTGATGGTTGGGATGAGAGAAACACAAGCTGAACTCCATCCAGTTGTTAAATCATTTCTTATTAGTGTGTTTGTTTTGTTGGGAAAGTCGGTTTAAAAAGTCACAAAAATGTAATTCTGTAACCCTCTTAAATTACCACCAATGCTTATAACGGAAGTCAATGACTGATTACAGACTAATGAACAGAGTGTGTCTGTTTTTATATTCCTAACAAAAACTCAGCTGAAGAATGTTCATGATCGTGTTTTTAATCACTTTGTTTGGTTTCATCATCCATCCATCCATAAGACATGATCATGTTTTTCTGGGTACTGATTGGGTCCAAATTTTATGCTCACCATTAATTACTGTTCTATTGATCTGTTGACATATTTTTAGATTAACTAAATAATTTTTGTTCTAACTTAATTTATAAGATGGCATAAAAAAATCCAGTTCAGTCTTCCTATACTACTAGACAAAGCATTTTTCTGTTAATAAAATGAAATTTAAGTGGTGAACTCAGTATTAAAATTTGCAACTTAAAATAAAGTATTTTTCTTTTTGCATCATACATAATTGGGTTTGTTTCGTTTAGGTTTGTTTAATATAGATACCCCGGGCATATATTCAATTAACTAATTTAAATGCAAGTAAAATTCATTTATTAATACTTATCTCTGGTTTATACGACAAGATAACCGCTCTGCTGTTTACCCCGATCTTGTCCTTCTCAGGCTCTCGTAATTTTGTGAAAGGTTTTTAAGATGATTTTGTGTTTATAGTGTTTTAACAGTGGCTTGGTCTGCTTGTGAGGTAAAATGTGGTTCATCAAGTATTTTGGATCACCTTGGCCTGTGTGATGTTTCCTGAGTGCGCACAAGGACGTTGACTGTTGAATAGGGCATGTAGCCCATCCATAAGTGATCCTTTTTCCACCTGGATCCCCGCTCTTTTTCACCCTCATGTCCGTCCGTTGTCGCACAAACTTGCCCCCACCTCCTCACTGCATCGGCCGTATCTAGACCCACAGCTAGTTTGTGGTTGTCCCTCTTACGCTGTGGCGTGGAATAACATAGCGCAGACCACGCTCGATATTGGGCATAAATCAAAAGTAAGCTCACTGCGACACACTGCTGCAGGGAGTATAACCAGCCCTTAAACTCGAAGGGAAGTCATATTTAAATTTCAAATTCTTCTGGCTTAAACATGTATATAAATGTATTCTTTATCAGACTATATTGTCCCAAAAGTTAGAAAACTTCTAATAAAAAAAAATCCTTCTTTTTTTTAATTTCATTATTTTATGCAGCCCAGTTAGTCATACGTCAGCTTGTACACCTAAATTTGGCCAATCATATATCAATGATCATCTGATCGCAGCTAATATACGTAACGGTTGAAATAATAAGAATAATTTACTTTACCATTGAGTTCCGTCCCAGTGTTCACGGGGATGGACGTCTTCAGCAGGCGTGTCTTCAGCAGGCGTAGAGCTATCAGAACTGGCAGCGTTGCGAGGCAAGGGCTCAAACATGTACGGCTCTAAGCCTTCTACACCAAATGAAGCTTCTGCCGCCCTGACGTCCTCTTCCACAACAACTTCGTTCCCGCTTTCCTTCTCTAAATAAAAAAAATGTATGACGGAGGAGACTCATCCACGACCTCTGACACAAAACTCTCCTCCTCTTGCATGTTTCGGCTGTCCATAGTGTTCCTTGACAGTGTCGTTCCTAAATCACCAATTTAGTGCTGCTTGGTCCCAATGGAATTTCCCATTGGGAACCTACTAGCACTAAGTTGCTAACTGGTTAGCAAGATGATTCTGAGACTACGGCCACAACCAAACTTGCTTGCGAACCGTTCGCCACAACAATCCCGCCCGCTTGATAAATGACCAATCACATTCACTTTAAAAAGTAAAGTCAGGCACCACTTGGGAGAATTTTGAAATGCAACGGGTGGAACAGCTGCTTCCCTACTACTTTAAATATACCATTAATTTATAAAAGGCACAATTAGATGATTACATGTCCCCAAAAATTAGTAATATTCCACTTCAGATAATGAATAAAGTCCTTAAATGTCATTCTAAAAATACATTTATTTTAAGTATAATATAATCTATGGCTGAAACAATTTGATTTATCGATTATTGAGATAATCAACTAATTTAGTAATCGATTAATCGATAAATGGAGTATAGAGACTGTGAAACATGCCTTTAGCTGACAGAGCCAGCGACTAGGAGCATTAATTATATCAAAATTAATAATAATAATAATACATTTTATTTGTATTGCACTTTACATTTAAAAAAAAAATCTCAAAGTGCTACAGAATTCATAGTTAAAACAAAACCGTACAATAAAAACAGTATACATAGTTAAAATGAGACATTACAATAAAATAACATACGTAGTAAAAACAAAACAGTAAAATAACCATAAAACCACACAGATAAAATACTAACTAATGTTCATAGGCTTTTTTAAATAAAAATGTCTTGAGGCCTTTTTTGAATGCCTCCACACTCTGTGAGACCCTAAGGGACTCTGGGAGGCCATTCCAGAGTTGTGGGGCAACTGCCTGGAAGGCCCTATCTCCCATTGTGCAGAGCTTGACTCTTGGCTGGTGCAGTCGGTGGGTGGAGGTGGTGGAGCGGAGGGTTCTGGAGGCGGTGTGAGGTGTGAGGAGTTCCTTGAGGTAAGCCGGGGCAGTTCCATGTATGCACTGGTGAGTGAGGAGGCAAAGTTTGTAATGTATTCTGTGTTGGATGGGCAGCCAATGAAGGGACCTGAGGACTGGAGTGATGTGTTCGTGTTTGCGCCTCCTCGTCAGGACCCGGGCAGCACAGTTCTGGATGTGCTGCAGCTTTTGTAGACTTTTGCCAGGGACCCCGACGAGGAGGGCATTACAGTAGTCCAATCTGGAGGAGACAAAGGCATGGATTAACTTTTCTGCGTCGGGTTGGGAAAGGGAGGGGCGGAGTTTGGCAATGTTTCTGAGGTGGAGGAAAGAGACCTTGCAGAGGTGACGTATGTGGGAGTCAAACGTGAGATGTGGATCCAATTTGACACCAAGGTTTGTAACAGATGAGGACAGAGGGATGTTTTGACCGAAGATAGGGATACTGTTTAGGGAGAAGGACTTGGTTTGGTGTGGGGTGCCAATGAGAATGGCTTCTGTTTTGCTGCTGTTGAGCTGTAGAAAGTTTTCAGCCATCCATGTCTTTATCTCCTCCAGGCAGCAGTGAAAAGCAGATGGCAGAACTGTGGGAGAAGTGGAGTCCATTTTTATGTACAACTGGGTGTCATCTGCATAACAATGAAAAGATACCTTGTGTTTTTTGATTATCTGACCGAGTGGGAGCATGTAGATGGTGAAAAGGGTCGGCCCAAGGACCGACCCTTGAGGCACTCCGCAGGTGACTGTATGGGGTGATGAATTGGACTGTCCTATGGCAACAAATTCGGACCTTCCCGTGATATATGACTGGAACCAGTTGAGTGTGGTTCCAGAGAGTCCAACTGTGGACTGAAGACAATGGAGTAGGATGGTGTGGTCAACGGTATCAAAGGCATATGATAAGTCCAATAAGAGGAGGAGTGATGGTGAGCCCTGGTCCGCAGTCATGAGTAGGTCATTCATGACGCGGACCAGGGCTGTCTCTGTGCTGTGTGCTGATCGGAAACCGGACTGAAATTTTTCATATAGTTTATGGGTGTGAAGATGACTGTGGAGTTGAGCTGCTACAACTTTTTCCAGAACTTTGGATAGGAATGGCAGGTTTGAAATGGGTCTGTAGTGGGCCAGGATTTCAGGGTCGAGTGAGGGCTTTTTCAGATGGGGGCGAATGACTGCAGTTTTGAGAGCTGGAGGAACCTGACCGGAGTGTAATGACTGGTTAATTATTGCTGTGATTAATGGACTGATGGCTGTGATGTGATTTTTTAGTAGTACAGTGGGGAGAGGGTCCAACACGCAGGTGGATGGCCTCATGCTTTTTAAGATCTTCTCCACCTCTGTCTGCGTGACGTCTGAGAAAACTGAGAAAGTATTGTGTTGGGTTGAGGGAGTGCCGTCAGCGGGTGATAGTGATGGGGCTGTAACAGGGAAGGCTGACCGGATTGATGCTACCTTTGTTTTGAAGAAGTCCATAAATCTGTTACACTGACTAGTACTATTATCGACATGTGCATGTGTGGGAGGTTTGAGCAGAAAATGTATTGTTGAGAATAGTTGTTTTGGGTTTCCAGTGCTGTTTGAGATTTTTTGTGAGAAATATTGGGATCTGGCTGTGGTGAGTGCTCTGACATATGATGTTCGATGTTCACGGTAAGCCTGTCTGAAAACTTGTAGTCCAGTGGAGGTGTATTTCCGCTCCAGGGCACGGCCAGCAGTTTTCATTTTGCGGAGCTCTATGGTGTACCAGGGGGCTGATTTGGAAAAGTGAACTGTTCTTGTTTTTAGAGGTGCATGAGATTCGAGGATATTATGGAGGCTGGAATTGTAGTAGTTAACAGATCCATTAATTGATGTGAACTGTGGGTCAAGTGAGATGTTTTGTATGTCCTGGTTGAGGAGGTTGCCATCTATTGCTTTTAGGTTTCTGAAATGGATCTGACGTTTTGTTTTATTGTACGGGTCTGCTAAAGACAGTTCCATGGAGATGCTGTTGTGGTCTGACATGCCTAAATCATGTACCTGCAGATTGGTGATGGAAGCACTGTCTGTAATAACCAGATCCAGTGTGTGGCCTTTGGTGTGTGTTGGTACTGTGACATGTTGTGTAAGATGTAGACAGTCCAGGAGTTCAAGAAATTCTGCAGCGGGGCGATTTGTGGGGGAGTCTACATGTAGATTGAAATCCCCCTGTATAAGTGTGTTTTTGGCTGTTGCACAAAGGGTTGTCAGGAGATCCTGCAGTTCATTTATGAATTGGGGGTGTGGTTTGGGAGGGCGATAAATGAGAAGAATTGAAACTGTTTCTATTTGTGATTTGCATTTAAAGAGAAGGCATTCGAATGTTGTCAGCTCTAGCAGTGGGTGGGGAGTTATAATTAGGTCCTTGTGATGAATAACAGCAAGACCTCCTCCACGGCCGATGGTCCGAGCCTTTTCCAGGTAGGTGTATCCTGGAGGACAAGCTTCATTTAATGTCAGATACGACCCTGGTTTGTGCCAGGTTTCGGTGAGGCACATTATATCTATGTTTTTGTCCAGTATGCGGTCAGATATCAGGCCGCTCTTATTTGTTAGTGATTGGGTGTTGAAGAGTTCCATTTTTATTTTGGAGGCTGGCTTATATTTTGGGAAAGAGCGGAGAAGACTGAAATCCACTCCGCGTATTCCAGCCCTCCAGTATTGTGGCTTATTAGTCCTTGTATTGGGCATGCTCTGATGACGTGCTGATTGAGCGCCGCGGAGTTGCAGCAGGTGAACATGGTGGGGTCCGGGTGGATACGAGCTGGTGAGGGAGTCTCCCCATCTGTGGGATATGGCCGATCCGCGTCCGTATATAGGTCGACAGTGGTGCGGTCCGGTCTCGCCATGGTTGACTGGAGCCGTCAGGGGATGATGTGCCAGTCCGGAATGTAGCCGCAGCGTGGCTAGCATGCGTGGTCTGTCCCAGGTAGACACGCCGCTCCCGGGCCATGATAGCTCCGTTCCGCTGATCGCCTCGCCCGTCCGGGACACCATGAGTACCTCGCCGTCTGTGGAAAAGGACGTTGCTCCTGCTGACTGGAAAAACCTCTTGGGCTTTGCTTCAACAGGCAAGTAAGTAGCAGTCAGGTAGCCGGTGGGTAGCCGGCGGGAAGCAGCCAGGTAGCCGGTGGGTAGCCGGCGGGAAGCAGCCAGGTAGCCGGTGGGTAGCCGGCGGGAAGCAGCCAGGTAGCCGGCGGGAAGCAGCCAGGTAGCCCGGTGGGTAGCCGGCGGGAAGCAGCCAGGTAGCCGGTGGGTAGCAGCCAGGTAGCCGGTGGGTAGCAGCCAGGTAGCCGGTGGGTAGCAGCCAGGTAGCCGGTGGGTAGCAGCCAGGTAGCCGGTGGGTAGCAGCCAGATAGCCGGTGGGTAGCCGCCAGATAGCCGGTGGGTAGCAGCCAGGTAGCCGGCGGTACCTGATCGAAACAGCAGAGCAAGTAAAACCATCGTGAAGCTTAAACAGTCCCAAAGCTGCCGCTTAGCCGTTATTTGAGGTCCGCTTCTCCCCATGCCAATCCATTCAGTTAGAATGGAGTTCTTCGACTGCTTCTCATCGACGCTGCGGCTGCGGGAAATCACACAGAATCAGTGAGCCTTTCCCAAAGCGCTGTCAGTCAAAAAGGGGGCCCTGTCTTCAGGGGGAGGGCCCTGAAAGCGTAGACGGGGCCCAGGGCTGATTGCTGGCTTGTAAAATTGTACAAATTGTAAAAAATATATAAACATTTTGCATTTAAAATAAAAAAAATAAAAAAAAACTTTTCATCTGTCAATATGCTCAATCCAGAATGCCTCAGATGGAAACATTTTAGTTTCACCTGGTTTCATTTAGTAAAAAAATATTTAATTAAATTATTAATAAAAAAAATTATCAATAGTAGGGATGGGAATCGAAAACCGGTTCCTGTTCAGAACCAGTTCCGTATTTTCCGATTCCATGGCATCGTTTGGCAGCTCGCTGAACGATTCTTTTTTCGATTCCCGCAGCACCAGAGCCTAGAGCGCCGGCTCTGGGGAGAACGATTTACGTCACGTTTTTTTACGTAAGTTACGCAAGTTACGCAAGTTATGCAAGTTACGCAAGTTGGAAGAACTATTCGAGGAGGAAGACAACGAGCTGCGGTCACTTTGTGAATCAAAGCCCCGTCTTTCCTTAGCCCAGAGGGTAGACCAGGAAATCCAGCTCTATAAAAGCTTGCCCTCCATCCCCTGCAGGGATAGCGCCACACTGTGGTGGTGGAACAAGCAAGATACGCTGCCCTTGCTATCTGGTCTGGCTGAAAACTACCTCTGTGTGCAGGCTTCCTCCACCCCATCTGAGAGGGTGTTCTCCACGGCTGGAAACACCTTAAGCGCTGAAAGATCCCGTATCCTTCCAGAAAAAGCAGATATGCTCATCTTTCTGCAAAATAACTGTTAATTTTCCCTACTACTGTTTTATAATTAGTATTTTTTGTTATTTAAAATAGGTTATTATCCCATCATTTATTATTAGACATTGTTGGTTATTAAGTTTGTTCTTGTATTCATTTTTCATTTAAACACAGATGTTACTCCAGTTTCACATTTCCTGTGGACATCTTGATCTTGTTGATTTTGTAAGATTGTGCAATAGTTAAGTAAACAAAGTTGATGCTGATAATCAAACTGTTTGTTCTCCTTTTTCCCCCAAATTGGAATCGAAAAAAGAATCGATAAAGAATCGAATCGTTTCATAGAATCGAAAAGGGAATCGGAATCGTGAAAATCTTTTCAATTCCCAACCCTAATCAACAGATTAATCAATTTACAAAATAATTGTTAGTTGCCTCCCTAATATTTTCATTTCTCTTGATGTGCATACATTTATCTAGAGTGAAGTAATTCTATGTATTTTCGTGAGGTCTGCATTCTGTTGCAGTATTATGTGAGCTGACCAACAGGAAGTACTAAAACAGATGCTAAAACACAAGAAAAAAGGGTTGCTTTACAACTGAAAAATTACTAATCAGGGGCAGTTTTGCTTTGTGTTGTAGCGGTTATTTGCAAACGTCCATATCAAATGCATTGTCTTTGAAAATACCCTAAAGGTCCTTGGATAGAAGCGCTCTAATATGACCATCCTTGATGTGTCTCACAGATGGTGGTAAAGACCTACATGGACATGGACCAAGACTCCGAGGAGGAGAAGCAGCAGTATCTGGGACTGGCGCTCCACCTCGCCTCTGAGTTTTTCCTGAGGAACCCCAATAAAGACGTTCGGCTCCTGGTGGCCTGCTGTCTGGCGGACATCTTTAGGATATATGCTCCTGAGGCGCCCTACACCTCCCACGACAAGCTGAAGGTCAGCATTAGATCCCTAATATTGTATAATCTTTCATTATTCCTCCACGTCGAGCTCATGTCAGCATTTTGAAATGATGGCTGTTTGCACTGTGGCGTATGATTAAAACCTGCATCCATTAAACTTCTACAGGCCTCCTTTTAACCATATTATAAAGCCTTCCTGCTCCCTTTAAAACCACAGGAAATTAATCAGATGCTTTTCTCTCCTCCAGGACATCTTTCTGTTCATCACCAGACAGTTAAAGGGACTAGAAGACACCAAGAGCCCTCAGTTCAACAGATATTTCTATCTGTTGGAGGTAAATTTCAATATTTGTAAAAATCAAAGGATTAAAGAAAAAGTAGTTTAAGGATTGGGCTATTTTTAATCTAATCGTGAATATTTTCAGTCATCCAGGGCATTGTCATTCCAAAAAAGTGAAAAAAACAAAACAATCCACTGGACTTTGTTTCCAAGTTTGAAGACGTTTTGCTTCCCGTTCCCAATTCCCCCTAATGACCAGTATCCGGTATTGCAGGCTAACAAAGAACCAAAACTGCTCCCCATTCCTAAGAGGCGGACCCGTTCGTGCCATTCAATTTGTATGTTTTCTAAGCCAAAACAAGGCTTTGTTTTGGTCCACTCTATAAAGCCTTAAACTCAGCGCTATTTTTGACATTTTGAATTGAAAAAGCTTCCTGGATGGGAAGCAAAATGTCTTTAAACTTGGAATCAAAGTTCAGTGAATCAACTTTTTGGAATATTTTTTATCTACTGCAAAATACATTTTTTTCGAGGACAAATATTTGATTTTCAATTATTTAAAGATTTCTCTGTTATAGATCAGGGGAATATGTTTAATATCGAGGCCTAAAGAGTAATTCTTAATGTTTGTGTTTCCATCAGAACCTTGCGTGGGTGAAATCATACAATATCTGCTTCGAACTGGAGGACTGCAACGAGATCTTTATCCAACTCTTCAAAACTCTTTTCTCTGTTATAAAGTAAGTCGCTTGGTTGTTGAATCTTTCATGGGCTGCTTATATTCAAGCTTTAAGATAGGATGTTCAGTATTAGGTATTAGAAAATGAGATGAGGTTTATTTTATTCATTGTTAAATGAGAACTCTCCTTTTTTGTGTTCTTTACATTTCTTCCTCTAATAACATGAAAATTGTATAAAATAAATGCTAGATACCAAATAAAAGGGCTTTGACTTAAAATAAATAAATCATTAATTGTGAAGTAAATTATCCTGCTAATCAATAAAATTATGTATTTTAAGAAAATCCATATTTTGTTTAAGAGGAGTCTCAAAAAAAGGAGCATTTGTGTTCTAAATGTTTTTGGCTCAATCTTTTATTTTAATTCTTGTCTTTTTTTAAACAAATGCATGTATTCTCAGTGATAATATTATAAAATGGGTCATGCTACGTTCAGAGCGCAATCGGCAGGAACAGCAAAAACGTGCTGCTTCATTTTTGATGCTTGTCAGTTTAGTTCTGACGCGCGGCTGAAGCATCTTGGCTGCTCCAGCTGCGCGGTGGAAAAAGTGGTTCTGATGCGCATTGGGCAGAGCTACCCTGTCCTTTCTTTGCCTGTAACAATGGCAGCTATATTTGCTGTGATCAGTGGGTAAAAAGTAGTTTTAATATGTTTTTAAGTGAGAAAGTCCACCTGAAAACTCCCATCTGTGCAGTCAGTTCATGAAGATTACATCCTGCCTTCAAATATTATTTCGCTGTCTGAGCCGCTCAGACCCCCACATAATTGGTGTTGCACTGCCACTAGGAATCCCTTTCAACGGCAGCCTCTGGCCCGGTTTGCCGCGGCGGCTGGAAGGCGTTTTTTGTGTACGTAATCCAAACTGTGGGAACCAGGATAATAAAAGCGGACATGTTTTGCCGGCACATTTCGGCATATTAAGTTAAATTAGGCGTTAAAAAAAACTGTTTCAGAGGACTGATCATAGTGATCTGTATCATCAGCGTTGTGTCTGCCTCCCTGCCAGCTCCCAGATCAGCTTCTCTGATTGGTTGATGTGGCACGTCAAGCAGCCAAAGTTCAATTTCTCCAACTACAGCAGCTGCTGCGTTTGCACGACGCGCTGCTTCAGCTGCTCAGACACGCTGCGCCCGCTGCTCAAAACGCTCTACAGGATGTTTTGCTGCGCCTTGATGTGCGTCAACCATTGACTTTGCATGTAAACTAGCTGCTCCTGCTGCCTCTGCTGCTTTAGGTCTGAACGTAGCATCTTTCTTTTGAAAAAAGATTGTTTCCTGTATTTACCCCAATGAGTTCACCCAATGACGCCATTCAGGAACAACAGTTTGTATTTTACCATGAAGCTATTGATGGCGTTAACACTTGGGAGCTCGTCTCTTCCTCTGCTCATCAGTAACAGCCATAACCAGAAGGTGCAGATGCACATGATGGATCTGATGAGTTCTATCATCATGGAGGGAGACGGAGTCACACAAGAGCTGCTGGACACAATTCTAATCAACCTCATACCTGCACACAAGGTGAGCATGGTGGGACGGTTTTATTAGAAAGAATTCAGGTGGGATCCAGGTTTATTTATAGGCATACAGGAACGAAAGATGATAAATTTAGAAAATAGTTCAGGAAAAATGAACTTAGTTTGTTTTTGTGTTAGAAATGTAACAAAACACAATCCAGTGCTGACATGCAGTCAAAAAGCTGAGAAATTCTCTGATTGAAGTCAAAGCAAAACACGCTTTATTTTAGACTATTTTTTTCATCTTTCCTTCGGATCAGAATCTGAACAAGCAAGCCTACGATCTCGCCAAGACTCTTCTGAAGAGGACGGTCCAAACCATTGAGACGTGCATTGCAAACGTGAGATTTTATAGTTTTTTTCATTCCTCATATTGGCTGTTTGTCCTTGGTTCTGTAACTCTCCTCTCCGTATGACACCAAGTCGTGTATTAATCGGTCGTCTCCCACTTGGTCCCCTCCTTCTGTGCTTCCATGTTCTCTCACAGTTCTTCAATCAGGTTTTGGTGATGGGCAAGTCCTCAGTCAGCGACCTGTCAGAGCACGTCTTTGACCTCATCCAGGAGCTGTTTGCCATCGACCCCATGCTGCTGATCTCTGTCATGCCTCAGCTGGAGTTCAAGCTTAAGGTAAGAAAAACTGTATCCACGTCCAACCCTCATCCTCACAGTTCGATTGTAGAGATTTTAAGGCTGCAGCAATCAATTTTTCCTTGTGAACAGTTTTCCATTTTATTAATGAATCTATTAACATTTTCCCTTGTAAAATCAACATTATTTAAATTTATTTTTTAAAGTTTTGTCTTAATTATTGTTTTAAAACAGCCTTTCTGTTTAAGATTCTGAACAATCCAGTTAGCGATTATTGAATTTCTAATTTGTCAACAGTTAATTCAATAATCAATTAGCCTGAATAATTCTTTAAGGCTTAATGAATATTTGATTTTTTTTTTTTACCAAATTTAAAGCAGGATAGAAAGCACTCCTTTATTTTTGAACCCCCTTTGAAATTCTGCATTCCAGCAGTTTTTGGGGAAGAAAAAGATAATAGCTATAAATAAAGATAAAATAAAAACAGCCGATGTGTTTCCATTTGAAGCTGAAAGAAAGATTCGGGTTATTTCAGTGTTCGAAGAAATGCAGTATTTTAAAATGTAAATCCCTTTATTTTCCCACACTGGGGAAACTCTGCATTTAACCCATCCCCGTGGGATGCAGTGGGCTGCATTTGTGCAGCGCCTGGGGAGCAGTGTGGGGTTAAGGGTCTTGCTCAGGAACCCAGAGTGGATCAAACCGGGTTCTTGTAACTTTCTCAGAGGACAAGCGCACTGCTCTAACCACTAGACCAAGACTCCTAATGTATGATTTCTATCATATTGTCAGCTTAGCATTAGCTTAGCATAGTTTGTTGTTTTTTTTTTGTTTTTTTATTATGTGCCTGCATTTCAGGGCTTTATAGAAACAGATTTAGACAAAACAAGGAAAAAGAATAATCTACAGAGCACTTTTACAAACAGCATACAGGGATCATCAATGCCCAATAAAAAGTCGATTGGTTTATGGATTAAAAGTTTCACCTTTATATATGTTGAGAAGCGCAAATGAGATGCCTTATGCATGGTAAACAAAAAGACAAAACTTTTTGATAAAGTAAAGACATGTTTTTTTTCCCTCGTATTCTTGTAGAATAAATATCAACATTTAAATCATTTTTACTAACCCCTTCCCTTTTCTGTATGAATTTATTTTTTTTTTTTTTGAGAACTGTAAAAAATGTATGCTGTTTTGTTTGTTGTGAGAGAAAAAAAGTAATGGGGGGGGGGAATAAAAAATGTTAAAGAATGATTTATGGTTTTGGTTTTGTTGTGTGCAGAGCAACGACGGAGAGGAGCGTCTAGCGGTTGTACGGTTGCTTGCAAAATTATTTGGGGCCAAAGACTCAGAGCTAGCATCACAGAACAGACCGCTGTGGCAATGTTTCTTAGGACGGTGAGTCACCTCAGCATTGATGGTGTTTTAAAAGATTTATACATCGAAATTTAGAAAAATAGGTTTAACTTTTTCATAGGGTGTGATGGTAACTGCCTGTCGAAATATAGACGTTGGTATCTAAATTTGTAGAAGGTAAATCGATTAACGTATTTGATCAACTCTTACATACAAGACATTCGCTGTTTCCTCTTTGAGAGTGGAAGTTCAGAAGTTTGCAACACAATTAGCAAAATAGAAACAGATGCATTACCGCCACCAACTGGTAAGGAGAGTAACTGCTTCGTCAGGTTGTAGATTAATACTTGTAAATTTTAGATTTTTATATCTAATTATGATGTTTTTTATTGACACTTATCTTACCCTGTCGTTATTTTTAAGTGTTTTGCAGATGAGGTTTAATCATTTTTTATGTATGTGCTGATTTTTTTTTGTTTTTTTTTTGCTTGTAACAGTGTAAAATATATAATTCATTCAATTAAATTATTTTGTAGGTTCAACGACATCCATGTACCAGTCAGACTAGAGTGTGTAAAGTTCGCTAGCCACTGCCTTATGAACCACCCTGACCTGGCTAAAGACTTGACAGGTGGGCTTTAAGTTGTGTTTGTGGCTTGTTGCTCGATTCATGTAGATTTCTTTTGATCTTTTCGTAATCTTCCCGTCAGCTGCTTTAACTGAAGACGAGGTTTTAATGTCGTAACTTTTGCAGAATATTTGAAAGTGCGTTCCCACGACCCGGAAGAAGCCATCCGACACGATGTCATTGTCACCATCATCAACGCCGGAAAGAAGGACCTGAACTTGGTCAATGACCAGTTGTTGGGTTTTGTGCGGGAAAGGACTCTGGACAAGAGGGTAGGGAACTAGAGCTGGAGAACTTTTTTCATTCTAACAAAAGTTTGTTGTCTGGGATTTTCTGTTTATATGTACAATAATATATAATACTTTTTAACACAATTTGAATGTTGCCATGTATCCAGGAGATCTAAACAAATCATTTTTTTTATGTGAATCTATAAAAATCCATATAAATATGCAATAACTTTATATTTCCTTTGGAACAAACACAAGTTTATCTACTTCCTGTAACTTTTATCCCCTTGTTAATCTCTTCCATTTTGTATCCCTTGTTCTATAGTGGCGTGTGCGTAAAGAGGCCATGATGGGCCTGGCTCAGCTTTATAAGAAATACTGTCTGCACCACGAGGCTGGAAAGGAGTCGGCCCAGAAGATCAGCTGGATCAAAGACAAACTGCTGCACATCTACTATCAGAACAGCATCGATGACAAGTGAGAGCAAACATACTGTATTCCCCCACCCCCAATCACATGACAGAGAAGCCTGTTCATCTTAGTCCCTCTGCAAAATAACAGTTAGAGAACAGGCCTTAAATTAGGTGAAATTGTGCTAGCTTTATAAATCAAGAAATGGCTGCAAGAAATTAACTTCTCCCATAAAATGTACTCAAATTAATTTGAGCAATAATTAAAATAATTTATGTTAATTTCTCCATAAGTAATGATAAGGATGGCACCAAGTCTCCATCAAGCGGTTGGATTGGATCTCATTTGTAAGCTAAGGGTTTGTTGCATTTAGAGAAGATTATAAACATGTGAAGCTGCTAAAAGCTGCTGTGACTGTTTATTTTAGCCAACCTGGGTTTGATAAAAAAAAAACAAATACAGATTAACTAAAGAAAAAAAATGGAGTAATCTGTGAAGTACAGTGTAGGATCTGTGATGCTGTGGGCCCGTTTCTCATCTGAAGGCCCTTTGAACATTGTTGCAGTGCCAAAACTGCAGTTTGAAATCCTAGTAGATTTTAAGTGGCTTACTGTACCTGTAAAATGACCAAGGGTCGTCTTTAATTAAGATTGTGGCTCCAAATTTGAACACAGCAATGATACATATGTATAAAATCAACCGTGCTCCTTGGTTATATAGGGAACCTTTAAGATGGGTCTAAGAGAAGACTGACTGTTTGCTCCAAGTGGAAAGTTACAGAGAAGTTTTGGGCTGTATGTGGAAAAAATCAGCAGGAGGTTTATTATAGTGGGATCTCCTGCACTAAATAAATTCTACATTTATCATAAGGTGATTTTATATCAAGGCTTCTGGTGCATCTTCACCAGTCAGTCACATCAAATACGGGGAACCTGACCTATCAGACTGTAAAATACTTTCTTTTAAATCTTTTTTTTTTTTTTATATGAAACTTTTCTTTTCTAGGTTGCTAGTGGAGAAGATTTTTGCCCAGTATATGGTCCCTCACAGTCTGGACACAGAGGAGAAGATGAAATGTCTGTACTACCTGTATGCCTGCCTGGACACTAATGCCGTCAAGTGAGTAAATATTTAGCATTTTTCATCTGTAAACTAAACATGCATTTATACATGCAACTATTGCGCATAAATATTGATCTGAAACCACTGAGAGAAAACCATCAACCCTCTGTCCACCTGCAGACCGAGGGTCATACCATGAAAGGGCAGCAAGTCTGGATAACAGCAGCGTATTGATTCCCGACTTTCATTTCTCTATTTCTTCTTGATCTTTTCTTCCAGGGCCCTGAATGAGATGTGGAAGTGTCAGAACATGCTCAGAAGTCTCGTAAAAGAGCTGCTCGATCTTCACAAGATGCCAGTGGTGAGTTGGTCCTTCCTTTACGTTTCAGGATTTTGGAAAATAAGAAGGATCTATAACGTGTTTCCTTCTCCCTTTTGCTAGTCTGAGGCCAACACCACCGCGATGCTGGGGAAGCTTATGAGTATCGCAAGTAAGTTGGAAGGAAACTTTACATCCACAAACCTGATGGGATTTGATGTGATCAACACATAAATGAAAGTAGAATAGAAACAACATGGTTTTCTTTTGTTAATGTGAATTCTAAAAAAGAGGGAAGTGTAATAGTATTTATCTGACCTGATTTAGTGCATTATAGAACCACATTTAGCTAGAGTTATGGCTGCTGATCCATAAAAACATGCCCTGCAACCTTTTATCATTGTACAGTTGTGCTATACACTTGATCGATTGAACGGGGCTCTGTTAAACGTTAAAAGCTTGAGGTATTGTTTAATAACCCCCTCTGTGTCAGTCCTCCTCACTTCTTTCTCCCTGACCTGCCTATATTCCTTCTTTTCCACCATACAGTTTGTTTACTGAGATTCTCTAACCTCTGCCTTTACAGAACAGCTGTGAGTACACTGATTAAACTGCACAGCATCAGAATAAAGAGATCCAAATTTACCGCAGCCTTTAGATTATTAGGGAACAAACATAAAATAAGGTCGGCCTGCGTCTAAAATCTCTGGTATATGTGGGCTGATCATCAGCTTCTGTTTCAGGTTTAGGGAACCCAAAGATTAATGATAAAAGGGTCAGTTGTTCTTCTTGCAAGGGCCATTAAACTTTAAATAGTTAGGACTACATCTATTTCCTTAAAAGTGTCTGTCTGGAGTCTTTTGTTTCGTCAAATGACAATAGCATTTATACTAATTTCAGTTAAATGAATAAACATGTCCCAAAATAGAAAAACTGCATCCACCTCAACTTCTACTTCTTAAACCCCTTGACATCCGAACAACAATATATATTGTTGTTTACTATTGTTCTCGGAGTAATATTACTTGATTAAGCCTTTTCTATAATCTATAAAATAAATAATAAATGTTTGATTTGTGCTGATATCATGTCAGGTTCAGCCAATACTTTAAACTGTGATATCGTTCTCATATCAGAAAGAGGTTATAAAAGAAAACAAAGCTTTTGTTATATTGCATCTACTTTATGTTGGTTTATCATATAAAAACATACTTAAAAACACTGACTTCTGACAAAGTAATGTAGCGAAATATTGAATTAAAGGGCTGTGAATACTTTTGGTGACGAGATGTAATCCTCAACCCAGGTGCGACTATAACTTTGAGGATTGTGTTGCAGAGAACCTACCGGATGCCGGGAAGGCCCAGGACTTCATGAAGAAATTCAACCAGGTTCTGAGTGAAGATGAGAAGCTCAGAATCCAGCTGGAGATGCTCATCAGTCCAACGTGTTCCTGCAAGCAGGCTGAGATCTGTGTGGTGAGGAGACACTCTATGCCTGCTGGAACAAATGTTCTGATTAACACACACCAACGTAGTTTATGTCAACAGGTCTGCTGTAACTCAAGTCTTAAAGGCTAGGAATTTATGTTGGATGCCAGACCTGGCTCTAGTTTGGCTTTCTTTGTCGCACTTAAAAGCATTAGTGGTCATCAAACGATGCAAAGCCTTTTAATAAATTATGTAAGCTATATAAGATGAGAACGGGGAATCTTTGTATTTATTGTAATTTTTATTTTGTGCAGAGGGAAATTACTCGCAAGCTGACATTCCCAAAACAGCCCACCAATCCTTTCCTAGAGATGGTCAAGTTCCTGCTGGAGCGGATCGCACCGGTTCACATCGACTCTGAAGCCATCAGGTCAGAAACCTTCTAATTTAAAATAGATACTATGTGGTTTTTTTTTGTTTTTTTTTATAGAGAGTACTAAAATAGATCCAGACAAGCATTGCAGCTTCTGTTTACTCTGTAACTAAGTGCTTTTATAATGCTATCTGTGTTTGTATTGTGTAACAGGTCCATTAACCAATCTTTCTCATTTACTGAGCCATCTAGTGGTGCAAACAGGAAACTGCAAGACCCAATCTGGGCCTTTTTCTTCTTTTTTTTCCCCCTATTTGTTTAATGGAAAAATACTATAAGAGATGAAAAACTGGCTGATTATTTGCTTTATGCTGTTTTAGGAGAATAATGAGATAAAAACATGATTTAATGGTTTCTTTTGTTTGCTAATAACATGTTACTCTTGCTGTAGTGCTTTGGTTAAGCTGCTGAATAAGTCCATTGAGGGAACAGCTGACGATGAGGAGGAAGGTGTTACCCCTGATACAGCAATCCGTTCTGGGCTCGAGCTGCTTAAGGTATATGTGGGAGAGGAAAACAAATATGAGATGTGTGGAACGTTCAGAATATTTGAACAAACTGTGCAGCTTTCAAAATGACTACAAGAAAACTGAAGCAAAGTTTACTGATCAAAAAGTGTTTGTATATCTTTTGTTTTGTTTTTTATGATTGTAGGTCCTGTCATTCACTCATCCCACAGCATTCCACTCAGCTGAGACCTACGAATCTCTGCTCCAGTGTTTGAAGATGGAGGACGACAAAGTGGCAGAGGCTGCCATTCAGATTTTCCGCAACACCGGCCAGAAGATTGAGACGGAGTTACAACAGATAAGATCGTAAGAGATGCTCTAGAGGCACAAACCATCCTCTTTCGATGTGCAGAGGGTATAAATAAGTCCTAACACTTTTTCTTTGTGATTTTCTCTGGTGAAATAAGTGAGAGATCCAAATAAGGCTGAACCAATTAATCGGATTAATCAATCATTGAAATAATCGCCAACTAATTTAGTAATCGATTAATCATTAAATGGAGAGACTCTAAAACAGGCATCCCCAAACTCGGTCCTCAAGGCCCCCTGTCTTGCAGGTTTTAGAGGTTTCTCTGCTCCAGCACAGCTGATTTTAATTGAAAGCTGATTAACAGGGTTTGGGTCTACTGCAATCATTATAATCAGCTGTGCTGAAGCAGAGAAACCTCTAAAACCTGCAGGACAGGGGGCCTTGAGGACCGAGTTTGGGGATGCCTGCTCTAAAACATACCTTTAGCTGACTCAGCAAACCACTTAAAGATTTAATCATACCAAGATATAAAAAAAAGTTTAAAGAGTTTGCATTTAAGGTCAAAAAATTAAATAAAAAATCGTATTTCCTATGTCGATATGCTCTATGCTCCAGAACTCCTTAAAGTTCAAATAGAAATGAGTGCTTCTAGTGCAGTTTTATCACGTCTAATGGTAGATTGATCCTTTCTTTTCTCTATGTGGCTGGTCTAAATCGTACAAAAACAAAATGCTCCATGTATGAAAAAAAATCAAGAGAATTGGACAGTATGCTGGCCGCCTCCAGAGCAGCCACGTGATGAAACCCAGCTGTGACGTCAGTGTAGTCAAACGTCCTCGGGCGGCTATATAGAACCACAACTTTACGCATTGTTAAGCACCCTGAAAGGATCGTTAAAATGTTATTACAATGGTCTATTGTACAGCTGCCAATTGTAGGAATGGCTTTGGATCGGGAAAGGGAATGTTTAATTATCTGGTTTGCATCATATTTCAATCTGGAAAGTAAATGGATTAGACAAAAGTCAACAGGACAATCTGTGGCGTCCAAACTGATACAGTGAACTATGTTTGGATCACTTGACTGCAGATTCTTTTATCATCAATCCTACTCTCACAGCATCAGTTGGATTCAATATACCAAAGTTGCAACGGCTTGTTTTCTCTGTTGTATAGCTCTAATAATGTGCCTGATGGCAATAAAGTTGATTCAAAGCATCGTTTATTTTTTTTATGAAATATTTTACTTCATAAAACAACTAACCCTAGCTAATTGCCCAGTTTAGTTTAGTTTCAGACGGATTTCCAAATCGTAATGGAATAACATATAACCGTTACCGCAGACTGAGATCCACGGCTCGAACCCCACCGGCCCGGAGCCATGTGTCGAACCGGGTAAAAACCACATTCGAAGGGCAATGTTTCCCACCCAGACAGCAGAAAGGATCCGATACTTGGACCGCTCGCTTTCTCCATCCAGGCACAGCAGTGCTTCACTCTGCTAATCGAACTGAACCCAGCCACCACAGAACCAAATCGAATCCCGTGATCCTCCACTTTAAACAAAAGGTTAGGCTCTGGTTTAAATCAATTAAAGCACAGAACCACCTGGAAAATGTCCTGAAAGATAATGAACTTCCAGCGGCGCTGCATAAGATCAAAGAACATTTAGCAGCAGTGATTAAACCAGCGAGCATTAATAAAACCACTAAGACTCTGATTGCTTGGTATTCATCCTCGTTAAAGGATAAAAACTCAATCAGAAAGGTAAATAAATATTGAGTCGCTATGTAAAATGACTAAACTGACGTCACAGCATCCTACAGCGCCTCAGTAGGTCACATGACCGAATTAGGAATTTAGCTCCTGGTGATTCCTTTTCCTCGTGTAGTTCTCTGTAAGCCCTCCATCTCGTTTTGCCCATTGTCTTTACTCCATCTGAAATCTTAGGAGTCTGACCTTGACTTGTCTTTTTTATGGGTAAAATGCTTGGTGTGTTTTCTTAGAAAACGGATATAGACAACACAGAGCGGAATGGTTGTAAGGGTGAACTGATATGGAGTTGGGATGTTCTGATGATGTTAAATTAGAGCAACCATCTGGCCGAAGGAGTTAAATCCATAAATAATCAAGAAAATAATTAATTTAACAGAAGGAAGAGTTAAAAAAAAACTAGAAAAAGCTGTTTCGGAGAAACAGCAAGTGGGAATGCTTTTGCTGAATGAATAAAGCCGAAATTAACTGCAGAACATATGAAAATGTGATAGGAAGTAATCAGAAACTTCAAACTGCAGAAAACAATTGAATCATCTGAAGATTTTTGTAGGGTAGAATTATTTGGCACTAAAATGGCAGAAAGAAACTCATCTTAAAAGCTGCACAGCCAAACCATACATAATATCAAAAATGTCATTAATATGTGCACTAGAAGGGTCTTAATATAATGTCTATCAAGTTTCTAGAAAAATTTCTAAAGAAATTTTGAAGTGGGGCCACCTACTGCCCAGAAACATGTCAGGCATGTTATGAATTAGCAGCAAACAGAAAAGCTTAATTCCTGTCCAGAAAAAGAGCAAAATTAAGCCAAGGTTCACAGCATAGGCTGAACAATATAAAATTAGCTGAATCAGAAAAGAAATTACAAAGAAAAAATTGAATCTTATCTGGTTGAAGAAAATATGAGTAGCTCAAGGATGGGAAGTAAAATGTTGAGGAAGATGGTATTGAATAAGTATCAAAATTTTGAAATTTTGGAAATGTCAAGACTTGGCACAACAATTTGAAATGATTTAAAATGTGTTGGTTGATCAGCATAAAGAAAACATCGTCATCCTTAGAGGATTGAAAATATACAAACCTATGTGCAAGACTGACCATGAGAAGCAGAGGAAGGACAGAGAGAGAAGCTTATAGAAAGAGAGTTAATACCACTTAAGGAGCTGAATTTATAAAAAAAA